>NC_133131.1:110638265-111281902 GCF_048418815.1 Hemitrygon akajei
TATACTGAACAATCAGGTGAAAAGGTTGTTTTGATAGTCCACAGTTTGATACTGATGTGGGAACTTTAGCTATAACACCTCCTGGTTATCAGAAAATAAATAAGTTTCATGATGCAAAACACCTTGGATGTCAACGTTCTGAAAAAAAATGCCTAGGGAATAATACACTCCCTTAAAATGCAAATTGCATCAAGGAACATTTTCTCAAGGATTGAGAATTACCACAAAATTGCAAGCAATTTTGCAACTCCACTGTTAAATTCACACAAAAGAATGTGATATTTTCCTTAGCTCACCTAATTTGTTTTTCATGAAGGGTTTGCTTTTGCATGTGGCCTATTAAACAAATTATAGAATAGTACCACCAGTAACTAATAAAACACTGATCATTAAACGTGTCAAGTTACATTCTTTCAGACAGAAGTTTTGAAAATGTGTAGCACTGTTTTTTGCTTCTCCTTTCTATTTTTTAATTCCATTTGTTCTTCCCCTCTCTTTATTTCTCTTTCTCCACTCAAGGCTTTCGTTCTTCAAGGCTTCAGCAAAGAGAGACCAATCAGAGAAGGCAAAAAGGAAAAGCTTTGGGTAAAGTTTTTTTCCTTCCCTTCTTTCTATTTGCTCAGTTAGGACAGTAGAGATGACAGGCAGGATAGTTGAATTCTCCTTTTGTGGGATGTGGGAAGGTAGGGAGTTGTAGTTCCTGACGACTATGACTGCGAGAAGTGCTTCCAGCTGCAGCTTCTAATAATCTGCATTAAGGAGTTTGAGCTGAAACTCTGGATTATTTGGGAGGCTGAAGAGGCGATAGATACGACATAAAGAGAGGTAGTTACACCCAAGGTGCAGGACACAGGAAACTGGGTGACAGTCAGGAAAGGGAAAGTGATGAAGGAACCAGTGCAGAGTAGCCCTGTGGCCATCCCCCTCAATAACAAGCATATCACTTTGATACTGTTGGGGGGAGATGACCTAGCAGAGCAAAATCACAGGGAGAGGCAGTCTCTGACACAGAGACTGCCTTCATAACTCAGAAGGGAAGAGGGGTAAAGAGGCACACTATGGTAATGTTCTTGATAATGTGCATAAGCCAAACATAGCACCTGGTGTGATGGCCAAAAAGCTCAATTTTAGTTTCATCAGATCACAGAAACTTCTTCCAGCTGACTTCAGAGTCTGCCTCATGCCTTCTGGCAAACTCTAGCTGAGATTTCATGTGAGTTTTTTCAATAGAGGCTGTCTCTTCGCATTTTCCTATAAAGCTGTGACTGGTGAAGCACCCGGGCAACAGTTGTTGTATGCGCAGACTCTCCCGTCACAGCTACTGATGTTTGTAACTCTTCCAGCGATGTCGTGAGGTTCTTGGTGGTCTCTCTCACTATTCCCCTTCTTGCATGGTCACTCAGTTTTTGAGGACAGCATGCTCTAGGCAGATTTACAGCTGTGTCATATTTTTTCCATTCCTTGATGATTGACTTAACTGTACTCCAACAGTTATTTGGTGACTTGGAAATTTTCTTGTATTCACTCTCCCTCTCTCCGTCTTGTTTTTCGGTGGTTGGCACCCAGCTTAGTGGTGCATTACCACCACTTCTGCTCCAGAGTGTGCAATAGACTCGCATTCTAAATCCCTTCACCCAATCTCACACACACATACCCTAACCTACACTTTATCCTCCCATCTTTAGCCATCCTAGTACCCTATTCCTGTTTATCCATCATATCCTATAAAAAACCCCTGTAACCCTTAAGAAAGCTAAAAATACCCTAATCTGTGCTCTCTCACCTATGCCCAGTAACCCTTTTTATGTGAATTCCTGTACTCCCAATTCCCTTAGATTAATTCTCATCATCTCTCTCTGTATCCCATACTTCCTGCAACTCAGAACTACATGTTCTACTGACTCCTCTTCCTGACATTCCTCACACAGTCCTGTCTGGTGTTTCCCTATCAATTTCAGTGTTTGGTTTAGTGCACAGTGCCCCAACCTTAACCTAGTCCACACAATTTCCTCTCTTCTGTATCCACTACCTACCCTAGTACCTTGATGCACCATCAATAACTCTCGGAGACTGGAAGTGAATGATAGGCTTTTATTAACAGCAAAAGGGAACACGACATCTCGAAGACTGAGGGAGGAGCAGTGCCCCAATTGCCTTTATACAGGGGTTTGTGGGAGGAGCTACAGGAGCAGTCAGCAGCAGCCAGCAGAGGGGCATGTCCAGACAGCTATACATAGTTTACCACATACCTGCAACACTTTTTTTGTATTTGATATAAATGCCTCCCTTTCCCATCCCCGTCCCATCTTTCTTGCCACATTTGGTTGATTTTTCTCCAGATAACACACTTAACCTCTGCTTTACTGATACCAATGTGCATTTCTATATTTTCTTTCTTTAACACCCTCTTTGCCAACTCATCCACCCTCTCATTCCCCTTCACCCCTACATGAGCTGGAACCCATAGAAGTTTAACCTGACCTCCCTGATTTGCAACTCTTGTGTTCTGACTGAAGGACTTCATGAAGTACACCTTGCCGGCTGTTTGAGTGAAAAGACCTTAAACTTGCTAGAACTGAGGATGAATCTGAGCATATCAACGCTTTGACTAGTCTAGCTTTCTCCACCCAATGCAACGGAACCAACACTGCCAGCATCTCCACTGTATACACCGCTAACTTATCAGATGTTCTTCTGCTGATTGCAATTGCTTTTGCTGGTATAGCCACCCCAAACCCTGTCACTCCTGTTTCAGGTTCCTTAGCACCATCTGTATAAATCTGAGCATAATCGCTATACTTTTCCATCACATGACAGTTAAATGCACTTACCAAATCAGTTTTATATATTCCTTTCCTTTTTACCTCTAACAAATGCCAGTCTACGTCAGGCCATACCAGCTTCCATGGAGCTACAACCGGATAAATTACTAAAGGATTAGATCAAACACTCCACATTCTTTAGCAATATCATTCCCTACCCGACTAAAGTTTTCCCTCTGAAACCTCCCATTTTCCCAGGACTCTTGCAACACTCCTTGAGCAAGGTGAGAATCATTGTGCCCCTGCAAATTAGCCCAGTAGTTTGCCATCAATTTCATCCTTCTTAATTTCAAAGGCATTACTCCCATTTCTACCTGCAGGGCTGATTTCTTGTATTCATCTCTTGACCTGTGCTTTTCAATAACCTTTCCACAGAGTTGCTTGGAGTATTCTTTTATCTTCATACTGGCTCACCAACAGTTGCACCTTCTAGGTATTGGTTAGTTTTACTACCATCAATTGAAATGCCTTAACTGCACACACAGGTGATCTCTGTTTAACTAATTATGTGATTTCTTAAACCAATTGGCAGCACCAGTGATGATTTGGTGCATCGTAGTAAAGCGGGGTGAATACTTAATACAATCAATTATTTGGTGTTTTTTTAAAAATTTGTAGTTAATTTAGATCACTCTGTAGAGATCTGTTTTCATTTTGATGTAGAAGTCTTTTTCTGTTGGTCTGTGTCATAAAAAAAAATTAAATCTACTGTGATTCAATGTTGTAAAACAATAAAACATGTTAACTTTCCAGGCAGGTGTGAATACTTTTTTATAGGCACTGTATATGAATTGAATTAAATAAGTGCTGTAAAAAGAGAGCAATAAAAGGGGGAAAAACGATAGTGAGGTAGTGTAGCGTTCATTATCCATTCAGAAATCTGATGGTAGGGTAGAGGGGATGAAGCTGTTTCTAAAACATTGAGTATACGTCTTCAGCTCCTGAAACAACTCCTCATTGAAAAGCTATTGAAAGATATTCTAAGGGACTGCACATATGAGTATTTTGACAAACATGGACTGACTAAAGATAGTCAGTATAGCTCTATGCAAGGTAGGTCATGTCTCACCTTTGTTGTAGAGTTTTTCAGGAAGTTACCAGGAAAGTAGGTGAAGACAAGACAGCGGATGTCTGCATGGACTTTAGCAAGGCATTTGATGTGGTTCTGCATGGGAGGCTGGTCAAGTCACTCAACATTCGAGATGAGGTAGTAATTCAGGATGTGGTTAACTAGATCATCAAATTTGTGGATGACACCAAGATTGGGGTGCAGTCGACAGTGAGGAATGTTATCATGGCTTGAAAAGGGATCTGCTTCAGCTGGAAAAATGGGCTGAAAATTGGCAGGCGGAATTTAATGCAGACGTGCAAGATTTTGTGCTTTGGAAGGACCAACCAGGGTAGGTCTTACACAGCGAACAGTAGGGCACTGAGGAGTGTGGTAAGCCAAAGGGATCTGGATATACAGGTTCCTAATTCATTGAAAGTGGAGTCACAGGTAGGTAGGGATGTAAAGAAACCATTTGGCACATTGACCTTCATATATCAGTGAATGAGTACAGGAGATGGGATGTTACATTGAAGTTGTATAAGATGTTGATGAGGTCTAATTTGTAGTATTGTGTGCAGTTTTGGTCATCTACCTAAAGGAAAGATGTAAGCAAGGTTGAAAGAGTACAGTGAAAATATACAAGGATGTTGCTGGGTCTGGAGGACCTGAATTATATGTAAAGATTGAATGGGTTAGGACTGTATTCTTTAGAACATAAAAGATTGAGAGGAAATTTGATAGAGGTGTACAAAATTATGAAGTGTATAGATAGGGTAAATGCATGTAAGTTTGACATTGGGTGGGACTACAACTGGAGGTCATGGGTTAAGGGTGAAGGGTGAGAAGTTAAAGGGAAACATGAGGGGTATCTTCTACACCTACAGGATTGTAAGAGTGTGGAATGAGCCGCCAGCACAAGAGGTGCATGTGAGCACGATTCCATCATGCAAGATAAGTTTGGATAGGTACATGGATAGTAGTGGTATAGAGGGCTGTGGCCCCAGTACAGGTTGATGTGAGGAGTCAGTTTAACTGGTTTCTGCATGGGCTAGATTGTTTCTGTGCTGTACTTCCCTACGACTGTATAAACAGAAATACTGTTTACCCAATGGCTCACCAAAGTTCCACTGGGCTGTTACTTTCACTGTACAATTACCAAAATGCAACCTAAAGTAAGTCTTACCAAAAACATGAACAAATTCACCCACTGAGAAATAGAGTGACGTAATGATTAAGGTACCAGACTGGCACCCATAGATCTGGGTCATTTATCCAGGGTTCAAATCCCTGGGGATTTAAATTCAGTTATAGTCTTGAATTTAAGATAAAAAAAATTACTAATGGTAATCATAACCTTCAAATTGCCATAATAACTAATATGCTTTACTACAATGTTCTTCAGGAAATGAAATCTGCCACAATTAATAAGCCTGTGTCAAGGAATACTAAAAGCAATATTAACCCCCAAGAGAAAGGGTATTCATTTGACTACATATACTTCTAGCAGAGTAATTCAATATTTCAAAATACTATTATTTGGTTTTGATTTAAAACATGACATGTAAATGAAAAGAATTATAACTTGAACATGAAGTGGAAACAATTAATTGGCTAGGAACACCAGTACTATTACTGTTACTACTATTGTGAAATGAAGGAGGAGTGTACAGGAACACTAAATTCATACCTGGAGAATATACATGTCAAGCTGTCATATGATGGAACTGGGTAAACGTGATACCGGTTCTATGTATCTTTTAAATAAAAGCTAAGATCCATGAAGTAAAATCAAAACTAGACTTCTACTGCATACTGTATACATGAACAGTATATTCTTTACACAATTGAATTGTTTTGAATTAAGCAAGAGGATACAACATAAAAATATAAAATAAAATTTGTTGGCAGATGGGAATGGAGGTGGTAGGTTTCCCACCTTCATCTTCTCTTTGGTTTATTGTGGTCCTTCACTGAGATACACTTCTGAACATAAGAACCTTCTAATCAAACTAATTTTAGAACCTCTAACACTGGCCTACTGGAATGCAGTTTGCTGTCGAAGAGCAGAGAATGTAAAGAAATGTGGCTCGATAGCAGATCAAATTGGGTACTCATTGCAAAGACCTCAAGAGAGCTCTGTAAAAGTAACTTTTAAAAGTGTACACACAAACCAGTACAATGGGAGATACAGTTACAGATGTAATCACCTCAAAATTGCACGTGCATTTCATCTGTTCATCCCTATTGGAGCTGCACACACTGGCCAAAACAGTTGAACAAAGGCAAACAATTAATTTATTTTCTAAATTGGAGGAACAATCAAAGTCACAACATTCCATGTTTTCTGGGATCATTTCTCAGTGTTTAATGTTTAGCTCATCCAAATTGAACTTCCTACAGAATGAACTATTCTGCCAATTTAAATATGTAATCTTTTGATGGTTGCATGGACACAAAAAATTAAACCCTTCAAATGAATTTTCTTAAGTGCACAGCCACTCAAAGGCATATTTCAACAACAGAAAGTGAAGCAGGAGCTCACTTACTCTACAGTCCATTGAAAACATGGCAAATCTTGGGTTCCCATGACTTCAGTTTCCCTAGGTATTCAAACATTAGTTTAGGCTTTCAATATACTTAATAATATCCAGAATCTATCATCTCTAAGACAGAGAATTCCAAAGAATTTCACCTTCTGCAAGAAGAAATTCCTCCACATTTCAGGGATCTAGCATTGTTATAATCTAATTCAATTGAATTGACTTTATTACTTACATCCTTCATATACATGAGGAGTAAAAATCTTTATGTCTCCGTCTAAATGTGTAACATGCAATTTATAGTAATTTATAATAAATAGTATGTACAACAGGATAGTCAATATTGCATAGAAATACAGTTGTGTCAGCATGAGTTAAGCAGTCTGATGGCCTGGTGGAAGAAACTGTCCCGGAGCCTGTTGGTCCTAGCTTTTATGCTGCGGTACCGTTTCCCGGATAGTAGCAGCTGGAACAGTTTGTGGCTGGGGTGACTCAGGTCTTCAAAGATCCTTTTTACACACCTGTCTTTGTAAATGACCTGAATAGTGGGAAGTTCACATCTACAGATGTGCTGGGCTGTTGGCACCACTCTCTGCAGAGTCCTGCGATTGAGGAAAGTACAGTTCCCACACCAGGAAGTGGTGCAGCCAGTCAGGATGCTCTCAATCGTGCCCTTATAGAAAGTTCTTTGGATTTGGGGACCCAGAGCAAAATTCTCCAACCATCTGAGGTGAAAGTGGCACTGTTGTGCCTTTTTCACCACACAGCCGGTACGTAAAGACCAAGTGAGGTCCTTGGTGATGTTTGTGCCGAGGAACTTAAAGCTGTTCACCCTCTCAACCCCATATCCATTGATGTCAATAGGGGCTACCCTGTCTCCATTCCTCCTGTAGTCCACAACCAGCTCCTTTGTTTTTGTGACATTGAGGGAGAGGTTTTTTTTTGTCAGGGTGTCACTGTGTCAGGGTGATGACTTCTTCTCTGTCGGCTGCCTCTGATCAATCAGTGTAGTGTTGTCAGCAAATTTAATTAGCAGATTGGAACTGTGGGTGGCGACATAGTCACGGGTATAGTGAGAGTAAAGGAGGGGGCTTAGTACACAGCCCTGAGGGGCACATGTGTTGAGGGTCAGAGGGTGTTTTGTGAAACACCAAATAAGTGAGTATTTGGCTTCGGCTACAAGAGAATCTCAGAAGAATGTGCAACTATGAAGTTGTGACACAGAAGGTATGGTACATCATTAAAACACTTTGGTTAGCATACAGCTGGAAAATGACAAGCAGTTCTGGTCTCCATACTATAGGAAGGAAGTGAATGCACTGGGGAGTGCAGAGAAGATTTAACAGGATGTTGCAGAGTGCTTCAGTTCTGCAGAGTTTGGATTGGCTGGTTTGTCTTCCTCGTAGTAGAGCAGGCTGATTGAGGCTTTAATAGTGACATACAAAGTTATGAGGGGTATAGATAAAGATAATAATTAGAAACTATTCTCAGAAGCAGAGATCTTTCAAACCGGACTTAACTTGAAGCGAAAAAAGATTAAAGGGGATTTGAGGATTATTTTTCCATTCACTGCGTGGTTAAAGTCTGCGAAGTACTGTGTGAGGAAGTGGTGTAGGCAGATGCTGTCACATAATTTAAAGTAGTGGTCACCAACCTTCTTAAGCCCAAGATCACCTACCTCGGCCTTAGTGAAAGGCGTGATTGACCCCAGATCGATTAGTTACACGCATGTGCACCGGGGCAGAAAAGACCAGAAGTAAAACCCCGCAACCCGGAAGTAGAAATAATGTATAAACACCAGGGGTACGCACTCTTTTTTGCACCGTGGACCAGTTAAATATTGAGAATATTCTTGCGGACTGGCCGAAGACAGAGGGGTGCAGGGGGTGATAAACACAACCAGAATACAGCGATACTCGAAGCAGGTTCCTGTCCAGTCTATTCCACAACTTAGTTTTCGCGGCTCTCGGCACTTTGCTTCTGTCCCGCTTGCTCATGGTTTTTCTGCTGAAAAAACTCAACGGGTTTGTCTTTAAGTGCATGGTGCTTGGACTCAGGGTACCAAAGCAGTTTTGAGGGCATCATTGCCTCATTAGACAGCCTCTGGGCCCGAATTGCAACCTCCCGCCCACATGCCGCCAGCCGCCATGGCCAGGTGTGGCTGGTCGCGGGTGGGGTGAGAGGACAAGGTATGGACCGGAGGTCCCCGTACCGGGGCCGTGGCGGTCGCAGTCTGGAGAGAGCAACTGAGCGAGCGAGGAGTGCGACAGGGCATGCGCCCACCCTCCCTTGTAGGATCTATTGGCCGACAAAATTTGTCTCAGTAGATCTCAGCGTGGTAGCTGCTCTGCTACTTACGAAACCCTGAGCCCGAATTAGGTTGTCTGCGAATATTTTGGAATGGGTTCCCCATGAACATTCGGTGTGCTAAACAGGTTTAGAGGTGGCACTCATCGGTCTGCGCTCCAGGCTGGTAGCAACGGCACTTCCCACCGGCCGCACGAGGGTATCAGTGCGTTTAGGCAACTGATGACCTCGCGTGTATTCAAGTTCAACAGTGGGCGTGACAGGGAATGAGGAAAGGTGCAGCTGACTCCTATTGTTTCCTCACGGCCCAGTGGTTGGGGACCACTGAAGTACACTGTGTAGTGCAGGGGAGCTACACCCATGCACACTGGGCAGAAGGAACAGAACTAAAACCCCGCAACCCAGAAACAATCTCTCAATCTCTAGATTTCTCAATCTAGTTGAGAACTTGAATGGACAAGGAATAGAAGTGTGGGTAAATGAAATTAGCATGATGGCTGCGTTGGACATGGTGGGTGTAAAGTGGTTCTGTGCTGTATCATTCTATGACTATTGTCAAACAAATGTGATAGCGTTTCTGAAGCTTCAATAGTGAAGTAATTCTGGAGTCAGTTATTAAACAAATTGATTAAATTTGTCAATGAAATGCCTATCAGCTAGTTTTTAAGTAAGTGCAGATTTTTTTTCTTAAATTTTATCAGATTGCAATATTATTTGCCCAGCTTTGATCAATATTCTGACATAAACAACTTAAACATTTTCTTTTCCGTGTACAGATTCAAAAGGGATGAAGGACTACAGCAGATTGAAATCATACTGCCACCCGAAACAATATCTTCTAAACACAGCCCATGCAAGCTCAGGTCCAAGATCTTGAAGTAACTCTGTAGTGTGAAAAAATGTCGGTGTGCATTTTTCCGGGATTGCCTGGTGCAACCAATATCATAATACAGTATCGCACAAATTGACCCTTCTGAAAAAAAGCAAGTAATTCATGAACATCTGTTTGCAGCAAAACACAATTCAGGGTGAAATTCTGCAGATGCTGGAAATCCAATGAAACACACAAAAATTGCTGGAGGAACTCAGCAGGTCAGACAGCAGCCATAGAAATGAATAAACAGTCGTCATTTTGGACTGAAACATTTCTTCAGGACTGGAAAAGAAGAGGAAGACAGCAGGATAAACAGGCGGGGGGAGCGGAAGGAGGCTAGCTAGAAGGTGATAGGGGAAGCCACGTGAGAAGCAGAAGGTAAAAAGCTGGAGAGAAATCTGATGAGAGAGAGGGGTGAACCACAGGAGAAAGGGAAGGAGGAGAGGACCCAGAGGGAGGTGATAGTGAGGTAAGAAGAGGTGAGAGGCCAATGTGGGGAATAGTAGAAGAGGGGTGGGGAAGGGAATTTTTTTTAACCAGAAGGAGAAATCAATATTCATGCATCCGGTTGGAGGCTGCTCCTTCAGAATATACACAAAATGCTGGTGGAACACAGCAGACCAGGCAGCATCTATAGGAAGAAGCAATGTCAACGTTTCGGGCCGAGACCCTTCGTCAGGACTCACGAAGGATCTCGGCCCGAAACGTCGACATTGCCTCTTCCTATAGATGCTGCCTGGCCTGCTGCATTCCACCAGCATTTTGTGTGTGTTGCTTGAATTTCCAGCATCTGCAGATTTCCTCGTGTTTCCTTCAGAATATAAGGTGTTCCTCCTCTACCCTGAGGGTGGCCTCATCGTGGCATCAGAGGCCATGGACAGACAAGTTGGAACAGGAATGAGAATCTGAATTAAAATGTTTTGCCACTGGGAAGTTCCGCTTTTGGCGGATGGAGCGGAGGTGCTCGATGAAGTGGTCCTCCGATTTACGCTGGGTCTCACCAATGTAAAGGAGGCTGAATTGCGAATACTGGACACAATACATGAGCACAGCAGTTTCACAGGTGAAGTGTTGCCTAACCTGGAAGGACAGTTTGGGGCCCTAAGTGGACAGGTATATCACTTTGGCCACTTGTCGGGATAAGTGCCGGAGGAAGGTTAGGGGGAGGGACAACTGGACAAGGGAATGACAGAGCAAGTGATTCCTGCAGAGAGTAGGGGTGGGAGGTAAAGATATGTTTGGTGATAGGATCCCTTTGGAGATGGTGGAAGCTGTGGAGAATGATGTGCCGGAAGCAAAGGCTCATGTTAAGAACAAGAGGAACTCAGTCACTATTATGGTGTTCGCCCATCTATTCACTGATGTCAGTGCTAAATCCAGGATACTCTGCTTCGCACTCACAAACTGCTGCACTCCCTTCCCACAACTGTGAGCAAATACAAGCTCATCACAGGAGCTCTGTATTAATGGCAGTAGTGGAATAGACCAAACTGAACTGACAACAGCTAGTTAAGATGTACGTTGTTGTCAGTGGTTCGGCCAAATGCAAAAGTCCAAAGCAAAGTGGCAATTGATGCCGTTAAATCTGATCACCCATCTCCACCTGACACTCAACTGAACTCATCAGCAGGGTAACCCAGGTTATTAAACCCAAAGGTGTAATGCTACAAAGCTCCTCGTGTGGAAGAATGAAAACCAGGTTCACTGAAAATTTTTAAAAAAGAGAACTTGGGAAAAAAATCTGTATGAGAACAAGGCATGGCTGACACAGGTGTGGACAAGCAAGAAAAACACAGCAAATTATTAGAAACTAAAGATATAAACTATTAAAAGTGGAATTAGTAGTGAGTACCTCTACCCTACTTGAAACCCTTGGAGGAGAGGGGATCTCGCTAAAAGGTTTATTGAAGCTATGGCTAAAACAAGCATCAGCTCTCGCGAGACGATATCAGCAAAGTCAAATGTCTAAGATCTCCACTGTGTAACCAGCAATTAAGTCTGATAAATCATACCTAGGGATTTGGTCAGATTTATTTTTGTATAAGTTCTGTGAATCAATTTTCTGTGGATGGCCCATTATTTCATCCAACAAACCAAGGAACAAGATGGTGACCCCTGCCCCCCAAGATCGAAGAAACAGTGTGTGAACAAAGTGTTTCAAGATATAGATGGTTCAATACAGTTGGGTGTATGTTTATTTTTCATTCAAAGGATCAGAATTTGATTTTCTGCAAGAACTGATTATTTTTTCAAAGACTTTGATAATTTACTGAATGCGATTTGCTTTGTTTAAAAGTTGTGATTTTGGAAAATTGTCATGAAAGGAGTTAAGCTACGTATTATTTTTTAGGGGGATTGAATTTGAATTTGTAGACATACTGACCTGAAATGAAACTAAAGTTAACCATAATGCTGAAGAATGTGAATTCAATTCATTCCTAATTTACAAGGGATAAATAGAAATACAAATGTTAGTCTGGAAACATTTAAATCGGGAATAACTCTATATGTAATTAGAGAAATTGGAGTAATAAAGGTTATTCTAATGAATCTGATTCTAACTAAAAAGGAACTTGTTTTCATTTGATATCTGAGATTTGGAACCTAAGACAGAATGTTGGAATTTTGAATTGTTCTTTCTCATATAAGTATTATGTATACAGTATATTGCTATTTTTATACACAAATTTACCTCCGGAAGAGTGTGTTTTCCATTCACTGCCTCTTAGAGCTTCTGATGGCCCACTAGCACCTACTAGTACTGTGTAATTTGATTTTCTCATGAAGCGTGTAGCGACCAGGTACACAAAATAAGACAAGCACTACACAGTTGTTACATACTGGTGTATGAAAGGGAGTTCAATCATTTGAATGGAGTCACTGACACTATGAGTTGAGTATACAAGTGAATCAAATACTTTATTTTAAAGTTTTAAAATTATCGGGCAGCATTTCAGAGTATTTAAGTTAAAATCATTTTTTACATTAATGAAGAAGCTTAAAACATATCTAAACACTTTGAAGTGTATTTAATTATCTCTGATTGTCAGAGACATTTGCAAATCCTTTGAAAGCCTTTGACAATGTTGCATTGTCAATAGCTATTGGGATCTCACAGAATTGGAATCTCAGTAATTTGCCAACTCAAGTTTACTTGCCTCCTGGAGCCTGTTCTGCCTCAGGAGATGCTTCTCAGAGTCCAGGGGTCCACTTGTATGGCCCTCTGCTCCTAAAAATATTAAACCTGGGTTGGGGTTCACTGTAGATGGTGAATTAGCACTGTAGACAAAGTCAAACAGAGCACAGCCCAATAAAGTAGAATTACAAACTAAAATAGAGGTTTTTGCACATCTCAGAACCATTGCTAATACTAGTAAAATTGAGAGTTTATGGAAGTAGATGGGATTTTGCTTTGCATATTTTTGAATTCCTTACTCAGAACTGCAATTCAGAAAGCCAAAGAGCTCAGATATTCCCCCACAACTTTCAATTAGTAGCACAACGGCAGAGCTAGTGGAACCACTGCTCTTCAACATAGAGAGCAGACATCAATCCTGACTTCAGATGCTGTTCATGTGGAGTTTCCATGCTTTTCCTATAGTCGAGTGGGTTTCCTTCAAGTGCTCCACTTCCCTCTCATATCTCAAACACAACCAGGTTTGTAAATTAATCAGCCACTATAAATTTTCTTTCAAATGAAGATAAGTAGTAGAGCTGGGGGTGATTTGTATAGGATGTGGAAGAAATGTTTTAAAAAGTGCATATTAGTGTGAAAGTATGGTTGACAAATAATGAATAAACTCTTCTCAAGCTGCCAGCGAGTACAGGTATCAATTGTAACGGATGTTTTGATGGCAAACTCTACCATCTTCATCTCTGCTTGGGCATGTCCAGTCTGGTGGTATTTATACTCCTGTAGTCCATCCTCCGATTGGTTAGTCCTCATTCAATCAGGTTTCTGCACTCCCACCTTGCTTACAATCGAATTCCAGTTCTTACATAGAGTGAGACCTCCATTTTTGTTAAAATTTTAATTTTATAAATATATAGATCAGAAGAGGGTGGCAAAAGTCAACATAAGTCCCTTGGAAGACGAAAAGGGGAAATTGATATTGGGTGAAAAGGAAATGGCTGAGGCATTGAGTGACTATTTTGTGTCAGTTGTCATGGTGGGGGACATGTCTAATATGCCAAAGGAGGATGTTATGGACAAAATGGGAGGCGAGGTCCTCGATCCCAGGGTGCTGAAGGAATTGGCGAAGGTTATAGTAGACGTGTTAGTAATCATTTATCAAAACTCTCTAGACTCTGGACAGGTCCTGGAGGATTGGAAGACAGCAAATGTCACGCCACTGTTTAACAAAGGATGTAGGCAAATGACGGGCAACTATAGACCAGTTAGCTTAACATCTGTAGTCGGGAAAATGCTTGAAGCTGTCATTAAGGAAGAAATAGCGAAACATTTAGAAAGGAGTGGTTCCATTAGACAGACGCAGCATGGATTCAGAAAGGGCAGGTCCTGTTTGACAAACTTACTGGAGTTATTTGAGGACATAATGTGTGCAGTGGATAGGCGGGAACAGGTGCATGTCACATACTTGGATTTCCAGAAGGCGTTCGATAAGGTGCCGCACAAGAGACTTATAAATAAGATACGGATGCATGGAGTCGGTGGAAGTGTATTGGCATGGATAGTGGATTGGCTAACCGCTAGAAGGCAGAGAGTTGGTATAAGTGGGTGTTTCTCCGGTTGGCAGTCAGTGGTGAGTGGGGTGCCAAAGGGGTTGGTGCTAGGCCCTCAGCTGTTTACCATTCACATTGATGATTTGGAAGAGGGGACTGAGTGTAGCATAGCAAAATTTGCTGATGACACTAAGCTGAGGGAAAAGGAAATTGTATAGAGGATGTGGAGAGTCTGCAGAGGGATATAGATAGGTTAAGTGAGTGGGCCAATGTCTGGCAGATGGAATACAACGTTGGTAAATGCGAGATCATCCACTTTTGAAGGAATAAGAGAAGATCAGAGTATTACTTAAATGGCGAAAGATTGCAGCACGATGTTGTGCAGAGGGACTTGGGAGTGTTTGTTCATGAATTGCAAAAAGTTGGTTTGCAGGTACAACAGGTTATTAAGAAGGCAAACAGAATGTTGGCCTTCATTGCTAGAGGGATTGAATTCAAGAGCAGGGAGATCATGCTGCATCTATACAGGGTACTGGTGAGGCCGCATCTGGACTACTGTGTGCAGTTCTGGTCTCCGTACTTGAGGAAGAATATACTGGCTTTGGAGGCAGTGCAGAGGAGGTTCACCAGGTTGATTCCAGGGATGAAGGAGTTAACTTGTAAGGAGCGATTGAGTCACCTGGGGCTATACTCTCTGGAGTTCAGAAGAATGAGAGGGAAACAAATAAGGTTTAGAAACAGAAAAAAGTTCTCATTTATGTTTAAATTAACATACAACCAGAATTGATCCCACGCGTCTTGCACTTTTCCCTCACTGTTAATTCTTCCCAACATGTGTTCATATGATGAAATCTGAATCATTTCCTCAGTCCATTCCTTCACAGTGGGGCATCTGAGTTTTTTTCTAGTTTTGCAATATAATTCTTGCAGCTGTGATGACACCCACCTTTAAAATAGTAAATGTGTCATTGTTTACATTAGGTATCATTGTCCTATCACCCAAGAGACAAAGCCATGGGCACAAGGGCAGTTTGTCATGGGATGGCTGTGTAAATATGCTCTACTGTATCTGCTCTATGATATGCTGTGCTGCTTTGTAAAATAAGAATAAATAATAATAAAATTTTAAATTAAAAAAAGAATGAGAAGGGATCTTATAGAAACATACAAAATTTTGAAAGGGATAGATAAGATAGAAGTAGGAAAGTTGTTTCCACTGGTAGGTGAGACTAGAACTGGGGGACATTCAGGGGAGAAGATATGGGACAGAGATGAGGAAAAACTATTTTTTCCAGAGAGTGGTGAATCTGTGGAATTCTCTGCCCATGGAGGCAGTTGAGGCTTCCTCACTAAATATATTTAAGAAACAGTTAGATAGGTTTTTACATAGTAAGGGAATTAAGGGTTATGGGGAAAAGGAAGGTCAATGGACCTCAGTTTACGGACAGATCAGCCATAATCTTATTAAATGGCCAGGCAGGTTCGATGGGCTGGATGGCCTACTCCTGCTCCTATTTCCTATGTTCTTAATTGTTTAATTTAACAGATGATAGTTTCTGCAGATTTTGCGGACTGAAGGGCTGTTTCTATACTGTATCTCTCTATGACGCAAATTAAATCAAATGGTGGAAATGGACATACTTCTGAATATTAATAGAAAGAGATAGAGCAGAGAAATGAAGGTCAGAGGTGTTATCACAGAAGAGAGCAATATATCTCCTATTTCTCAGATTAGTAATGCTGCATTTCTACTTGTTACATGTGCATTTTAAATTCCAGTGCAGGCAAGTGAACTCTGCTGGGCATATTGGCAGAAGTTCCCTGTCAGTAAGATCGATGCAGACAGTGATGTGATTTCTGCTTTAAATGTAACTGATGAACTTCTGAGCAATTCCTCCTGGAACAGTGTAGTACAAAGGACTCAGAGATCAAAAAGAACTACTTTACATAGAGTTATACAGAGAATTATAGCAGAAAAACTGGACATTCAGGTCAATTAATATGTGCCAGCATTTCAGCTTCACATGTGCCTTCTTCCACCTCTCTTCATGAGCTTGTACTCCATTTCCCAGTCTGTCGTACTTGATAGTATCTTTGCTAATGCTTTAATGACTTCTTGTCGAAAGTTCCATGTAAAATTAAAACAAAATATGAGCAGAGATCATAACTCATTAGAGAAACTTGGCATCAAAATAGATATTACAGTCAGCCTTAAAAAGACTAAAAATCAAGCAATCACCATTTCTTGAAGTGGAGCAGGCTCAATAGGCCAAATGGCCTAATTCTCTCCTATATTTATTCCTATGTTCTTATATCTTTATTCCTTTATCTTATGGCCTTATTTGGAAAACTGATGTCAGTTTCTTTCACTGGATAGATACTGGAAAACAATTAGAATGCTGTGTTATGTGAATAAAGAGACTTAACATAGAAACATAGAAAACCTACAGTACCATACAGGCCCCTCGGCCCACAAAGCTGTGCTGAACATGTCCCTACCTCTTAACTACCTAGGCTTTACCCACAGCCCTCTGTTTTGCTAAGCTCCATGTAGCCATCCAGGAGTCTCTTAAAGACCCTATCATTTCCGCCTCCACTGCCAGCGGCGGCAGTCCATTCCACGCACTCACCACTCAATGCACAAAAAACTTACTCTGACATCTCCTCTGTACCTGCTTCCAAGCACCTTAAAACTATGCCCTCTCGTGCTAGCCATTTCAGCCCTGTGGAAAAGCCTCTGACTATCCAAACGACCAATGCCTGTCATTATCTTGTACACCTCTATCAGATCACCACTCATCCTCCGTCGCTCCAAGGAGAAAAGGCTGAGTTCACGCAACCTATTCTCATAAGGCATGCTCCCCAATCCAGACAACATCCTTGTACATCTCCTTTGAACCCTTTCTATGGTTTCCACGTCCTGCTTTAGTGAGGCGACCAGAATTCAGCACAGTAATCCAACTGGGATCTGACCAGGGTCCTATATAGCTGCAACTCTTAAACTCAATCCCATGACTGATGAAGGCCAATGCACCGTATGCCTTCTTAACCACAGAGTCAACCTGCATAACAGCTTTGAGTGTCCTATGGAGTCGGACTCCAAGATACCTCTGATCCTCCACATTGCCAAGAGTCTTACCATTAATACTATATTCTGCCATCATATTTGACCTACCAAAATGAACCACCTCACACTTATCTGGATTGAACTCCAACTGCCACTTCTCAGCCCAGTTTTGCATCCTATCAATGTCCTGTTGTAACCTCTGACAGCCCTGCACACTATCCACAACACCCCCAACCTTTGTGTCATGAGCAAATTTATTAACCCATCCCTCCATTTTATCATCCAGGTCATTTATAAAAATCACAAAGAGTAGGGGTCCCAGAACAGATCCCTGAGGCACTCCACTGGTCACCGGCCTCCATGCTGAATATGACCTGTCTACAACTACTCTTTGCCTTCTGTGAGCAAGACAGTTCTTGATCCACAAAGCAATGTCCCCTTGAATCCCATGCCTCCTTACTTTCTCAATAAGCCTTGCATGGGGTACCTTATCAAATACCTTGCTAAAATCCATATACACTATATCTACTGCTCTTCCTTCATCAATGTGTTTAGTCATATCCTCAAAAAATTCAATCAGGCTCGTAAGGCATGACGTGCCCTTGACAAAGCCATGCTGACTATTCTTAATCATATTATACCTCTCCAAATTTTCATAAATCATGCCTCTCAGGATCTTCTCCATCAACTTACCAACCACTGAGGTAAGACTCACTGGTCTATAATTTCCTAGGCTATCTCTACTCCCTTTCTTGAATAAGGGAACAACATCCGCAACCCTCCAATCCTCCGGAACCTCTCCTGTCCTCATTGATGATGCAAAAATCATTGCCAGAGGCTCAGCAATCTCCTCCCTCACTTCCCACAGTAGCCTGCTGTACATTCAATCTGGTCCCAGTGACTTATCCAACTTGATGCTTTCCAAAAGCTCCAGCACATCCTTTCCTTAATATCTACATGCTTAAGCTTTTCAGTCCACTGCAAGTCATCACTACAATCGCCAAGATCCTTTCTGTAGTGAATACTGAAGCAAATTATTCATTAAGTACCTCCACGATTTATTTAAGGCATTATTTCTCAGAGGCAGTCTGGAAGGTTCTTCAGTTTAACTGGTGATTCCAAACTGAGCACATGCCCTCCCCTTGAGTGGCGAGGAGAAGAGATTTGTGCCAAAGATTGCTAAGTATTGAGATGACTTGGGAAGTTCACAAAAAATTAGCAAGATTATAGCTAGCTCAGTTGTTGCCTAGATCCAACACCTTTCCCCAGGAGTCAACAAGACAGCCAAAGACTTAACAATAGCAGCTCTTAATGTCATTGGATCTGTATTTCACTACGTGACACATGTAAGGAACTACTAGCCAAAGCAATGTTGAACAACATACTGATATCGGTCATTTAGAAATACCATAATGCCATTCAATATTACATGTGCCACATGAGTTACAATTCTTGATTAATAACTAATACATTTAAAACATTGGATGTAACTGTTTAGTCGATTGTATTATTTTGGCACAATTTTCCAGATTCCTGGACTAATGGCTTGACAGCCCACACCTGATCCAAATTGGATACAGTTCTCCCAGGACCTATTAACAGACTGTGGTGTTCTTAATCTGCAGTGTCATCTGTGCTTCCGAGAAAAATACCTGCACATTCACTGGTGAACTTTGTGGCCTGATTTCAGTCTACTAAGAAGAAATCATAGAGATGATAGCATTCTTAATTCTTGTATGTTGAATGCATAAGACTCAGTAACTTCAACTCTGTTGCCTCAAGATTGATGACTTCCTCTGGGAGGACCATAGAACCATAGAACATTACAGTACAGGAACAGGCCTTTTGGTCCTTCTTGGCTGTGCCTAACCATTTTTCTGCCTAGTCCCACTGACCTGCACCTGGGCAATATCCCTCCAAGCCCCTCTCATCCATATTTGATTTTGCATCAGAAATACTGTAAGTTTAGGTGTCAAGTTCAAGTTTAGTTATTTCTTTTTCTTTTTCAATCTTTTTTATTAATATCAACATATTAAGATAACAAATATTGATACATAATTATTTGGATTACAAAATTAAAAGTTAACATAGATGGATCTATAAACAATAGATCGGTAAACAATCGGTACAAGAGAATTAAGTCTCCCAAAATCATACATGATACAAATATAATGTGTACAAGACAAGAAAACTAGGTATAACAATATGAAAAAAAACAGAAAAAGAAGAAAAAAAATATATACCCCAAGTAAAGCAAAAAAACCCTACTCTATCAAGCTAACCACTGACTAAAAAAAAAGAAAGAAAAAGAAACATGGGCTGTTTATGATAGCTGAGAAAAGAAAAAGAGTCATAAGTGTCATTAACTCCGATCCTCGCTACATGTATATAATCAGAAACAGAAAGAAATAGGTTTGGAAAAAAGGGCAAATTACATCATAGGAAAATATTGAATAAATGGCCTCCAAGTCTTCAAATTTAACAGAAGGATCATATATGATGCTTCTAATTTTTTCCAAATTTAAACAGAACAGTTTGAGAAAACCAATGAAATGTGGTAGGGGGATTAATCTCTTTCCAATTCATCAAAATAGATCTTTTGGCCATTAATGTAAGAAATACAATCATCCGACGAGCTGAAGGAGATAAATGAATTGGCTGTATCATTGGTAAACCAAAAATTGCGGTGATAGGGCAAGGTTGTAAATCAATACTCAATACCGTAGAAATAATATCGAAGATATCTTTCCAATATTTTTTCAAAGATGGATGTGACCAAAACATACGAGTTAGAGAGTCTGTCTCAGAAGGACATCTGTCACATATAGGATTTATATGAGCATAATAATGAGCTAATTTATCCTTGGACATATGAGCCCTGTGCACAACTTTAAACTGTATCAACAAATGTTTGGAACATATAGAGGATAAAGTAACTAATTGAAGAATTTTTTCCCATTTCTCAATAGGAATAGTAAACTTAAGTTCCCTTTCCCAATCATTCTTAATTTTGTAAGAAACTTCTGAACGTATTTTCATAATTATATTGTAAACATTTGCTATTATACCTTTCTGAAAAGGATTTAATTCTAAAATTTTCTCCAAAATACCCATAGAATCCAGATTTGGAAAGGTAGGAAGTACAGTGTTTAAGAAGTTCCTAATCTGTAAATATCTAAAAAAAAAATGGGATCTAGGTAAATTATATTTATTAGATAATTGTTCAAAAGTCATGAAACAATTATCCAAAAATAAATCAGAAAATCGTAGTATACCTTTAGTCTTCCAAGCTAAATAGGCTTGGTCCATAATAGAGGGATGAAAAAAGAAATTAGGTATAATAGGAATAGGAAAACAAATTGATTCAACCCAAAGAATTTCTGAAATTGAATCATATGTGTAGAGTGTATTTAACTATTGGATTGTCAATTTGTTCATGCAATTTAGAAAAAAAACAAAGGGAAGAGAAATCCCTAAAATAGAACCCAATGAAAACCCTTGTACAGATTTGGTTTCCAAATTTACCCAATGAGGACTAAAAGATAAATCCAAATCCTATAACCAACATTTCAAATATCGGATATTAATTGCCCAATAATAAAATCTAAAATTCAGCAATGCCAGTCCACCTTCCTTTTTAGACTTCTGTAAATATCTTTTACCTAACCTAGGATTTTTAGTCTGCCATATATATGAAGAAATTTTTGAATCAACATTATCAAAAATAGATTTTGAAATAAAGATTGGTACTGCTTGAAAATTTAGGTAAAATAATCATCTTAATAGCATTGATCCGACCTAACAGTGACAGAGACAGTGATGACCATTTAGTAAACAAATGTTTAATCTGATCAATTTAAGGTAAGAAATTAGCCTTAAATCAATCCTTAGGTTTTTTTGTAAATTTAACCCCTAAGAAGTTTAGTTATTATTCAGCCATACGTGAATATAGCCAAATGAAATAGCATTCCTCCAGGGCCACGGCACAAAACACCTCACCAACAGCACATAGCACACTGCACAAAGCACATGGAAAAAAACAGAACACACCTATAGTTATAATTGCAGAAACATATTCAGTCAGAAAGGATCTCGTACCCTTCCAGCGTATATGATGAAGAAACTCTTCTCAAGTTTTAAGTCGGGTACAGGTATGAAGATAGCAGAGATTGTCATTGAAATGTTGGCTAAAATTGATATCTGTACCTAGCTGGAAGCCCGAGAAGAGTTTATTCATCACATAGTCACACAAAAAATTATAGCCCAGATCCCTGAGTGATAAAAATGTAGATTGATGGTAAGTTGTTCTGGTCTTGCTTGTTCTTCCACCGAGTGAACAGAGGTGGACAGCACTGAGCAAGCTCCGGAGGGCAGCATCGAGCAAACTCTGGAGGGCAGCACTGAGTGAAATCTGGAGGGTAGCCCTCAACCCAGTACAGATTCCAGCGCACCCACAGAGGGTTCTGCACTCTCCAACACCATCTCCAGCATTTCCTCCAGCAACTGCAATAAGTGACCATTCGGGCAAGGCCTAGTCTGTGCCACAACTGAGGAAATGCGGCTCCCTGCCCTTCCATCTCACCAATAACCAGTGAAACAGACTTGCAATGTTCTACATGATCAATGTCCAACAGGGTCTCACGATCAGAATAAAAACATCCAAGACAATCACTTGCTCTGCACACCATCTCAACATAACAATGGTAAACAACAAGTTTAGGTAACAACACAACAATGGTTCAGAGTAAGTCCAGCTCCATTGCTATTGAGCAACCCTCTGATGGGATCGTCATGCAGTACTTGATGTTATAAGTATCCAGCAGTGATTTGTGATTGTAAAAAAAGACGTAAAAAAATAACAAACACAACTTTGATTGGACCCAGAGTAGCCGCTGTATCTGAGTGCCTCGCCATTTTATCAGAAGACAGGTAAACTCACTGACAGCCCTAACCTTAGGGTCCTGGCAGTACATGTTCCTTACACAGAACTGATAATTTTTTGCTCCACATACACTTCATTCAGCTACCGTAGATTCCGGACTACAGAGCGCACCTGATTAAAAGCCGCTGGCTCTAATTTTAGAAAGAAAATCAATTTTGTACTTGTACAGGCCGCACCGGATTTTAGGCTGCACCGGATTTTCGGCCGCACCGGATTTTCGGCCGCAGGTGTCCCACGTTGTAATATGAGATATTTACACAGAAAGATATTACACGTGAGGATTTTTTAACTTTTAATTAAATCCATATGGTAACATAAACAAATACATATTGCAAATGCTTTTTTTCGAACCGTGCCTGTAACGCAGCTACTTTTAAATATACGTTGCGTATACTTTTTTACTGAACAACATTCCAATATCTCCTAACGACTGGTAAAAAATATATATACTGCAGCCTACCAGGAAAAGTTATTGATCGCCTTTAACTTAAAAGCAGCGTTCGCTCAGATCTAATGCCGCTCGCGTAATGCGCTCGCCCCCTCCTTCCCGTTTATCGCAAACGGCATTTTTCCCACAAGACGCGGCGAAACCGGGTGTGACGTCATAGCATCCCGCGATGTAGTACAGAAAACAAATATAGTTAAAACACTTCTAACTTTAACTAGAAAATGAATTACTAAGCGAAAATATTATAAACTAAATAACTGCCATAAAGGCAGCACAATGCTTTTCTTCGAGTGTTTTCCATGTTGATGAGGGTGAGTACAAATGACTGATTTACAATAATTTAATTGTGAAAGTGCGCTTGATTTATCGTACAATTTCATTGGACCTCTGTGAACTACTCATCAATTTTATTGGTCTACTGTTATGAGGCAAAATGTTTTTGGCGGCATGAAAAAAATCATGCATTAGCCGCACCGTAGTAAAGGCCGCAGTGTTCAAAGCTGTTCAAAATGTGGGAAAAAAGTAGCGGCTTATAATCCGACATCTACGGTAATTCTTTATTTCTGATTGTGTTCATATTGCATGGTGGCATTGATTTCTAATGTCTACTTGATCAAGCAGCATTTGAATACGTGGTTTTCCAGTGCATAATATGTCCACTTCCTCCCATTCCACAACTAAATCTCAGCAACCTTGGATATACTGTATTTCCCCTTTTCTGCCTATGTCTTGTACTTCACCTAGTGTATTTCTGGCTACTGGCCACTCAACATATCTGGATGGTTCTGCAGTCCTGGCAGAGCAAACTCAATGGGTCAAATGGCCTAATTCTGCTTCCCTGCCTTATGGTCTCATAGGCCTGTACTCACTGGAATTTAGAAGAATTGGGGGGGGGGGGGGGGGTTCTCATTGAAACCTATCGAATGTTGAAAAGGCTAGATACAGTGGATGTGAAGAGGGCATGTCCTTTGGTGGGGGAGTCTAGGACTAGAGGACATAGCCTTGAAACAGAGGGATGCCCATTTAGAGCAGAGGTGAGGAAGACCTTTCTTTAGCACAGGGTGGTGAATCTGTGGAGGCCAGGTCACTGGGTGTATTTAAGGTGCAGGTTGATAGGTTCTTGATTAATCAGGGTGTAAAAAGTTATGGGGAGAAGGCAAAAGAATGGGGTTGAGAGGGAAATCAGCCATGATGAAAAATCGTGGAGCAAACTCAATAGGTATCATGGCCTAATTCTGCTCTTATAGTCTTATATACGAATTATATAAATACACTTATGTGGAGTTAATTTTGGCTCATATAGTAGCCATTCCCTCAGGCTAGATTCCACAAATAATTCAGTCCCTGAAAGGCAAACCACAACTGCCTGCTAACAATCCTAGCTCCACTAAGAATGCATCAAAGGATTCTCCTGCTCCCGGTATGAGTAAAGAGCCATTGATACCTGTGGTGATATCACATGCAATGACGTGCCAATTCCTGACTGGAGAGCACAGGGCATGCGCGGGGTTTGCCAGAATGTATCAGCATGTGGCAGGGTTAAGATGTGTTTGTTTATTTCTGTTAATAAAAGTTCTTTAATTCTTCCAGAATATGATTCTTTATTCTTAGTGTTTAAATAGAAGTAATATAACATGGTGTCAGAAGTGCTTTTGGAAGAATAATACGGGAGAATCGAGAATCAAAGATAATCGAAAAAAAAGAAAATAGTTTGAATGGTAATCAGTGATATGTAAGGTTTACAACCCCCACAAAAACTGCAGCTGATTGGGAACGTAGCTGAGGATTGGAGGATATTCAAGCAACTGTTTGAACTGTACTTATCAGCGATCGATTATGAAGAAAAATAGGACAAAGTCAAAGTGGCGCTTTTGGTCCATGTAATCAGAAGTGAAGCGGTAGAGTTATATAATAGTTTTGTCTTTGAAGATGGAGATAATTTCAATTTAAAGTCGATAATGGACAGATTTGAAGTATTTTGTATACCTCCGTGTAATTTAACATATGAGCAATACAAATTCTTCACATGTACGCAGAAAGCCGCTGAAGAAACTGATCAATATGTGACTGAGTTAAGAAAGCATAGTGGAATGTGCAAATTTGGTTTGCTCACAGACTCTGTTATTAACGATAAACTGATTTGTGGCAGTCGAGATAATACTCTGAGAGAAAGGCTTTTGCGTGAACAAGATTTAAATTTTGAACAAACATTTGCACTCTGCAAAGCTTCTGAGACCGTAATGTCACAGGCTGAAGAGCTTTTTGTTGAAAACTGCAATGTAAACACTGTAAAAAAGTGCGAATATATCAAGAAATATAATAAAACGTCGACAAAACAGATGGAGAGTAAGATGGCATTTGGAAAAAAATGTCATGTGATTGCTGTGCACAGGAACACAGTCCAAGTCACATATGGCAAACTTTGCTACAGCTGTAGTAAGAGTAATCATTTTTCACACTGTTGCAGAAGTAGAAAGAAGGAAAATGAAATGAAACAAGTAAATGCAGTGATTGAAGATGAATATGAGGAATTTTATATAGATGCGCTTTATGAAAATGCTGATATGGAGAATATAAAAGCAGTAGTTGTAGTGTCTGAGATGACCAAACAGGAGGCAATTGATGATGTGAAAAAGCAGTGGCAGGAAGAGGTTGCTTCAATGCTATAACTTTTGACTTTTCCTTGTTCCTGTTTATCAGCCATATAATGCAAACTTCCCTTGCACGGTTTCATTATTTCAACAAATTATTGTTTGGAAATACAGCGGCTCAAGCTTACTTGTGCCTTTGTTCAACTAAACCATATGACTCAATCACTTGCCGCAGGTCGTTTTCTCATTTTGGGAGATCACATGTGTTGTTTGACATTCTGATTCAGACATGATATCTAAATGTCACAGTTTCATCAGCCCACACTTCTAACACAATGGCTCTGGATCTTGCCCTTCCACCAACAATCCGGAAAAGAGTACATAATTCAAACTAGCAAGAAGCACTTTATTAAATAAAAGAAAGCCACTTTTCTTTCTGAAACATCTAAAACCCGGCACTTGAAGTAACAATTCCTGTCCCTGAGCAATCCAAGTCTCTGTAATGGCCACAACATTATAGCTCCAAGTACTGATCCACGCTTTATGCTTATCCACTTTGTTCACAACACTCCTTGCGTTAAAATAGACGGCATCTCAAACCTTCGGTCTGAGCACATCCCTTCTCTATCACCTGCCTATCCTCCCTTTCGTACTGTCTACAAGCTTTCTCTACTTGTGAGCCAACTTCCTCTTCTCCAGTCTCTTCAGTTCGGTTCCCACCCTCCTAACAATTCTAGTTTAAACTCTCCCCAGTAGCCTTAGCAAACCTCCTCGCCAGGATATTGGTCCCCCTGGGATTCAAGTGCAACCCGTCCTTTTTCTACAGGTCACATCTGCCCCAAAAGAGGTCCCAATATCCAGAAATATGAATCCCTGCCCCCCTGCTTCAATCCCTCAGCCACACATTTATCCTCCACCTTATTCTATTCCTATTCTCACTGTCGCATGGCACAGGCAGTAATCCCGACATTACTACCTTTGCAGTCCTGCTTCTCAACTTCCTTCCTAACTCCCTGTAGTCATTTTTCAGGATTTCTTCTCTTTTCCTACCTATGTAATTGGTACCAATATGTACCATGACCTCTGGCTGTTCTCGCTCCCACTGCAGGATATCTTGGACCTGATCTGAAACATCCCAGACCCTGGCACCTGGGAGGCAAACTACCATCTGAATTTCTTTCCTGCATCCACAGAATCACCTATCTGACCCCCTAACTATAGAGTCCCCTATCACTACTGCCTTCCTCTTCCTTTCCCTCCCCTTCTAAGCCACAGGGCCAGATACAAAGAGAGGTTGCTCACATGCAATGATTCTTAAAGTGGTACCAAATGTTACAAACACATCCATGTCTTAGATCAGTTTCTCAAGGATTCCTGGCTTAAAAATCAATAACCCATCACATTATGCACTGAAATGGCAGTGCATGGTGATCCACACCAATCTGTCACACTGATCAGTGTTAAATATCTGTGACATAACTTGGACAAACCCTTGAGTGGAATAGAGGGATAATTCACTGTGAAGTGCTGGGTACTTCTGCTTTTATTCAGAATCAAAATCAAGTTTAATATTACTGGCATATGTCATAAAATTTGCTGTTCCGCAGAGCAATATATTTCAATAAAAATCTAGAAATTACAGTAAGGAAAAAAAAATTAAATAAAATAAATAGTGGCAGAGGGGATGAAGCTGTTCCTAAAACCACGAATGTAATGTGTTCAGGCTCCTGTAACTCTCTTTGATGGTAGCAATGAGAGAGAGCTGAAGATCTGGCCTGGGCCCAACATATTGATGCAGTCCTCTTAGGGGGATCCGAAGTGGAAAGGATAAGCAATTACACGTTCCTGGATGTCAACATCACTGCCGATCTATCCTGGACCCAATATAATCAATACAGTTACAAAGAAGGCAGAGTGGTGGCTATATTTTATTAGCAGTTTGAAGAGACTTGGTACGTCACTAAAGACACTTGCAAATTTCTAGATAGACTGTGGAGAGCATTCTAACTGGTGGCATCACATGGTAGAAAGGTGCAAACACAGACAGCTCCATCATGGGCACTAGCCTCTCCAGCATTGAGAACATCTGCAAAAGGCAATGCCTCAGAAAGGCTTCACCCATCAGTAAGGACCCACATCACCCATATGAATTTTTAAGGGGGGTAGCAGAAGGTGATGGACAATGTCCAGAATGATCACTAAAGACCTGATTTGTTGTCAGATTTTGGTCAAGAATTGGTGGGAACTGTAGCAAGTTTAATCTACAGTTAATTCATTTATTCTGTTTACACACAGAATGCTTTTTCAACCCTTCTTCACTATTCACGCCTAAGAAATACTTCCAGCTACTGAGTAATATTAGACATTTGTACCTTACACACATTATGACACACTCTTGCACAAGTAGGAAAAAGTGGCATGCAACCTCTGTCTGAAATTAACTACAATTGAAGACCTTACCGTGCCCACAGGCTGAGCCATCAGGGCATTTATACTCATGGGTTCAGCCATGACAGAGCCAATGGAGGACCAGAGACCATTGATAATCATCTCCAAATGCTCCAAAATGTCCAGATGTGTTACACCTCCAAACATTTCCACGGAGTTCAGCTCCACCTGACACCCCACGAATGATGTCCAACCTCATTGTGTAAGTGCATGAACCAATTTCACAGTAGCTTTATATTCTGTGGTACAGGAGGGTTGAAGTCACCCTCATACCCCATATGCATTTTGTTTGTGTATATTACAGTATGTTTCAAAGTCATTGCATGCACCAGGTGTTTAAAGGTTCTGAACACATTTAAAGATTAATTGCCATAGCACATAAAGGCAACTGAGTTACTACTCCCTGGTACTTGGATTAATAAGAAATAAGGATTGGATCTACAGTTCCGAAGAAGGGTATGTTACCTAAGATGCTAACACAGTTTTTCTTCTTGTAGATACTGAGTATTCCCAGCAATAAATGTTTTCATTCCATAAATGCAAAATCTGGCAAGAAAACAGCTGCAGACAAATGAATTAACAGAATCGGCCATTTTATTCGGTAATAGGTCTACCTGGGTCTATGTATTGCTGTCAAGGCCAGCATTTACTTTCATTCCCGTAATGCCCTTGAGAAGATGGTAGCATAGTTTACTCTTCAGCAATTACAATCCTTTTACAGGAGGGTGCTTCAAAAATGCTCTCGTACAGGGAAATCCAGGATTTGAACACAATAATGATAGAAGACAGTCAATATACAGCTAGTGGCCACTTTGTTAAGTACAGTAGAGGAGTGGGACCTGGTCTGGTCTTACCCTGCTGTAGCCCATCCACTTTAAGGTTACGCATTTTTGAGAATCTCCTCTACATACCACTGGTGTAATACATTGTTATTTGAGATACTGTCACCTTTCTGTCAGCTTGCACCAGTATGACCATTCTCCTCTGATCTCTCTCATTTACGAGGCATTTTTCCCATAGAAATGTCACTCACTGGATGTTTTTTTTTGTTTGTTTTTCACACCGTTCTCTGTTAGTTCTAGAGACTGTTGTGCCCAGATCAGCAGTTTCTGAGTTACTCAAACCACTTGGCTTGACATCAACAATCATTCCCCTGACAAGGTCACTAAGGTTGGTTTATACTTGTGCATCGCATCGACACTGTAGGTAACGCACACCCTACACAGTACCTATGCCATGTCCTACTTCATAGGGTGACGTGCACCTCTCCAGAGAAGTTACCCACGCATCGCGGTGACGCAATCCTGAACAACTGTGATTGGTCTGCTTGGTTGCATCGCATTTCCTCCTACGTATTTCCAGTTGCTTCTTCTCCGCCATGTCTGTAGGCTGTGTGTACACCGATGCAAAATATATGTACCAAATCGTCAAATCTACCTGCCAACGTGCGAAAATATTTAAAATGCATTTCCTCATCCATGTCTTTCACGAAGAAACTCAACACAGTGGCATAGAAACCCCACTGCCAACTAGCGTTTTGGCGCACACCAACGCATGCCCGCTATGGCATAGAGTGACGCAGAAGTGAAAATCAGGGTTATGGTGCAGGCTGCGGTGTTGCCCATATGCACAAGTATAAATCAGCCTTTAGATCACATCTCTTCTCCATTCTGGCATTTGGTCTGAACAACCACTTCTTCTTCTTCTTCTTCTGTTGTTTAATGGCGGTTGTCAAACCAGCTTTAAGGTGCATTACTGCCACCTACTGGACTGGAGTGTGGATTGTTTGATTAACAGGAGGAAGGAAAAGAATTACATTCCCTAAATTCTATATAATAAACCAGAGTTTTTCAGATACTTCATGATATAGGTCTGTATTTCTCTTGAAATCCCACTTAAAGTGTCTTCTATACCCACAGCAGTTTTTTTTTGTCTGTCTTAAGTGCTCCAGTCATCTTCACTCTTTCTCTTTGGTATTTCTTTGATTTTATCAATACGTGTTCAACTGTTTCTGATTGATTACAGTATTCACATAACCCAGTCACTGAACCTCTTAACCACGTTACATGCTTTTATGCATTGAGTTGCTGTTACATGATTGGCTGATTAGATATTTGCATTAATGAGCGGGTGTACAGCTGTACCTAAAAAAGTGGCCACTAAGTGCATTTCTAAATCAAAATGGCAAGTTACTTGAAGGAAAGTTCCTGCAGTTCATGGTGTTCACATGCACCTGCTGCCCGTTTTCGTCTTGATGAGTAGAGTCCATGAGTTCTGAAAGTGTTGTTGGAGTAGCCTGGGTGAGTAACTGCACTTTGCTTATGGCACACACTGCTTTGTCCTGAACGTTATCAAACATCTTATGGGTTTTTGAAGCTACTCTCATCTGGACAAGTGAAGAATGTACATTTATGTTCCTGATTTGTGCACTGTGGAAGGTGGGAAGGTTTTCTGGTGACAGGAAACGTGCTGCAGGATGCCATACCCAATTACTTTCCTGCAACAACCGTGATTACATGACTGGTTTCTAATCAATGGTTGCCACAATGTTGATGATAGGATGTCAACAGTGATAATGTCAGTCACTTTCAAGCACAGATGATTGGACTCACTGTTTGGACATGGTCAGTGTTTGGTATTTCTGAAGCATGAATATTATATGCAAATATTGACATAATATTTTGAGTTCAATATACATCTTTTCTGAATTTATTTTCAGGAATTAAATCAACAATTTCTTTAAGCAAATAAATCATCTTAAAAGACACAATTGGGGTATCGATGAGGTTGCAGCAACAGTGATTTACAACGTAATTCATTAGCCTGTCTTGATAAACAGAACAATTCACAATACTGCTTCTCAGTCCTGGGTGCAAGATGCTATTTTATTGTGAATTATTAACTAAACATTTGTGCAACAATTTAGTTTATGTATCAGTTGAAGACTGCTTGCCAGAACACACAGAATAAAACTTAAAGCCTTAAGGTCAGTATCTTCAAAACAATAGTCCAGTGATGCTTTAACTGGTTTAACATCAAGAGACAATTATGAAGCACTGGCAGAAATGATTCCCTGTGGAGTATTATTTTACTTCTTCAGTACAGCTTTCCACATAATGAATACAAGTAGCAGTAATACAGCCCAGCCTTCCTGAAGATAAGGAAGCTTCAAGCTACCAATATGTTGATAATGAACATTTCAGGAAACATTACGCTGGAAGAAGAGAAAGAAAAATAACAAACTGAAGTATGAGATTTAAATGGCAAAGACGCTATATTACAGCAACACCAATAACCATTAGAGAGTTGCGGCAGTGAAAAAAGTCATACTGCTGCAGGGCAGTACAACCTTGTCTCTACACATCGAAATGCATACCCACAATGCTCCGCATCAACTTCATACTGCTGCTGAGGTTTTTTAATGGTTGGAAAGAATCAGATTTGCTCCCCCAGTGGCTCAGTGGGTTCATTTAATGCATAGCTAAAAGCACAAGAAGAATAGTTCCAGGGAAACTGATCTTCGTTGCAACAGTGACATGAATGCTACAGTTTGTCTGGGGAAAGAACTGTTTGAAGAAACAGCAGGTTTTCTGTCCCTGACAACCCCAGTGAGCCCATCTAAAACCAAGCAGTGCAGCTGACAAGTGAAGTTATTATTGGGGGTCAACAGTTATGTCTCCATGGCTGAATATCATTAGAACCGTAGAAATATATTCAGCCCATCATCTCTGTACTAGCTATTTGCTGGATGGGTCCAATATTGATCCATTGTCCCAGTTAATCTCCCGGAGACACAAGAAGCTGCAGAAGCTGGAAAGTGGATCAACAAACAATCTGCAGCAGAAACTCAACAGGCTGAATAACATATGTGGGGGGGGGGGGGGGGATAGGAACTGTCAACATTTTGGATCAAAAACATCAACAATTCCATTCCCACCACCATGGGAAATGGTTCATCATCTCAAATCTCTATTTAAAATTATGGTTACTATTTTTATATCATACTAGTAAATCTAAACTGTCCTTATAGTAGTTGACACTCAAAATTGAACAATAAACTCCATCATGTTGTCTATACACAAGGCTTTCACGTAAATGTCTATTTGCTCCTCAGTTTTCAGAATTGTTCTCACTACTTTCCAAATAACACATTTATGTCAAATTTTAGATTCTGAACTACATATCCAACTTCAAATGATACATATACATACCAAGAAAAACCACCTACATGCCACATTGACCCTATCTCCAATCTGAGAAATACAGATAAAATCATTTATTTCGTGAGGAACAGCTTTTTTATTTTCTTTCACAACGTGCATCTGAACTGTATAACAAGGCTAATGAGATACCGTATCAAGTACCTTCTGAAAATCTGCACACACATTTATTGCTTTCCTATTAACTATTTAATCCATCACCTCTTCAGAAAAAAATCTTAGATTTCTTAAACATTTGCCTTCAATAAATCCATATTGGATATCTTTAACAAAGTCATACAGAAAGGGTGCACAGGAGATTTACAAGGATTTTGCTTGGATTGGAGAGCATGCCTTATGAGAATAGGTTGAGTGAACTTGGCCTTTTCTCCTTGGAGTGGTAGAGGATGAGAGATGACCTGATAGAGATTACAAGATGATGAGAGGCACTGATTGTGTGGATAGTCAGAGGCTTTTTCCCAGGGCTGAAATGGCTAACACGAGAGGACACAGTTTTAAGGTGCTTGGAAGTAGGTACAGAGGAGATGTCAGGGTAAGTTTTTTTTTAAACGCAGAGAGTGGTGAATGCTTGGAATGGGCTGCTGGCGACTGTGGTGGAGTTGGATATGATAGGGTCTTTTAAGAGACTCCTGGATAGGTACATGGAGCTTAGAAAAATAGAGGGCTATGGGTAACCCGAGGTAGTTTCTAAAGTAAGTACATGTTCTGCACAGCATTGTGGGCTGAGGGGCCTGTATTCTGTGGGTTTTCTATGTTTCGATATATAATTGCCTAATACACACAAAATGTTGGAGGAACTCAGCAGGCCAGGCAAAAGGTCTCAGCCCAAAATGTCTACTGTTTACTCTTTACCATAGCTGCTGACTGGTCTGCTGAGTTCCTCCAGCGTTTTGTGTGTATGACTTTGATTTCCAGCTCCTTCAGAGTTTCTGCTATGTATAATTGCCTATTCATTTATTCTTAAATTATGGCATGTTGAGGTTTTCTCTACATTCCAATGATGTCTTCTGCCAGAAAGGAAATGAATATGCTTTACCTGGGCTATGTATAAGAGATTAACCTGTGGACTTATAACACTGAGAGTACTGACACATTCAGAAGAGAACAGAGAGACAGAATATGAATGAGAAAAAAAAAATACAGCAACAGATGTCAATAGGGAGCGACAAAGCAAAGGTATGGGAGTGAAACAGTTATATTGTCAAGATCATTTGTGGAAAAAAAACAAAATATAATTAGACCAGAGGTCCTAGAATTCGCTCCATACAGCAGTAACTTATGGTATTGGTAAAAAGAATAGGGTCACAAGGAACAATAGCTTCTTCTCGACTGTCATCAAGTTCTTGAACTGACCTGAAAAACCCAACACTATCTTGGACCATATTTTTTGATTTCTTTCTCAACTTGTGCTAATGTCATTATATTTATGTTGGTGTATTTTTTGTCATGTAAGTTGAATTTATATTACCTTATGTTAGTGATATTTGATCTATGCTTTACTGCTGGTGCACAAAGCAATTTTTAATGTCATTTATTCTCTGTGTATGCATGCCTATGACAATAAACTTGAATGTGAAATCCTCAGTGGTACTATGGAAGAAGATATATTAAGCCTTCATTAAAAAAGAGATACGGGAGGTGGGCTTCGGATTCTCTAGCAGCTAGTTAAATTCAAGAAAGTACTGAACGGATGATAGATAATAGCTGAGCTAATTAATAGATAATGTCCTGATCTGCTGATGCATATAGGGTGTAAGAGTGCACTTCCTACATTGGTCTCCTTCACAAGAAATTATCTTTAACAGGTTATAGCAATCTGGATTTGGACTATGGTAAATATTCCTGCCAACAATGAAGGAACACAACTTTATCAATCACCTCCAGGTTTTGTGTACCTATTTAAAGGATTTTGAAACATCCATCAAAGTCACTAATGTCTAAGGATTGTGCTGAGAATTATATGATGTATTCTTTAACCAGCCATTAGCAAGTGGAAAATTATTTACAACATGATTCACTGATCTTTGTCCAAAGGACAGACATGTGAGAATTAAACCACGTTTCCTTATGATTGACACTTTTTCTCTGACCCAGCAAGTTATTCAATATATTTATTTGATTATTTAAATGTGCACAGCCATACTAGATGGTACTTGGAACTAATTCCCTGGGACAGCAGTTTATTTTCTTGCATCTCTCAGATGAAGAAATATTATCTGAGGAATCAACACCATTGTCAGCAGAGGGATTTGCAAGTTGTTCATTATTAATGAATTACTATCGAAAGCTTATATCTATAAAGCATTCCTCTTTTCTTCAATCACAGTTGAGTTACTACCATACATCCCTAGGCCTCAGAGCTTTTATAGAACATAAATCATAGAATATAGAGTAGTGCAGCACTAGAAAAGACGTGTCAGTCCACCATGTCAGGATCAGATTTATTGTCACTGACTTATATGATGTGAAATTTGTTGGTTTGTGGCAGCAGTTGAGTGCAAAGACATAAAATTATTACAAATCACAAAACTAAATAAATAATGCAAAAACGACATGTCTCTGCTGACCAAGATGCTAAATTAAACTAAAACTATCTAATGGCACATGATCTATATCTCTCCATTTGCTGCATGCACATGTGCCTGTCGAAATGCCTCTTAAATGCCATTGTCATTCCTGCTTCCATCAGCAACCCCTGCAACATGTTCCAGGCACCTTTGAAATTCAGTTCAACAAACTTATCCTGCATATCTTCTTTAAACTTCCCCACCTCAGCTTAAAGCTTTGTGTTCCAGTATTTGACATGACTATGCTTGAAAAAAAGGCTCTGATTATCTACCCTATCTATTTGTCTCATAATTTTATGAACCTTCCCTCAGTCTTCACAATTCCAGAGAAAACAATCTAAGTTTGTCAATCTTTCCTTGTAGTTAATATCTCTCATCCACATGGCATCCTAGTGAACCCCTTATGAACCCACTTCAGAACTCCCTGTCCTTTATCTAATGAGGCAGCTTTAACCACAAACAAGTATTGTGTTTGTATAAAGTGCAGCCTAACTAAGATGTTGCTGGTAGGACCAAGATGGCGCCAGTGAACCATGGCAGCATTCTACAGGCTACATACAAAACTTCTAAATACACCTCCTTTCAATTGTCCTCAATGCAATCTGCAGCATGTAATTTCCCTTTAAGGAGTGTACTTTTGAATCTACTTAATGAACTATAGATTTCATGATCTTCTGAAGGATTCAACAGACTTCACTCTCAAGCAAGCAGTTGTGGCACTTTTAAGCAGACGAACGTTCATTGCCATGGCCAGAAGCGAGGCATGGTGGTCGGGGTTGGTGGGGGGGGGGGAGGTGGGGCAGTGGAACTCCAAGCCAGGTAGAGGACCCTTCTATCCAGTATCTTGTTAACAAATGTGCTTTGCTGGAGAACAAAATTGAGGACCTGAGGGCAAGATTGCTTTATTGTAGGGAAATGAGGGATTGTTGTGTTCCGTGTATAACTGAGACATGACTTACTCAGTGAACACCAGATATGGCGATAAGCCTGAAGGTTTCTTGACCAAGCTGTTGATTCAGTAGAGGCAAAAGGTAGAGATGTGTGTTTCATGATAACTTCTCTGTGGTGCACCAATGTGACAGTTTTGTTGTACTCAAGTACCCTGGACCTTGAACACCTAACAATCAAATGTTGACCATCCTATCTGCCATGTAAGTTCTCAGTGATGCTGACTGCATTTTACACAACATCAGTGGCTGACTATTTTCAAGCACTTGAGATACTGCATGATACCATCACCTAACAAGAAACAGTCCACACTGACGCATTTCAAATCATAGTTGGGGATTTCAATCGGTCATGATTCAAGAAATCCCAGCCCAAATACCATCAGCATATAACCTGTAGCATGAAAGGTCACAACATACTACCACTATTATAGTAAGATAAGGACTGCCTACCGTTCCATGCTTAGACCACATTTCAGGAAATCCGATCATTTGGCTGTCCTTTTCCTACCTGCATACAGGCAGAGCTAAAGAGTAAGGCTTCAGAGATTAGGACAACAAAGAGTTGGTTGTGGAAGGAAGAGGGGCGGCTGTGGAATTGCTTTGAATCGGTGTACTGGCCAGTGTTCAAGGTCACATCTGTGGATTAGAATGTATACACCATGGTTGTCCTGTACTTATATATTAAAAATAGTCATAGACAAGTCTGTCCTCACAAAATCATTCAGCATCTTCCTCAAGTAGAAGCCCTGAATGAACCATGAGATCCTCAATCTGCTGAGGGCCAGATCAAAGGTATTCAAGTCTGGGGACTGAGAAAGAGGTCCAGGCATGATCTCTGGAAAGCAATATCAGAGATGAATTGGCAATTCCTGGCTAAACTTGAATCACTGATGGACATTTGGCAGGGCTTGAATGCTATTCCCTCTTACTAAGTGAAATCAAGCAATGTACTGCAGGTGACAACAGTGTTTTGCTTCCAGATGTGCTCAATGCCATCAAAACATGGTGGAATTATCACAAACTCCCATAGACCCCAATGACACTATGATTTCAGTCAACTGACTGCAGCATTCACTGAGATCTTTAACCTCTCGCTTGGGCAGTCTGAGGTACCCACCTGCTTCAAGCAGGCTTCAATGCTACCATGGCCTAAGAAGAATGTGGTAACTTGCCTCAATGACTATCATCCAGTATTACTAACATCCACAATGATGTAGTGTTTTGAGAGGCTGCTGATGAAACATATCAACTCCTGCCTGAGAAGCAAATTGGTTCATCTCCAGTTTGTCTATCAGCACAACAGGTGCCATTTTATTGGCTCTTCACTCAATCCTGGAACATCTGGACAGCAAACATGCATAAATCAAGATGCTCTTTATCAACTACAGCTTGCATTCAATATTATCATCCCATCCAAGCTATCCTCGATTTCCTCACTTGTAGACCCCAGTCGGTTCAGATTGGCAACAATATCTCCTCCACAACCTCCACCAGCATAGGTGCACCACAAGGCTGCCTGCATCCCCCCTCACCCCCGCTCCATTTGCTTTACACTTATGACAGTGTGTTTAAGCACAGCTCCAATCCCATATTTAAATTTGCTGATGACACCACTGTTGTTGGTTGAATCAAAGGTGGTGACAAGTTAACATAAATGTGTGGTGGAGAGTATATTGACTGGCTGCATCACAGCCTAGTAGGGAAACACCAGGGCCCTTGAATGAAAAAGCCTACAAAAAGTAGTGGATATAGTCCAGTCCATCATGGGTAAAGCCCTCCCCACCACTGAGCACATTTACAAAGAGAGTTATCTGGGGAAAGCAGCATCCATCATCAGAGACTCCCACCACCCAGGTTATGCTCTTTTCTCGCTGCTGCCATCAGGAAGAAGACACAGGAGCCTCTGAACTCACACCATCAAATTCAGGAGATTTCGGATAACTTCACTCAACTTCATTTGCCCCATCACTGAAATGTTCCTACAAGGACTCTTGAAAGGACTTTCAAGGACTCTTCACCTCATATTCTTAATATCCATTACTTAATTATTAATTATTATTTTTTACTTTTGTATTTGCCTAGTTTGTTGTCTTTTGTACACTGGATATATTAGGTGAGGTCTTTCAATAACTCTATTATGGTTATTGGATTTATTGAGTATGCCTGCTAGTAAACAAGGGTTGTATATGGTGACATATGTGTACTTTGAACTTTAACCTAACTAAACTCTTAAAGAACAAAAACCAATCAAGAAATTAGCCAGGATTCCCTTTGTTTATTTGGGGCAGTATGTCACTTAATTGGGACAGGAGACTGTCACTGAACAGTTTCTAACTAGCATCAGTCGCTTAGAATGAACAGTTTTTAAATGGTGTCATTTGTGTAGGTTTGCATCCAAAAGCAGTGATTTTTGTCATTGATAGTTGGCGAGAGAAAGCAGCAAGACGATTCAGAACTGTTTTGCTCACTGCTTTTTCAAGCATTCAGATGCCAGAAACAGTTGGGAATGAAAATGAAATTACCGTAGATTTCGCACTACAGAGCGCACCTGATTAAAAGCCGCAGGCTCTAATTTTAGAAAGAAAATCAATTTTGTACTTGTACAAGCCGCACCGGATTTTAGGCCACAGGTGTCCCACGTTGTAATATGAGATATTTACACAGAAAGATATTACACGTGAGGATTTTTTAACTTTTAATTAAATCCATATGGTAACATAAACAAATACATATTGCAAATGCTTTTTTTCAAACTGTGCCTGTAACACGGCTACTTTTAAATATACATACGTATCGGTAACACACAAATTACGTTGTGTATACTTTTTTACTGAACAGTGCACGAACAACATTCCAATATCTCCTAACGACTGGTAAAAAAATATATACTGCAGCCTACCAGGAAAAGTTATTGATCGCCTTTAACTTAAAAACAGCATTTTCGCGCGGGTCTAATGCCGCTCGCCCCCACCTTCCCGTTTATCGCAAACTGGTATTTCCCACAAGACGCGGCGAAACCGGATGTGACGTCATAGCATCCCGGGATGTAGTACAGAAAACAAATATAGTTAAAACACTTCTAACTTTAACTAGAAAATACTAACAAATGAATTACTAAGCGAAAATATTATAAACTAAATAACTGCCATAAAGGCAGCACAATGCTTTTCTTCGAGTGTTTTCCATGTTGATGAGGGTGAGTACAAATGACTGATTTACAATAATTTAATTGTGAAAGTGCGCTTGATTTATCGTACAATTTCATTGGACCTCTGTGAACTACTCACCAATTTTATTGGTCTACTGTTACGAGGCAAAATGTTTTTGGCGGCATGAAAAAAAATCATGCATTAGCCGCATCGTAGTAAAGGCCGCAGTGTTCAAAGCTGTTCAAAGCGTGGGAAAAAAGTAGCGGCTTATAATCCGACATCTACGGTACTTCACTACTTCAAGTTAGGAATGATAAAGAAGTTGAAGGTAACAATCATTTCGAATATTACAATGAAAATGAAGATTTCGAGCATTCAATCATTGAAAGCATTGTGTGAAGACAATCCATTACCTGTGCAAGGTGTCTGCACTGATTTTGTTCATTAACAGTCAATCAAAAGAACAAAGCACCATGTTGATTGTCCATCATATCCAACAATGAAATCTGAGTGGGAGAGGTTTTAAAATGGACAACCCATTGCCCTGGGACAATTACACTCTCTCGACCTAGGAAGTCACTGGGTCATGTGGTATGAATAGTCATCACAAACTGGGGACTTCCTTGGTTATAGTGGATAACCGTAAGTTTCTCTATGCTTTATCATGCCTTTACTCTCCTTGAAGATGTTGCAGAACCACCTTCTTGACCATTGGATCTCACCACTTATCTCATCCACTCAGTCCACCACAGAGCTGACTTCACATGCTAGGACAGGCATGTCTCTTTCAGCCCCACCCCCTTCAATATTTTGAAAGTTATTCCAAAATACCAAACACAAAGTACACTGCAGATGCTGTGGTCAAATCAACACACACAACAAGCTAGAGGAACTCAGCAAGGTCGGGCAGCATCCATGGAAACGAGCAGTCAACATTTTGGGCCGAGACCCTTCGTCAGGACTGAAGAGGGAGGGGGCAGGGGCCCCATAAAGAAGGTGGGGGGAGGGAAGGAAGGAGAAGGCTGGTAGGTGCCAGGTGAAAAACCAATCAGAGAAAAGATCAAGGGGTGGGGGAGGGGAAGCAGGGAGGGGATAGGCAGGGAGGGGATAGGCAGGAAAGGTGAAGAAGGAATGTAAGGGGAAAGCACTATGGGTAGTAGAAGAAGGCAAAATCATGAGAAAGGTGATAGGCAGCTGGAAGAGGAGGCAGAGTGAAAGTGGGATGGGGAAGGTAGGGGGAGGGAATTAACGGAAGTTCGAGAATTTGATGATCCAAGATACCAGTCTTTTAGCTTTCTGTAAGAAATCAATTCAAATATGGGGAAAACCTTGGTCTTAACTCAAAAGAAAGAATGCATGTTTGGTTGTCAATCACATATTTAAAAACAAATGGGTGCACTCAGGATTACCTTCTCAAGACCTTAGATCACAGTTTTTATTGAGTTCTTGGTTTTGGTCTGAAACATAGACTGTCTACTCTTTTCCATACATGCTGCTTGGCTGCTGAGTTCCTCCAGCATTTTGTGTGTGGTGCTTCATATCAAGCATCTGCAGATTTTCTCATCGATAGTTTTTATTATTCATTGCCTACTCCTATCTAGTTTTAATGAGCTTGGAAGGTGCAACAGAGCATAGCAAAGATTATACCCTAGTCAGATTTTATGAAGTCAAAGACAGCATAGAAGCAGAAAAGAGGCCATATAATATAACAAAAATTAATAGGAAGCTTTCAGAAACCAACAGAAAGCAACTAAACAGGCCATAAGGAGAGAAAAGAAATATGAAAGTAAGCTAGCCAGTAATATAAAATGGGATACCAAAGGTATTTTTTTCAGATATATAAAGAGTAAAAGAGAGGGAAGAGTGGATATAGGACTGCTGGAAAATGACGCTGAAGAGTTAGTAATGGGGAGAAAGAAATTGCAGCTGAAATCAATAAGTATTTTGTGCCAGACTTCATTGCAGAAGACACCAGCAGTATGCCAGAAATTCCAAAGTGTCAGGGGATGAAGTGAGTGAAGTTGCTATTACTAAGGAGAAGGTGATTGGGAAGCTGAAAGTACATAAGTCACATGGGCCAGATGGACTACTCCTCAGGGTTCTGAAAGAGGTAGCTGAAGAGACTGTGGGGTCCATAAGACCATAAGATAGAGGAGCAGAATTAAACCATTTAGCCCATTGAGTCTGCTCTGCCATTCATCATGGCTGACTCAATTTTCCCCTCAGCCTCAATCTCCTGCCTTCCCTCCGAATCCCTTCATGCCCTGACCAGTCGAGAATCTATCAACCTCTGCCTTAAATATACATAAAGACTTGGACTCCACAGCTGCCTGTGGCAAAGAATTCCACAGATTCACCTCTTTCTGGCTAAAGATATTCCATCTAATCTCCGTACAAAAAGGATGCCCCTCTGTTGTGCGGCTATGTCCTCTGGTCTTAGATTCTCCCACCATAGGATGTAATGCTGAGGCTTTGTACGGCTTAGATTATCATGAGCAGTTTTTGGCCCCTTATCTGAGAATGGATGTGCTGGCATTGGAAAGGGTCCAGAGGAGGTTCGCAAGAATGATCCCAGAATGAATGAAAAAGGATTAACATAAGATGGGCCTTTGATTACTTGGCCTGTACTTGCAGGCATTTAGAAGAGTGAGGAGGGAACTCATTGAAACCCATTGAATATTAAAAGGCCTAGATAGAATGAATGTGGAGAGGGTATTTACAATAGTGGGAGAGTCCAGGACCAGAGTGCTATGTATTTAATATTTCAGTAACATTTGAGCAATCTAGTGTTTATATATATTTTGATTAAGCATTCTTTTTTCACTTAAATAATTCCTTACATGTGCACAAATACATGTTTAAAGTAAACATAAAGTTAGACCTGCATGTTGGACTCCCACGTCTTCCATTAAATGAGTTTAATGTTTTGAAGTTGGAAAGCATAACAGTGGCAACAAAGTACTTTTAAAATGAACCTGATACAACTACCAACCTGCTAAAGCACAGTGAAGAATGGTTGAGTTTTAAAAAAAGTGCAGCATGTGATCTTTGGAAGGGAAGATATGATCGAGTTATAAAAAAAGGGCAGAAAATTAAGAATTCATGGCTTCGCAAACAGTGAGTTTATTATAATAATCATAAAAAAGAGCAGAAATGGTTGGTTACATCCGAAAGGTAGACATATTTGATTGCTCATCAGGTTATTGGTTCATATCTACCGAGCTAATTGAACAGTATTTTGAAGCAAATGAAATAGTCAATGAGAAACAAATACCAATTTTGCTGAGTTTAAAGGCATACAATATGCTTTGGTTTAACTGCTGCAACCAAACCAACAGAAATCAGCTTTGCTACTATAGTGAAAGTAATGCAGGAACATATAGAACCAAAGCCATTGTTGATTGCAGCATGCTTTAGGTTTTATAAGAGGAATCAAAAAGAAGGGGAGTCCATTTCAGCATATGTGGCTATTTTGAAGAGATTGTCTGGGCATTGTCAGTTCAATGATGGGCTTAATGATGCTCTGAGAGATCATTTAGTTTGTGGAATCTTATAAGAAAGCTTTCAAAAATGGCTCCTTTCTGGAGCACAACTTACATTTAAAAGAGCAGTTGAAATTGCTATATCAATGCAAATAGCAGACAGGCACAACTGAATTGCAGTCACGAATGAAAGTGAGCAGGAACAAAATTACAGCATCTAAACAGAAACCTGCCTGGCCGAGCAAATTATGTTACCATTGTAGAAGGGGCTTATGTGCACCAGACCAATGTCGATTTAAAGGTGGAACTTACAGAAAATACTACATACACAGAGTGTGTCAGGCAGACAAAAATAAATGGACTGCACATAGAAAAGAAAAAGAGGAAGAAAGTCAGAATGCAGTTTCAAAAAGAGCACTAATCTACAAACTGTTTATAAAAAATCTGATAATGTTTAAAGTGACATAGGACTGAGTAGACTTGAGATTTACAATGTGAAAAATTAACAATAGACAAGGAATATGGCTTACACCAGAAGTGAACAGCAAATTGATTAAAATGGATTTGGACACCAGGTGGAAGCTCAGACTTATAGCTACAGGAACATCAAAACTATCCACTGAGCCTATGACTGCCTGACCTACTGAGTCACTGACAGTCTAACTGTATATTTCTATTGGGACTTAAAGCAGACCTTGCTTTCATGCAGTGACTGTAACAGTAAAATGGTCCAAGGAAATTTGTCAGCACATCATCAATTGACATAAGCAACAAATTAAGATGCAAATAAAGATGTATTTTCTTGCTTTATCCCTACAATGTAAGCAAATTCTAGAACAAAAATATAGACCCGAAATTTGGGAACGTTTTCTCTTATCAAACCTGTGATGTGCTCAGTTGATATTCAGCTGGGTTCTGAACACAAAATATCAACTATCCCTGTGAGTGGTTAGTATACATTTGTGACAGCAACATTCTGTAGTACTCTATAGTACTCAGAATGCACGAAGTAGATGAAAGACTACATAGATCAAAGGAATCACCATAAGCACACTAATAACGCAATAGCATCCTACATGGAATCTTGGACAGCTAGTTGCACTGCCATGAAAGACAGCCAGACAACAAAATTGTAATGAACAGCTTTGACACAACATAATAAAGTGTGTACAAAGTGGCAGTAGAAATGCCTCAAATGCATTTTCTCAGAGATTGGAGGAGTTTTCCAAATCAAATTTGCACTATACTTTAAAAAATCAGAAGCAAAATTTTCCTTAGCTTGCTCCGGTCAGGTGAAAATTTCTTCTTCAATCTTAGCTGGGATGAAGGAACTAAGTGAAGTAATGACCCATTCAACAACTCCTTCGTATTCCTTCTATCTTGGTTTTTACTGGATGTCAAGTGTCAGCTTCAGATAGGCTCACCTGGAGTTTAAAACAAGTCGATCTCTCTGGTACAGCATATTGGTAAAAAGAAAGTCAAAGAATTTAACGCAAGTGGGTAAAATAAGCCTGTTTACTGGGATCTACTGTACTAGAAAAACATGCAAGTCTCTCTGCTTGTGTCTCATGATGTGAGTGTGACTCTGATCAATAGTTTTTTTGATGCCTTTTTGACCACCTACCTTCAAATGATTAGTATCAGCTACCTACTAAAGGATGATCAGGGTCTTTCCAACTCTCCAGCCTAGAGCTCAAAAAAGGACTACTGTAAGCTACATTCTCAATTCTAGGTTCATTCAAATAGGTTGAGATAAATTACTAACCCAAAAAGTGACTTAATCTTCTCAACCATCTTCCTTGCTGTCCACATGCTGCATTAATCCCAATAATCTGACTGGAACTTGCACGTAAATAATGTATATCAAAATTTCACTTATTTGCATAATTTAGATATTTATACAGAACAATTATATATATATATTCTGTGTTAAAAATCTGACACGTCTATCAAATTCAGAGAAGAATTTGATCAGACAACGGACCATGGAAAAAAGGAAAGGAGGGGAGCCAGAGAGAGATGGTAGGTAGGTGAGAAGAAAAGTGGTAAGAGGGCAACCAGAATGAGGCATGGAGAAAGAGAAAAGGGGATGGGGGGAGGCCACTGTCTTTTCCTATTCGGCTTCTTCTTCCTCAGCCCTATCACCTTCTAGTTTCTTCACTTCCCTCCCCCACCCAACTTCTCCCCCCTCACCTGCCAGCTTCTACTCCTTCCCCTCCCCCACATTCTTGTTTCATTTTCTCTCCCCTTCTTTTCCCCTCCTGATGAAGGGTCTTGGCCCAAAAAGTCAGCTGCTTATTCCCTTCCATAGATACTGCCTGACTTGCTGAGTTCCTCCAGTATTCTGAGTGTGTTGATCAAGAGTACCAGAACGTGCAGAATTTCTTTTGTTAAACCAAAGAATGCAGCTGAATCACGAAATATTGTCAAAAATACCCACATTTCAGGCAACATCTGAGGAGAGAGAATAAATGGGTGATTAGGACAGCTCAGCACATCATTGGGATTCAACTGCTGGACCTGGAAACAATCTACCACTCTTGCTGCCTATATGGTGTGCTCATAACATAATTAAAGCCCCTTCCCATCCCGGATACTGTCTGTTTAATCTCCTGCCATCTGGTAGGAGATATAGAAACATATTAGCCAAGACTTGCCCACAGAAGGCAAAGAGTGGTTATAGACAAGTCATATTCTGCATGGAGGTCGATAGCCAGTGGTGTGCCGCAGGGATCAGTTCTGGGACCCCTACTCATTGTGATTTTATAAATGACCAGGATGAGGAAGTGGAGGGATGGGTTAGTAAATTTGCTGATGACAGAAAGGCTGGAGGTGTTGTGGATAGTGTGGAGAGCTGACAGAGGTTACAATGGAACATTGATATGATGCAAAACTGGGCTGAAAAGTGGCAGATGGAGTTCAACCCAGTTAAGTGTGAGGTGGTTAATTTTGGTAAGTCAAACGTGATGGCAGAATATAGCATTAATGGTAAGACTCTTGGCGGTGTGGAGGATCAGAGGGATCTTGGGTTCCCAATCCATAGGACACTCAAAGCTGTTACACAGGTTGATTCTGTGGTTAAAAAGGCATATAGTGCATTGGCCTTCATCAATCATGGGATTGAGTTTAAGAGCTGAGAGGTAATGTTGCAGCTATATAGGACCCTGGTCAGACCCCACTTGGAGTACCGTGCTCAATTCTGGTTGCCTCCCTAAAGGAAGGACGTGGAAACCATAGAATTGGTAAGGAGGAGATTTACAAGGATGTTTCCTGGATTGGAGAGCATGCCTTATGAGAATAGGTTGAGTGAACTTGGCCTTTTCTCCTTGGAGCGACGAAGGATGAGAGGTGACCTGATAGAGGTGTACAAGATAATGAGAGGTATTGATCATATGGATAGTCAGAGGCTTTTTCCCAGTGCTGAAATGGCTAACATGAGAGGGCATTTTTAAGTTGCTTGGAAGTAGGTACAGAGGAGATGTCGGGGGTAAGTTTTTCTGCAGAGAGTGGTGAGTGCGTGGAATGGGCTGCCGGCGGTGGTGGAGGTGGAAATAATAGGGCCTTTTAAGAGACTCCTGGATGGCTACATGGAGCTTAGAAAAATAGAAGGCTATGGGTAAAGCCTAGGTAGTTCTAAGTTAGGGACCTGTTAGGCACAGCTTTGTGGGCCAAAGGGCCTGTATTGTGTTGTATGTTTTCTATGTTCCTAAGTCAGTAAGACTGAAAAACAGCTTTTTTCCAAGGGCTGTTGTGCAGCTGAATCATGCTACATTGTGGTCTGCCAATGGCCTTTTAGTTGAAGTCACTTGTTGCATGGAAAGATGGGATTTTTAATTAAGCCGTACCATGTGTATTGGATGTCTCTGTTTTCCATGGACCGGAATAGCACTGCAATCTCATTGTCTTGACCAATGATAATAAAGTTCTATTGTATTCTAGATGAGCTGATATCATTTCTGAAACATAAAAGGCTGAAATAATTGGATTTGTGCTGAGTTCTGAGCATTGTGATGAGCTTGGATGCAAGTGAAATACTATTCTTCAAGCTTACATTGAACTTTTCTGGAGCAGTATTTCAATGACGGAGAGTTCAGAGATGGAGTGAGGTGGAAGATTAAAGTGCCACATGATTGGAATATCAGTGTTAACAAAGGTGGTCTACAAATAAGTCAACTAATCTTCCTTAGGTTTCTTCAATGCAGAGGAAGCCAAAACATGAACACTAAAATAGACTAGAATTTTTAGTGAAACTTTAGTGTTTTAAAGTTTCCAGGTCAAACAATAGTTGTAAGAATTGTTTGACCTGGAAGGACAGGATGTTGGGAAAGAAAGAGGTGAATAGGCTGGAATTTCATCTTGTGTTGTTGTGAGGGAAAGTGCATGGAGAAGGAAGACAGAAGAGTGAGCCAGAAGTCAGGAAGTGTTTGGTCCCTTTGGATTGTTGAGAGGAGACTGGATAATGTCTGGTGGTGGAATCTCATTGAAGAAGGCATAAATTATATTAATGATGTGTTGAAACATGAAGGCGAGCAGAGTAAGACAGGTATTCCTGTCTTTGCTATGGATGGAAGGCAAGTGTTGACAGTAGAATTACAGGAAGTAAAGGATGTACAGTCGAGAGACTGTCAAATATGATACAGAGAAGCTAGTTTTTAGAGAGAAAAGCAAGTTATTTTCAAGGCAGTGGTGTGGAAAGTCTCATTCTTGGATAACGTTATAGAGACAGATGAACTGGGAGAGTGGATTGGAATCCTTACAGCAAATAGGATAGGAACATCCACAGCTGTGGGAGACTGTGGACTTATTATGACATTGTTTGCTGGCATATCCTCTTGGTCAGAAACACAGAGGACAATAAATGGAAGAGTCAAATATAAGCCACAAAGAAGATGGAACGGGGCAGAAGTTGGCAGAAAAAAAACTTCTAGTAACATTTTTGAGAACCTATATGAGATATTTGCTTATGAAAATAAATTCATTGTACTCTTCATTTCATCATAATTTTAATGTTGTTTGGAAGTTTAGTCCAGCTGAAAATGCAATGCCTTTCCTTTCAGCTCAGTCTACTGACCTTGTTCCAAAATGCTATGACTTAGCTCCACAGTGCAAGTTATTTCCTTCCAAGTAGTTGTTGAAAGCAGTTTGGATGAAAGAAGAGGAGCTAGTCGTTCAAATTAGTCAATGTTTTCTAAAAAGTCACAAATCTGAATTACTTTCTAAATAATCATATTGCAAAACCTATTAATTTCTTAATTTATTTCTTCTTCAACAGATACATAAGCATCAAGCAAGTTTAACAGTATTTAAGCAATTTTATTGTTACTGCAGCAATGTTGCCTCCAATTTTATTTATAGCTGCATGGACTAACCATCGATCTGAAAGAACAAAGAAAATCATTCATGTTTCGTAAACTTTTTCTTATCTGTCTTTATTACAAATCCATTGTCTATAAACACCATCCAGATTAATTTTGCAGTCAGATGAAAGTTACGTCTTCATCCTCATTAGATTGAATTCATAACACCATCTATGATTACAATCAGCACTAGAAGCTTGAAATGTTCCATTGATGCCATTAAGAACTGACAGTTCTTTAAATTCTTTGTTTCTGAGCGTGTAATTCAATATTTCAATGAAAGTTTTAATTGAATCAGTTTTAAATTTTCACAGAAATGACAAATTTTAAACCACAGTATTGTTGTGATATTTTTGCGGCAGCACTTTCAGCAAAGTTTACAATAGTAGCTGAATATTTTTTTCAGTCGTACAACATTCCTTTTCCATATTCAAAATTGGTTGTGTTTGCGATAGCAGCAGAGTCAAAAGCTTGCCATTCTCTTAACTCATCATCAGGAAAGCTATTATCCAAGTGATTACAAACATGTTGAATGAATTGAATAATAGGTGCAGTATCAATGTCAGAAACAAGCAGATCTTCCACTTTGTCACTCCAATAAACGATGTTGCCAAGATGAGACCACAACTTGTTAATTTTTGCTTTTGCATACTGCTTTGCTTCAATTGTATTCACACAGCTATTCTGAAGGAATTTACTAAGCGATGCCAGATCTATTGAAACACTGTTAAGGACAGTTAAACATCTCTATATTGTGGATTCATCAAAATCTTCAGGCAATAGTTGTTGATTGGATCACTACATTCATTTGTTACATTTGCAGTACTGGATCAAAACTTTATAATTCTTCATTAAGCAGCAACTGCAAAATGTCTTGACAGCCATCTTATTTTGTTTAGTTCTCTAAGTGACACAGCATCACATTCTGTGACATTAGCTATTTCTTCTAGCTTTCCTTCTTTAACTGACGACTGGCTGAACACAGTTCATAGCAGTGTTTCCATATCCTGCATAATTGATATCTTTCTCTATGTGTTGTCTAATCCCCAGACATCCCTCTGTGCAAAACAATGTTGCTTAAGACAGATGCTTTACTTCTCAGTGAAGAATTGTTGCCACACCATTATTCTCACCCAGCATAACATTTGCCCCGCATGGTGTAAACATTGCCATCTTTTAAATATCAAGATTGTTGTTGATGCCAAATTTTTTGATTGCTTCACCAGAATTCCAGCTGTGCAGCAATGGAGGCTATGTGTACAGGAACAATTCAGTTACTGGGTGGCCATGTAGGGGGAACAGCATGACCTTTTCCTCGGCAAACTTTTACTCTCTAACTAGACTTATATTCCACAAATCATTATTATAGGCATTTAAATTTGACCTGCCCTCTTAAACCTGACAAAAACGCATCAGTGTTTCAAAATGCTTGAGATCGTTGTATACTCTATTTACCTGTTTTGACTGATGTACCAAATAATTCTTTTAACTGCCAAGATAACTATTTTCCTAGTGAATAATGTGAAAATAAGATCAATTGCATGTTACTTTCTGTAAGAATACAGTTTGGACTAAGAATAATTATGAATCCATCATTGTGAAAAAGTCATACATTCATCCAGAAACTGAGAACATTGGGGAAAACATTTTGTTTGTGAAGTTATCCGAGCAGAGACAGGGAATGTGGCTATTCTGGTATCAACAATAAAACAGAAATGACTTCACTGTAATACTGCTGAAGCAGCTCACTCACAAGGAAATGAGGCATGTGTGGTGTGGAGGGGCAGGTATATCTCCACAGTTCGAATATTGTCAAGTGCAATTTTAAAGCAATAATTAATGTCAATAAGATTAGATAAAAACATTGTGCATGGTCAGCAAGAGAAATGATATAGAGACAACCACACTTCTCCTAAGATAAAGAAATTCACACTCTACTGAAGAAGAGTCCACTGGAGTTGAACTTAATCACCTTGAACTACAAAGGAAGGCAAGCTATATAAGTGCTTGTCACTTATGTAAGTCTGAAGATAGCTGTATCATGATACTTTTGTAAGCTAGTACTGAAGCTAGTTGTTGAACTTACGACTGAATCAAGTAAAAGTCATTGTTGAAGGGATAACAACAGTATACTGCGACAGTAACGGGAAATTAGTTTACTGTAGTGGGCCCAAGCTACTCAGTTTGAAAATAACAAGCTGCAGGAGGTTTGACAGATTCCAACCCAAAGGGTAAAGAGGGTTAAATGGTTGCGACTGAGTTAGTAAAAATTAGTAACTCCTCAAGCACACAGAAATAACCACAGCAGGTGCACCAGACGATATTCTACACACCACATAGATCTCAATATAATTCATTTTGTTCGGAGCAAAACCCAGAACAATTAAGGGACTTTGTTAAAAAATCTCAAGGGTAAAATCAGTAAATTATTGACTTGTAACTTCAAAGAAAGTGAATTATCATACTGAAGAGCAATAAAGACCATGTGAACAATGAAGAACTCTACATTTCTTTTAATCTTTTGTGCTCCATGGCAGAGCGAAAGGTATTTCACCCAAGAATTCAGCATGTCATCTAAAACTTTGACAAACCACTACAGATGTGTGGTGGAGGGTATATTGACTGGTTGCATCACAGCCTAGTATGGAAAAGCTTACAAAAAACAGTGGATATAGACCAGGCCATCATGGTTAAAGCACTCCCAACCATTAACCACATTTGCAGGAAAGCAACATCCATCATCAAGGATCCCCACCATCCAGGCCATGCTCTCTTCTTGTCACTGGCATCAGGAATTTTATTTTAACAGATATGCAGACCAGCCACTGCTGTGAGCAGGAAATTTTTACAAGGCCTGAACACAGTGTGGCACTTTTTTTTTGTAATATGCATACTATGAATACTTAGAATGAAAACTGAAACATCACCTACTTTTGATTTTATTTATTAATTTAAGGGTATAATAAAATACAGCACAACAAAGAAAATCTTTCACTTTTCACAAACATTTTCTCATCTTTATTACAAATCTGTTGTCCATAAACACTGTCTAACAGACAGAATAGACAAACAAGAGCCGGTGGATATGCTTATTTGGATTTTCAGAAGGCCTTTGTTAATATACCACACCTGAGGCTGCTCAACTGGAGAAGAACCCCTGGCATTCCAGGAAAGACACTAGCATGGATAGAGAATCCATGCTGCTATCCATGTGGGGAAGTGGATCGTTATGCATTTTGGTAGAAGGAATAAAGGCATAGACTATTTTCTAAATGGGAAGACAATTTAAAATCAGAGGTACAAAGGGACTTGGGAATCCTTGTGCAGGATTCCATAAATGTTAACTTGCAGGTTGAGTCGGTGGTGAGGAAGGCAAATGCGATGTTTCCATTTATTTCAAGAGAACCAGGATGTAAAATCAAGGATGTAATGCTGAGACTTTATAAGGCATTATAAAGACTGCACTTGGAGTAATGTGAGCAGTTTTGGGTCCCTTATCTAAGAAAAGATATGCTGGCAATGGATAGGTTCCAGAGGAGGTTCATGAGGATGATTCCAGGAATTAACTATTTAACATATGAGGAGCATTGGATGGCTCTGGGCCTATACTCAGTGGAGTTTAAAGAATCGGGGGGGGGGGGGGACCTTATTGAAACCTATTGGATTTTGAAAGGCCTAGATCGAGTGGATGTGAAGAGGATGTTTCCTGGTGGGGGAGACTAGGAACAGAGAGTACAGCACCAGTATAGGGGGATATCCATTTAGAACAGAGATGAGAAAGAATTTCTTTACTAGAGGGTGATGAATCTGTAGAATTCATTGTCACAGACAGCTGTGCAGGCAAGTCATTGGGTATATTAAGGCAGAGGTTGATAGATTCTTGATTAATCAGGGAGTAGGCAGGAAAATAGAATTGAGAGGGGTAATAAATCAGCTATGACGGAATGGCAGAGAAGTCTCAACGCGCCAAATAGCTTAATTGTGCTTCTATGCCTTATGGTCTAGCTAGACTATTCCAATACTAAATACATGAAAATCAAAAGCTGGTCTGCTACATCCTTAGGTAATTAAGGCCTGGTTTTGACATTGTTTAGAGTGGTCACAATATAGCTGTTATAATGTAATTTTCTGTGATCCTTCTTAATCAAGTGAAGGCCTGAAAATCAGTGTAGCATAAGATATTATGAAAATTATCTGGCTTCAGAATGTCCGTGAGAATGTTCTAATTAAATAAAAATCAAAAAGTTGTAGATGCTGGAAATCTGAAACAAAAACAAACTTGGAAATGCTGAGAACACTCATCAGGTCAGACAATATCAGTGGAGAAGAAATAAAATGAAACTTCCAGGTTGAAGACTCCGTCAGAGTATATGTACATATTCTGGCAAAGAATCTTTAATTGGAAGCATCAGCTGTGTTTCACTTTCTACAAATGCTGAGTGTTTCCAGTATTTTTTGTTTTTGTTTCAGTCTTCCAATATTTCCCCATTTTTACAATTTTCACAAAGTGCATATCGTAAATAGTGTATTTAACAGAAAAAATAAGGAATGTATGAATGGCTAAAATAACCCGTTACCCGTTTGATGCTTAGCAAAGTTGTCTCTGAAACTAGTATGAAATATAAAATTATTTTACGTGCAACAATGAGGAATTAAATAGCATCTGCAATAACAAACTGTCAATGTAATAAATCTCTTCACAGTGCTGCTCCACCACTTCAAATCTTTGTCACACTCCGCTTCCCTCGCCAAACAATACTAGTTGTTCACATTTGCCAGGAAAACAATGGCCAAGCCCTACATTGCTTCACTCTCCTTTTCTTCCTCCCTCTTTTAGTTTTGATATGCATGTCTGTAAAGGTTTGAAGTTACTGAATGACCAGTTGGAATCTGGCTGATTGGGTGGAAGAGGCAGCCACTCTCACAACATTTAAGAGGCAACTAGAAAAGCTGCCTATGGCCACCTGCCATATCGTATAACATTGAGGCATTGACCGTGTCGATAATCAGAGGCTTTTCCCCCAGGGCTGAAATGGCTAGCACGAGAGGGTACAGTTTTAAGGTGCTTGGAAGTAGGTACAGAGGATATGTCAGGGTTAAGTTTTTTTACGCAGAGAGTGGTGAGTGCGTGGAATGGGCTGCCGGCGACGGTGGTGGAGGTAGATATGATAGGGTCTTTTAAGAGACTCCTGGACAGATACATGGAGTTTAGAGAGCTATGGATAACCCTAGGTAATTTTTAAGGTAAGGACATGTTCGCACAGCATTGTGGGCTGAAGAGCCTATATTGTGCTGTAGGTTTTTTTTATGTTTCTACAACAATAATAAAGAGCCTCATTTATTAATAAAAATGAAGGCAATACGAAGCAGATCAGGCAGCATCTACAGGGACAGAAGCAGTCATTATTTAATGTTTCACTTATCATCTGTATTATTCAGCACTTTTTCATAACAGGAAGGAAAATATTAAAGGGCACAAATGCTTGAGGAAGATTAAAGAAACAGGTCACAGCTGGAGATTTTAGGAGAGATATCAAAAAGCTATGTCAGTCAGAATGTTCTACAAAATTGTGGCCAATCATTTTAATTCCTCACCCCATTACTGTTTTGACATTTTTGTTCATGGCCACCTCTGCTATGATGATACCACTTTCAGCGAGGAAGAACAACATCTCATATTACACATAGGTAGCCTTCAACCAGGCCTCCAACCAAATAGCACGCACATTGATTTCTCCTTCTGGTAATTTTTTATTCTCCACATTCTCTCTTCTTCTATTCTCCACTCTGGCCTCTTACCTCTTCACTTAACCTGCCTATCACTGTCACCGTAGGGCTCCTCCTTCTTCCCTTTTCCCATGATCCACTCTTGTCTCTAATCAGGTTCCTTTCTCACCCACCTGGCTTCACCTTTATCTTCATCCACTCCCCTGACTTTTAATTCTGCCTTTCCAGTCCAGAAGAAGTGTCTCAACCGAAACGTCTCCTATTTATTCATTTCCACAGGTGCTACCTGACCTGCTGAGTTTTTGGTGCTCTCTTCTCACTGCTGCTATCAGGAATAAGATACTGGAGCCTTAGGACCCACACCACCAAGTTCAGAAACAGTTATTACCCCTCAACCATTAGGTTCTTGAACCAGTGGGGAAAACTTCACTCACCACATGACTAAGCCGTTCTCACAACCTATAAACTCCCTTTCAAAGACTCTTCATCTTATGTTCTCAATACTATTTACTTACTATTTCCTATTTTTCTTCTGTATTTTTACAGTTTGTTCTCTTTTGCATGTTGTTTGTTTGTCCATCCTGTCGGGTAGGGTCTTTCAATGATTCTATTATGTTTCTTGAATTCACTAAGTATGCTCACAAGAATACAATTCTCAGTGTTGTATATGTACTTTGATAATAACTTTACTTTGAACTATGAGTTCCTCCAGCATTTTGTGTATGTTGCTCTGGATTTCCAGCATCTGCAGAGTCTCTTGAGTTAAAGAGGACACACTTATGTGACCATCACTGTCTTGCAATTGTAATTGTAAATACAGTGGATTCCAGGTAATTGGGCCAACAGTTAATCAGGGCAACTGCTTATTTGGGACAACTCTTAAAGAACAAAAACTAATTGACAAAATAACTGGGATTCCTTTCATTTATTTGTGACACTTTGCCACTTAATTCTGACAGGAGGCTGCTGCTGAAAAGTTTCTTGCTAGTGTCAGTCACGTGCACTTGTGTGGCTGTTAGGCACTATACCATGCTTGAAGCAAACAGTTTTTAAATAGCATAAGTTGCATGTATTTGCATGTATTTCAGAAAGTTGTGATTGTTGTCACTGATAGTTGGTGACAAATAAGCAGCAAGACAACTCAGAACTGTTTTGCTCACTGCAATTTCAAGCATTCAGGCCTGGAGATACCAGAAATGGTTGGGAGTGAAAATGAAACCATTTCACTACTTCAACAAGTTAAGGGACTATGAATAATTTGAAGGTATCAACAATCATCTTAAATTTTACAATGAGGATGTAATCATCAAAAGTATTATGAAGGCAATCTATTGTCTGCATTAGATGTCTGCACTGATTTTGTTCATTTACAGTCAATCAAAAGTACATGGCAATGTACACTGGATGAATTCCTCTGTTGATAACTACTATAAACTAATGCATATTTTTACAGTACTGTACTGGTATTGAGTGTTCTAACTTGTTCTATATTTCATTTAAATACATGATTTGTTACTCAGTTAAATGGTAGTTTACCTTTGTAATACCTTTTAACTATTTCCATGAAGCTTTGGTTAATTGGGGCAGCTGCTTAATTGGGCCAAAATGTCCTGGTGTTGTGTCCCAATTAACTGGAATTCACCATATTTATTGTCTTACACAATACTCTTTGTTGAGATGATTTCAGTGAAATTTTCCCTTGGTCTTCAATTCCTATTTGTTTTGGTGAATATTCTGATTTGTTAATGATACGGAATTACAAGTTTACAGAATTAGTTTTTGATCCATTGTTTGAAATTCAATCCTTTCAAGTAAAGACACTAAACTTTCAGAATTCTAATTGTATGAATGTTATCTGAAATTTGTATATAACTAATGCAGTGTGAAACATCATCCCAGAGGGTTTGGTAGATTATACCAGTCTCAGTGTAATTCCATTATTGAAAAAATAATTTCTGTACCTGGATATTAATTCACTGCTATGCATGACCACTTTTGTGTGTGTCTGTCACTGAAAAGGCTATTTTTAACAATGTCCAATCATGTGACCTAGTTTATGGCAGAATTACAAAGCTGTGGGTCATCAAAAAGATTGGCATTACTTGAAGAGAATCCATAGGTATTGTTCATATTATGTTTTCCAGGTTACCAAAGTCCCAGCAAGGTAATCTAATTCCTACTTCCTCTGTGATCCTTTCTGAAATTATTTAATATGGGATTAAACATGAGCACTTACAGCATGTTAGAGTCTCCTTCACTGCCAGCACAGGCCAAATCCAATGACAGCACAAAAATCATTAAGTTTTATTTATTTAGATTAACTAACTTTATCCTGGAATTAGTTGAAATGTGTTTCTAATATACAACAAAAATAGAGCCATAAAGCAAATATGCATGACGTATTGGAGGTTTGATATATTATTGTAGAAAATGTTTTTTGCCATCAATTCTGTTCTGTTTAATTCATTAAGAATCCAGTTGCAAATTTGGGAAAAGTCATTCCCTTCACAGTTTATAAAGAGGTAGTGATCTTGTTTACATTAAGGATATTGAAATATTTGGTGTTCAGATGATCTTTGAAAGAAGGACCTAAATGCAGTTCAAACCTGTCTGTCAAAGAATTCCAACAGATTTGTCAGGCACAATTTCCCCTTAATGGAACCATGCTGACTTTGGCCCATTTTGTCATGTGCTTCCCAGTACCCTAAAATCTCATCCTTAATAATGGATTCCAAGATCTTCCCAATCACTGAGGTCAGTCTAACTAGCCGATACTTTCTTTCCTTTCTTCTGCCTTCCTCCCTTCTTACAGAGTGGACATTTGCAATTTCCCAGTTGTCCAGAACCATTCCAGAATTTAGTCATTCTTGAAAGATCATTACTAATGCCTCCACAATCTCTTCAGCTACTTCTTTCAGAACCCTGGGGTGCAGTCTATCTGAGCCAGGTGAATTATCTACCCTCAGACTTTTTAAAGCTTCCCAAGCACCTCTTCATTGGTAATAGCAACAAAACTCACTTCTGTCCCGAGACTCTCACAATTCTCTCATTCTGCTAGTGCCATCCACAGTGAGGACTGATAACAAATACTTATGATGTTCCTCCACCATTTCTTTGTCCCACACTACTACCTCTGAGTGTTATTTTCCAAACATCCACTCTTGTCTCTCTTTTGCTCTTTACATATCTGATAAACCATTTTGTGTCCTCTTTTTATTGGCTATTATTGGCTAACTTACCTTTGTATTTCATCTTTTCTCTCTTTAGCACTTTATTTGCTCTCTGTTGGTTTTTAAAAGTTTCCCAATCCACTGCCTTCCCACTAATTTTTGTTGTATTACATGCCCTCTCTTTTCCTTTTAAGCTGAATTTGACTTCCCTTTAGAATACTACTTCACCTTTGATATACATCTTTCCCGCATATTCTGAATTGCTCCCAGAAACTCCAGCCATTGTTGTTATGCCATCGATCCTGCTAGTGTCCCCTTACAATCAGCTTTGGCCAGCTCCTCTCTCATGCCTCTGTAATTCCCTTCACTCGACTAAAATACTGATAACATCTGACTTTACTTCTTCTCAAACTGCAGGGTGAATTCTATCATATTATGATCACTGCCTCCCAAGGGTTCCTTTCGCAATACCCAATCCAGAATTGCCTTTTACCTGGTGGGCTCAATCTTAAGCTGCTCTAAAAAGACATCTTGTTGGCTTTTTACAAACTACCTCTTTAGGGATCCAGCACTAACCTGATTTTCCCCAATCAGCTTGCATATTGGAATCCTCTATAACAATCACACCGTTGCCCTTTTTACATGCCTTTTCTATGTCTCATTGTAATTTGTAGCCCTCTTCCCAGCTACTTTTTGGAGACTTGTATATAACTCCCCTCAGTGTCTTTTCTTAACTCTACCCATATGGATTCTACATCTTTTAGATCTTAAGCCTAGTAATTTCTGAGGTAGGGACATGTTCGGCGAGGCCCCTAAGGGTTCAGACGACGATGATGGATATGTTTGGCACAACTTTGTGGGCCGAAGGGCCTGTATGTGCTGAAGGTTTTCTATGCTTTTATGTCTCTATCTCTTTCTAAGGATCTGATTTCATTTTTCACCAACAGGGTCACACCACCCCCTCCATCTACCTGCCTGCCCTTTTAATACAATGTGTATCTTTGGATGTTAAGCTCCCAACTATGATATTATTTTAGCCACAACTCAGTGATGCCCACAACATAACTGCCAATCTCTAACTGCGCCACAAGCTCATCTACCTTATTCAGTATACTGCGTACATTCAAATATAGCACCCCTAGTCCTAAATTCATCACACTTATCGATTTTGGCCCCCTGTTACTCTTTAACTTATCCCAATTTTGCCCTTCCATCCTCTTGTCCCTCCTCACAGTCTCACTGAACACTGCATCTATTTGTACACCAATTGCTCCATCCTCAGCCCCATCACTCGAGTTCCCTTCCCCCTGCCAAATTAGTTCAAATCCTCCCAAACAGCTCTAGCAATCCTACAAGTGTATTATACTCACTGCTTTTATATCCTTTGTGTCTTCTTCACCACCTTATCTTGCTGAGCTGGCGCCTTCAGGATTCATTGAACAATATACAAAGGTGCCTCACATGCTTAATATTCTCTAGCACCTGATCATTTTTTTATTTATGCCCTCATAAAGAGTGCAATAATCACATCAGGATTAAATTCCATCTGTCATTGTTCTGCTATATTAGTTCTTCTAAATCCTAAGTAAGTATTTCCTTTCCAATACATCACATAAAATGCTGGACATGGGACCTGATTCAAGTAGATACTCTAGGAGCCCCTCACAATGCCAGGCTACATCCCTCCACTTCATTGTGAAAATGAACCATTCACACAATTTTCCCCCCACACATGTGCACTTTTTTTTTGCCTGTATTAAATCTACAATTTTCCCAGTGGAGTCAACCTCTATCCATCTGGAGCAATTAATCTAATTCAGAATCTCAAGCAGGAACTGCTGGTTTGTCAATTCATCATCCCCTTAAACTAAACCTCCAGCATTAAGCATATCACACATTGATGAAAAACTGTTAGAGCTGTAAAATTCTATGTGAAGTCAGCTGTGACACAACTGAGTACGCAATGAGCCAAAACCCTGAAACTTTGAAACTGTTGTAACATGAGGCTCCAGAGCCAAAAAGATAATCAGTTTTCTGTATGTTATTTGCGAATCCAATAAGATTTATAGCAGCTCTTAAGAATTCCTGAAGGCAGTTACTCTTTTATCCTTAGAGATAAGAAATGAAACACAGTTGACCATGACAAATGATGGACAGACCAACTTCACACATCCACCTATGCAGAGCGAGGACATGAAACCTGGTACCTCAGGCTCCAAAAGGAGGCATAAACCATTAATAGAAGCAAATCAAAGGACAAGTCAACAGTGTGAACTCCATCACTTAAAAGATCAAAATCCTACTGTGACATTGAATATCTAATGAATGCACTGGTTGAAGCATGATTTGTTGCTATGCACAGCTAAAGTAAGGATACTGGATGAGTGAACAGGCCAGTTTTAAGACCATGAAGCTCACTTACTGAAGGAGTGGGTTTGCAAGCTGACAGGAAACTGCAGAGAGTTTCTAATAGCCTATACACACAACTGAACATTGAGGTGATTACAGCTTCATCTCAAGTAGCCCAGTATTCCAACCTTTATTGTTTCTAATTTATTTCAGTGAGAATAAATCTAGATTTGACTTGAGTTCTTACGCAATTACCCCATTTCAGCTCTATCACAAAATGATAGTGTTCGAATAGTTGTGAATGCCCAGCCCCACCTTGATCACAAGTTCAGCTTCCGAGTGGGCTACTCTAGACAAGCAACCATCCCAAAAGTTACAGTATTCTAGTTGAATGCCTGTGCATTTTCATGACTGTGAATATCACCATATGTGGAGAAAAACAACCTAATGTTATTCTGAATCCTACCTCAAAGGTTCCACCTTTAAAAGCAGTCTCCTCACAATCCACATTTATACTCTTTATTTAAGAATGTTTCTTGAAGCAGCAAGTTCATACTCAAATTGAGCTTTCACTTTATCCTTTTACTCTATTCTTCTGTTCCTTTCCACCTGCTTTTCCTCTGTTTCCTGGACATCTGTGCTCACCCCACTTTCCCACCACCCTAACAGTGATAGAGTTCCTTTTGTCCTTACCTACCACCCTATGAGCTTCAGATCCAACGCATCATTCTCCAAATTGCTCAACATCACCAAAGGGATCCTGCTACACACACATTTTTACCATTCCCCCCCCCCCCCTACTTTCCACAGGGATCACTCCCTCTGTGGTTCCTTTGTCCATTTGTCCCTCCCACTAGTCTCCCTCCTATAAGCAGCCAAAGTGCTACACCTGCCCATTCACTTCCCTCACCTCCAAACAATCCTTGAAAGTGAGGCCACACTTCACCTTGTGGGGTCATTACTTTTATTCAGAGTTCCCTATGCAGCCTCCCTACCCTGGTGAGAACAGTTGTAAATTGGGGAACCACTTCATTGAGCACCTCCACTCCTTACACCAAAAGTCAAACTTCCTGGTGGCCAAACATTTTAATTCCAATTCCCATCCCCTTCCGACAAGTCAGTCCACGGCATCCACTTGTGGCACGATGAGGCCACCCTCAGGGTGGAGGAGCAACACCTTATATTCCGTCTGGGTGCCTCCAGCCTGATGGCATGAATATCGGTTTCTCCTTCCTGTTAAAAAAAAAAATCCCTTCCCCTCTCCTCTTCTTCTATTCTCCTCTCTGGCCTCCTACCTCTTTTCACCTGCCTATATCCTTCATCTGGTGCCCTCCTGCTTCCCTTTCTCCTACAATCTACTCTCCTCTTCAATCAGATTCCCTCTTCTCCAGCCCTTTTCCTTTCCTACCCACCTGGCTTCACCAATCACCTTCTAGCTATCCTCCTTCCCCTTTCTCTCCATCTTTTTATTCTGGCATCTTCCCCTTTCCTTTCCAGTCCTGAAGAAAGGTCTTGGCCCTTTTTTTCAGAAATGGTTCTAAAGGAAGTTTCTTTCCTGTGGATGTTGCTTGACTTGCTGAGTTCCTCCAGCATTTTGGGCGCATTGCTTTATTCTTTTGTTCCTTTCTTTAAAATCAAAACCCAATGAGTAAAAGAGACCTGGAGGCAATGAGTCAACATCGCATGCAATAAAATTCAGTTCATCATCTCTCACTGTAGAAATAGCTAGTTCTACTCAAGCAACTGTCAAGTGAATGCTTCTGTTGTGTGAACTGATACTGAAATTCCAAACCTGCTTTCATCTTGACTCATCCATCATTCTAACTGAATTGTTTAGCTTCTAGCAAACAAATACTTTTAACCCAAATATTACATTGGCTCATCTCTATCTTTAATTTAAATTTTCTTGCCAATTTTCTACCCTCCACTCTTGGGGACATTCTCGGGGAATGGTTCCAAGGATGACAGTAGCTCACCACTTATCCATTTGGATAAAACATTTTAATGCTGAGAACAACGTTTCACTGAATAAAAAACACCATTCCAGTTAAATCTGATCCCCATAGAGACAGAGCTCACTGAACAGCCAGCAGGAGAGGCATTCTCTGATGCTCAGCACACTCTACGTATGTGGTTGCTGGGATGGGGAGCAGAACAACTGAAAGAAAGGAACTGAGCACCAGAATCAAACATGGAGCCTTCACGTCTTTTTCCCCAGTTATGTTCAAAGTAATCATCTACCAAGATCTGATTTTTTAAAAAAATGTATACTTTCCCTGGGCAGGGGTGGAAACCCATGGCATGCACGCAAAAAGTTTGATAGCACGGGGCATGCAGTGCTGCACTTCAATTCTTTAAAATCCACCCACAATTAAATATACGTAATGATTATCTTTACTGCCAAATGAAACAATGAATGGTTTTTCACAACTGGAGAGTACTGAGATGTTCTGACATGTTGATTTGATTGCAGCCAGACAGTTGCAAGCACATGTACTGTTGACCGATACTTCCTGAACCCTCACAGATTTAGTGTACACATCAGTGTTTGTACAGCAGGTGGTTACAATAACACTATTTACAAATTATATTATCTTTCAATTGCCTTTTGAAAAGATTAGTATTAATAATTTTGAACAGATTTTCTAAAATGCTTCAATAATTTCAATGTCTGTTACAATTTTAATAACAGTAAAACAATTAATGTGTATATATCTAACACCGATCAGCCTTTTTCCTTAAAAAGCTCATAATTATTGTTACTAATTCATTAATCAATGAGAATCTGTCCTCAAAATTACCATGGCACATGAGAGAACTTTTTAGAAAATTATCACCAATTTAGGCACTCTCTCTCAAAAAGATTGGCAGCCTCCTTCCCATGGTGTCTGATTCTTTCCCTACAGATCTTAACTGGAACACCCTCTAAACACACAGATAACTGTTGCCATTTTTAAACTAGATTTTGAGATGACAAATGTCTGGCAAAGAAGTTTTCAATACATTGAGATAAGCTATTGCTAATCATTCAACAATTTAAATAGATGCAGTTTCAGAAGAACAACAGAATAACTTTCACTAATGATAAGTAGCAACATGTGGTGAAGCAAAAGTGGACGTCAACAAAGAAGACGACAAATATTTTGTCTAGATGTCACATTGCTGGTGGCTGAGATCATAAAGTCATAGATTTGTACAGCACAGAACCAAGCTCCTCAGCACACCATGCCCATCTACACTCACCTCATTTTCCTGCATTGGGACAATATCCTTCTATGCCTTGACTTTTTCAGCAGCTGTCTAATTGCCTCTTAAATGTAGTAATAGTATTTGATTCTACCACCTTCTTTTGCACTGTGTTCCAGATATCAGCCACATTCTTTGTAAAAAAAAAACTGTCCCCTCAGATGCCCTTTAAATCTCCTTCCTCGCAGTATATCTTATTGTTTTCTTTATCCCCAAAACAATTTTGAATAGGTTTCTCATAATCTTATACTCTGCTATCAGTTCACCCCAGGCCTCATTTGCTCCGGGGAGAACAAGACCAGTTATTTCAATCCTTCATCATAACTAAAGTCCTTCAATCGAAGCAACATTCTGTTGAATCTCCTCTGTGCTCTCTCCAATGCAATCACATTCTTCCTTTATTGTGGTGACCAGAACTGTAGATGATGCTCTGTGTATAGCCTAAACGGTGTTTCAGAGTTGTAAAACAGCCTAACTTTTGTACTCTATGCTCGGACCTATGAGGTTAAGCATGTCATATGCTTTCATTACTCCATTATCTACCTATGTCTCCATTTTCATAGAACTATAGATTTAAACCCCGAGGTCCCACTGTCCATTGAAACTTATCAGTACCCAACCATTTGCTGTCTACATCCTTCCCCATTTGACCTGACATTTGTCAGGATTAAATCTGCCATTGCTCTCTCCAAGGTACCATTTGACTTGTATCCTGCTATACCCTTAGACTATTTTCCTTCCTATCTAAGACCACTAATTTTTGCACCAAAAATATTCCAAACATACCTCATTATATACTTCATTTACTGGAAAGATCTCAGCAGTGATCCTTGTAATGCAGCATTAGTCACAAACTTCAATCAGTAAAACATCCTTCCACTTCTGCTTCCTATCTCCAAGCCAATTTTAGATCCAGTCTGTCACCTCACCTTGAATCATATGTGTCTTATGGACACCCAGCTGGACCAGCCTACCAGAATGGACCTTGTCAAACACCTTACTAAAATTCATGTAGACAGCATCTACCACCCTGCCTTCATCAGCTTTCCTTGTCACCTTCTGGAAAAACTCAATCAAATTTGTGAGACAGGATTTCCCCCACACACAGCCATGCTGACTAACCTGAGTCAGGGCTCGCCTTTCTCCACTGATTTCCCTACCAGTGACTTAAGGCTCATTGGCCTGTAGTAACCAGGCTTATCCCTGCAGATGACTAAAATGAACACAGAAAGTGACTGATAAATATGCTCAACAATATACTTGCTGAATTAATAGGCTTGGGAAAGTGATCATTGAGTAGTTGAAAGCCATCTCTGCAAGAAGCTTTGGATATTAGAATACTTTCTAGCATAAAGTGATTGTCAACATCTTCAGCATAATCTTGATCACACCATTGAATTGCAGAATTCATCCTCCAACCAGCACCTATGTCCTTGTCAACAAGGTACCTGGTTTACCAAGGCCCCTCAGCAGTTGAATGCTATGGAGATGCATTCTGGATGTACTTTATCTTCATTCAGATTGACTGGAATACAAACAGAGAACTGAGAGTGCAGTCATTGGCTCCTGCAATGCAGAGAAGCCTGCAAAGTTTACAAAGCTGCTGCTAAGTGTAGTCAGCCCACTTTTAATAGAAAATGCAAGTGGCCTTCCTCTCAGAAGGACATAGACAGAAAACTATGAGCTGTGGCGAATATCCCCAGCTCTAGTTCAGAAGGAGTATGATGCGTAACATGTTCATGGCAGTCACTTGGTATCATGCCCACCAGCAATCCTGCAGCAGGTAGAAAGCTTCAGCAAAGATAACAGCTAATGCAACACAGACATCTTTACACAATGCTCCTCCCCGAGATCTACTCAGATCTAAGAAAGCTTCCTGAAAACAGTGGGTAGATATTATCTCCTGTAGACATCCCTTCCTCTCTTCCAACAGTTTGCTTGATACCGAGTGTCATCTACTCATTTTCCTACTCATATGACATTGGAAGGCTGTCAGAGAACAAGCGGCTTACAGAGAAGCCTTGACATGAGGACAGTCTTTCATCACCTGTCACACCAGTCCCCACAGACTTTATTATAAAGAACTCTAAAAACTGCAAAACATTTGTAGAATCTTAATGTCAACTTGTAGAAAGCACACAGCAATTTTATTCGAGAGAGCTGATAACCCTTTTAGTTATAGTGGAGGATCAAGTTTAATTATTCAAGCTTTCATCCAAATTTATCTGTATAATCACAAATGTAAAATTGTCCATGTAGCAGCAATAATGGGTAAAAAAGCAAAGAGAATATTTCATCCTTTCATTAAAATTAGACATTGATGAACTTAAGAGTGATGATTATTAAGGGTAGACTGAGCATACAAGATAAGCACTTCAATACATCAACTATCCGTGGGCAACCTGGTTTCAAATCACTGAAACTTATTGGAAAAAGAGCAATTTACTATTTAATTACTGTACACTGTTAGCTTTTAAAGATGTTGAACTTTACTGAATATTCAAAATCTACCTATTAGTGCCATTGCAACTAAAAAAAACTAATCTTAATTTTAAAGAGCCTAATCAAATCATCACCATTTTCAAGATTTTAATGTGGAGGTGTGACCAGTTTTCAGAGCAGGGCCATTGTTTACCAGAATATTAAACAAGTATTGTAAATTGCAAAAAACTGACATGCCTGACCTAATTTGCATTACAAAAAATCTGCAGTCCCTTAGACTGGTTTAACATGTTTCAGGGATATCATTCAGATTTTCCCTGCACAATGGAAATTATAGGACTTGATATGAAAATCTAGAAATTGAGGTGTTGCCAAAATCAGGTCATTTTTAATGTCCATAAAGTGATGCTAGTCACAGGAGTGTCTGTACATAAAGTGACTCTGACAGACAGGAGATGATAAAGTAGTGTGGTTGTTTGGTGTGGAGGGGGTAGGTTAGTGGGTGGAGGTGTTGATTAGGCCTGCTGCTTGTAAGTGGATGTTTTTTTGAGTCTGGTGTTCCTGGCGTGGATACAACATAGCCTCCTCCCTGATGGAACAATCCATAAGCAGGGTGTGTGGGATCCTCCATGATGTTACTGGCCCTTTTCCTGCACGTTTCTATATCTATGTCATTGACGGCAGATAGGCTGGTGCTGGTGATGTGTTGCGCAGTTTTGACTGCCTGTTAATGTAGAGCCTTCCTATCTACTGCAGTGCAGTTTCCCTGTTAGGATGCTCTCTACTGTGCATTTGTAGAATGCACATCCACACCAATGTCAAAATCCACTTTCTTCAGCCTCTTCAGAAAGTAGAGGTGTTGGTGAGCTTTCCTGACTAAGTGGGATGTGTTCTAGGACCAAGAGAGTTTGTGAATGATGTGCACTCCCAGGAGTTTAAAACTGCTTGCTTCAACAGGATCACAATCTTGTGGGTTGGAGGTTTGCATACCTCAATGATCCAGAGAACTATGATGGCTGGTGTCAAGGCTTTATGCTTTGCGCTTTGGTAGGGTCCGGCATGCCAGACAGGTCAAAGGGCAGAGGCCAGATGAAAAGTGTTCCAACAGTCTTCCAGGTTCAGCTCAGGGCTAACAACACCGACTGGTAAAACAGCAATGAAGAATTCTTCTACATTTGAATGCGATGGTATTCTTGAGTTTCCAACCAAGACTTGCATTAGCCGCAGTCGTGAAAGGAAGATACTGGCACAATGAAGGAAGTCCTGGATACTGACAGAGCTGGAGGACCTTCATTGCTACCTTAAATACCAAGGCATAATGGACAGTAAGTAAGTAAGCAGTTTCCAGTGCTATGCCACTGATGTAAAGATGGGTGTGAGTGATGAGTTCTTCGGAAGTCAATAACCATCTCTTTCATGTTGTTTGCTTGGCACTAGGCCTTGAGCTCTTCCACTTCCTCTCTGTAGACCAGCTCATTGTTGTTGGTGAGGAGCCCCACCACTGTTGTGCCATCAGTGAACTTGACAATGCGTACAAAACATCCAAAACAAAACCAGAAAATGCTGAAAACCTTCATCGATCAGGCATTACCTGTGAAGGTAAAAACCTAAAACTCAAAGGTCAAAAGTCCTCTATTACCACTGGAAAAGTGTTAAAAAGCATGTTAGTTTTAAGTTGCATAGATGAGAGGGAGGAAGGGATAGGGAAAAGGGCAACTCTGATAAAAAACAAAGTGATTTACTTGAAATTGATAAATTAAACACTGTCCTGAGGGCTCCACTGTGCCCAGATGGAAGACAATATGCTGTTCCTCAATCTTGTACTGGCAAACTCTCTTGTACTGTTAACCTGGTTTTCCCCTCCCAACAGATCTGATAAACACTTCAAAAATCTCTTTTTGGTTTCATTTTCCTGCAACAGTTCTGACCTGCTTTTCACAGCTTTTACGAAGTCCCCAATTTTATTGCAAATTTATTTTCTAATTACGCTTAATAATTGATCAATCAAAAGGCTTGGTTAACATGGTATCACTATGGTAACCCTTTCCTTCCCTTACCAGAGATATTCTGTTTGTCCCCTCCCAACAAACTCTGAAAACTAAGGTTAACTGTTTCTTTTTCCACAGATGCTGCCTGACCTGCCAAACATTTCCATATTTTTACTGCTATTATTTCAGATTTTTAAATCTGAAATTTTACATCTGCAATTTTTAAAATTCTCATTTACAAAATGTTTCTACAAATGTTACTGTGGATTGCTTTAAAAAGGCTCAACATTAAAATTAAATTTTAATATTTACCATAGTACTTTCCAGAATATTCATTTCCCAATATCAAAAAAAAGTCATGTTTAAGGTGCCAGAATTTCCAGAAGGTGTTCGATAAGGTGCCACATAAAAGACTTATCCATAAGATAAGGATGCATAGCATTGGGGGTGATGCATTAGCATGGATAGAGGACTGGTTAACTAATAAAAAGCAGAGAGTTGAGATACCTGGATGTTACCCTGGTTGGCAATCAGGGGTGAGTGGTGTGCCGCGGGGGTTGGTGCTGGGCCTGCAACTGTTCATGATATACATTAACATTCTGGAAGAGGGAACCAAGTGTAGTGTATCTACGTTTGCTGATGACACTAAATTGAGTGGAAAAGCAAATTGTGCAGAAGATATGGAGAGTCTGCAGAGAGACAGAGATAAGTTAAGTGAGTGGGCAAGGGTCTGGCAGATGGAGTACAATGTTGGTAAATGCGAGGTCATCCACTTTGGAAGGAAAAATAAAAGTGGATTATTATTTAAATAGTAAAAAATTGCAGCATGCTGCTGTGCAGAGGGACTTGAGAGTGTTTGTGCATAGATCACAAAAGGTTAGCTTACAGGTGCAGTAAGCTAGCAAGAAGGAAAATGGGATGTTGGTCTTCATTGCTAGAAGGATTGAACTTAAGAGCAGGGAGGTTAGACTGCAACTGTACAGGGTACTGGTGAGGCCGCACCTGGAGTACTGTGTGCAGTTCTGGTCTCCTTACTTGAGGAAGGAAATACTTGCTTTGGAGGCAGTGCAGAGGAGGTTCACCAGATTGATTCCAGGGATGAGGGGGTGAGAATATGAGGAGAGATTGAGTCGCCTGCGACTGTACTCACTGGAATTCAGAAGAATGAGAGGAGCTCTTATAGAAACATTAAGAATTATGAATAGGATAGATAAGATAGAGGTAGGAAAGTTGTTTCCACTGGTAGGTGAGACTAGAACTAGGGGACAAAGCCTAAGATTTGGAGGAGTAGATTTAGAATTGAACTAAGGAGGAAATGCTTTTCCTGGAGACTGGGGAATATCTGGAATTCTCTGCCCAATGAAGCAGTGGATGCTACCCCAGTAAATATATTTAAGACGAAGTTGGATAGATTTTTGTATAGTAGGGAAATTAATGGTTATGGGGAAAAGGCAGGTAGGCGGAGACGAGTCCATGGCCAGTTTAGCCATGATCTTATTGAATGGTGGGGCAGGCTCGACAGGCCAGGTGGCCTACTCCTGCTCCTATTTCTTAAATTCCAAGCTGAAAGAAAAAAGCTTTAAATTGGATTTGAGGGGAGGTTTTATTCATGGAAAGTGTTTGGTATCTGGAACTCACCACCAAAGGAAATGAACGGAGTTTGATATGATCATTATTTTGAAGTAATGTTAATCACATAATTAAATAGGCAAGGTATAGAAGAACACAGATTTAATGCAAAAAAAATGGGATTAGTATGTTGGGCAAAAAATAGGCTTTTGTTGTACAATTCTATGACTTAATGAATCAGTATATAATGGACATGTTTGTAATTACCTGTAAAATTTGGTTAAGCATATCACAATTAAGAAAATAGCCAGGAAAATTATGTTATGAACAATTGGCATCTCATATTACTATTATACAGCTTGAAAATTAAACTATTAGCTGCAGTAAGTACCTACCCAGATGTTGCCATCCTGATGGTATGGTTTCCAGTTCCGTCCTTTATCACTGTAAAGCAACCTGTACTGTGTAACCCAGTCTGAACTGCTGTACCTGCCTTGGGTTGCTATGGCAGTGACTTGTTTTCTATTCCCAAAGTCCAGCTGCAGCCATTGATAATGGTCAGTATCTAGAGGTGACCAACCACCAGCACCTATAAACAAGAAAAAAAAACAATATTAAAATATGGTATAGGTACAACTAAATTATTTTGTTAAACGAGCAGTATAAAACTGATATACTCCAAATCTACCACAAAATGGCTGGTATGATAGCATCAAGAGAAACATTAAACTATCTATCACTGCTTTAAAATATTCAGAAGACTGCTGTCATTACGCTGTTAATTTCCAAGACTCACTATCCTCTGAGACTTTTTTTTTGTACCTTTTGTCTTACTTTTAAAGAAGTTACACTCCAAGATTCTCCCACCGTAAGAAACCTGCTCTCCACAACCATCCTGACAAGGTCCCTCAGGATTCTATATTTCAATCGAGCCTCCACTCACTCCTCTGAACTCCAACAGATATTAACTTATCCTGGTCAAATCCTCCCCATGAAATGGTGCCTATTCATCAGTCAAGTAAACATTTCATCCAAATTTCTGATGGATGAACATCACTTTTTAAATAAGGAGACTGACATTATGGAACAGATGTAGCATCACAATGCACTATACAACTGAAGTGTTAACATCCCCACTATTGTATTCAATACCCTCCTCAATTAGTGATGCTTTAAGTATGGTACTAGACCAGTTGCCTTTTATCCAAAACACATGTTACTTGTCAAAGAACTCCCATAAATTAGTCACACATAATTTCCCTTTCACCAAAGCACATTGATATTGCCCGATCCTTAAAGTCTTCTCAATGTCCAGCTATAAAGTATATAAGACTTGGTTTTAACATTTTCTCCAATATAGATACTAAGCTAATTGGCCTTTGATTTCCTGCTTGCTAGCTCATTTTTTGAATAAAGGAAGTACGGATGCTACTTTCCAACCTTATGAATCTGTTCTCTAATCTAGGGAGTCTTCAGAAACTAAAACCAACCATCTCTCTAGCCACTTCTTTTAAGATCCCCATGACTAAGTTCATGAAAACTCAGGGACCTACCAGCTCTCAGCTGCAACAATTTGCTCATTACCACTCATACTTGTTATTTACCTGAGTTTCTCCCTTCCTTTCAATTCCCAAAATGTAGCTATTTCGAGATGTTACTTGTTTCCTCTGATGCATAATACCTATTTAAATAATCTGACATTTTGTTATGCTCCAATAGTAATTCCTCAGACTCACTTTCTATGGAGTTAATGCCTACTTTTTGACTATTTTAAGATGTTTATAGAACCACCTACTATTGTATTTCACATCTCCAGCAGATTTTTTTTCTCATGCTATAACTTTTCCTCCCTTAGTAATCTTTCATGGCTGGTTATGTTCAATGGCCTGTTCAAATTACATTGCATGTTTCATCTATTTTATTTTATTTAGAGATACAGCATGGAATAGACCCCTCCGGCCCTTGGAGTATCACCACCACAGCAACCCCTGACAACCACGATTTAACCCTAACCTAATTGCAAGACTATTTACAAAGACCAATTAACCTACCCAGTATATCTTTGGACTGCGGGAGAAAACCAAAGCACCTGGGGGAAAACCTATGCATTCCACTGGGAGGATGTGCAGAGGACAGCGGAATTGAACTATGAACTTTGACGCCTGAGCTATAATAGAATTGCGCCAACCATTACGCTACTGTGGTACCATTGAGTTTCCTACTCAACCACGATGTAACTCTTTGTAAAATTACCAAAGTTAACACATTTTTTGAGTTTGTAAATATTGTCATTTCATCTTACAACATGCAAGATGTTGCTGGACTGGAACATCTCATAAGATGACCATGTGACATTTTCACAGTAAGTGACTAAAAACTGTATGATACTGAAACTAACGCCAATATATAAGGGGTTACCATGTGGTAAGTCAGAGTTTCTATGTAACTATTAAGATTTGAAGATTGAGAAAGATAGGAACGAAAAAACGGTGAATTGTAGTACATTCAAAAACATTCTATAATTAATTCCAAGCAAGAATGAAACAGAACATTTTAAAAGTTCTATTTTGGGTCTTATAAAGGTTAACAATTATACAAGTAAAACAAAGAGTAAATTTTAATCAGAGAGGCTTCATGTGGAGGAGTTTAGTAAGTAGCAGGAAGCTAATGTGGACATCCACTAGTTCTTAAAAGCAATCAAAAGATGAAGGGAAAATTGAGATTTGTATTAAGCAAATGAAAGAGTAAATCAACCAGAAAATGTAGGAGCATCTGATCTTGGTGCATCTTGTTGCCAGGAATCTGTGCTTTAATGACAGAATGCATCATTAATCTTTAATTAATTTTAAATCAAGATCAGGCACACTATTGTTAATATATCTAATAATCAGTATTATGATAAAGAGCTTTAATAAACACATAGAAAAGCTAGTGAACAGAAGGTCAGTTATTCTGCTAATAAAGATGGTGATGCCAATTGTGACTCAAGCAAGTGAACAGTTCCCCTCCATCTAATTCCCATGAACTTCAGTTTTGCTCAGGTTCCTTAATGTATTAAATTCTGGCCTGATGAGAAGACAAGCATTCATATCTAACCTCTGGCGTTTCACTATCTTGTTTGTATTTGGATCAAGACTTTAAAAAGTTTGTGGAACCCAAACTGAGCATTGCTGACCAGTTTATTGGTGAATTAACACTTCTTGAGAACAAAGTATGTTTCTATTATTTTGCGATTACTGAGATGGGACTAATACAACAACAATCAACTAGATTTCATGCATCCTTCGGAAACTTTCAGTCTGCAGGTGCCAAATATGGCTTTACTGGGAGAACTTATGCTAAGACACAGGCATCTGAAGAATTCAGACAGGAAATGTCTTCAGTAATACAACTGAGATGCTATATGATCCCATTGTTTTGTTATTCATAGTATGCTTAGCCATTTCTTAATATCATTTATCAGTCAAACTCACTGAAGACTGATTTTTGCCTTAAGACAAAGCAGGGATAAATCATAGAGCTGAACAGTTTCAGCGCAATCTGGTCCTCGAGTTTGAGCTCTTTTAGGATGAGGATGATCTTGCAGTCATCTCTTCTGGTTTACGTTCATTTGAACAATAATGTTTGCACTAAAACTATTTAGCTTGCATTAACTGTCACCATATTTTTAGATATGCCTGATACTTCTGAATTGTATTGGCCCCCTGGTTTACTGCTAATGGCAATAAGGAATTGTCATGCTAGGAACTTACAACTTTAAGTGGTACATAATTCTATTATCGGCCTGCAGTACCTCAAGGATACATTGCTTTCTTATCCATGTCTCACTGAACTCAATGTCATCTTCATTGACATCTTTTATACTTCACTTTTCCAGGCTGCCATTCCCCCATCCTTCAAATCAGCAACCATCATCACTGCACTAAACAACTTTACACATTCAGAACTGAGCAACTATCACCCAGTGGCATTGATGCAAATAATCATGTGGTGCTTTGAACAGTTGACAAAGGTACACATCAAGAACTCTATTCATGCCACTCTGGACACTCACTAATATGCTTATTGATAGAACTGCTTTCTGACAGATACCATAGCATCTCTTATGAACTTTGCCCTGACACACCTAGAAAACAGGGATACATATCAGAATGGTGTTTCTGGATTTCAGTTCAGAATCCAACAGTATTGTCCCATAGACCTTGGTGAACAAACTCATACTCCTTGGTCTAAGTGCATAACTGCGCAACTGGGTATTGGACTTCCAAACCAATAGACCCAGATAGTTAGAATGCACAACCGCTCCTCCCTCCCTGTCATCCTCAACATGAGTGCTACCCAGAGCTATGTGCTGAGCCCACTGCTGCATACTCTGTCAATGACTTGACAGTGGTGTGGTTCATCGCCAATAATAATGAGATGACCTGCAGAGAAAAGGGTGAAATAACAAGGCCTGGCAATTAATCTCTGGTTATCAACTTCAGGAGAACTCACCCCACTCACACCCTTCTTTATATTGGCGGCACAGCAGTGGATATCGCGTGCAGTTTCAGTCTCCTGGGAGTGCACATGTTGCACAACCTCTCATGGTCCCAGAACACATCTCTCACAATCAAGAAAGTTTACCAATGCCTCTACTTTTTGAGGAGGCTGAAGAAAGTTGGACTAAGCACATCAATACTCATGATCTTCTACAGATGCACAGTAGGGAGCATCCTATCATGGTATGGAAACTGCACAGTAGCAGAGCGGAAGGCCTCACAATGGGTAGTCAAAATTGTCATCAGCCTACCGCCATCAAGGACGCATGTACAGAAAGGTGCCGGACAAAAGCCAGCAATATCTGGCAGGATCCCACCCACCCACCACCACCACTTCATCATTTTTTGTCAGAGGCCCCTTATGTACAGACACTCCTGTACCCAGCATCACTTCATGTACATATAATCAATCTATGTATATAAGCTATTTATGTATTTATATTTATTGCAATTTTTTTACTGTGTTCCTTTTCTTAGTGTGTTCTTATAAGCTGTTTCGGTTCCAGAGTAACAATTATTTTGTTCTCCTTTACACTTGTAGGCAGCCCTACATTGAGTTCAATGCTGAATGGTGACTCCTGCGAAGCTGCTGGTACTAAACTGTATTGGTCTCTGTCATTCCTCCCGGTTTATCAGATACACGGAGAGGGGGAGCTTGCAACATGGGCAACAGCTTGCTCTCTATATCATACTGCCCAGGCTTGTGGATCTAGACAGCCAGGATGCAATATCCATGGTCAACCCTGACCAACAGAAGCCTTCATTTCACTTCACTGGAAATTACATTGAACATCCATGTCAGGATGCTGTTCAACTATAGCTCAGCATTTAATACCATCATTCCCACAATCCTGACTGAGAAGTTACAGAACCTGGGCCCCTGTACCTCCCTCTGCAACTGGATCCTCAACTTCCTAACTGGAAGATCACAATTTGTGCAGATTGGAAATAACATCTCCACCACACTGACGATCAACACTGGCACAGAGATGTATGCTTACCTCACTGCTCTACTCTCTCTACACAACTGACTGTGAGGCTGCGCACAGCTCAAATGCCATGTATAAATTTGCTGATGGTACAACTATTGTTGGCAGAATTTCAGATGATGAAGAGAGCATGTACAGGAACAAGATCTATCAGCTGATTGTGTGGTGTCACAGCAACAACCTTGCATTCAACAACATTAAGACCAAAGAACTGATTTGGATTTCAGAAAGGGTAAGATGACAGAATCCCCACCAGTCCTCATAGGGGGATCAGAAGCAATTTCAAGTTCCTGGGCACCAACATCTCTGATTACCTATCCTGGACCCAACATATCGATGCAACTACAAAGAAGGCATGATAGTGGCTAAACTTCATTATGAGTTTAAAGAGATTTTGTATGTCACCAAAGACAAGCACAAATTTCTACAGATGTATCATGGAGAACATTCTAACCAGCTGCATCATCATCTGGAATGGTAGGCCGATTGCACAGGATTGAAATAAGCCGCAGAGACTTGTAAAATTAGTCAGCTCCATCATGGGCACTTACCCTTTGTAGTATCCAGGACATTTTCAAGGAGCAATGACTCAGAAAGATGACATCCATCATTAAGGACTCCTATCACCTAGGTCATGCCTTGTTCTCGCTGCTACCATCAGGAAGGAGGTACACACTCTACTTACTTTAATTCCCAGCTTTTTTCATTTTATTATGCATTGCAATGTACCACTGCCACAAAGACAACAAATTTCACGACATATGCCAGTGATGTTAAACCTGATTCTGAATCAGATTCTGAAACAATCTTGTATCTTGAATCATGAATCTCAAATCTTGAAAATTGACTAATTCAGTCCAAACTGAATCTATCCTTTTTAGCATGGTGGTAGCCCCACATAACATGGGGGACAACTTAATCTGAATGTCAACAATACCACCTCTGCAATGATTCTGCTGTGGTAACTTCTATCAATACTACTATGACAGGTGGATTGGTGAGAGCAAGCTGAAGCCGGTTTTATTGGCAAATTGTCAGAATTTCCAGCCTAATTATGTCACAAGTTGCTACTGCTTTCCAGGCTGTATCTGTCACCTGCTCCATTCTCAATGAGACTGGTGATGAATTAAAATATTTGTCAGCAATTTCATCCAACCATCTGACTACCCATTCAATCCACTCTTACTTAAACTGGATCAGGAACTTTATCAATAAAATTGTCCTTGCCAACCGGGACAAAGCTGATTTTGTTACCATCCTAAAAGCTTGTGAAATCATACACCAAAGCAGAACTATCAGTGAAAGTTGTATTTTTATAAAATCATTTTCATGATCTGAGCATCCTTGTCAAATCCAACAGCATGTATCTATTTCTAATTTCCCTTGAGCAGGGGAGTGGGGGGGGGGGGTGGAATTACAGTCACCTTCCTTAACCACTGCAGTCCTTCTGGTTAAGGTACTCACTCAAAGCAGGAGTTTCAGAATACAGATCCAGTGTAATGAGAGATCAGCAATATTTTTTCAAGTCAGGACGGTGTGTTTCTTGGTAATGGAACTGCAATGCACAATTGATTGACTTGAGGGACTATGTATGAGTTAACCACATGGGGTAGTACTGAAGTCATGTGCAGATCACATTGGCTAAGATGGCAGAAGGACATAAATGTAATTTGTTTTAAATGATAATCTGGTAATTTTCATGGTCATCCCTTTTAGACTAGCTGTTTTTTTGTTCCAAACTATTGGGTAAATTTAAGTTCCACAGCCACAAGATTTTTGAGTTGATAGTCAAAGTCACCAGATTACTTGCCTGGCAATTGAACTGCTGTACTAGCAATATATCCCTTTTAAAAAAAAGTTGTGGAAGTCTCCAACCTTCCTAAACATTTATAAATATTTGAGATCTGCCTCAAATATCACATTCAATTATCTTTTAAATCATCTATAAATTAAAAAAATACCCTCAGTGGCCACTTTATTAGGTACACCTGCTCTTAATACAAATATCTAGTCAGCCAATCATGGGACAGCATCTCAATGTATAACAGAATGCAGACATGGTCAAGAGGTTCAGTTGTTGTTCTTATTATTCATCGGAAAGGGAAAGAAATGACTATGACTAAGTGACTTTGACCGTGAAATGATTGCTGGTGCCATGACAGAGTGGTTTAATATCTCAGGAATTGCTAATCTCAATGTTATCATCAAAATACGTATATGTCACTATGTACAATGCTGAGATTAGTTTTCTTGCAGGCAGCAGACATACTCAGTAGGTCCAAGAAACACAATAGAATCAGTGAAAAACTGTACCCAACAGGGGGAACAAACAACTAATATGCAAAAATAAACTGTGCAAACACAAAAGGAAATAATAATAATAATAATAATAATAATAATAAATACATAAGCAATAAATATCGAGAACATGAGATGAAGAGTCCTTGAAAGTGAGTCCATAGGTTGTGAGAACAGTTCAGTGTTCAGAGGCAAGTGAAGTTGAGTGAAGCTATTTGCACAGGTTCAAAAGCCTGATGGTTGAGGGGTACAAACTGTTCCTGAGCCTAGTGGCTTCTGTACTTTTTCCAGATAGCAGCAACGAGAAGAGGGCATGACTTAGGCGGTGGGGGTCCCTGATGATAGATGCTGCTTTCCTGTTACAGTGCTCCATGTAGATGTGCTCAATGGAGGGAAAGGCTTTACCTGTGATGGACTGGACTCTCTCCACTATTTTTTTGTAGGATTTTCTGTTTAAGCTGACTGGTGTTTCCATTCCAGGTTCAGATGCAACCAGTCAATCTATAGATGTTTGTCTCAGTATTAGATGTCATGCCAAATCTTCAAATCCAGAGTCTTCTGGAGTTTTCACACACAACAGACTCTAGAGTTTATAAGGAATGGTGCAAAAAAAACCAAAAGGCATCCATTCAGCAGCAGTCTGAAGGTGAAAACACCTTGTTAATGGGAGAGCCAGAGGAGAATGGGCAGATTGCTTCAAGCTGACAGGAAGGTAACAGTAACTCAATGTGTTGCAACAGTGCTATATATAAGCGCATTTCTGAATCGTGTCCCTTCAAGTGGATGGCTACAGCTGCAGAAGATCTCAAACATACAGAAGTTAACTCTGATGAGTGGAAGGGAGCATGGGAACTGGGACTGAAATAAGTGAAAAGGAAGCAAAGGAAATGGGATCTCTGTAAACTGTAAGCTAACATTATTTGTTGAGCCTGATGCCAAACCAATGTGATATTCAAATAGTTGAATAGCAAATTTTTGGAATGTTACTGCATTAATTGAAAGTTACTTCTCTCACTGGCAGGCATTCCTTTCCATTAGAATGAATGGAGCAGCGAAACCCACAATAGGTTTCAACTGCCTTTTGGAAAACTGCAGGTTTGGATGTAGACTCCATTATTTGTCTATATCAAAGCAAAGTGGGCTTACCATTGGCAACCAATGAACAGAAGTCTGGGATTTCCATACGTTACAATGATAAATGCCAAGAACAATGGCTTTTCTTCCAAATTTTAGGCCAATATCTCTCATCAGATGCTTGTGCAATAAAGTTTGACTGAATAACATGATCATATTTAAATGTATTCTCAACAACAACCGGAGTATAAGATGCAAGGTTAAAACACGTTTCCTAAAAAGAAAAAGAAATTTAAAATATTGATGACTTCTTATAAGTAATTTATTCTTATTCTAAGTAAGTTCTTATTGGTAATTTGTACAATATTAAAAGGAAAATGACTTGTCTTTTGAAGATTGCACAGAAAATGATTACAGAATGTTTAAAATAAATCTGTAAGTGGTTGGATATTCTTTCTTTGGAGGAAGGAGGATATTTCTTCTTTCATGACTCTCATATATTCTGACTAGTTTCTCTTTATAGTGTCATGAGATTTTACAGCTACCTGAAAAGACCCTGATTTAATCCATATGCCAACAAGCCTCCAGCAGAATTGTTAACTCCTGCAAGGACTTAATAACAGGAACTTAATAAGTACCTATCATGATATCCTCTCAGTGTTCTTTTTCAATCACATCGTTGAACGCAAGAGGTGAATGATCTGAAATCAGTTGATTTATGCCACCACCAAGGATGAGAACTCAGCATTTTACCAAAATGTCAGCTGAGTTCATGTGTTCAAGTTTGAATTGAAGCTGAAAGCTACTGATTTAGAGCAGAACAATTGTCAATTGAGTCAACAACACACTTGTAAAAGGATGGAGACGAGAACATTGGATGCCATTATTACTACCTCCTGGACTAGTTTATAGCATCTGCCTTCTATTGCTAAACACTTTTCAATAGGTAGTAGGGGCGGCATGATTATATAGCAGTTAGCGTAAGATCGAGGTTCAATTCCTACCATGGTCTGTAAGGAGTTTGTACGTTTTCCCTGTGACCACGTGAGTTTCCTACATGTTCGTCAGTTTCCACCCACATCCCAAAGACATACAAGTCCGGGTTAGAGAGATGTGGGCACGTTGTGTTGGTGGCGGAAACACGGAGGCATTTCAGTCTGCACCCACCGCATCTTTGGAGTGTGCTGCTTTCTGACACAAATGATACATTTCATTGTATGTTTCAATGTTTTGATGCACATGTGACAAATAAAGCGAGCCTTTATACCTTTATCTAATTCATAATTATTCCCTTCACCATTCTTATTTAACAAGGTCAAATATTTCAATATGTTTAATAAATTTCTGGGTATATTTTAATACATCAACAGGACTTAAGCCCAATAGTAAATCATTATGTTCTAACTGCACGGGAATATAATTGAGTACATGAACACATTCTATGAATGTCACATTAAAACCACATTTGTGTAATCATACCTCTTGGATAATTTTGTCTTCAAAGAATTCAAAAACTATGTCAGCAATATTGTCTGATTTCAGCTCTTTTTCAACGATTCTGATAAAGCTGCTGTAGATTGCTCAGAGCCATGTTTTGAAACTGCTTAATATGCACTAACAGTTACTTATTGCCTCTGCAAAATTGCTCTAACTTCCATCCTTCATTTTCAGTTGCATAATCTATCTGCTTTGGGATTGAGATATTTAATTTCCCTATGACTTTCTCGTTAAAATTCACCACAGCTCCTTTATTTGTCTGAACAACTCAATATTTATCCATTTATCTTGAGACACTAGTCAATATCAATTGCCAGTTTTTATTCTGTTGCCCTTTTCATTAATTAATTTAAAGATTGCTCCTGCCATCTACCCTCCTGTTTTTATTTCCAGTCTTTTATAGTTATTCTGTCATTACTCAACAATAATGATGCTCTTCTACCAGCCAAGTAAGTCTATATTAGTAAAACATGCTGATCATTGACAGCAAAATTCTGATTGAAACTCCGTACTCTTGGGTGCTAATAATTTTGTTATTTTGCTACCCATACATCCTTTATATGCCAGCACTATATTCAGAATACACTTCAAACTGATATGACGTATTTTAGTGCATTTTTTCCAATTCTGCCTGATTAAACCATTTTCACAGAACATTATGTCATGGTTTCATTTAATCAGCAACAAACAATAGCTTACCTTTGCTTATTTCGGCCACAGAATTATTATGTGCACTAACAGAGTAGTTTTAGTGTTGCAAAATGCCTGCAAGTGTTTGGTTCTGACCCCCATGTAAATGGACGGAAAGCCAAAAAAAAAGTTAGGAACAGTAAGCACGTATTTAATTTAAAAAAAAGCTTTAGACAGGTTCTAAAATAGGAGAGGAGGTGGACATAGTGCAGGCAAATAGGGTTAGTGCGGATAGGTAAAATGGTTGCCACGGATGCGATGGGTGGAGGACTCTGACTCCACACAACTCTATCATATTATGTTAAGCAAAGTATCATCTATTCTATAAAACAGACATTGCAAGAAATGTCCAGAAGATCAGGCTGTATCTGTGGAGGATGACACAGAGCTGATGTTCTGGTCAATAAACTTTCATCAGGACTGGGCCAAGATAAGAAACGAACATTGTAAGAAGAGGACTGGAGAGAGCAAAGTGAATGCCAGTGTAAGAAAGCAAACCAAAAGAATCTATGACCCAAACAATGCTGCTTCTAGTTAATGAAGTTTGTTGAAGTCTGGCACATGATCATTCTGGAGGAAACAGAACATGAGTAAGGATAGAGGAGAGAAAATGAAATAAATAACAAAGTCTGAACCATGAGATACAAGTTGAAAGCATTAAAAAAAAGGAAGCTTTCCAGCAGGTATAACTTTGCATTTCTTTTCCAAGGTTTGCTGAAGGGTTCAGGACATGAAACATTAACAGCTTCTCTTTCCACAGAAATTGCTTGAGCAGTTGAGTGTTTACAGCTTTTTCTGTTATGATTTCAGATTTCCAACATTTTAAGTTTTTTTTTAAACTTCAGAACAGTTGAGAAATTGTCTCCACAGTGTTCTGGCAGATATGTCAGGAACTCCATAAATGATTAGTGCCATAACAACAGTTGAGCATCTGTGCTAATTTTCCATATAATAGAATTCTGGCTATTATGATAAAAAAAACTGCAGCGTTATAAAAACAATCTCCATCATTACTATATCTTTAGGCAACACTCTGATGCTGATCACAGAGCTGCTTTCTCACAGCTCCAACAACATGATTCAATCCTGATCTCTGGTGCTGTCCTTGTGGAGTTAGGCTTGTGCCAGAAATTCAAGAGCATCAGGGAGCAGAAGTGAGGGTAGGTGTAATCACTAAGGAAAGGTGTTCGGGAAGCTCAATGTTCTGAAGGTGAATAAGTCACCTGGACCAAATGGATTTACCCAAGTTCTGGAAGAGGGAACTGAAGAGATTGTGGAGGCATTATTTGTAATCTTTCAAAAATCACTAGATTCTGAAATACTTCTGGAGGACTGGAAAATTGCAAATGTCATTCCACACTTCAAGAAGGAAAGGAGGCAAAAGAAAGGAAATTATAAGCTGCTAGTCTGACTTTAGTGATTGGCAAGATGCTGGAGTGCATTATTAAGGAAGAGGTTTTGGGTATTTGGATAAAATAGACCGAAGTCAAAATGGTTTCCTTAAGGAAATCTTGCCTGACAAACCTGTTAGAATTCTTTGAGGAAATAACAGACAGGATCGACAAAGGAGAGTCAGTGCTTGATGTTTACTTGGATTTTCAGAAGGCCTTTGACAAGTTGCCTCACATGAGGCTGCCAAACAAGCTAAGATCCTGCAGTACTGCAGCAAAGATCTAGCATGGATAGAAGACTGGCTGACAGGCAGGAAGCAAGGAGTGGGAATAAAGGGCACATTTTCTGGATGCTGCTGGTGACTAATGGTGTTCCACAGGGGTTGGTGCTGCAATGCTATATTTCAATGACTTGGATGACGGAATTGATGGTTTAGTGGCCAAGTTTGCGTACAATACGAAGTTAGGTGGAGGGACAGTACTTTTGAGGAAGCAAGGAGTCAGCAAAGGTTTAAAGTACATTTATCAACAAAGTCTGTACTGCAGACTCCTGCACCTTCCTCCGGCTGCAGTGGGCAAGAGTGAGAGGAAGCCTAGTGAAATGCCGGCAGCTGACACTGATCATCCGCTCACCTTCTGCTCTCGTCCTTGTTGATTTCAGTCTTGCTCTATGCTTTAATCAGCCAAATTGTTGCGTAATGGAGCTGATCATGGGTTTATACTCTACCATTAGACCACATACACCATCCTCAACCTCGCTTTCAACCATGCCGAATTTCCGTGTAGATAGCAAAATCACCAGATCACTCAGTTGGCCCAAAAACACATTATCAAAATGTAAATTACAGCCTCCAATTACACAAGATTAGTAGCAGAAGTATATTTAAAATAAGGAGAAGTAGTAGTTTCATAAACTGTCTACAGATTGTCACCATTAGTCGTTGGCACCATCTTGTCACTCTGCAGAGAGAGGCTGCAGAAGGACTTGGACAGATGAGATGAGGGGAAGGGGCAAAGAAGTAGCAGATGGAACATAGTGCAGGGTAGTTTATTGTCATGCATTTTGATAGAAGGAATAGAGGTATGGAATATTTTCTAAATGGGGAGAAAATTCATAAATAAGAGCTGCAAGGGGATTTGGGAGTCCTCACACAGGAATCTCTAACTGTTAACTTGCAGGTTGAATCAGTGGTAAGGAAACAAATGCAATGTTAGCATTCATTTTGAGAGGGCTAAAATGTTAAATTAAGCATGTAATGCTGAGGCTTTAGGAAGTAATGTTCACATCACACTGGGAGTATTATGAGCAGTTTTGGGCCCCTTGCCAAAGAAAAGATGTGTTGGCATTGGAGACGGTCCAGAGGAAGTTCACTAGAATAACTTGGGGAATAAAAGAGCTAACGTATCAGTAGCATTTGATGGCTCTGGGCCTTTACTCAATGGAGCTTAGAAGAATGAGGGTGGGGATCTCATTGAAACTTAACGAATATTGGAAGGCCTAGATATAGTGGATGTGGAGAGGATGTTTCCTATAGCAGGTGAGTCCAGGACCAAAGGGCACAAAGTCATCCCTTTAGAGTAGATACGTAAGAGAAGGAGCTTCTTTAGCAGAAAATGGTGGATCTGTGGAATTCATTGGCACAGATGGCTGTAGAGGCCAAGTCATTAAGTATATTAAATGCAGAGGTTGATAAGTTCTTAATTTATAGGGGTATCAAAGGTTATGGGGAAAAGACAAGAAAATGGGGTTGAGAGGGATAATAAATCAGCTATGATGGAATGGCAAAGCAGACTTGATAGGCCAAATGGCTTAATTCTGCTCCTATATCTTACAGTCTTCAGGAGTTTGCATGTTTACCCTGCACCTATGCAACTGGCCACTGTTAATTGTTCCTCCATGCGTATGTGGGCAGTGGAATATAGGGAGAGTAAATGGGAATGTGGGGAGAACAGATTGCCAGGAAAATCAGTGAGTTAATAAAATTTCCAAGTGAGTTGGCATGGACATGCTGAGGCCACAGCTAGCCTCCTATCCCATATGGAAATATATTATAACCCTGTCAGTCAAGAAGCATTCAGGAGCTGCAGTGAAAAGCCTAGAAATCAGACCAATTAGTCTTAATTTTTTAAGAATAAACCATACAAAATTGATTTAACCCAGTATGGATTGCACCAAAAATGAATTCCTGCTGGAATTCATACATTACTTCCTTCAGTGCCCATATTCCCCCCTCATCAACATAAAATGGACCTCCACGGTATAGCAGGTTATTATTAATATTTGTTTATTGTTGCCATATGTCGTGAGGTACAGAGAAAAGCCATACCTGCTCATACACCGTACTCAGGTAGTACGAGATAAATCACTAACAGATAAAGAATAAAGTATAACAGTGTTATGCACTTAATATTTCACTATTTCAGTAATTTATTTGAATATATGTTGTTAGATTAAGCATTCTTTGTTGTTTATACAATTCATTATAATTATGAAAGCGGCCAGTGTGTGGGTGGGCGAGTGAAGGAGTGGAGTTTTGAGGCTTTGACTTGAGAGGCTTCAATGAGAAGAAGCGGAGGACAAGCTTGTTCCTAGTTAGTCTTTACAATGCCTGCTGAGACGGTGATGTGCCTCTCCTGTGAGATGTGGCAGTCTTGGGGGAACTCCCCTCTCCCGCAGAGTCACATCTACCAGAAGTGCTTGCGGCTGGGCGATCTGGAATACCGTGTGAGGAATCTGGAGCAGCAGCTGGATGACTTTCAACTCATAAGGGAGAATGAGGCAGTCATAGATGAGAGCTACAGGGAGGTAGTCACACCTAGGCTGCCGGAAGCAGGTCGTTGGGTGACAGTCCGAGGGGGGAAAGTGAAGGTGAGTAGACAGGTAGTGCAGAGCACCCCTGTAGCCATTCCCCTGAATAATAAGTTTACTGTCCTGGATACTGTTGGCGAGGACGACCGACCAGGTGTGAGCCATGGTGGCAGGGCCTCTGGCACTGAGTCTGACCCTGTGGTGCAGAAGGATGGGACAGAGAAGAGGAGAGCTGTCGTCATTGGAGGCTTCATCGTCAGAGGAGCAGACAGGAGATTTTGTGGATGTTAGAAGGACACCCGCATGGTTTGTTGCCTCCCCGGTGCCAGGGTCCAGGATGTCTCCGACCTGGTGCATGACATCCTGATATGAGAGAGAAAGCAACCAGAAGTCGTCATACATGTTGGTACCAACGACATAGGCAGGCAGAGGGATAAAGTCCTGAAGTGTGAGTTTCGGGAACTAGGCAGAAGGCTGAAGAACAGGACCTCAAGGGTGGTGTTCTCAGTATTGCTGCCAGTACTACGTGATAGTGATGGTAAGAATTGGAGGAGATGGCAGTTGAATGCGTGGCTGAGGAGTTGGTGCAGGGGGCAGGGTTTTAGATTTTTGGATCATTGGGATCTCTTCTGGGGAAGGTGGGACCTGTACAGATTGGATGGGTTGCACCTGAACTCGAGGGGGAGCAATATCCTTGCTGGCAGGTTTGCTGGCATGGTTCAGGAGGGTTTAAACTAATTTGCAAGGGTTATGGGACCCGGAGCGATAGAGCAGTGAAAGAAGTGCATGGAGTAAAGCCAGATCTAACATATAGAGAGGCTTTGAGGAAAGAGCAGCGGAATAAAGGGTATAAAGGTAGTAAGGTAGAAGGGCTAAAGTGTGAGTACTTCAATGCAAGAAGCATCAGGAACAAAGGTGATGAACTGAGAGTTTGGATATATACATGGAATTATGATGTAGTGGCCATTACAGAGACTTGGCTGGCACCAGGGCAGGAATGGATTCTCAATATTCCTGGATTTCAGTGCTTTAAAAGGGATAGAGAGGGGGGAAGGGGAGGAGGGGTGGCATTACTGGTCAGGGATACTATTACAGGTTACAGAAAGGGTGGGTAATGTAGCAGGATCCTTTTTTGAGTCAGTATGAGTGGAAGTCAGGAACAGGAAGGGAGCAGTTACTCTATTGGGGGTATTCTATAGGCCCCCTGCTAGCAGCAGAGATACCGAGGAGCAGATTGGGAGGCAAATTTTGGAAAGGTGCAAAAATAACAGGGTTGTTATCATGGGTGACTTTAACTTCCCTAATATTGATTGGCACTTGATTAGTTCCAAGGGTTTGGATGGGGCAGAGTTTGTTAAGTGTGTCCAGGACGGATTCCTGTCACAGTATGTTGACAGGCTGACTAGGGGGAATGCCATACTGGATCTAGTGTTAGATAAGGAACTGGGTCAGGTCACAGATCTCTCAGTGGGTGAGCATCTGGGGGACAGTGATCACCACTCCCTGGCCTTTAGTATTATCATGGAAAAGGATAGAATCAGAGAGGACAGGAAAATTTTTAATTGTGGAACAGCAAATTATGAGGCTATAAGCCTAGAACTTGTGGGTGTGAATTGGGTTGATGTTTTTGCAGGGAAATGTACTATGGACATGTGGTCGATATTTAAGGATCTCTTGCAGGATGTTAGGGATAAATTTATCCCGGTGAGGAAGATAAAGAATGGTAGGGTGAAGGAACCATGGGTGACAAGTGATGTGGAAAATCTAGTCAGGTGGAAGAAGGCAGCATACATGAGGTTTAGGAAGCAAGGGTCAGATGGTTCTATTGAGGAATATAGGGTAGCAAGAAAGGAGCTTAGGAAGGGGCTGAGAAGAGCAAGAAGGGGGCATGAGAAGGCCTTGGCGAGTAGGGTAAAGGAAAACCCCAAGGCATTCTTCAATTATGTGAAGAACAAAAGGATGACAAGAGCAAAGGTAAGACTTATTAGAGATAAAAGTGGGAAGATGTGCCTTGAGGCTGTGGAAGTGAGCGAGGTCCTCAATGAATACTTCTCTTCGGTATTCACCAATGAGAGGGAACTTGATGATGGTGAGGACAATATGAGTGAGGTTGAGGTTCTGGAGCATGTTGATATTAAAGGAGAGGAGGTGTTGGAGTTGTTAAAATACATTAAGACATATATATGTCCCCGGGGCCTGACGGAATATTCCCCAGGCTGCTCCACGAGGCGAGGGAAGAGGTTGCTGAGCCTCTGGCTAGGATCTTTATGTCCTTGTTGTCCACGGGAATGTATCTCATGGAGGACTGGAGGGAGGCAAATGTTGCCCTCTTGTTTAAAAAAGGTAGTAGGGATAGTCCGGGTAATTATAGACTTATGTCTGTGGTGGGAAAACTGTTGGAAAAGATTCTTAGAGATAGGACCTTTGGGCATTTAGAGAATCATGGTCTGATCAGGGACAGTCAGCATGGCTTTGTGAAGGGCAGATCGTGTCTAACAAGCCTGATAGAGTTCTTTGAGGAGGTGACCAGGCATATAGATGAGGGTAGTGCAGTGGATGTGATCTACATGGATTTTAGTAAGGCATTTGACAAGGTTCCACATGGTAGGTTTATTCAGAAAGTCAGAAGGCATGGGATCTAGGGAAGTTTAGCCAGGTGGATTCAGAATTGGCTTGCCTGCAGAAGGCAGAGGGTAATGGTAGAGGGAGTACATTCAGATTGGAGGGTTGTGACTAGTCGTGTCCCACAAGGATCTGTTCTGGTACCTCTACTTTTTGTGATTTTTATTAATGACCTGGATGTGGGGGTAGAAGGATGGGTTGGGAAGTTTGCAGACGACACAAAGGTTGGTGGTGTTGTAGTTAGTGTAGAGGATTGTCAAAGATTGCAGAGAGATATTGATAGGATGCAGAAGTGGGCTGAGAACTGGCAGATGGAGTTCAACCTGGAGAAGTGTGAGGTGGTACACTTTGGAAGGACAAACTCCAAGGCAGAGTATAAAGTAAATGGCAGGATACTTGGTAGTGTGGAGGAGCAGAGGGATTTGGGGGTACATGTCCACAGATCCCTGAAAGTTGCCTCACAGGTAGGTAGGGTAGTTAAGAAAGCTTATGGAGTGTTAGCTTTCATAAGTCGAGGGACAGAGTTTAAGAGTCGCGATGTAATGATGCAGCTCTATAAAACTCTGGTTAGGCCACACTTGGAGTACTGTGTCCAGTTCTGGTCGCCTCACGATAGGAAGGATGTGGAAGCATTGGAAAGGGTAAAGAGGAGATTCACCAGAATGCTGTCTGGTTTAGAGAGTATGGATTATGATCAGAGATTAATGGAGCTAGGGCTTTACTCTTTTCAGAGAAGGAGGGTGAGAGGAGACATGATAGAGGTGTACAAGATATTAAGAGCAATAGATAGAGTGGACAGCCAGTGCCTCTTCCCCATGGCACCACTGCTCAGTACAAGAGGACATGGCTTTAAGTTAAGGGGAGGGAAGTTCAAGGGGGATATTAGAGGAAGGTTTTTCACTCAGAGAGTGGTTGGTGTGTGGAATGCTCTGCCTGAGTCAGTGGTGGAGGCAGATACACTAGTGAAGTTTAAGAGACTACTAGACAGGTATATGGAGGAATTTAAGGTGGGGGGTTATTTGGGAGGCAGGGTTTGAGGGTCAGCACAACATTGTGAGCTGAAGGGCCTGTACTGTGCTGTACTGTTCTATGTTCTATTTACGAAGTATGTAATTTGCTGATGTCATCACGCCAGCACGTGATAAATGTGTGCACCTCACTAAAGTAAAAAACTGAGTACATACTGTATGTTTATCACCTGGCTCTCTTGTCTTTCTTTTATTTAGTTTTATGTTCGGGAGTTACCATACATAAAAGTGGTGTTGAGGTATTTTTAAAATGAACCCGAGACACCTACCTACCTATTGAAGCACAGTAAGATGTTCGAGTTAAAAAGAAGCACAGTACTTTTTTGTCTTTGCAGCAGCACATTTTCTTCGCAAAAGGAATGATGATTAAGTTTAAAAAAAGGCAGAAGATGGATAAATTCATAAACAGACAGGACCAGATGATAATACTCATTAAAAAAAAAGCACAAATGGCTGGCTACATCAGAAAGATTGACACGTTTGATTGCATAAAAGATAACCGGACTATATATACTGAACAGATTGAGTGTTATGTTGAAGCAAATGGAAAAGCCAATGAGAGACAAGTGTCATCCTTGCTGCGTGCATTGGATTTAAAGGCATACAGTCTGCTAAGTAAGTTAACTGCTCCAACCAAACCAACCAAAATGAGGTTTGATATTGTGAAAGTAGTGCAGGAATATTTAGATAAGAACATAAGAAATAGGAGCTGGAGTAGGCCATCTGGCCCATCTGACCTGCTGCATCATTCAATGAGATCATAGTTGATCTGGACATGGACTCATCTCCACCTACCTACCTTTTCCCCATAAACTTTAATTCCCCTACTGTGCAAAAATCTATCCAACCTTGTCTTAAATATATTTACTGAGATAGCCTCCACTGCTACATTGGGCAAAGAATTCCACAGATTCACCACTCTCTGGGAAAAGCAGTTCCTCCTCATTGCCGAACTAAATCTACTCCCCCGACTATTGAGGCCATAACCCTAATTCTAGTCTAACCGACCAGCGGAAACAACTTTACTGCCTCTATCTTATCTAACCCTTTCATAATTTTATATGTTTCTATAAGATCTCCTCTCATTCTTCTGAATTCCTGTGAGTACAGTCCCAGGTGACTCAATCTCTCCTCGTAGTCTAACCCCCTCATCCCTGGAATCAACCTAGTGAACTTCTTCTACACCACCTCCAAAGCCAGTATATCTTTCCTCAAGTAAGGAGGCCAAAACTGCACACAGTACTCCATGTGCGACCTCACCAGTACCCTGTACAGTTGCAGCATAGCTTTCCTGCTCTTAAATTCAATCCCTCTAGCAAGGAAGGCCAGCATTCCATTTGCCTTCTTGATAGCCTGCTGCACCTGCAAACCAACCTTTTGTGAATCATGCACAAATACTCCCGAGTCCTTCCAACAGCATGCTGCAATTTTTTACCATTTAAATAATTATCTGCTCTTTCACTTTCCTTCCAAACTAGATGACCTCACACTTACCAACATTGTACTCCATCTGCCAGACCCTTGCCCACTCACTTAACTTATCTCTATCTCTCTGCAGACTCTCCATATCTTCTGCACAATTTACTTTCCCACTCAATTTAGTATCATCAGCAAACATAGATACACTACACTCGGTTCCCTCTTCCAGATCGTTAATGTATATTGTGAATAATCGCGGACCCAGCACCAACCCCTGCGGCACACCACTCACCACTGATTGCCATCCAGAGTAACACCCATGTATCCCAACATTCTGCTTTCTATTAGTTAACCAAACTTCTATTCATACTAGTGCATCACCCCCAACTCTTTGCATCCTTATCTTATGGATAAGTCTTTTACGCAGTACCTTATTGAATGCCTTCTGGAAATCCAAGTGAATAACATACATCTGTTCCTTTCTATCCACTGCACTCATTATATCCTCAAAGAACTCCAGTAAGTTTGTCAAACAGGACCTGCCTTTGCTGCATCCATGCTGTGTCTGCCTGATGGATCCATTTCTTTACAGATGCCTCGCTGTTTCTTCTTTAATGATAGCTTCAAGCATTTTCCCAGCTACAGAAGTTAAACTAACTGGCCCATTGTTACCTGCCTTTTGCCTACATCCTTTTTTGAACAGTGGCATGACATTCACCATCTTCCAGTCTGCTGGGAACCCCAGTGTCCAGAGAATTTTGGTAAATTATTACCAAAGCCTCAACTATAACTTCTGCCATTCTTTCAGTACCCTGTAATGCATTCCATCAGAATCAGGGACTTGTCTATCTTCAGGCCCACAAGTTTGCTCAGTAATACAATGGTTTAGAATTGAACACATTGTTGATTGCAGAATGTTTTATGTTTCATAAGTGGAACTACGGTAATTCAGTACAAGGCTGAATTCAAGAAGTTGTCTGAGCATTGTCAGTTCAGTGATGCACTGGCAGGTCTTCTAGTTTGTGGAATCTTACAAGAAACATTCAGAAGTGGCTTCTAACTGAAGCATAACTTTCATTTAAAAGAGCAGTTGAAATAGCTGTAATCAATGCAAACAGCAGAAAGAGATGCAATTGAGTTGCAGTCAGGACTGAAATTAACATGAACAAAATTGTGAAGTCTAAACATTGGTAGGAGGCAGCGAATGGGAATAAAAGTATCCTTTTCTGATTGGCTGCCAGTGACTAGTGGTTTTCCTCAGGAGTTAGTGTTGGGACTACTTCTTTTTATGCTGTATATAAATGATTTAGATGATGGAATAGATGGCTTTTTTGCCAAGTTTGCCGATGATATGAAGATTGGTGGAGAGGCAGGTTGTGAGAGTAAGCGTTCGGCATGGACTAGAAGGGCCGAGATGGCCTGTTTCCATGCTGTAATTGTTATATGGTTATATAGTGTTGAGGAAACAGGTAGGATGCAGAAGAACTTAGACAGATTATGAGAATGGGCAAGAAAGTGGCAAATGAAATGCAAGGTTGGAAATGCACAGTTATGCACTGTGGTAGTAGAAGTAAATGTGCAGACTACTTTCAAAATGGAGAGAAAATCCAGGAATCTGAGATGCAGAGGAATTTGGGAGTCCTTGTGCAGAACGCTCTGAAGGTTAACTTGCAGGTTGAGTCAGTGGTGAGTGATGCACCATCAATAACTCTTGGAGACTGGAAGTGAACAATAGGCTTTTATTAATAGCAAAAGGGAGCACCACATCTCAAAGACTGAGGGAGGAGCAGTGCCCCAATCGCCTTTATACTGGGGTCTGTGGGAGGAGCCACAGGAGCAGTCAGCAGAGGGGCGTGTCCAGACAGGTATATGTAGTTTACCATAGTGAGGAAGACAAATGCCATGTTAGCATTCATTTCAAGAGATCTAGAATACAAGATCAAGGATGTTTTGCTGAGGCTTAATAAGGCACTGGTAAGGCATCACCTTGAGGATTGTGAACAGTTTTGAGCCCCTCATCTTAGAAAAGATGTGCTGGCAATGGAGAGGGTCCAGAGGAGGTTCACGAGGATAATTCCAGGAATGAAAGGGTTATCATACGAGGAACGTTTGATGACTCTGGGTCTGGAATTCAGGATGAGTGGTGATCTCATTGAAACATTTTGAATGTTGAAAGGGTAGACAGAGTAGATATGGAAAAGCTGTTTCCCATGGCTGGAGAGCCTAGGACAAGAGGACCCAGCCACAGGATAAAGGGATACCCCTTCGAAACAAAGATGTGGAGAAATTTCTTTAGCTAAAGGGTAGTGAATTTGTGAGATTTATTGCCACATGCAGCTGTGGAGGCCAAGTTGTTGGGTGTATTTAAGGCAGAGATTGATAGGTGTTTGTTTGGATATGGCATCAAAGGTTACGGGGAGAAGGCCGGGAACTGGGGTTGAGGAGAGAAAAAAAAGGATCAGCCATGATGGAATGGCAGACCTGACTTGATGGGCCAGTGGCCTAATTCTGCTCCTATGTCTTATCATCTTATGGTCTAAACAGAAGTACAGAAGTATGCCTGGCCATACAAACTGTGTTACTGTTGTAGCAGGAGCACACATACATTAAACCAATGAAGATTTAAAAGTGAAACTTGCAGAAAATGCAAACAAAGTAGGGCACATACAAACCGGTAGACAGACAGACAGACATACTTTATTGATCCCGAGGGAAATTGGGTTTCATTACAGCCGTACCAGCCAAGAATAGTGAAGAAATATAGCAATATAAAACCATAAATAATTAATCATGCCAAGTGGAAATAAGTCCAGGACCGGCCTATTGGCACAGGGTGTCTGACACTCCGAGGGAGGAGTTGTAAAGTTTGATGGCCACAGGTAGGAATGACGCTCAGTATTACATCTCAGTGGAATGAGTCTCTGGCTGAATGTACTCCTGTGCCTATCCAGTACACCATGGAGTGGATGGGAGTCATTGTCCAAGATGGCATGCAACTTGGGCAGCATCCTCTTTTCAGATCCCACCGTCAGAGAGTCCAGTTCCACCTCCACAACATCACTGGCCTTACAAATAAGTTTGTTGATTTTGTTGGTGTCTGCTACCATCAGCCTGCTGCCCCACCGCATAACAGCAAACATGATAGCACTGGCCACCACAGCCTCATAGAACATCCTCAGCATTGTCTGGCAAATGTTAAAGGACCTCAGTCTCCTCAGGAAATAGAGACAAGTCTGACCCTTCTTGTAGACAGCCTCAGTGTTCTTTGACCAGAACATTGTTCTTTGACAAAGAACAGGTTGTACAGACAAAAATAAATGGACAGCACCAGAAAAAGAAAAAGATAAGTTGCAGTTTCAAAAAAGATCAATAATCTGCATACTGTCGATGAAAATCTGAGAATGATGAGAGTGACACAGGACTGCATAGCCTTGAGATTTACAATGCAAAAACTAACAACAGACGAGCAATATGGTTTACACCAGAAGTGCACAGCAAATTAATTTAAATGGAATTGGACATTGACATGGCTGTTTCAGTCATTCCACAAAATGAGTTTGAAGGCATTTCAATTATTCTGAACACCTATGTGAATGACATTTGTAACAACAACCAACAAGCCACATTAGGCTTGTATGTGGTAAAAACAGGAGGGCCAGCATTATAGGGCATGAGTGGCTGAAACAATTATAACTTAATTGGAGACCCTTCCACCATTTGCATGTCACATCTCCTGTAATGGACTCAATTGAAAGAAATAAGATATTGGATGATGCCACATCAACGTTCAGGAATGGCATTGAAAATCTCAAACATATCAAGGTTGAAATAGTGCTAAATGAAAATACCACACCCAGGTTTTGCAAAGACCATTTGGTTCTTTATATGATCTATGATAAAGTAACTAGTGAGCTAGATCACGTGGAGTATAAACAAATTCTTTCCAAAGTTGAGTGGAACCCATGAGCATGAGAAATTTCCTCTAACTTCCGTTAATGCCCCTCCTCCCCTTCTTACACCATCCCTATTTTTAATTTTTTTCTCTCTCTCTTTCCCTCTCACAATAGCTCCTTGCCTGTTCTCCATCTCCCTCTGGTGCTCCCCTCCCACTTTCTTTCTTCTAAGGCATTCCAACCTATGATACTCCCACTTCTCCAGCCTTGTATCCCTTTTGCCAATCAATTTCCCAGCTCTTAGCTTCATTCCACCTCCTCCTGTCTTCTCCTATCATTTTGGGTCTCCCCCTCCCCCTCCCACTTTCAAATCTCTTACTACCTCTTTTTTCTGTTAGTCCTGACAAAGGGTCTCGACCCAAAATGTCGACTGTACTTCTTCCTATAGATGATGCCTGGCCTGCTGCGTTCCAGCAGCATTTTGTGTGTGTGTTGCTTGAATTTCCAGCATCTGCAGATTTCCTCGTGTTTATATTGAAACTTTATAAAGCACTGGTGAGGCCTCATTTAGAGTATTGTGTGCAGTTCTGGGCCATGTATCTTAGAAAGGATGTGCTGAAACTGAAGAGGGTTTAAAGGAGGTTCACAAAGATGATTCCAAGAATGAATGGCTTATCATATGAAGAGTGTTTGATCGCTCTGTGCCTATATTCACTAGAATTCAGAAAAATAAGGGATGTTGTCACTGAGACCTACTGAATGGTGAAAGGCTTTGACAGCGTTGAAGTGGAGAGGATGTTTCCTATGGTGGGAGAGTCTAAGACCAGAGGGAACAGCCTCCGAATACAGGGGCATCCTTTTAGGATGAAGATGAAGAGGAATTTCCTTAGCCAGAGAGTGGGGAATCTGTGGAAGTCAAGTTGTTATGTATATATAAGTTAGAGGTTGATAGATCTTTGATTGGTCATGGCATGAAGGGATACATGGAGAAGGCAGGAGACTGGGCTGAGAAGAACATGGCAGAGCAAACTCGATGGGCCAAATAGCCTAAATCTACTCCAATATCTTATGGTCTTATAATCACCCCATTTGTTCCTACCCGCCTATATCTGTTACGCACCTCCTTTTCTTTCTAAACCAAGGCCTCAATATTCCTAGTAAACCAAGGTTCCCTACACCTGTTATCTTCAACTTTTATTCTGACAAGCACATACTAGCTTTGTACTCTCAAAAATTTCACTTTTGAAAGCCTGCCACTTACACAGTACACTTTTGCCAGAAACCAGCCTGTCCCAATCCTTTCTGATATCATCAAAGTTGGCCTTTCTCCAATTTAGAATCTCAACACACAAACCAGACCTAACATTTTACATATTTACTTCACAACTGATGGCATTGTGATCACTAGGTGCAAAGTGTTCCCCTGCACAAACTTCTGTCACCTGCCCTGTCTCATTCCCCAATAGCAGATCAAGTATCACATCCTCTCTTGCTGGGCTTTCCACATACTGATTAAGGAAACTTTCCTGAACACATCTGACAACTTCTAGTCCTGACGAAGGGTCTCGGCCCGAGACGTCGACTGCGCTTCTCCCTATAGATTCTGCCTGGCCTGCTGTGTTCCACCAGCATTTTGTGTGTGTTGCTTCTATCCTATCTAGTCCTTTTACATTATAATAGTCCCAGTCAATACATGGAAAATTAAATTCACCTACTGTAACAACATTATGTTTCTTGTAACAGTCTGTGATTTCTCTGCAAATTTGTTTCTCTAAATCATATATGTCAAACTCAAGGCCTGCGGGCCAAATCCGGCCCGTGGTGGAATTATCTTTGGCCTGTGAGATAATATCTAATTACTATTAAAGCTGGCCCCAATAATCGAAGCGCCTATAGCGTATGATATGGCTAATGCTGAGTTTATTCAGGTACCAGGTTTTCAGGGTTTTTAGTGTTTATTCGGCAGTCTTGCTCGACAGTCTTCTTCATAAGAAATGGAATTTGTAAAGTGAAACACTTTGTAGTTATAGCAGAGACTGAGACACATGCGAGCAGGCTGAAAAAACGGAGGCAACGAAAGCTGCGTTCGCATGCGTCCGACTGATCCGGCCCGCATGAAGCTGCATTTTGCTCAATCCGGCCCGTGACCTAAACTGAGTTTGACACCCCTGCTCTAAATCCTTCGGTCTGTTGGGTGGTCTGTAACATAGCATCATCAATGTGGTCATACCTTTCTTGTTTCTCAGTTTTATCCATAATGCCTCACCAGACTAATTCTCCAGTCCGATGGAGCACTGCCATGACATTTTCCCCACCTAATAACACTACAACTCCTCATTTAATCCCTCCTGCTTTGCCGCATCTAATACAATGCAACCCCCAGAATAATGAGCTGCTGGCCCTGCCCTCCAGCAACTAAGTCTCACTAATGGCTACTACATCATGTTGATCCATGCCCTGAGCTTACCTGTATTTCCTACGATACCTCTTGCATTGAAATAGACAGACTGTGATGTATGGAGCTGCATCCTCAATGTTCTGCAATTTATTTTGGTCATGACAAGATCTGTTGATATATCAAGCTGCAATGCATCCAGATAGGTTGTTTCTATGATGCATTGATAAAAATTGATGAGGGTCAAAAGAGACATGCCAAATTTCTTTGGCCTCCTGAGGAAGTGTAGACACAGGTGAACTTTCTTGACTGTGGAGTCCACATAGCTAGCTCAGGCCAGACATATATCTGGATTCTACTGAGACAGTTGAAAAGCAGTGTGACCACGTAAGACATCCAGTTGTCACCTGTAGTTTATAGACTCCATCCATGAGCTTTGCCATGATAGCATTCAGTGATTGATTATCTCCACTGGAGCTCTCTAGAACAACATGAATGTGACCCCTCCACCTCCCACCCTGACTCCTTTGACCACTGCAGCAAATTTCCAAAGCCTGGTGCCAGATTACTGCTAACTGGTACTTGACGTATCTCCATGTGAAATTGGAAAAAAAAAATCAGTAAATTATTTTCACCAGGGTACAGGGAAACCTTTGTTTTTCATGTCATTCATACAGCGCACTTTATTACAACAATGCAGTGCACTGAAGTGGGAACAATTTAGAATGCAGTAAAACGTGTTACTGTTTCAGATAAAGTGCAGTGCAGGCTGACAATAAGATCCAAGGACACAATGAGGTAGATTATGAGATCAGGATTCCATCTTATTGTACTTAAGAACTCTTCAACAGTCCTATAACAGAGGAATAAAAGCTGTCCTTGAGCCAAGTGATATATGTGTTCACTGTTTCGTATCTCCTACCGAATGGGAAGAGAGGAAAGAGCAAATTTCTGAGGTGGGTTTCGTTGACTGCTTTAGCGAGTCAGCAAGAAATGTAGAGAAAGCCCATGGAAGGGAGATTGGCTTCCATGATTTCATGAGCTGCGTTCACATCTCTCTGTGGTTTCTTGCGGTCACAGGCAGAACAGTTATACCAAACCATAATGGATCCAGATGATCCAAATAGGATGCTTTCTAACAAGGGTTCCCCAGTACAATAAGATGGATTCTTGATCTCATAACCTACCTCTTTATGGCCTTGAAACTTATTGTCTGCCTGCACTGCACTTTCTTTGTAACTTTAACACATTTTGTCTGCATTCTGTAATGTTTCCCCTTGTACTACTTCAGTGTGCTGTTGCAGAAATGATCCGTATGGTTTGCAAAGGTTTCACTGTACCCTGATGACAAAAATTTACCGATTTTTTTTCCAATTTCACATGGAGATATGTCAAGTACCAGTTTGCATCAATAAAAAAATTGTGAGGATAAAAGAAAACATAATAAATTTCTTTAGTGTCCTGTGGAAGTGGAGATACTGGAGAGATTCCTTGCCCAATGGCACTTCCATTGGGCCACAGTGCAAATTTAATTGCATTTTATTTGTTTAATTTCTTTTTTTTAGGTTCGTGAAGACGGTTTTGTGGTCAGAGAGAAGATCTAGGGGTCAGGTTAGGGTTTAGGAACATAGGGCTTAGGGTTTAGATGTGGGGGAAGTGGGGGTCAGGTTAGAGTTTAAGTCTTTGCTCCATGTTTGAAGACTAGCAATGCAGACATGGGAAATCTGTCGTTGGATGTCAGATATCGGACTGGAAGAGAGTGGACAAAGGCCCCCCACAGCCAGTGAGTTGCTTCTAAGTTTCAGGGTCAGCGTTCCATGCAGGCAGGTGGAAGGGGTTCCGATGACTCACTGGTTTGCAGATCAGTGAGCCCTGAGTTTGAGGCTTTGTGTTTGGTGATCGGCATATCATAGAATCGATACCGAGGATTAAGGCCGGATGTTCAAATCAGAAGTCTGGAGCTTGAGGCTCATTGGCCTGAGCTGAGTCTGCGAATCTGCTGGGGAGGTCTAAGCCCAGTATGTCCAGGCCCGAATGTGTGTCCACGAGAGGCCTTAACCCCAGGAAGTGTTGTCCTGGTGGGTGGGAGGGAGGAACAGGGCTTGTTTCTGCTGCTGTTGTTTCATTACTTGCTGTTTCCTTGTTGTTATGCCAAGTATTGTAGGCATTCTATGTTGGCACTGGAATGTGTAATGGCATTCTGAGGTGGGTGGGGCCTTTGATTATGTTGAATGCTTTAGTGAGTCAGCAAGAAATTTAGAGCAAACCCATGGAAGGGAATCTGGGATCCATGATGTGCGAAGCTGTGCTCACAGCTCCCCCTTTGGGTGTGTTAGTTGTTAATTCAAGTGATGCATTTCACTTTAAGTTTCAAAGAACATGTGACAAATAAATTCAAACTTGAATCTTGAGTGACAGGACCAAGACAGGCTAATGGTGTTGTTCACTCCGAGCAACTTGAAGCTCTGAAACTTATTGACATCAGCAACATTGATGTAAACAGGATCATGTACATCTTCCTGCTCTTCTTGAAGGCAATCACCAGCTCTTTTGTTTTGCTGATTTTGAGGGTAAGGTTGTTGTCATGACATCATACCACAAGACTCTTCCTTCTTCCTGTATTCCAACTCTTCATTATTTGAGATTCAGCTCACTAAATTTGTAGATTAATTTGGAACAGAATCCTGATATGCATTTGTGAGTGTGGAGGGAATAGAGTAGGAAGCTGAGGACAAAGTCTAATGGAGCATACTCCTTGTTCTTAAACCTAATTTGTGCATTCAGCGTAGTACCAGTTATCAACAACCTCATCCTCAGTTTCATCCGCTTCTCTTCTCCTTCGTCCTCCCACACAAAAGATTTAGGGTGAGGGGTAAGAAAGTCATAAATGTCTGTTGGAGAAAATGCCTGAAGTTTGATCACTGACAGCATTTACTGTAACTGTCTGGAAGAGAACTTTAATTTCTTAAGAACAGAAAGCATCGGATCAAGCCCTGGGCAATGGGATTAATACAGAAGGCTAGCCGCTGGTCAGCATGGTCAAATGGGGCTGAGCGGCCATTTCCTATGTTGTATGATTCCATGTCTACTCTAGCATCCGCAAAGACATGGAAATCACTGCTCTTATAAAATGGGGTCAGAACAACCTTATGGTGGTGCAGCACCACAGCCAGTACCAGTGGTGTCCACTGGAGATCAAACAAGGGATGTAATATTCAAATGAAGCAATGTAAATGAGCATACCTGACAGATTAGGTCAGAGGTGTCGAACTCAATTGCACATGGGGCCAAAACTCAAAGCACACTTTAGGTCGCGGACCGAACAGGATAAACATTTATTGAACACACTAAAACTAAACATTTTTTGAACATAAATATGAATAAAAACAGACAGGAATATTATTCCAGAAAAAATAAACTAAAACTTTAAATAACTTGAATATTCTGCTCTCCATAAAAATATCTCCTGTCAGTATTATACAAGTTAGAAATATGAGCATGCTGCAAAAAAACCCTGAAAATATAAATAAAATTTGTGCTTTTCAGCAAAAGTTAAAACAACAACAAATCAAAACATTCAGTTTTCTTTGCTCTTATGCCGTTTTGTCAGAGCTGGATGCTTGGCATCTTTTCTTGGCAATAAGTTCGTTTAGGTTTGGTGTAAGGTTCTGTGTTGTGGAGATTCTCAGGATGGACTGCAGGTGTTCATCAGTGAGACGACTCCTGTGTGATGTTTTGTTAATCTTCATCACTGAGAAAAGCTTCTCACACAGATATGTGCTACCAAACATGCACAATGTTCGAGCCGCATGTAGACGGAGCTGAGGCATTGCTTCAGGAATGGAACGAATAAACTGTACGGGCCCTGCAGTGTCGTACTTTGCCTTTAGTGTCCCATTACATTGCAGCTCTATCAGCTCCATCTGAATCTGTACAGGTGCAGTTTCCACGCCGACGGCAAATGGGTTGCGAAGCAGCTCGAAATTATTTTTTTGTGCTTCAAAGTCACCAAAGCGCCGTGCGAACTCAGTGCGAAGTGCGCTCAGTTTATCAGCAAAGTGCGCATTTGGGAACATCATTACGCCGACCTGGTTCAACATTACTTGGCAACAGGGAATATGAGGCAAGTTGCACTGGTGCATTTGTGTCTCCCATAAGAGCAGCTTCACTTGAAATGTCTTCATTGCATCATACATGTCAGTGATCATGCGGTCACGTCCCTGGAGCTGAAGGTTTAAGACGCTGAGATGTGTTATGTCAGCCAGAAACGCCAACTCACATTTCCACTTTTCATCCCGCAAAACTGTGGAGTCTTTTCCTTTACTGTCCATGAACTGACAGATTTCCTTGTTGAGCTTAAAAACTCTATTGAGAACTTTTCCCCGACTCAGCCAACGCACCTCTGTATGATAAGGAATGTCGGCAAACTCTGAATCTATTTCCCGCATAGAAGACTGAAATTGCCGGTGATTTAAACCTTTAGCTCGGATAAAGTTTACGGCTTGTGTTACAGTGCTCATTACATGTTCCATCTTTAGGACTTTACCACACAGCGTTTCTTGGTGTATGATGCAGTGATATGTTGTTAACTCACCAGTACAGTTCTCCTCCTGCATCTTTACCCGCATCCTTCCCACTAGTCCACTTTTTTCACAGCACATCGCCGGTGCTCCATAAGTCCAATAAGTTTGTCCCAGGGCAATTTCATGTCGGTTACACTTTGACATACATTTTCAAAAATGTATTTTCCTGTCGTTGTCCCGTGCATCGATTTAATGTTCAATATTTCCTCTGTAACGCACAAATTGGAGTCCACTCCTCGGATGAAGATAGTCAGCTGTGCAGTGTCGGTCATATCAGCACTTTCATCCACAGCAAGCGAGTATGTAATAAATGGGTTGCTTCTTTCAATCAACTGTGTTCTTAAATCAGTGGCTATCTCACAAACTATACTCAGCAACCCATCGGTTTTGAAAGACTCTTTTTTCAGAATCAACTTTTCTCTTCGCCATTGTTAGGGGTTAGCTTTGACTTCAGAATAGCGTTGTATACAGCAACAGACGCTTGACGCGGGAATGTTCCCGGGTAGCCCATCGGCAGCTGTTGCGCTGCATTATGGGATCTGTAGTTTGTGTGTTATCAGCGCTTCATATCGCCGGGCCATTAATAATTAAAATAATAGATCTATCTAAAATGATCTCGCGGGCCGGATATAATTTTACGCCGGGCCGGATATGGCCCGCGTGCCTTGTGTTTGACACCTATGGATTAGGTCATTCATTCCTCTTGACCTGTTCAACAGCTCCTTTGCCTCTCAATGCAAAATTACCTCCTCTGTTGGGATTTCACACTGCACTCATGAACCCACTCCTCCTCCCCACTGATTAATGTGGTCACTCCCTTATTCTTTGCTCTTTTTGCATAAATGTTGATGATAAGAGATACTGAGTAATACATTCACTATCATCCCTTTTGGGCTTTAATCTGTTATGGTAAGCAAATGAGCCAGAATGCCAGTGATAGGAAGAGGGAGAGAGAAGTGGAAGAAAGGGTAGGGTATGCAGGCATACGTGGTTGGAATAGCCAGATGTGTGTCTGTGTGTTCATTTGGTCATTTGCATATGGGTTTGCCTGAATATACACCAACAACAAAAAGCAGTGCTTCTATTAGTCAAATGCTTAACAACCTATTTTACAAGGTTAGAAAAACCAGTTAATGCATGCTGATTTAAGGTGGTTTCCCACCTTTTCCCATCTTCTGCTTGACTCTGCTAACTGCAAACTCACTTTGGTCTGCTGTCACAATGCACACTATGTGATACACTAACATCTGCATCAAGACTTCCACGTTACGATGAATGACTGGAATCTGTCCCTCTGCAGCTTTACTCTCCTCTATAACAGCCAATGTAATTGTCCACATTAAGGAGTTGATTAAAGCTTGATACTTTTCTGTCATTGAATCATTGCAAAATGTTTCCAGCTGAACTAAATTGACTGTCATTCCTCTGTGAATCACACAAACTCTGTATTTGCATGCTTCTGGGCATAAATCACTGTTCTAAATCTCTTTTTGATCAATTTCAGGAATTTTTGCAGGACACCAAGCGGGCATTAGCACTAAGTACAATGGTGGTTTAGTGCACCATAAATTGTTGAGTGCTATTTCTAGACTAATGTTCCTAATTTCATCACCAATTTCACGTCTGTTCTTTTACTGTTTTCTGGCCTTCAGTTGTAATTGGTTTCCCAAGGACTATTTCAGGCAATAACAACCTGTTTTTATTTCCCCATAAACATTTCCGTTTTTGTTCCAGTGCCCCCAAAACACAGACTACAATGAAAAGAGAATTTATTGATGGAGTTCAAAACACAAATGGTATTATAAAGAGTAAAATCTTGTTAGCAGTAAACATGCATTTAAAAATTTGCATTCCTCTAATAGCTGCTTTACATGGGGTACTTCCACTTTCTACTCACTTAACATGCTCAGTGAAGCTAAATGCACAACTGCATTGTTTACCACTGTAGAATGTTGTGGTTCTCCTAATCACATATTAAGCCACAATTTGAATTTTAAGTGTACAGACGGGATGCGATAGGCAATGAAACTCTCCAAAAATTATAGATCAGCTCTCAGAGAACTGAAATTTTGTCCCAGCGGCAGAACAGTAAAGCAAAATAGTTGACAACAGACCAACATACAAATTAAGTAATGAAAAGAATTACAACAAAGAGGGGGAAGTAGTTAACAATCAAGTAGAAATTAAGTGATTGTTAACTTTTTAACAAGTAATCATGAATGCTATTTGCCACAAGTGCCAAGTAATGACCAGCTTCAATAAGGAAAATCTGACCACATAGGTTTTTCAACTTACTGATTGGCATTTTACAATTTAGCAGAAATTCAACTGAATCAGCTGCACGAATACCTTGACAAGAGGAAGTCAGATTTTGGGAATTTTGTGGTGAGTGACTCACCTTCTGAACCCCTCCAGGTTTTCCACCATCAACAATGCAGAAGTTACATCCATGATGGAGCACTGGAGCAACACTTTACTGGAAGTTCTCAGCTGGTCAGACCTGCCTGCTAAATTCCTCCAGCACCTTGTCTGTTGCTCCAGATTCCAGTATTTGCAGTCTCTTATGCCGGCATGATATAACGTTTCCCCTTGCCAGTATAAGCCTAGCTAACTAACAGGAAGCTCAAAATCATCGAAGATGAAACATCCTGCTTCACTGACACCTCATCAAACAGCAGTGCACAATAGCTACAGTGTGCGCCATTTGCAAAATACATTGCAGTTTGTATTGCTCTCCTTGTGTGGGAAGTAGAAAGTACACAATTCAACGATGAGCCAAATTGAACACAGAAGTAAGGATATAGTGTCCAGGCTCCAGGTGCTTTATTTGGGCAGCACTCACATATACAATTAAATTGATACTTAGACACTTTATTGTCACCAAACAATTGATACTAGAGCATACAATCATCATAGTGATATTTGTTTCTGCGCTTCGTGCTCCCTGAAGTACAAATCAAGGTAAATATAATAAAAGTTTAAATTATAAATCATAATTAGAAAATAGAAAAGGGAAAGTAAGGTAGTGCAAATCAGGTCCAGATATTTGGAAGGTACAGCCCAGATGGTGTAAATAGAAGATAATACAGGATTGTGTCTTGGGGGGTGAGAGAGGGAGAGTGGGAGACAGCCTGCCACTGCATTTCTAATGACCAGTACTGTTTATTGTTCTTGTTAAAATGCTTTTGTGGGATTATGGTGGGACGTTCCAGTCATTTATTATTACATTTTAGCTTGTGTATTTGTGGGTCACCTTAACTATAACCAGAGTGTGTGATGGTTACCTCCCCCCTCTTTGTGATACTGGTTGGGTTCACTCTCTGGGTCATAGTGCTCAGTCTGTTTTGTGTTTATCACAATAAAAACTGTTGCGACCTCACCAACAGGCACCAAGACCTCACTTGGCTGGCGGTGAGAGGGGCCCTCCCAGTCCGATCCCTCCTGTATGCCCGGAATGTCGTCTCCACACCCCTTTGCCCAGGGGAGGACTGCAGTGAGGAGGAGTCGGTGACCCACCTCTTTGTGCACTGTGGGTTCGCGGAGAAGGTGTGGAGGAAGTGTCGAGGTTCATCCCCAGCAGCTGCGTAACAGAGGACTCTCTGATCTACAGGCTGTTCCCGGGGACGCACACGGAGACCAACATCCGGTGCTGCTGGCAGATCATCGACTCGGTGAAAGACGCTCTTTGGTCAGCCTGAAACTTGATGGTCTACCAGCACATGGAGATGTCCGTGGGGGAATGCTGCCGACTGGCACATTCCCGGCTGCAGGAGTACGTGCTGAGGGACGCACTCAAACTCGGTGCAGCCACCGCAAGGACCCGGTGGGGAAGGACCACAGTCTAGGGTTCTTCTCCCATGGAAGTTGAGGGGTAGGGGGGGTGGCGTGTATACCCCTCAACAAGTGTATGTAAGTATGATGTAACAGAGTGCCACGTGGGTGGCAATAAGTGTGGGAATGTAAAGACTGTAATGGAAACATTTGTAAAGGACTGTAAGTCATTGAATGGTTTATTGTATATAATTTTATTTTTGAATAAAGTATATTTTGTTTAATTAAAAAACTCTACTAAAAGTAAAATGGCTGCCCTTCTGATGTGGTCCAACTGAATTTCAAAATTAAAGTAAGCAGGGCTGTATTTCAAAATAAAAGACTGAACACTCCCCACTTGGCATATATAAAGATGCCAGAATGATTAATGAAACAGGTTACAAAGTTCAGTCCTACTTTTTCAGGAGAACAATCTCAGACACATGCCTGAAGAACTTCTTGATTGACCCTTTTTTGTCATCTTGAGCTCTACTTTGCAAACCCTTCTATCTTCACTTGGAAAGGTTTGTGTTACCATTGTCATGGCCAAGTCATTTCGCTGTACTCTGCTGTCCTTAAGAAGCACAACACCACCTTCTTCAGTGTTAAATAATGACTTGCCAATTCCGGTGAACTTGCAGTGTCTGCAGATATTGGTGTTTTCATCACCTCTAGAACTGATCAGCTAAATTCTGCACATTGAGGTCCTTTTCTGTAAAGTTTCTATTTGGGGGCATTGCATTGCATGTCTGTGCAGGTAACACTTCAGGATTGAGAATCAAAGTTGAGTCTGCATCTGCAGAGATTGGAACCAATGTCCTCAATTTGATAACTGCCTTTACTTCTGCCATGAGAGTGCACAGAACCACACGACTCAAGCTAATGGTCCTGTGCATTGAGTCTAAGATTCTCCTTGACATTCCGACGATGTGCTCTAATATGTGCTCCGTATGTGAGGAATGTGATGGAGTGAAGCCTTGGCTGTTGATATACCTCTGTACCTTCATCAGTTTCTGGAACTGAAGTTCATGGCAAGCACCAATGAAATTCATACCGCGGTCAGAGTATAGTCTTTTAGAAGGACCGCTGATAGAAAAGTGGCCTCTCAGTGCATTAATGAAGCTAAATATATCCATGGACTCAATCATTTCTGCACGAACAGATCAAATGCTCCGATAAATAAAGAGCACCACTCATCACTTGCTATGAGCCTCCTCTTGTACATCTACTGATCACAGTCCAAGGGCCAAAGACATCCTTGTCAATGTATGTGAAGGGTGGAGAGGTGCTTAGTTGCTCCTCCTCTGATATTAGTTGCCTTTCGATTTTACCACTCAGCTTGTGACAAGTGACAGAGTCATATAAAATGTTACTTAAGCACCTCTTGCCACCAATCCGCTATATACCAGCAGCTCTAATGGTTCTTTCTGTGCAGTGCATCCTGTTCATGATAGTGACATATGATCAATATGCAGATGTGATGATGCTTGCTAGGCAAAATACTGGGGAGTCCTCTTTTGAGCTGCTCAAATCTGCATGCTTTAATCTTCTACCAATACTGAACAGACCATCTTTACCTGTGACTGAATTCAATTTAGTGAGTGGGTTGTCCTTGTTGAGGTGTCCTCCTTTAGAAAGAATGTCTAATTCATCAGAGAAGGCATCTGTCTACACAGAGTTGATTATAACGTTCATTGTCTTCGACAGTACGCTGGTGTGGTGTGGAGTCTCAGACATCTCTGCCAATCTTTGTGCTCGGTAGGGAACTGTGCAGTGGGATTGAAATTGTGCATAAAGTGGTTCAGAAGTACCAAGTGCTCTTTACAAGAAATTTTCAAGTCTCCCTGGTATAAGTGGCCTATTTGTTGTGCCAGTGGCACAGCTTGTCACTGATGGTCGAATTTCGATATCAGCATCAGGATCAATTAGGTCGTATGCATCTGGTTGTGTGCAGCAAGCAGACGGTGGTTTGTACAGGAATGCTAGTCCTGTGAACCAGTTGGTATTGATGAGCTAGGTAACTTGGACAGATCTGTAAGTGTGATCTGTGGGATTATGCTTTGTGGGTACATACTTCCACTGTTTTGGCTGCCAAGACTGTCAAATGTTTTTGGACCCTGTTATGGCTGTTATTCAAGTCTGGTCCAGTAAGCAGGATGTTATTCAGACTGATGCCAACGTATTAAGCACTAGAGCCAAAATCCTCCATGATTTAGTCTATCTTTCCAGGGTGCTAGACTCAAATGTGGGTAGGTACCAGCTTTCCTTGCCCTTAGTCAGTGGAGGGGCTAGCTGTGCATAGTCATTATCAAAGGCCTTCTGTATGAAAGCAACAGACTGCTCTTTCATCTTCGGCTTTTGATCAAGTATGCACTATAGGGAAGAGAGGCGAGCCAAGGCTTATTCTTAATGTCGGACAGAAATAGTCTTGGAGACTTAAGAGGGGAGAAGCCACCTAGCCGTTTGAGTCATCTTGGAAGACCTGTTTGCCAATAGTCTTAAGAAAGAGTTTGTCTTTGAAAGGGAGTGCAAGCTTATGATCTTCCTCAGTTCTTTTGAAGACCATGAACTCAAGGCTCTATTCACCTGTTCTGCCAATTTTGACACTTTGTGAGAGACCACGTTGAGGCTGTGGATTGGAATTTACTTTTTCTTTAAGGTTAACATAGCTTGTGCAAGGGCTAAGAATGGAATAGACTCGATAAGCCAAATAGCCTAATTCTGCTCCTGTATCTTATGATCGAAAAGAGAGAGCCCTCCACTTTAGACAATAAGACCATAAGATATAGGAGCAGAATTAGCCCATTTGTCCTATCGAGTCTGCTCCACTATTTAATCATAATGGATCCAATTTTCCTCTCTGCCCCAATCTCTTGCCATCTCCCCATATCCCTTCATGCCCTAACCAATCAAGAATCTATCAACCTCGGCCTAAATATACATAAAGACTTGGCCTTCACAGCTGCCTGTGGCAAAGAATTTCACAGATTCACCACTCTCTGGCTAAAGCTTTAATCAGCAGCTTTGACCAGACGTCGCAAGTTTGAAGAGGAGGGGACTTCAATCAAGTCCACTGCTAGAGGATAAAAGGCAGGAGCATGTTGTGGCAGTGTAGTAGAACTCTGACCAGTGGCCAATCAACATTTGGGATTGATTAATGAGAACAAATTAAAGGAAAACAGGGGGCAAGTTCAGTAGCCGTCATCTGAGGGGACATAGTCATTGGTGATCTTAAGTCTTTAACTCTTCAAGACTTCACTCAGAGAAAGAAAATGAAAGAAAAGCTTGTTTTTTCCTTTTCTCCTTAATATATACTCAACTAGGACAGTAGGGATGAGAGGCAGAATAGTGAAATGCTCCTCTTGCGGGATGTGGGAAGGCAGGGAGACCTCCAGTGTTCCTGACAACTACAATTGTGAGAAATGCATCTTGCTGCAGCTTCTAACATTCCACATTAAGGAGTTGGAGCTGGAATGGATGAACTCTGGATCATTCGGGAGGCTGGAGGGGTGGTAGGTAGGACGTACCGAGAGGTAGTGACACCCAAGGTGCGGGACACAGGAAACTGAGTGACAGTCAGGAAGGGTAAAGAAGGAGCTGGTTCAGGATACCCCTGTGGCCATTCCGTACAATAGGCATATCACTTTGGATACTGTCAGGAGGGATGACCTAACATTGGTAAGTCAGAGTGGTTCAGTCTCTGGCACTGAGTCTGCCCCTGTTACTCAGAAGGGAAGGGGAGAGAAGGGGCATACTCTGATGTTAGGAAATCTGTTAGGGGAACGGACAGGAGGTTCTGTGGGTGAAAACAAGATTCCCAGATGGTATGTTGCCTCCCGGGTGCCAGTGCCTAGGATATCTGAGATCGAGTCCTCAGCTTTCTTAAGTGGGAAGTGAACTGCCAAATCCATGTAAGTACTCATGACATCAGTAGGATGAGTGATGAGGTTATGCATCGGGAATTCAGGGAGTTAGGTGCTAAGTTAAAGGCAAGGACCTCCAGGATTGTGATCTCAGGATTGCTAACCATGCCACATGCCAGTGAGGCTAGAATTAGGAAGATTATATAGTTTAATATGTGGCTAAGGAGTTGGTGTAGGAGAGTGGGCATAAGATTTTGGGATCATCTTCCAGGGAAAGTGGGACCTGTACAGAAGAGACAGTTTGCACCTGAACTGGAGGGGGATTAACATCTTAGCAGGAAGGTTTGTTAATGCTATATGTTGGGGCTTAAACTAGAGTTGCAGGGGGACAGGAACCAGAATGCCAGAACAGTTATTGGAGAGATTGTGGAGGCAGATGTTGGTAAGACTTCAGACAAAGTTAGGAATCAAAAGGTTGATCAGGGTGCAATTAGTGTCCTGAGTTGCCCATATTTAGTGCAAGAAGTGTCATAGGAGAAGCAGATAATAGTGCTGAAGATGAAGTAGCTGGTTTACAAACAGAGGGTATATGTAGTGATGAGAGGCTGTTGAAAGGGCAAACTTGCAATCAACGTAAGAGGCAGACAAAATTGAAAAAGGTGAATACAGGAGTGAAGGTCCTATATCTGAATCTGAGCAGTATATGGAATAAGGTAGATGAACTTACAACACAGTTACAGATTGACAGGTATGATGTTGTATGCATCACTGAATCATGACTGTAAGACTACAGCTGGGAGTTTTTAACGTCCAAGGATATACATTGTATCAAAAGGGTAGGCAGAAATACAGAAGGGGCGGTGTTCTGTTGGCAAAAAATGAAATCAAATCATTAGAAAGAGGTGATATAGGGTCGGAAGGCACTGAATCATTTTGGATAGTGCTAAGGAATTACAAGGGTATAAAGACCATGGTGGAAATTGCACATAGACCTCCAAACAGTAGTAAGGATGTGGCCTACAAATTACCACGGGAGATAGAAAATGCATGCCAAAGGGGCAATGGTACAATAGTCATGGGGGACTTCAATGTGCAGGTAGATTGGAAAATCATGTTGGTTTTGGATTACAGAAGGGAATTTCTAGAATGCCTATGAGATGGGTTTTTAGAGCAGCTGGTGGTCGAGCTAGCTGGAAGAACAGCTATTCTAGATTGGGTGTTGTGCAATTGATTAGAGAGTTTAAGCAAAAGAACCCTAAAGGGAAATAGGATTAATGCTGCAGGCAATATCCAAATTAGCTAAACAAGGTAGATAACCATTTTCCTTTGCTGAAAGCAGCTCCATCAACAGATCCCCAAGTTCTCTTAACTTAGTTTTATCCTTATTTGCAATCTTTGGAAACCTGCCTAGCTTCCTGAAAAGTTGCTATTTACACTGCCAGCACACTGTAACATTCGTTGAACCTGTCCCAGGTCATTCTTAAACATGCAGATGTGTTGCTTATTTGAATTGCTCTAATGCACCTAACATAGTCTGAGGATTCCTTACAAAGACATATTCACAGCAAGTCAAATTCCTCACCAGCAGTCAGATCTGCGTCTTTTTAGTATATTAATACAAAATGGCCTCCATGCTCCATAACTTTCTGGATGGTCATCAAAGTGTGATAGGCTGATGCTCAGAAACTATTGGTGTGCCAAATCCATCATGACTGAAGACGCTGAATGGCCTTCTGGTAAACACGTGTATACTGAGGCAAATTAGATCTTGGCTGTCGATTCAGATCATTACTGTGATACCTTGGCATTATCTCCTTTCTTTTAATAGTAGAGGGATTCCTAATTTGGTGCTGGACAAGTAAATAGGAGTTGTGTAACACATGTGAAGGATTAAGTGTTCCTGAGCTTTGCTGTAAACATCGTTCTGGAGGGTGATCATTCGCTACAGGGTGCTGATTGATGCCTTCTTTTCCCCAAAGAGTTTGCAAAGTGTGAGAGGGAAATAAAATGGAGTGTTGTGATCGTGTGTTGTGTGACAGGTGACTCAGACTGCTGGCTAAAGTGTTTGGCTTGGTCCCTGATATAATTATTCACACGCTCATGTGTGCCCTATGTTATTGCTGGGTGACTTTTCCTAACTGTAAAGCTTCTCACACCCTTGCTCTGCTCCTGTATCCAACATCTCTGCCTGGGCGATAGCAGCTGCAGCCTCTTTTTCAAGATGCAGGGCTTCCAAATTAGCCTCTAGCTGAGCGTTGTCCCTTTTACTGGCAATCGCCCTCTCTGCAAACACAACACATGCTCATGCAGACTCTGCCTTTGCTCTGGCTTGTGCTGCTGCAGCACCAACTGACTATCTGCACGATCGCAATGAGAACTATTGCCAGACATTCTGTCTGGTGAGCTTTGCCTTTCCTGTGGTGTTGTGTGTACCTCTCAACCACAATGCTTGTTATTCAGTGCAATTGACTGCTGGCATACTGCTTGGCCAGCTGTGCTCCCGTCTTTTTTTTCTGTACAGCTCTCCTTGTGTATGAAATAGCAAGTACACCATACAGCTGTAAGCCAAACAAGTCAGTGGATAGCATCCAAGCTCCAAGTACTTTATTTGAGCAGCACTCACATATACAATTGAATTAGAGTAATAAGATGATACTTTTGATGGTGCAAATGAAAGAACGACGCATAAGATGGTGTATATGTACCTCAGTATAACTGAAAACCGTACCAAAAACAAAATGGCTGCACTGAATTTCAAAATTAAAGTCAGCAGGCTACCAAAATAAAAGTCAGTGGGGCTACATTTCAAAATAAAAGGCTAAACATTTACTCATCTAGGCTTCTCCCACAGCACTTCCCAAACATCCAGCCCCAACCACAAAGAAAGATAACACCAGCAAATGTATGGAAATACCACCATGCGCTAGATAACCTGCTGAGTCACGTACCATCATATCTTGGCAATATATTGCCAATACTTAGAACATATACATAGAATACATAGATACATAGCCAATACATAGAATAGTACAGCACATTACAGGCCATTCGGCCCACAATGTCGTGCCGACCCTCAAACCCTGCCTCCCATATAACCCCCCACCTTAAATTCCTCCATATACCTTTCTGGTAATCTCTTAAACTTCACTAGTGTATCTGCCTCCACCACTGACTCAGACAGTGCACTCCACGCACCAACCACTCTCTGAGTGAAAAACCTTCCTCTAATATCCCCCTTGAACTTCCCTCCCCTTACCTTAAAGCCATGACCTGTTGTACTGAGCAGTGGTGCCCTGGGGAAGAGGCGCTGGCTATCCACTCTGTCTAGTCTTCTTAATATCTTGTACACCTCTATCATGTCTGTTCTCATCTGCCTTCTCTCCAAAGAGTAAAGCCCTAGCTCCCTTAATCTCTAAACATAATTCATACTCTCTAAACCAGGCAGCATCCTGGTAAATCTCCTCTGTACCCTTTACAATGCTTCAACATCTTTCCTATAGTGAGGCGACCAGAACTGGACACAGTACTCCAAGTGTGGCCTAACCAGAGTTTCATAGAGCTGCATCATTACATCACCACCCTTAAACTCTATCCCTAAACTTATGAAAGCTAACACCCCATAAGCTTTCTTAACTATCCTATCTACCTGTGAGGCAACTTTCAGGGATCTGTGGACATGTACCCCCAGATCCCTCTGCTCCTCCACACTACCAAATATTCTGCCATTTACTTTGTACTCTGCCTTGGAGTTTATCCTCCCAAAGCGTACCACCTCACACTTCTCCAGGTTGAACTCCATCTGCCACTTCTCAGCCCACTTCTGCATCCTATCAATGTCTCTCTGCAATCTTCCACAATCCTCTACACTATCTACAACACCACCAATATTTGTGTCGTCTGCAAACTTGCCAACCCACCCTCCTACCCCCACATCCAGGTCGTTAATAAAAATCACGAAAAGTAGAGTTCACAAAACAGATCCTTGTGAGACACCACTAGTCACAACCCTCCAATCTGAATGTACTCACTCCACCACGGCCCTCTGCGTTCTGCAGGCAAGCCAATTCTAAATCCACCTGGCCAAACTTCCCTGGATCCCATGCCTTCTGACTTTCTGAATAAGCCTACCATGTGGAACCTTGTCAAATGCTTTACTAAAATCCATGTAGATCACATCCACTGCACTACCCTCATCTATATGCCTGGTCACCTCCTCAAAGAACTCTATCAGGCTTGTTAGACATGATCTACCCTTCACAAAGCCATGCTGACTATCCCTGATCAGACCATGATTCTCTAAATGCCCATAGATCCTATCTCTAAGAATCTTTTCCAACAGCTTTCCCACCACAGACGTAAGGCTCACTGGTCTATAATTACCCGGACTATCCCTACTACCTTTTTTGAACAAGGGGACAACATTCGCCTCCCTCCAATCCTCCGGTACCATTCCCGTGGACAACGAGGACATAAAGATCCTAGCCAGAGGCTCAGCAGTCTCTTCCCACGCCTCGTGGAGCAGCCTGTGGAATATTCCGTCAGGCCCCGGGGACTTATCTGTTCTAATGTATTTTAACAACTCCAACACCTCCTCTCCCTTAATATCAACATGCTCCAGAACATCAACCTCACTCATATTGTCCTCACTGTCATCAAGTTCCCTCTCATTGGTGAATACCGAAGAGAAGTATTCATTGAGGACCTCGCTCACTTCCACAGCCTCCAGGCACATCTTCCCACTTTTATCTCTAATTGGTCCTACCTTCATTCCTGTCATCCTTTTGTTCTTCACATAATTGAAGAATGCCTTGGGGTTTTCCTTTACCCTACTCACCAAGGTCTTCTCATGCCCCCTTCTTGCTCTTAGCCCTTCTTAAGCTCCTTTCTTGCTACCCTATACTCCTCAATAGACCCATCTGATCCTTGCTTCCTAAACCTCATGTATGCTGCCTTCTTCCACCTGACTAGATTTTCCACCTCACTTGTCACCCATGGTTCCTTCACCCTACCATTCTTCATCTTCCTCACTGGGACAAATTTATCCCTAACAGCCTGCAAGAGATCCCTAAAGATCGACCACATGTCCATAGTACATTTCCCTGCAAAAACATCATCCCAATTCACGCCCGCAAGTTCTAGCCTTATAGCCTCATAATTTGCCCTTCCCCAATTAAAAATTTTTCTGTCCTCTCTGATTCTATCCTTTTCCATGATAATGCTAAAGGCCAGGGAGCGGTGATCACTGTCCCCCAGATGCTCACCCACTGACAGATCTGTGACCTGACCTGGTTCGTTACATAATACTAGATCTAGTATGGCATTGCCCCTAGTCGGTCTGTCAACATACTGTGACAGGAATCCATCCTGAACACACTTAACAAACTCTGGCCCATCTAAACCTTTGGAATTAACCAAGTGCCAATCAATATTAGGGAAGTTAAAGTCACCCATGATAACAACCCCGTTATTTTTGCACCATTCCAAAATCTGCCTCCCAATCTGCTCCTCGGTATCTCTGCTGCTACCAGGGGGCCTATAGAATACCCCCAATAGAGTAACTGCTCCCTTCCTGTTCCTGACTTCCACCCATACTGACTCAAAAGAGGATCCTGCTATATTACCCACCCTTTCTGCAGCTGTAATAGTATCCCTGACCAGTAATGCCACCCCTTCTCCCCTTCCCCCCCTCTCTATCCCTTTTAAAGCACTGAAATCCAGGAATATTGAGAATCCATTCCTACCCTGGTGCCAGCCAAGTCTCCGTAATGGCCACTACATCATAATTCCATGTATGTATCCAAGCTCTCAGTTCATCACCTTTGTTCCTGATGCTTCTTGCATTGAAGTACACACACTTTAGCCCTTCTACCTTCCTACCTTTACACCCTTTATTCCGCTGCTCTTTCCTCAAAGCCTCTCTATATGTTAGATCTGGCTTTACTCCATGCACTTCTTTCACTGCTCTATCGCTCCGGGTCCCATCCCCCTTGCAAATTAGTTTAAACCCTCCCGAACCATGCTAGCAAACTTACCAGCAAGGATATTGCTCCCCCTCGAGTTCAGGTGCAACCCATCCAATCTGTACAGGTCCCACTTTCCCCAGAAGAGATCCCAATGGTCCAAAAATCTAAAACCCTGCCCCCTGCACCAACTCCTCAGCCACGCATTCAACTGCCATCTCCTCCAATTCTTACCTTCACTATCACGTAGTACTGGCAGCAATCCTGAGAACGCCACCCTTGAGGTCCTGTTCTTCAGCCTTCTGCCTGGTTCCCGAAACTCACACTTCAGGAGCTCATCCCTCTTCCTGCCTATGTCGTTGGTACCAACATGTATCACGACTTCTGGTTGCTTTCTCTCTCGTACCAGGATGTCATGCACCCGGTCAGAGACATCCCGGACCCTGGCACCCGAGAGGCAACAAACCATGCGGGTGTCCTTCTCACGTCCACCAAATATCCTGTCTGCTCCCCTGACTATTGAGTCTCCAATGACGACAGCTCTCCTCCGCCCCATCCTTCTGTACCACAGGGTCAGACTCAGTGCCAGAGGCCCTGCCACTGTGGCTCACACCTGGTCGGTCATCCTCACCAACAGCATCCAGGACTTCATTTGTCTTTGAGTCTAAATCTAGAAACCAACAACACTGTGAAAGTAGTACTTCACCATAAGGACTGCATGCAGTAGTTCAATAGTGTGGCTCATCTTTGCCTTCTTGTGGGTGACACAGTAGCATGGCGATTAGCACAATAACTTTACAGTGCCACTGATCCCTGATTGGGGCTCAATTCCTGCCGCTATCCATAAGGAGTTTGAACTTCTCCCCGTGAACACGTGGGTTCTTTCCAGGTGCTCTGGTTTCATCTCACATTCCAAAAACGTATGGTTAGGGTTAATGATGTAATGTGGACATGCTGCATTGGCACCAGTGGGCTGCCTCTAGCACGATCCTTGAGCCATATTGGTTGTTTTTGAAAAATCGTGCATTTCACTGTGTGACAAATAAAGCCAATTTTTATCTTTAAACCTTTAATCTTGAGTGTAAATATAGATGTACAACAAATCGTGGCCTTTCATGTGATGCTCAGATGCTGAAAAAGTGAATACATGTCTAGCAAATGTCCTGGAAGACTACAGAAATGTGCAAAGTCTGGAGACTAGATGACACTAAGATACCTGAGATAATAATCATTTAAGGGCCATAGAGAAGGAGGGGTGTTGAAGTGTGTTTTTGGAGAATCTTCTTAATACATGTTTTTTCGGCATTGCTAAACTTGGTAGCAACAAATATGGCAGGCAAAGTGGAATAGGACCATATCCCATTGAGCGCAGGACACACAGCACTGACCTTTCAATGGGCATAATGTGATTAATGCACACTGTCTTTTTCCCAGGGAAAGAAACAAATAACTAGAGAGCATTAAGTTCAAGGTGAGAGGAGAAGATTTAAAAGGAGCTTAGGAGACAACTTTTTCATGTAGAAAAGGATATGTAAATGGTACAAACTGCCAGAAGTGGATGAGACAAGTAAAATAGCAACATTTAAAAGATGCTTGCACAGTTATGTGAATAGGCAAGGTTTAGAGGGATATGGGCCAAATATGGATAAATGGGACAAGCTTAGTTGATGTCTTGATTGGCATTAAAAGGATGAACCAAAGTGCCTGTTTCTATCTCAATGGTTCGAAGCGTAGCTATCAAACTGGCAGAGGCAAATAGAACTGTGTCAGTTAAAAGGCATTTGGACAGGAACTTAGATAGGAAAGGCATTGAGGGATATGGATACAAAGCAGAGACAAATGGGATTAAACAGGCTTCACATTCAGTGCGGATGACATTTTTGTGTTCTTATTCTATGGGATGAGAACACTTAGGGAGCAATAATAATGGAGTCTTAAGGTGGAAAAGCAGAAGACTGCTCTGTGCAGTAACAGTTAACTAAACAAAGCCAAATTGTATTGTGGATAAGAAAAGTTCGAGCACAGTGAAAATAGTTTTTATGATTGGCAGGCAAAACTGTAACTAAGCAATGGAATGCTTTTAAGAAGGAGATTATTGAGGTAGTGTTAAGATTCACTCCACAAAAGAGAAAGTTAAGAAAATTTAAAGAAAGCCTAGACACTAAAACATTTTTAAAAAATTCTTTACCAACAGAAAATATTTTGTTAGAGTTTCAGCAAAGGAAGATGTAGTTGAGATACTAAATGGATAAAAATCAATAAAGCAGAGTGCTAGTAAGACTTATGCTGATAGTGGAAAAAATAACCTTTTCCAGATGGGATTGCTGGGATAAGTAAGGAAATTGCACTGGCCATAATCTTCTGAACATCTCTAGATAAGGGGGTGGTACTTGAGTATTGGAGAATTGCTGATCTCTTCTTCAGTGTTTAAAAATAAACCAAGCAACTATAGGGTGGCCTGATTAACATTGATTAGGAATAAACAGCCAAGGACAGAATTAACAGACTCTTGTGCAGGCGTGGATTGATTAGAAAAATCAGGCACGATTTGTTAAATGTGAATTGATGTTAAGTTAGGTATAGAGTTTTATGATTAAAGGACATTGATGATAGTAGTGCATTTGAAGTGGTATACCGAGACTTTCAAAAGGCATTTACTAAACCATGCAGAAATGAAGCCCATGGAATAAAATGGGGCATGGCAAAATCAAAAGAAAATCGGCGAAGTGACAAGGAACGACAATTGAGCTCATTCCACTTGTACGCGTTTTCATTTGCTAATTTTGTGTAAAAGCCACTCTATGCACATCAGATAATGCTAATGGTTATCAGGAACTAGCCTTGGCACATACGAGTTTTATACATTTTAGTTATAATAATATTTGCCTAGTGTCATTCTGTACCTAATAGGTTGTGCAGTGTGAGTTTACTCCATTAGAATTGATGGAGGGCACATAATCTTTGTTATTAATTCACAAAATGAAACAGAAACATCCATCTGAGATGTTGGACTAAGATGGCAGTTGGAGGGTCTGAAGATCAGAGAGTTATACAATACAGAAACAGTTCCTCTGGTCTATTATGTTCATGTTGTCAAGTATCTATCAATACTATTCCCAGTTACCACTTACATCAATATCCTGTTCACAACATCTTCCAGCTGCATTTTAAATGACTAACCTATTGTTATACAATACACTAGACATAGCCTTTTTCTGACTTTCAGTTTGCATACAATAATGATCTATTTGCAGTTTATAGTATCTTGCTGTGCCCTCTCCTCATTGAGAAATGGGAACTGATTGAAATAGTGCATCGAGTTAGGGAGAGCTTCTGCTGAGACACTAAAGAATGCCTGCTCCCCCCTCTTACTATTTTGCCTTGCCTCTGAGTTGTGCAATATCTTAGCTACCATGGAATAAATTCTTTAACTTTTCCAGTGCATTGCAGGGCAATGATACAATAGGTAAAGGTTTTCATAGAGGTCTTCAAGGGAAGTGCCAAGGTCCCATTTTAACACACAAGTTCCTGTGTTTGTGGCGGATTTTGAAATTGTTATGGGGAAACAAGAGTGAACTTGGAACTACAGGTACAAGATACTGACTTGTAAATATGCCAGAGCTTGAAACTGTAGAAAAACAAAAATTAGTTATAGAACAATGAGAAGCAATATAACGGGCACAGTTATATAAAAGTGCAGAAGAACAGAGTGCTGCTGTTGAAAGTGACAGAGTGAAGTTGAGAAAATAATAATAAAACCATTCACTTATAAACACTGGCTTGTTTATAATTGTTTCCATACCTATTCACCACATGTATAAATAGCTGTGACGGCATGAGAATTACTCCAGGGTGACAGACTTCAATTCTGGTGTGTTTTCCTTGGAACAGAGAAGGTTGATCGTGAAGGTTGAAATTAAATACGTAGAGAGAAAATGTTCCCATGACGGAATAACCAAAAGTGATGTGAGAGAAGAAAAAACTTTATGATGCATTGAGCAACTGGAAACTGTAATGCATACGAGAGAAAATTTCAGTCATGACATTCAAATCAGAGTTTGAAAGAAAAACATTTGTGGAGATATAAGGAGAGTTTGGAAGTTCGGACTAACTGGATTATTCCTATAGATTTAATGGGCCAAATTGACTCTTTCCACACTGTGGCCATTCTGTGATTCAGAATTTTACTAGGCATAAGAATAGTCCCCTTTCTCATGTACTTGGCAACACTCATTCCTCTGAAGTCAACAAAGCATAATAGAAACTGGACACTTTGCCACTAAATTTAATTCTCAATGGCAATGGTGATCCTCAAAGAAACAACTCAGGAAAAAATATTCACTTCTATGCAGCGATTATTCACATGCATATTTTTTGATAAAAATGAAGCTCACAACCTGAAAGATAGTTAGTGAATTGGACAATGGGCAGACAAGTACAATGTTCAGCCCTGAGGAAACCAAATTTATAACTCCATTGAAAAAGGTAACCATGCTCTTACCATCATTTTCACTCCACTAAGGTACCAAGTTAATTGTAACTACGAGCATTCAGCTCTTTAGTTAGATAATCACATCTGACTTGCCTAATGTTGAGTAGACAGAACAGAGGGTGAAATGGCCATTGCAAACAATAGGAATAGTAAAGAATACAAGTGAATGTGGGGGTGCACTTGGATGACAGACTTGAGTGGAGCACCAACACTGAGGCTGTGTACATGAAGGACCAGAATCACCTCTACTTCCTGAAGAGACTGAGGTCCTTTGGAGTATGCAAGCCTCTCCTTCACATGTTCTACCAGTCTGTTGTCATGAGTACAATCTTCTGTGTGGTGGTGTGCTGGGGCAATGGCATCAACTTTGGTGATTCCACAGGCTTAATAAATTGAATAGAAAGGCTGGCTCTGTTATAGGAATCAAGCTGGACACCCCGGAAGCTGTGGTAGAACAAAGGACCCTACAGAAAAATCCTAGCAATTCTGGACAATGTTTCTCACCCTCTGCATGCCACCTTAACTGAATAAAGGATCGCTTTGAGTAATAGACCAGGACAACTGTGCTGTTCCAAAGAGTGCTATATGAGATCAATTTTTCCCTCAGCCATTTGGCTTTATAACCAGTCAACCAATAGCCAGGGAAGTGATGACTCCCTCCTGTTAGACTGTTTGTGGTAACTTTTTCTTATCCTTTCTACTTCTTTTCTAATATTTATATATGTGCACTTGTAATGCTACTGTGACACTGTAATTTCTTTTGGGATCAATGAAATATCTATCACTCTATCTGATCAACTATTTTGCAATACTGATACCAAACCTTGTACCTACCCATTGATTGAATCATGCAGTCTTGCTTCACAGACAACCAAAGGGAGGAATTCGTCATTGGTGAATGGCATTAAACATGCTACATAGTAGCAGTTTAGGATTATACTCAGCTTCAGAAATTCAATTAATTTCAAGTTAACAGAAATTAATTCCAGAAACTGAGCTCAAAGGCCAGCACTTATATGTATGGTACTGACAATGGATTCATTTCCAGGCACTAAATCCACAAGGATATTTGGAATGCGGCTAAATGCATCTCATTCTGACCTCCATCAGATTGATCAGTGGCCAATCTGTCAATATATTGCAAGATCCTCATCAAAGCACCAGCACCAGAATCAGGTTTAATATCATTGGCATCCATTGTGCAAAATGTTCTTTTGTGGCAATGGTACATTGCAATACATATTAACAAATCAATAGATTACAATTTTACACTATATAGTGCAAAAAACACAACAAATATTAAGGAAGTGTTCATGGGTTTATTGCCCATTTAGAAATTTGATGGCAGTGGGGAAGGTGTCCCTAAAATAACACACACAAAATGCTGGTGGAACACAGCAGGCCAGGCAGCATCTATAAGGAGAAGCACTGTCGATGTTTCGGGCCGAGACCCTTCATCCTGACGTCCCAAAACGTCGACAGCGCTTCTCCTTATAGATGCTGCCTGGCCTGCTGTGTTCCACCAGCATTTTGTGTGTGTTGTTTGAATTTCCAGCATCTGCAGATTTCCTCGTGTGTGTACCTAAAATGTTGTGTGTGTGTCTTCATGCTCCTGTACCTCCTCCTTGATAGGTAGCAATGAGAAGAGGGCATGTATTAGGTGAAGGGGGTCCTTAATGATAGATGCTGTCCTTTTGAGGCATTGTCTTTTGAAAGTGTCTTTCGATGCTGGGGGAGGCTGATGGAGCTGGCTGAGCTTGCAAATTTCTCCAGCTTTTTCTCATCCTGTGCAGTGGCCCTTCTATACCAGATGGTGCCTCAATCAGTTGGAATGCTCTCCACAGTACTCCTGTAGAAATTTGTGAGAATCTTTGGTGACATACCATGCCTACTCAAACTCTAATTAAAAAAATAGCTGCTGTTGTGTCTTCTTTGTAATTGCATCAATATGTTGGGCCCAGGATAGATCTTCAGAGATGTTGAAACCCAGGAATTTGAAACTGCTTACTCCTTTCACTGCTGATCTCTCGATGAGAACTGGTGTGTGGTCCCTTGACTTCCCTTTCCTGAGGTCCACAACCAATTCCTTAGTCTTAATGATGCTGATTGCAAGGTCGCTGTTTTGACACCATTTCACTAGTTGACCTTTCTCACTCCTATATGCCTCCTGATCACCATCTGAAATTCTGTCAACAATAATTGTGTCATTGGCAAATTTATCAATGATGTTTGAGCGCCAACATAAAGACTTGATTTTGCATTGTGAATACTACTAAATCTACCACTATCATAAAATAAGCCTGACCACACATTCAGAGTTAACCCTTACATACTGTTCAGGTCAAATTTGACCTGTTTTGACATTTGACAGCAGTAAAAACACCCTAAATGCCATTTTTTAGCTGAAATTTGATGACTTTTCCTAAAGTGACCTAAAATGCGCAAAAATGAAAATATTTTAAGATTTTATACTTTTGTACAGATGCTACAAATTTTTGTACATTGAGGCTGTTCCAGGTCAAATTTGACCCATATCTATTGAAATAAAGTTTAGATCTCTGAAACATTAATTAAGGATTAATGCAGATTGAGGCTGTTCCGGGTCAAATTTGACCCGTATCTATTGAAATGGATTTTAGATCTCTGAAACATTAACTAAGGATTAATCACCCATTTATTAATGTCAGGTAGGCTTTTTGTACATTCTAAATAGATCTGTGGTTCAAAATTTGGTATAGACACTTGTTATGAGGGGATTCTTGGGCCGGGTCAAAATCGACATGGACCATACTGTGAAGGTATAGAATATGAACAGATTGCTTGGGTTAAACATGGAAATCTGGAGTTTGCTGCCTGAGTTACCTGCTTCTCCATACGCTGCAATAAACTGGCAAAATGCCAACAGATTTGGCATTGAAATGCACACGAGTGTGTTAAGTTGCTGGATTTACCCATTAGTTACCTAATAAAACACAAGAAAAGTTACAGCAGATCCGTTCAGGTAAAACTGAATTGTTAACTGTGTAATAAGTCATAATTACTGCCAAGCAACTTTACTGACACTGAAAATTTAATGTTACGAATGTGCTGTTTTATCTTTTCGGAATGTAATTGCTGTTGGAGATTTAAAAATAACCTGCAATTTTAAAAAAATTGTCTTTCATCTACCAATTATCTCTCACAGTTTCTCCCTTTTTTCGCTTTCTGACATGACTTAAACATATCCAGTATTTGCAGAATCTCTTATCACTCGTAACCCTTAATTCCTTCCAAGTCCACCTGCCTCAGCAACTTTTATTAAAAGTAATGGTGGATATGATCAAAATGGTGGAGAGTTGTGAGAGATGGGTCCAAAAAGAGATGGGTCCAAACTCCAAGCTGTAAAGCAGTGGTCCTCGAGCAGGGTGATTTCAGTCTGGCACAAATCCCCAGAGGCAGAGTGATGGCAGATCTGTGACCAGAGTCTCAGGATCAGTGAGGTAGATTGGAGACACAGCCACTTGTGTGATGGACCAGGAACCAGTAGGACCACAACCTAAAACAAGAGGTCAGGCAGCAGTGTGAGAGACTGGGAACAGAGCAGACAAAAACAGCAACGGATGAGGAATAGGTGACAGGAGAACCAAATCTGGGAATCAGGAACCAGAAATACAGCAATGGACCAGAGAAAGGGACTGGGATATGATAGTAGTCCCAAAATTGGAGACCAGAAACCAGGACCAAGGAGGATGAGACACAACTTAATAGAGATGTACAAGATGATCAGAGGCATTGATCAAGTGGTTAGCCAGAGGCCTTTTCCCCCCATGATGGAAAGGCTAATACCAGGGGGCATAATTTTAAGGGAATTGAAGGAAAGTATCAAGGAGATGTCAGAGGTACTTCTTTACACAGAATGGTGAGTGTGTGGAATGTCCTGCCAGGGCTGATGGAACAAGCAGGTACATTAGGGTCATTTAAGAAACACTTAGTTAGGTACATGGATGATAGGAAAATGGAGGGCTATGTATGAGGGAGCGGTTAAATTGTTCTTAGCGTAGGTTAAAAGGCTGGCACAACATTGTTCGGTGATGGGTCTGTATGGTATTGTAGAGTTCAATGTTCTACATAGGTTCAGATGACAACAAGTGACAGTGAAGTGCAGATCAGAACCCTAGGAATACCACAATACAGTGAAGAGTTGGGAAACAATGACCATGGACTATGAAACAGGAACAGGGGACCAGGAGTACAGTGTTGCACTGGGAGGAAAGGACATGGACTAGTATGAATTCAGCAAGGGATCAGGAATTGAGTGACAGGGGTCATAAGTATAGCTAGGAGATGGCGAACAACTTTAGATGGGAACAGGAGTTTGAGAGTACAACAACCAGCAATGCATCCGAGCCAGTGTACGGGAATGAAGTGGCAATCTGGAACAAGGAATGTAGTCACAGAATGGATGCAGGGACCAAGAGACAGCCATGAATTAGGAACTGAGACTGAGGGCTGCAGTAATGGACTGGGAACTGGGGACAAGAGACCTGATCAAAATCAGTATGGACAGAGAATAAACACAGTAAACGATGTACAGGGATGCAAGTTAATGACTAGTTTAGTATCATTACTTTGTCTCTTACACTTTCTAATTTGGTTTAAATAAGAAGCTGTAAATACAATTCAGTATTGTAAGCCTCTTACTTATATCTATTGAATGAATTAACCTCGTAAATTGAGGCTAAGTAGAACTTATCAGACCCCGCAGAATGCATACGCTGTCATCTGGGAAAACCAGGATGCTTTCTGTGTCGTCACCAAGCACTGGAGCAGGAGTCATTGGCCACACTTGGAGGCCAGGTTTGGAGCTTGAGGCATCGCTGCCACCCATCCCTGAAGCTGAGTGCTTTGTCAACAGCCTGCTTTAGGAGATGATCACCTTGAGAGTGCAAACAGAGAGGACTGACTACCTCTATTGATCCTTGTGGGACACCAATAGTCACAACCCTCCAATCTGCATGTACTCCCTCCACTATGACCCTCTGCCTTCTGCAGGCAAGCCAATTCTGAATCCACCTGGCCAAACTTCCCTGGATCCCATGCCTTCTGACTTTCTGAATAAACCTACCATGTGGAACCTTGTCAAATGCCTTACTAAAATCCATGTAGATCACATCCACTGCACTACCCTCATCTATATGCCTGGTTACCTCGTCAAAGAACTCTATCTGTTAGACACTATCTGCCCTTCACAAAGCTATGCTGACTGTCCTTGATCAGACCATGATTCTCTAAATGCCCATAGATCCTATCTCTAAGAATCTTTTCCAATAGCTTTCCCACCACAGACATAAGGCTCACTGGTCTATAATTACCCGGACTATTCCTACTACCTGTTTTGAACAAGGGGACAACATTCGCCTCCCTCCAATCCTCCGATACCATTCCTGTGGACAACAAGGACATAAAGATCCTAGCCAGAGGCTCAGCAATCTCTTCCCTCGCCTCATGGAGCAGCCTGGGGAATATTGCGTCAGGCCCCGGGGACTTATCCGTCCTAATGTATTTTAACAACTCCAACACCTCCTCTCCCTTAATATCAACATGCTCCAGAGCATCAACCTCACTCATATTGTCCTCGCTGTCATCAAGTTCCCTCTCATTGGTGAATACCAAAGAGAAGTATTCATTGAGGACCTCGCGCACTTCCACAGCTTCCAGGCGCATCTTCCCACTTTTTTCTCTAATCGGTCCTACCTTCACTCCTGTCATCCTTTTGTTCTTCACATAATTGAAGAATGCCTTGGGGTTTTCCTTTACCCTACTCACCAAGGTCTCATGCCCCCTTCTTGCTCTTCTCAGCCCCTTCTTAAGCTCCTTTCTTGCTACCCTATATTCCTCAATAGACCCATCTGATCCTTGCTTCCTAAACCTCATTTTGCTGCCATCTGACTAGATTTTCCACCTCACTTGTCACTCATGGTTCCTTCACCCTACCATTTTTTATCTTCCTCACCGGGACAAATTTATCCCTAACATCCTGCAAGAGATCCTTAAACATCGACCACACGTCCATAGTACATTTCCCTGCAAAAACATCATCCCAATTCACATCCGCAAGATCTAGCCTTATAGCCTCATAATTTGCCCTTCCCCAATTAAAAATTTTTCTGTCCTCTCTGATTCTATCCTTTTCCATGATAATGCTAAAGGCCAGGGAGCAGTGATCACTGTCCCCCAGATGCTCACCCACTGACAGATCTGTGACCTGACCCGGTTCGTTACCTAATACTAGATCTAGTATGGCATTCCCTCTAGTTGGCCTGTCAACATACTGTGACAGGAATCCATCCAGGACACACTTAACAAACTCTGCCCCATCCAAACCCTTGGAACTAATCAAGTGCCAATCAATATTAGGGAAGTTAAAGTCACCCATGATAACAACCCTGTTATTTTTGCACCTTTCCAAAATCTGCCTCCTAATTTGCTCCTCAGTATCTCTGCTGCTACCAGGGGGCCTATAGAATACCCCCAGTAGAGTAACTGCTCCCTTCCTGTTCCTGACTTCCACCCATACTGACTCAAAAGAGGATCCTGCTACATTACCCACCCTTTCTGTAGCTGTAATAGTATCCCTGACCAGTAATGCCACCCCTCCTCCCCTTTTTCCCCCCTCTCTATCCCTTCTAAAGCACTGAAATCCAGGAATATTGAGAATCCATTCCTGCCCTGGTGCCAGCCAAGTCTCCGTAATGGCCACTACATCATAATTCCATGTATGTATCCACATTCTCAGTTCATCACCTTTGTTCCAGATGCTTCCTGCATTGAAGTACACACACTTTAGCCCTTCTACCTTACTACCTTTATACCCTTTATTCCGCTGCTCTTTCCTCAAAGCCTCTCTATATGTTAGATCTGGCTTTACTCCATGCACTTCTTTCACTGCTCTATCGCTCCGGGTCCCATCCCCCTTGCAAATTAGTTTAAACCCTCCTGAACCATGATAGCAAACCTACCTGCAAGGATATTGCTCCCCCTCGAGTTCAGGTGCAACCCATCCAATCTGTACAGGTCCCACCTTCCCCAGAAGAGATCCCAATGATCCAAAAATCTAAAACCCTGCCCCCTGCACCAACTCCTCAGCCATGCATTCAACTGCCATCTCCTCCAATTCTTGCCATCACTATCACGTAGCACTGGCAGCAATCCTGAGAACGCCACCCTTGAGGTCCTGTTCTTCAGCCGTCTGTCTAGTTCCCGAAACTCACACTTCAGGAGCTCATCCCTCTTCCTGCCTATGTCGTTGGTACCAACATGTATCACGACTTCTGGTTGCTTTCTCTCTCATACCAGGAAGTCATGCACCCGGTCAGAGACATCCTGGACCCTGGCACCCGGGAGGCAACAAACCATGTGGTTGTCCTTCTCACGTCCACAATGTATAAATATTCAGAATGTATAAATAGCCTTTCTGACATTAATAAATGGGTGGTTAATCCTTAATTAATGTTTTAGAGATCTAAAATCCATTTCAATAGATACGGGACAAATTTGACCCAGAACAACCTCAATGTACAAAAATTTGTAGCACCTGTACAAAAGTATAAAACTTTTAAATATTTTCATTTTTGCACATTTTGGGTCACTTTAGGAAGAGTCATCAAACTTCAGCTAAAAAATTGGCATTTAGAGTACTTTTTACTGCTGTCATATGTCAAAACATGTCAAATTTGACCCGAACAGTATGTAAGGATTAAGAAGCAGGATCACTAAAGTGATGGTTGCCTGCAGGAATAGAGGATAGTGCAGATGAACGATGCAGAGAGGAGTGTGTAGGTGACAGATAGATGGAGTAAGTGAGAAAGGAAAAGAAACTGGCTGATGGGAAGGGAGGTTCAAGGAGAATGGAGGGAAGGATTTGTGTGAGAGAAACTGGATAGATCAGAGTGAGAAAGGGACAGGTTACCTGGAAGTGAATAATTCCACACTCATGCTATTTTGTTGTAGTCTACCTAGGCAGAATATGAGCTGTTCTTTATACTTGGCTTCACTCTGGCAATGGGGCAGGTCATTGGTGTGATAATGGGAAGGATAATTAAAATGGCTTGCAACCTGGAGCTCAAGGTGGCTACTGTGGGTCGGAGCACAGGTGCTGAACAAAGCAGTCACCTCGTCTGAGCCTTGTCTTGCCACTGCAGAGCACTAAATGCAATAGACAAGAGGTTATTATGAATCTCTTCCTCATCTGGACGGTCTGTTCAGGTCCCTGGATGCTGCCGAAGGAAGAGTGTAGGAACCTTCTTTGTTTATTGGAGAGTGCCTGGGAAGGGACAGAGATGAATGAATCAGGGAGTCATGGAGAGTGTGTTCTCTATAGAAAGCAGAAAAGTGTGGGAGTGGAAGTTATGGCTGATGAAGCAATCATGTAGTTAGTGAAAATATTGAAGAATGGTGCTGGATACAAAGGTTAGGGGGTGAAATGTCAGGGCAAAGAGAACTCCATCCTATTCTATTACTCTGGACATGAAGTGAGAGCTGAAGATGCAAGTGATGGCTCCATTAACCACTGTGAAGTGGGAGTGGGAAGGAGGGAAGCTATGGATCCTAATGAAGGAGGACATCTCTGATGTCATAGAGTAGAAGGATATATGCAGCAAATAAACAACTTTTGTACCAGCAATCTTAAATGAGTTAGGTTTATCACATACACTTAGATAAAATATACTGACAGAATTGGTCTGGAGATTCATTATGAACAAGTCCCCATGATTAAAAAGAGTGGGATGGTCAAATCCAGCCAACTTGATGGTAAGGCATATAGATGTTAAGATAAGGGAAAAGGAAGTAAATCAATACTACAGAAAATGTTGGGAAAGTTGAAAGGTAAATTACCAAAGCAAAGAGAAGAAATTAAAAATACAAAAATATTTTATAACTACATGAATGGAAAAATGGAGAAATAGTTGGATCTATTAGGGACCATACAAATAGTCAATGTGTGGAGCTGGAGGATATAGCTAAGATTCATAATGAACAGTTTGTGATTTACTTCGCAATAATATGTATGCTTAGCCTACTGCTCTACTGTCTCTACTCATGATGTGTATCGAGGGATTGCTCCAACACCATTGATAAATTTGCTGATGACACCGCTGTTGTTGGCAGAATCTCAGAGCATCTATTCTGGGCCCAACATATTCATGAAGTCATGAAGGAACACCAGCAGCTATACTTCATTACAAATTTGAGGAGATTTGCTATGTCATCAAAGATTCTAGCAAATTTCCACAAATGCACCATGGAGAGCATTCAATCAAGTTGTATCACCCTCTGGTATGGAGGCACCAATGCACAGGAGTGTAAGAAGCTGCAAAGGGTTGTGAACTCTGCGAGCTATATCATGAGCAAAAGACTCCACACTATCAAAGACATCTGCCAAAAGTGCTGCCAGAAAATGTGGCATCCATTATTAAGATCCCTCACCATCCGGGAAATGCCCTCTTCTCATAACTACAATTAGGTACAGGAGCCTGAAGAACTACACCTAATATCTGAGGAACAGTGTCTTCCTGTGCTTTCAGACTACTGAACAGCCCAAAAACCAATGAACATTGTTTTGCTATTCCTCTTTCATTTAACGTATTTATTTGTTTGTTTATATGTTATAATTTATAGTAATTTGTTACGCCTGCACTGTACTTCTGCCACAAAACAACAAATTTCATGACTTTTGTCCGTGACTTTAAACCTGATTCTTATTCAGATTCTGAGAAGGTTAAGGGGAAAGAATGAAAAAAATTGGATGGGATAAACATAGTTAGAGAGGAGCTGTAAAATGGTTGGCATGTTGAAAATAAACAGATCACAATCTGGATGAAAAGCCCCAGGCTGTGAAGAGGAGGAAATTGCAACGGTTCTCATTGTGATTTTCTCATCTTCTCTATTTGCAGAGGAGGTGCTAGACGACTGCTGAATTTAAAAGGGAGGAAGGTACGAACTGAGTAGTTACAGGGAATTTGTTTTAGATTTAATAGAACCAAAGCTGCAAACATGTATTAAACCTCATTGAGTAAACTAAGTACAGGAGACATGGAATATCATGCTTGACCATCGTAATTTAATATTTTGAGAAAGGAGCAAGAAGGGTTAATAAAGGGCAGTTCATATGATGTGCTCCACATAGATGTCATCATTGGCTTCTGGCAAGCTCCCATGTAGATCCAATATTGGCTTAGCGGCAGGAAGCAAAGGAAAATATTGAAGTGTGTTTCTGCAACTGGAAGTTTGTTTCCAGTGGGGCTAACAGGGCTTCACCTTTGGTCCCAAGTTTTCTTTTCTCATATTTGCTGATGTATTAGACATATAGTAAATGTAAGAGGAAAGATAAACCAACGAAACAAAAACTGGCCATGTAGTTGACAGTGAGAAGGAGAGCATAAGAGTTTAAGAGGTTATAGACAGACTGGTTAGTTGGGGAAAAAAAACTGACAGACAGAATTCAGATCCAAAGATTTACAAGGTAATGTTCCCCCAAATTCAGCCAGCAGTGCTGGGATAATAAGTTCTCTGGGTTTATCCTGAGATAGCCATCATTGCAGAAGCCACTTATTGGCCACTTTGTTTCACTTCATGGGAGATCAAGGAAAAGGCTGAAAATACCAAACAGGACAAAGTTTATGGAACCAGACATCATTCCAGTTGAAGTATTTAAGAACTATACTGGAGAACCAGCAGTGCCTCCAGGCAAGCTGTTCCACATGGCACCCACCCAACAACATTCACAAAAAAGCAGATAAATTGAATCCATCTATTTAATGCCCAATCTGCTCCCAATCACCAGCAGCACGGATGTCATTGTCTACAGTGTTCTCAAGAGGGGAAATAATTGAAGTGTGTTTTTGTGTCTGGGAGGTTATTTACTCAATAATCATTTATTACCTAAAGCCCATTTTGTGTTTTCTCAGACTTATCTGGTTCCAGTTCTGACAAAAACAAACTGCTCTCTCATCATTTCCCATTATCATGCTTGTCCCTTTCTTACCCTATTTCTTTATAATGTACTCTTAATGTTTAGATATCATGTCCCTTTACACCTGATCTGTCTTTTTCTATCTCCATGTTGCAGACACAATACATCTTCCTCACTCTCAATTCTGCTTTGAAAATTGCAATATCATCACTCTCCTCCCAGTTTTGAGGAGGGATCATTGACCCTAAATACTGATGTATTTTTGTTTCCACAGTTGCCACATGGAATTCTGTTTTTACTTTACATAGCCTGACGCACTGTGTCAGCATTTTGTTGATTTACAATTTTTAGCATTTGCAGTCTCACCGCCACCGTCAGTGCACAGAAACCACAGTGCATACTAACTCTGAAAAGCACTGTGGCTATCATCCAACTCTACAGCACAAACCCACCAAGGACAAGCACAGCACACCACCACTTGCAGATTCCCCTCTAGGTCACAAATCATCCTGATTCATTGATAGATCATTGGTCCTTAAACAATGTTCAGTCTGAATCCTGAATCTCCTATTAAAGACGACTATGGATATACTTCCATCAGCAGAACTCCAGAAGTTCATAAATTCACCAGCACCTTCTTTAGCACTATTTGGGCAGCCAGTAAATGCTGGTCATGACTGCAAGATCTGGAACCTGAAAATACAGTCTTAAAACAAGGCATTTTGGCAGAGCAAGGAAAACACAATGAAAGAATATAGAAAGATATAGTGGGACCAAGAGACACTGAATGTATGTCTACAAATCCCCAAAATGCAAAGAGAATTTAAAATATGTAAGGAATCATTCTTTTATTACTATAGACACACAATATAAGAAGACACAAAATGCCAGAGGAGATTAACAGGTCAGGCATCATCTATGGAGGGAAATGAATAATTAACATTTTGAGCTGAGTTTGAGCCCAGATGAAAGGTCTTAACCCAAAATATCAACTGTCCATATCCCCCCATAGATGTTGCTGGGTCTGTTGAGTTCCCCCAGCTCTTTGTGTGTTGCTCTAGATTCTAACACCTGCAATCTCTTGTATCTCCGCACAAAATAAAGTCTAGGAGATTATGTTAGAATTGTGCAAAACACAAGTTAGGCTACAGCCTGATTTCTTTTCACCATATTACAGAAAGGATGTGATTGATCTGGAGGGGGACACAGGGGAGTTTATGAGAAAATTGCCAGGAAAGGAATGGTTCAGCTTTAAGAAAACATTTCATTCTACCTGCTATTTTCCTTGAAAACTTGTGGGTTTGGGGCAAGGTGTAATTGAGGACTGTAAAGTTATGAGAGTCCTTGTTAAAAAGGATAATTCTCTTAGCAGTAGCGGTGACTAAAAAAGGACATAGACTTAATCTACTTGATGGAATTATTCTGATGAGTGAAGAAAAACAAAACCCAGAGAAACTCCAGGGAATTGGAATTTTCTGTTCAAAATTTAGAGAAATGATAGGGGATTGGGATTGTCTGTCAAAAGTTTAGAGAACTGATAAGGGATTGGGATTTTCTGTCTAAACAGGCAATGAAAGGTAAAACCCTCATCAGATTTATCACTTACCTATATTTGGATATTCAAAGAGTCATGTTATACAATGCTACAAACCTGCAGGTATTAAAAAGTAGGATTAGATTGAACAGCTTTTTTTGTTGCATATATAATTACCAGATGAGATTTGTGAACAGAACGCATCATATGTGTCTTCCCTTCACAGACAAAGCTGCACACAACTCTGGAAGCAAAGGTTTTCCCTGCAAGCATTTATCAACCACCAGTCATTTCCATAAACCCCTCAAACTTGTATCTTCTATCCTTGCCTGTCACCATGGGAACAGGGAGCATTATTGGTTTATTGTCTATGTACCAAAGTAAAGGGTTTTGCATGCTATCCATTCAGATCATTTCATTACAACAGTGCATCGAGGTAGTACAAGGGAAAACAATAACAGACGGCAAAATAAAGTGTTACAATTATAGTGAAAGTGTCCTGCCGGCTTTACTGCCCTCGCAGTGTGTATGTACCTAGCTATACAGTGAGTTAAACACTTTCTCAAAAATGACCAGAGACAGAAGCTTTCTTCAGAATTTTTAATGATATTTTATTTAAGAAATTGCAGAAAGTTAAGTAAAATACATAATAAATTCAATACAGAATTGTCACACATCTGAATATACAAATACTGTAGATTATTCTCACAATTAGTATTAACTAAGTTAATACACATATGCAACACCCCATAACTATGCCATGTAAACAAGAGCAAACTAGAAGAGCAATGATAAATTTAAACATAATCTGAGGCCACAAACCAGGCACGCCCAGGATCCTCTTCAGTTTGCGTATAAGGAGAAGGTGGGAGTGGAGGATGCTATCACGTATTTGCTGCACAAATCACTCTCACACCTAGATGGGGTCAGTTGTGCTGTGAGGATTACATTCCTTGACTTCTCTAGTGCCTTTAACACCATCCAGCCCAAGATCTTAAGGCACAAACTAACGGAGATGGGAGTAGACTCTCACATGGTGGATTGGATAGTGGACTACTTGACAGATAGACCTCAGTATGTGCGGTTGGGAGACTGTAGGTCTGACACGGTGGTCAGCAGCACAGGAGCGCCGCAGGGAACCGTACTCTCTCCGGTCCTGTTCACCCTCTACACATCAGACTTCCAATATAACTCGGAGTCCTGCCATGTGCAGAAGTTCGCTGATGACACGGCCATAGTGGGGTGTGTCAGGAATGGACAGGAGGAGGAGTATAGGAAACTGATACAGGACTTTGTGATATGGTGCAACTCAAACTACCTGCGTCTCAATATCACCAAGACCAAGGAGATGGTGGTGGACTTTAGGAGATCTAGGCCTCATATGGAGCCAGTGATCATTAATGGAGAATGTGTGGAGCAGGTTAAGACCTACAAGTATCTGGGAGTACAGTTAGACGAGAAGCTAGACTGGACTGCCAACACAGATGCCTTGTGCAGGAAGGCACAGAGTCGACTGTACTTCCTAAGAAGGTTGGCATCATTCAATGTCTGTAATGAGATGCTGAAGATGTTCTATAGGTCAGTTGTGGAGAGCGCCCTCTTCTTTGTGGTGGCGTGTTGGGGAGGAAGCATTAAGAAGAGGGACGTCTCACGTCTTAATAAGCTGGTAAGGAAGGCGGGCTCTGTCGTGGGCAAAGTACTGGAGAGTTTAACATCGGTAGCTGAGCGAAGGGCGCTGAGTAGGCTACGGTCAATTATGGAAAACTCTGAACATCCTCTACATAGCACCATCCAGAGACAGAGAAGCAGTTTCAGCGACAGGTTACTATCGATGCAATGCTCCTCAGACAGGATGAAGAGGTCAATACTCCCCAATGCCATTAGGCTTTACAATTCAACCGCCAGGACTTAAGAATTTTTAAAAGCTATTATTAATGCTTTTTGAGATAGTGATTTAGATGCATATCATATTTTTTTACTGAGTTAAGTATTGTATGTAATTAGTTTTGCTACAACAAGTGTATGGGACATTGGAAAAAAAGTTGAATTTCCCAATGGGGATGAATAAAGTATCTATCTATCTATCTATCTAATACTTACCTCAAAATATATCTACTAAATGTTTACCATTATTAACAAAAGCTTAAGCCTCACAGGCTTTGCTCTTTCAAGGGTAAATAAAGAAAGGATGGAAATGGATGTCATTCCACTGTTTGCTTCAAATTGAATCAAAATTAACCTGCCCAGGAAATTTTATAAAACACAGCTCACATACAGGAAGTGATATACTGCACCTCTAGAGTTCAGGACACCTGCAGATAATAAGGCGCAAAACCAGAACAAAGTAGATTGTGAGATCAGGAGTCCAGAGGACTCTTCAATAGATGTATAACAGCAGAATTTAAACCATCTTTGAGCTTGGTGATATCTAGTTTCAGGCTTTTCTCTCTTCTTCCTGGGGGGCAGATGGGGGAAGAGGATGTTTGGGGAGGGTGGTGAGATTATTTTGTCTGATTTAGTAAGCCTGTGAGAAGTGTAGACAGAGTCCACAGAGGGAAGGCTGGTTTCAGCAAAATGCTGAGCTGCACCCGCAACTCTCGACAGTTTACTGCGGTCACAGGCTGAACAGCTGCTGCATCAAGCCGGGATGCATCACATCTGCTGCTTGCAAAGGGGCGTCGATGAAAACTGATGGGAGGCAGGACAAACTTCTTTCACCTCCCGGGGAAGTAGAAATGTTCGTGAGCTTTCTTGGCCATGGCACCAATGTGGTTGGACCCAGATAGGCTATTAATGGTGTAAACGCCTAGAAACTTGAAGCTTTCAAATCTCTTGACTGCAATACCATTGCTGTAAACAGAAGAATGTGCAGCACTACCTCCTCTACCCATCCATCTCTTACTGAAGTTAATAATCAACACTTTTGCTTTGATGAAATTGAGAATAGTTCATTGCCATGACGCCATGTCTCTAGGCTCTATAATCTCCTTCCCGTGCTCCAACCGAACGTTATCTAAGATACGACCCAGTATAGTGGTTTCACCTGCAAATGTATAGATGGAGTTAGAGGAGAATCTGGCCACAAAATCATGAGCCTATACGGAATGGATCTGGTAGCTGAGGGTGCAGTCTTGTGGGGTATAAGTGGTGAAAATAATCATGAAGAGGTGTTGCTGCCTATCCTTACTGATTGCAGTCTGTTGGTCAGGAAATCAGGGATTCAGCTGCAAAGGTAGGTATTGAGTCCCAGTCTAGAAGTTTCAAGACATGTTTGATTGGAATTATGTTATATGTTATTGAATGCAATAAACAATAGTCTAACATGGGTTTCTATACTACTCAGGTGCTCCAGAGCTGAGTATGCTATAGACCTCTTTTGGATGTAGGCAAATTGCAGAGGGTCGATGTTGTGTAGGAAACTGGAGTTGATGGGTGCCATGACAGGCCGCTCGATACACTTCATGATGCATTCCTTTTCCTTTTCCTAGACCAATAAGCCAGGCCCTTACACTGTACCTTCTAGACTCACTTTATACCACACGCTGTCGGAGCAGTGCTGCCAGGATAATCAAGGACAAGACCCACCCAGACAACACACTTTTTGTCCCACTTTTTGCTGTACTTCCAAATATTTGGACCTGATTTGCACTACCTTACTTTACCCTTTCTATTTTCTAATTACGATTTATAATTTAAATTTTTATTATATTTACTTTGACTTGTAGTTCAGGGAGCGCAAAGCGCAGAAACAAATATCACTGTGATGATTGTACGCTCTTGTATTAATTGTTTGGTGACAATAAAGTAAAGTTTCTTTTTCCATTTTTCTACATGGCTACCACTGACCCACACCACACCCCTGCACCCAACTTATCTGTCAGACCTACTTTTGAATTTTTAACTCCGAAACAAGAATGGTATTTCTACAACTCAGTTACTTGTTCGGCTGCCACAAAACAACAAATTTCACATATTATAAGACAGTGAAAATAAAACTGATTCTTATTCTGAATCTGATAATGAAAGCCAAGAAAATCAGTGGTCCAAAGCTTGGTATGATTTAGTCATGACAGCCAGAAAGCAAAGCCCAGATGTGGTGCTCTCCATTTATCTTTCATCCTGAATCTCTTTCATCTAAGAATCTCTTAAATGTCCCAAATGTTACTGTCATTACCACCTGCAAATATGTTTTACAGACCTACTACTTCCTATGTAAAAAAAAATACCTCTGACATCTACCCTATACTTTCCTTCAAAAGAATACCCTCCCATTTTAGCCATTTTCACCCTGGGAAAATGTCTCTGGCTGATCACTGTATCAATGTCTCTTATCATCTTGTGTGCTTCTATCAAGTCACATCTCATCTCCCTTTCCTCCACTGAGAAAAACCCAACTTCACTCAACCTTCCCTAATAAGATATGCTGTCCAATCCAGGCAGAATCCTGGTAAATCTCCTCTGCACCTTCTCCAAAGATTCCATGCCCTTCCTATAATAAGGCTTCTTATATTGAACACAATAAGCTAAATGTTGTCTAACCAGAGATTTATAGAGCTGCAACATTACCTCATGGCTTATGAACTCAATCCCTCAACTGATGAAGGACAACACACCCATCTTAACTGCCTTATCAACTTGCATGGCTCTCAACTTGTAACTCTTCAATAGTGTGCCCACTACTGACACTAGACACACTGCTCTGTGTTATGAGTGCTGAACAGACCTGATGGAAATGGGGTGAAGAGTTAACCATTCCCTCCCCCCCCCCTTTGAGAACTATGAACTATTACTATTGCTATGCTGTTAATGAGAGACAGAGATGAAGCACAGAGGCAGGAACATCTGCTACAGATAAGAGAGAGAGAGGCATTTGATTTATGTATTTTGGCTCCTTCCTGGATTGTTTACCTTTCACTGCAAGGATGTTACTTTGCTCATTAACATTCCTAAGGAGACAGCAGGAGTGGCCTGATTTGATGGATATGGTCATTTTGAGTTGATGGATGGCTGATACCCTGTCAGTGGGGATAAAAGACCGGTGTGGGGAGACACCCCTCAGACACATCAGTGGACACTGACCGAGAGTTGTCGGCAGGGCCGGTGGGGACTTGTGTGTGTGTCCACTCATGCCAGAGTGATGAGTTCACCACAGAAGAACGGTCTAGCCGAGAATGGAGGGGTCATAACTGAATGACCACAACGGTACAATGGAATCAGAATACAACAGAAGGTTTGCTGGCTGCAGCTGCTCAATCTCTTGCTCGCTCTCTCTCTCTCTCCAACGAATTACAATACAACAACCACAACTACCTCAGCATACATGAACTGAACTGAACTTTATATTCTTCTATGACAATTCATTTACCCCTAGACATTGATAGAGCTTGTTTATTATTGTTGAATATTATTCCTACACTTCTATGTTTATTATTGCTAACCTGTTTTATATGTATATTTGCATTTTTGATATTGTATTGTGTAGTTTACTAATAAACACCTTTAGTTTTCAGTACCACCAGACTCCAACGGATTCTTCTATTTCTGCTGGTCTGTAAACCCAGTTATGGGGTACGTAACATCTGTAATTCCCAGGAATTATCCCTATTACCTTACTGAACAAAGAAATTACATTGCTACCCTCTAATCATTAGGTATAAGGATCATTCCTCCTTGCTTCCCATTGTAACCTGGAGTATATCCCATCTGGCCCTGGGGACATAACTATACTGATGTTTTTCAAAAGTTCCAGATACTCTCTTAAAGTTGACATGTTTTGAAATATTGGCCTTTTCTATGCTGTCCTCGCTTACTCAAGCTTACTCTCTCTGTTGAATACTGAAGCATGGTATTCATAAGGGATCTCTTCTTCCTCATCCAAATCTAGACATGTGTTTCCTCTCCTATCCCTGGTCAGCCCTACCCTCCTGCTGTTCATGTATGTGTAGAATGCTTTAGGGTTTTCCTTAATTCTACTCATTGAGACCTTCTCATGTCCTCTTCTGGCTCTCCTTAGTCCCTTCTTAAGCTCCTTCCCAGCTACATTATAAATTTCAAGAGCCCTGTCTGATCCTAAATCTTAAGTATATTCCCTTCTTCATCTTGACCAAATGTCCCACATGGTTTATTCATCCTTTTTGTTCCTCAATGGGACAAACCTACCCAGATCCTTGTTGAAAAGCTCCCTAAACAACCTCCACACTTCCTTGTGTACTTCCCTGTGTTCACCTGTTACTAATTTATGCTCCGAAATTCCTGCCCAATAGTGCCATAATTCCCACTCCCCCAATTATTACTTTTCCATCCTGTCTGGTCCTTCCGCATGTAAGGCTGTCGTAAAGTTCAGGGAGTTATAACACCTGTCTCTGAAATGCTCACCCACTGAGAGATCTATCATCAGACTAGGTTCATTGCCCAGAACCAGATTAAGTATGCCATCTCCTCTAGCAGGCCTGTCTACATATTATGTCAGGAATCCTTCCTGGATATACCGAACAAATTCTTCCCTATGTAAACCTTTTGAACTTGGAAGTGTCAATCAATATTAAAGCAATTGACAGCAACCCTGTTAATTTTGCACTTTTCCAGAATCTACCTGCTGATCTGCTTATGTGTCTTACTACTGTTGGGTAGGTGTCTACAGAAAACTCCAAATTGCTCCCTTCCTGTTTTTGGCTTCCACTCACACTAACTCAGTAGCAATCTCTCCATGGCATCCTTTCTCTTTGCAGCTCTCTGATTAGCAATGCCACTCCCCTACCACTTTTACCTTCTTCCCTGATCATTTGGAAACATCTGGAGCCTGGTACTGAATTGAATTGAATTAACTTTATTACTTACATCCTTCATATACATGAGTAAAAATCTTTATATTATATCTCCGATTAAATGTGCCATGTGCATTCAAAGTAATTTATAATAAATAGTATGTACAATAGGAGAGTCAATATAACACAGAAATACAATTGTAGCAACATAAATTAATCAGTCCGATGGCTTGGTGGAAGAAGCTGTCCCCGAGCTTGTTGGTCCTGTCTTTTATGCTGCATTACTGTTTCCTGGATGGTAGCAGTGGAAACAGTACTCAAGTCCCCAATGATCCTTCGGACCCTTTTTACACATCTGTCTTTGTAAATGTCCTGAATAGTGGGAAGTTCACATCTACAAATGTGCTGGGCTGTCCACACCACTCTCTGCAGAGTCCTGTGATTGAGGGAATTACTGTTCCCTCCATCAGAACATCCGTTAGCTATTCCTGTCTTTGAGAAAGCCAAGTCTCTGCAATAGCCACTATGCTGTAGTTCCATGTACTGATTCATGCTCTAAATTCATCATCCTTCTTCCTGTTACTTCTTGCATTAGACACATTTCCACTCATCCAACTGTCTGTATTCACTGCCTATCCTTCCTCACAGACTCTCTGCACACTGTGTCTACCTTTAGGGATTTGTCCCGGAGAGGAAGATAAAAAATGGTAGGGTGAAGGAACCATGGGTGACAACTGAAGTGGAAAATCTAGTCAGGTGGAAGAAGGCAGCGTACATGAGGTTTAGAAGGCAAGGATCAGATGGGTCTATTGAGGAATATAGGGTAGCAAGAAAGGAGCTTAAGAAGGGGCGGAGAAGAGCAAGAAGGGGGCATGAGAAGGCCTTGGCAAGTAGGGTAAAGGAAAGCCCCAAGGCATTCTTCAATTATGTGAAGAACAAAAGGATGACAGGAGTGAAGGTAGGATGGATTAGAGATAAAAGTGGGAAGATATGCCTGGAGGCTGTGGAAGTGAGCGAGGTCCTCAATGAATACTTCTCTTCGGTATTCACCAATGAGAGGGAACTTGATGACAGCAAGGACAATATGAGTGAGGTTGATGTTCTGGAGCATGTTGATATTGAGGGAGAGGAGGTGTTGGAGTTGTTAAAATACATTAGGACGGATAAGTCCCCAGGGCCTGACGGAATATTCCCCGGGCTGCTCCACGAGGTGAAGGAAGAGATTGCTGAGCCTCTGGCTAGGATCTTTATGTCCTCGTTGTCCACAGGAATGGTACTGGAGGATTGGAGGGAGGAGAATATTGTCCCCTTGTTCAAAAAAGGTAGTAGGGATAGTCCGGGTAATTATAGACCAGTGAGCCTTACGTCTGTGGTGGGAAAGCAGTTGGAAAAGATTCTTAGAGATAGGATCTATGGGCATTTAGAGAATCATGGTCTGATCAGGGACAGTCAGCATGGCTTTGTGAAGGGCAGATCGTGTCTAACAAGCCTGATAGAGTTCTTTGAGGAGGTGACCAGGCATATAGATGAGGGTAGTGCAGTGGATGTGATCTACATGGATTTTAGTATGGCATTTGATAAGGTTCCACACGGTAGGCTTATTCAGAAAGTCAGAAGGCATGGGATCCAGGGAAGTTTGGCCAGGTGGATTCAGAATTGGCTTGCCTGCTGAAGGCAGAGGGTTGTGGTGGAGGGACTACATTCAGATTGGAGGGTTGTGACTAGCGGTGTCCAACAAGGATCTGTTTTGGGACCTCTACTTTTCATGATTTTATTAACGACCTGGATATGGGGGTAGAAGGGTGGGTTGGCAAGTTTGCAGATGACACAAAGGTTGGTGGTATTGTAGATAGTGTAGAGGATTGTCGAAGACATTGATAGGAAGCAGAAGTGGGCTGAGCAGTGGCAGATGGAGTTCAACCTGGAGAAGTGTGAGGTGGTACACTTTGGAAGGACAAACTCCAAGTCAGAGTACAAAGTAAATGGCAGGATACTTGGTAGTGTGGAGAAGCAGAGGGATCTGGGGGTACATGTCCACAGATCCCTGAAAGTTGCCTCACAGGTAGATAGGGTAGTTAAGAAAGCTTATGGAGTGTTAGCTTTCATAAGTCGAGGGATAGAGTTTAAGAGACGCGATGTAATGATGCAGCTCTATAAAACTCTGGTTAGGCCACACTTGGAGTACTGTGTCCAGTTCTGGTATAGGAAGGGTGTGGAAGCATTGGAAAGGGTACAGAGGAGATTTACCAGGATGCTGCCTGGTTTAGAGAGTATGGATTATATCAGAGATTAAGGGAGCTAGAGCTTTACTCTTTGGAGAGAAGGAGGATGAGAGGAGACATGATAGAGGTATACAAGATATTAAGAGGAATAGACAGAGTGGATAGCCAGTGCCTCTTCTCCAGGGCACCACCGCTCAGTACAAGAGGACGTCACTTTAAGGGGAGGGAAGTTCAAGGGGGATATTAGAGGAAGGTTTTTCACTCAGAGAGTGGTTGGTGTGTGGAATGCACTGCCTGAGTTAGTGGTAGAGGCAGACACACTAGTGAAGTTTAACAGACTACTAGACAAGTATATGGAGGAATTTAAGGTGGGGGGTTATATGTGAGGCAGGGTTTGAGGGTCAGCACAACATTGTGGGCCGAAGGGCCTGTAATGTTCTATGTTTACACTAACTGATTCATCCTCTGACATATCACTCTGGTTCCCATCCCTCCTGCCTACTTAGTTTAAATTCCTTTCACTTGCCAGAAAAGATATTGGTTCACTTCCTGTTCAGATGTAACCTGTCCCTTTTTTTTTTACAGGTCATAGCATCACCAGTAACGATTCGAATGATCCACAAATCTGAAAACAATTCTCCAGCCACATATTCATCTGCTATATCATCCTACTCTTTGGATTTAGAATATATTTTAACTCCGTTCAAATGAAACCAATATATCAATAGAGTCAAAGAGTAGAAGGAGACAAAAATGATCTGCCTGATTTTAGGAAGTTTAGTTTTTCTCTCCAGTAGTAGAAGATTTGGGATCCTATTGCTTATATTCAAACATCCCATCTAATAACTTTATCAAAGTTGAATTAAATGATTCCTGAATCCTCTTCTCTGAAATCTAGTAGCTAAACTTGAGAAATGTTGGTGAAAAGATGTTAGGCAGGTGCTAGGAAATCAAATTAGAAGTAGCAGAAGTAGTATTGGTGCAGAACAACAATGAACCCCTTATCAAATTGCTCCAACAGAAAGAACCACTGACGTGTATCCGTATATTCAATATGCAATCATCCAGAGAAAAGTAATTCCAATCCAGATCAACCATATGATTTTTTTTTATTCTGTCATTTTTCTCTGAAATTCCTGCCATTGATGGAATAAACCCAGTGGCCACTTTATTAAATACACCTGTTTCAATACACCTGTAATTATCTCATCAGCCAATTATGTGGCAACAACTCTATGCATAAAGCCATGCAGACATGGTCAAAAGCCTCAGTTGTTGTTCAGACCAAACATCAGAATGCGGAAGAATTATGATCTAAGTGACTTGGATCATAGAATGATTGTTGGTGCCAGACAGGGTGGTTTGAGTATCTCAGAAACTGCTGATCTACTGGGATTTTCCCGCACAACAGTTCCTAGACCTTACAGGCAATGGTGTGAGAAAACAAAAATCCAGAAAGCAGCGGTTCTGTGAGTGAAAATGCTTTGTTAATGAGAGAGATGAGAGAATGGCCAGACTGGTTCAAGCTGATAGAAAGGTGACAGTGACTCAAATAACCATTCATTATAACAGTGATGTGCAGAACTTTGATGTGGAGGGGCTGCAGAAGAAGCCACAAACATACACTCAACGGCCACTCTGTTAGGTACAGGAGGTAGCTCCTGCACCCAATAAAGTGGCTGTTGATTGTTGAAATCCACATCTTCCACAAGCATTACTGTTCTTGTTGCAGACTCATTAGTGACATTTTGAGTGAACCATCAGCATCCTAATTATTCGGAATAACCAGTACCATGACTTCAGAGGAGTTAATGTGATTGATGGTGATCACTCTATTCTTTTGCTACACAGCTATTATCTTGTCAGGATTACAAACGTGCAAACCACCATCTGTTGTCTGGCAGTAATTCAGAGTTAACTGAATAAAACCATAAGACCATTCACAGTAGAACTCTGCCTACTGCCCCTATGCTAATTCTCCAGAACCCTATCACTCTCACTTCAGAGTTGTTTAATTTAAAATAGTTGTGCATTTCTCCTTTGTGCCTAGAAAATGAACCCCATACACTTTTGGGACCCTCAATATGTCATCTGTACTTCAGTAACACCCAATCAGATCCCTGCATAAAGTCGTTAAATTGACCATAGGTACATGAAAAACAGCACAAAACAGGAAATGTTTGGCTCCAAATAAGACATGGTTTAATTCAGTACAGCTGCAAATACTTTACCACACAACCAACACAGAGGGGCAAGCACTTTAGAGTACACTCATATCAGTAGTCAGACATGGCAACGTACGTTATATTTTGTATGATTGAACGGCAGCCTGTGAAGAAGAGGGTGAGAGTTTCACTTTTCACTCAGGAGACTACTGATGCCCCAATGACCCAGGGTGAATCCAGGATGGACATCCTCTGATATCAGAGAGACCAAGAGATCATTGTTATCTTCCCTTCTGTTTGCCTAGCAGCGGATAGGTTCATCCTGTTGCACCAGAAGAATGTTTACATTGCAGGTTACCATGCAATTATTTTCTGTTTTGAATTGGCAGGTCTCAGGGTAGGTCATTTGACGCCCTCTCTCCAGAAGTTTAGGAATTGTAGTGAGAGGAACAGGCATAGAAATGGGATGGAGAGGTGGAAGAATCACTGGTATAATAAAGGCTACAGAACATCACGATGCTTGCTTCACCCTAAGGCTGACTTTTCATTCAGACTCAAAGTGAAAAGTGGGGGGCGGGGGGGGTGGTGTAGAGTTCTAGAAGACAGCTAGAAGCTCAGTGGGGAAGTCAACCAGAAATGCTTGTTGGTACGATCTATCCTGGTAAAAATTAGTTTTATGTTCAACTTTCACTTGTAAAATAACCATTTTTGCAAGTCGAGATGGCACCTGTATACAATGCTCCTTCGGTCAACATCTTCTGGATAGATTATAAAACCAGATATTTCACTTCTTTTATGTCTTTTATGTTTGCTTTTCATCTTGAGTGTGTCTCTGGAACTGTTGGAGACTGTGATTTGCCGTTTGGAGATTGGGTGTTTCAGTGCTCTGCAGTCTGAGAGAGGAAGCTGGGAGGCAGAGGGAACATATGGGAACCTCATGACAAGAAGACTATGGTGTGTGTGTGCCAATGTTGAACTCCATTTTGCCAATTAAAGCTTCCATTGTTCACTATTGAAAGTGACGAAGGAGATTAAAACATCGAGGGGAATGCAAAGGGGGAGCACTGGCTTCCGGCCTTTTGATCGCTCTACTACAGAGAGTGGAGACTATCTCTTGATTCCTGGCATCACTCCGCTGTTGAAGAGGAGAGACTGCCTTTTGATTGCAAGGGGCTCACTCTGCTAACGGAGAGGGGAAAGGCCTGCCACCGTGCCCGGAGAATGTCACCCCAGTATGGACTTGAACTATAGACATTTAGATTTTTTTCAGTCTTATACTTTTGTATATTCTTGTGTTTTTCACTCTGTCTTTCTTGTTTTTTTCTGTGTGCAGGGGAGGTGAATTTGGGGGTTGATGCTCACGCTGCCATTCTTTACTTTTTTGGTTTCATGGCTATCTGGAGAAGAAGAATTTCAGAATTGTATACTTTGGGGTAATTAATCTTTGAACCTCTGAACTACTAGATCCAATTTCTTGTCTTTAAAACTCAGCCGCAGATCCTGGAGAGTACTTTATTTTTGATTCCTAGTTGGCCCTCTTGACTATACTTCAACTATTTCAGAATCAGATTTAATATCACTGGCATATGTCATGAAATTTGATAATGTTAACTTCAACATACAGCATGCCAGTGATATTAAACCTGTCCCATTCCCAATCCAACATGTCAGACCATGGCCTCCAATAATGGTTGTAATGAGGTCATACTCAGGTTGGCGGGGCAACACCTAATAGTCTGTCTGGGTAGCCTCCAACCTGATGGCATGAACATCAATTTCTCAAGCTTCCGGTAATTGCCACCCACCTTCACAATTCCCCATTTCTGTTTCCCTTTACACCGTATTTCCTTACCTGCCCATCACCTCCCTCTGGTGCTCCTCCCCTTTTCCTTTCTTCCATGATCTTCTACCCTCTGCTATCAGATTACTTCGTCTCCAGTTCTTTATCTCTTTCACCAATCAACTTCCCAGCTCTTTACTTATCCTCTCCCCACTCCCCCCCCCCCCCACCCCCAGTGTCACCCATCACACACTATCTTCTTCCTTCCTTACCCCCAGCTTCTGGCTTCTCTGGCTTCTCATCTTTTTTTCCAGTCCTGAGGAAGGATCTCAGACTGAAATGTCGACTGTTTACTCTTTTCCACAGATGCTGCCTGGCCTTCTGAGTTCCTCGAGCATTTTGCGTGTGTGGCTTGGATTTCCAGATATCTGCAAATTTTCTCATGTCTGTGATATTAAACCAGATTCTGATTCTGAATATTGAATGCCTGACCAGCTTCTATAATGACAATTTTATCAAATCTGTTTATGTGTATTTGTGCAAATAATTTGTCTGCCTAATTACAAGTATTTCACATGTTCAGATGCAACATCTTTATATTTGCCATTTTTAATATTTTTAGACATCTTAACATTTTTTACAATAGCTTTCTTTGTCTTATTACTATTTATTTCTTACCCAGACTCTGTTTATAATTACATTCCCTTATTTCTATGCCATGCTCCTTTCTCAATCTATTTGGTTATCCTTACCTTAATTACACCCCAGCACCACTTCCTCGTTTCTTTCTCTTTTTAGAGGATTTCAGTTTTCTCTCCACTGGGACCCTCTCATTGTCTTATTTTTTTTTAAAGCCTTACTTATTTCTTTGTTGTTCCAATTGCTAGAACCTGACAGCTTTTGGAAAGGACAGAAACTGAGGCTCTGATGATAATACACACAGGATGCCCATACATGCCTTACTCATTGTTACATTCTCATGTAATTAGACACTTACATAGTTCCTCAGATATACTCTTTACACAAATGGTCTAAAAGCTTCTTGGAGACATTGATCCTAACTACCCACAATTAATGCTGTAAAGCTAACTTTCTTGAGTATATTAACCTTCCAACTATGAACACATCAGTTATTTAATATCCTAAATGACAATATTGATGTGTCTTCAAGCTTCTTTGAACTAAGCAACCTCATCAGCATTGTCTATATTGAAACAAGCTAAATTAAATATCCCTTTGCTTTTTGCTACACCTCTTGAGCAGTAGTAAACCAAGTGCAGTGACCCAACATCCTACTTTCTACAGACAGAGCTTATTTGCAAAGTTGCTCAATACACAGTGCTTTTTAACTTCAATCTGATTACTGCTTGCTATTTACACTTTAAGAATGGAAGATTGGCCAGAAGCTGAACAATTGCTTGCTATTTAGAAGTTGCAGCTGCTGTCTTTGGAGAACTAAGCTTGGCAAAATCAAGAGGCCCACTGGTCTTTGGAAGCTAATATCCATCACAGAAATAGTCAACAACACACATATTAAAAAACAATCCCTTAAAACAATTGTAATATAAAGAACAACATTGTTTCCCTCAAAGTACATTTTTAGAGTATGAACGCAATATACGACCCTGACACGCAAACACGAGAAAATCTGCAGATGCTTTCAGCATTTTGTATGTGTTGCTATGACCCTGAGATTTGTCTTCCTCAAAAGGCAGCCATGAAACAAAGACAAACCATGGAACCCATTCAAAGAAAAACATCAAACCCACCCCCTAGTTACCTTAACATTGTTTACTTATTAGTGAGATTTATTTTCCAGCTTGGCCATTGTGCAGAGTTTATGAAGGGCATGATAGTCATGAAAATGAATAAAGAAAGTTCAATATATGCCTAAATTAATAATTACTGAGACGGGAAACAGAACACCTGTTTGTCACGTCAACAAAAACATTGGAAACATCTTAACACAATGACTGTGAACTGCACAGAAGTGTGGCTCTGCACCTGATTTTTTTAATCAAGCAGGGTTCGTTTGTTTGCAAAAGTCTGAAATGGAATCAGTCTCATCAACATGGAAGAGATTCACTCATCCATGGAAAATCTTGCTTCTTTTGATTGTTTAGGAGCTGTATTTTGATTGCTTGCCGTCAAGATCTGAGTAACGCTTGAGAAATAATCTGAGAGATGTTGAATGTAAAACCTCTGATTACTGAATTTATGTTCATTACAAATTCCTTTCACTTCCTGGGTATTATTTAATTCTCCCAGTTTTAACATCTCTGTTTAACAATATTTCCTTCTATATTATTGCATTCAATATATTCTAAATCCTCAATTTAAGATTTTTCTCCATTCTGCCTGACAGAGTTCTTGACCATATCCAGGTTTTATCCCTTCAATTCTGCCCAAACTCATTTGACTTCTTCCCAGAATCATCTAGCATTTCTGTCACCAATACTGAATGCTTCTGATATTACCATCCCCTACTGCTTTCAGCAGTCGGAAGGGACAATTCTCTCCAAAAACATGTTCCTTCATCAGGAGCAATCCTCAACAACCTTCACTTTTAACCTTCCCAGTGTAGCTTGTCTTTTACCAAATCACCAGACTTTTCATCTCCTAACACCCAGGCATTCAGATGCATACCTTTTCAGTAATTTGACAGCACCGTTAATGGTCTAGTTGAGACCAGATGCAGATAAGGTGATGAATTGTTAAACAGATTGGTCTTCAGGTATGATCCTCTGCTTCTGGATGACTGTGACTTCCAAACCTCTTCCAGAACCATATATTACCTTTCAATCTCCCCAATATCAATGTTATTTCTCAACAACAGTATTGTTTTCATTGTGAAACCTCTCTTGTCCTCTCAACGTCTGCTATACCTTATTGTTATAAAGAGTCATAAACGAGTGTGTCCCCACAAAATCATTCAGAATCTTCCCCAAATAGAAGCCTGAATGAACTAAGAGATCAATAATCTGTTGAGGGCCAGATCATTGGCATTCAGGTCAGCAGATCAAGTAAAATGCAAGAGTCCAGGAATGATCACTGGAAAGTCATCTAACATGCAAAATAGAAACTGTGGACCAAACTTGATCACTGAAGGATGCTCGATAGTTGTGGCAGGGCTTAAGTGCTATCACCTCTTGCAAAGTGAAATGAAGTGATAGAGGTGACAACAAGATTTCACTCCCAGGGTTCAATAGTTTTTATGCTCACTTTGACTATCAAAACATGGAGGTACCTTCCCAAGCTCCCATAGCCCCTGATGACCATGTGACTTCAGTCTCTGACACTAACATGAGAACATCCTTTCTGTAGGGTTAGCCTGCAGAAAAATGCCTGGCCCAGACAGGGTACCTGGCTGAATACTGAAGGCCTGCGGCATTCAACTGGCTGGTATGTTCACTGATAGCTTTAATCTCTTGCTTCTGCTGTCTGAGCTATTGACCTGCTTCAATTATACCAGTGCCCAAAAAGAACATGGTAACCTGCCTCAATAATATCAACAAGAAGCACTTACATTCACTATGATGAAGTGCTTTGAGAGGTTAGTGATGAAGCACATCATCTCTTGCCCGAGGAGTGACATGGATCCACTCTAATTTGCCTATTGTCACAACAGGTCAACATCAGATGCCATTTCATTAGCTTTCCACTCAGCTCTGGAACCTCTGGACAGTGAAGATGCAGATATCAGGATGCTCTTCACTGACTGCATCTGTGCATTCAATAATATCATCCCTTCAAAACTAATCAATATGCTCCAAGACCTAGGGCTTGAAACCTCCTTGTGCATCTGGATCCTTGATTTCTTCAGTTGCAGACACCGGTCAGTTCAGATTGGCAACAATATCTCCTCCATAATCTCCACCAGTACAGGGCTGTGCTTAGCTCCCCTGCTCTACTTGCTTTATACATAACTGTGTGAGTAAGTGCAGCTCCAGTGCTATATGTCAATTTGCTGACAACACTATATCGTTGGCTAAATCAAAGGTGGTGACGAACCAGCATATAGCAGGGATATTGAGAATCTGGCTGAGTGGTGCCACAACAACAACCTCTCACTCAATGTCAGCAAGAACAAAGAGCAGATTATTGACCACAGAGGAGGAAACTGAAGGTCCAGGAGCCAGTCCTCATCAGGGGAATAGAGGTGGGGAGGGTCAGCAACTTCAAATCCCTCAGCATTACCATTTCAGAGGATCTGTTCGGAGTCCAGCATATAACTGCCATGACACAGAAGCTCTTATTTTCTTGGAAGTTTGTGCGGATTCGGCATGTCATCTAACAACTTCTATAGATGCAAAGTGGACAGCATACTGACTAGTTGCATCACAGCCTAGTATGGAAATACCAGTGACCTTGAATTGAAAATAGCTACAAAAATAGTGGATACAGCCCAGTCCATCACAGGTGAAGCTCTCCCCACTATTGTGCAGATTTACAAAGAATGTTGCTGCAGGAAAGCAGCATCCATCATCAAGGACATCTGCCATCCAGGCCATGCGCTCTTTTTGCTGCTGCCATCAGCAATGAGGTAGAGGAACCTTGAGTCCCACACCACCATGTGTGGAACAGTTAATACTCTTCAACCATCAGGTCTTAAACCAGGAGGATATCTTCAATTACCCTCAACACTGAAAAAATTCCACAATTTATGGACTCATTTTAAAAGACTCTACAAAACATGTTGTTGAAATTTAGAAAGCAAACACAAGGAACTCTACAGATGCTGGAAATTCAAGCAATACGCACAAAATGCTGGTGGAATGCAGCAGGCCAGACAGCATCTATAGGGAGAAGCATTGTCGATGTCTCAGCCCGAAACGTCGACAGTGCTTCTCCCTATAGATACTGCCTGGCCTGCTGCGTTCCACCAGCATTTTGTGTGTGTTGTTGATATTTATTGCTGATTTATTACTTATTTTTCTTTTCTTTTTGCATTTGCACAGTTTGTCGTCTTGTGCACATCAGTTATTTGTCCGTCTCTTTCGTGTATGGTTTTTCATTGATTCTATTGTGTTTCTTTCTATTTACTGTGAATGCTCACAAGAAAATGAGTCTCAGAGTAGTATGTAACCAGGTGACCATTGAATATCACTTTTTATTGTCACAGTGCATTTATTAATCACCTTGGTAATGCTAAAGTAGCTGCCTGTGCCTTTAAAAGAAAATGGTGACATCATTTTGCAAGGGTGGAGTAGAATGAAAAGTTGCTATGTTCCGGACAGAACAAAGTTCATGTACTTTTCCCAGGTTTGGTGAGGAAAGGTGAATAATATTTGATAAAGTCCATGTAAATTTGTTTATACTTGTTTGCAAATCTAGAGTATTGGTAATTTGACATGTTTTACATATGGATGCTTTAGATATTCGCAAGTAAATTGATCAGCACTGGAATAGCATGGTTGTGCGAATTTCCTTATCAGCCTGATAGGATAGTCTTTTTAGTGATTTAAACTCCAAGGCAATATATTGTAAAAGTTTATTTTTCTCTTTCTTTATTGTTTCATTGATTGAATGTGAATGTAACAGAGTAATGTGAATGTGTTCATCTCTGTTCACGTAGTGTGAGCGAGGAGAACTCCTCTCAAGGTCTAGCCTATGTGTGTTTGGAAGTTAAGCACGTGTGTACCAATGACAGTATGTCTCTTAGTTAAGATGAGATGCATTTATTCATATTTTTGATGTTGTGTATAAGAGACAGGGTTGGTGGGATTCTAATGTAGTTCGTATTTTTTTAGAGTTGCCACTACCGTATTGGTTTTGTATATTTTGTTTTAGTTATTTTCATATTGCATACTCAACAAGAGTGTGGTCTGAAATTAAACTGAGATTATAACAGCGGGAACTGTGTTTTTTTTAATTAATTTTGTTGTTTTTATTTAGATATCCTCTTTCTGCATTAAAACATCTAAAACAGATAAAGGAATTAGACCCAAAAAAGTATTTGTTGTCCTGCGTGTGTATTTTTCCCCAGGCTACAGCAAGTATATTCTGACATATATGTACTTTGATAATAAATATACTTTGAACTTTAGTTCTTGTCTCCTGTCTTTTTTCTCTGTACTTGAAAATGTTGCCCATAACCAATTTTGATTAAACAGCTCTTCATTTTACTGTTTCTGCCTGATTTGCAGAGTAGTTCCAATAACTACAACTTATGTACGGTTTTGCTGTTCACTATATGGCTTGTGGTGATAGCTAATTAAATAATGCTCCTGTGCAGCCAGAGATTTCTAACTTGCTGCAAGTTGGAGAAGCAGTTGGATGGGGCGGGTGGTACAGAAGCATCGCAGTTAGCATAATTCTTTACAAAGCCTGCAATTGGAAGATCGGGTTTCGATTCCCGCTGCTGTCTATAATGAGTTTTGAACATTCTCCCGGTGTGTTTTCTCCCACATTCTAACATATGTATGGGTTAGGGTTAGAAACCTGTGGACATGCTATGCTATCAGAAGTACCCAGCACATCTTCAGGATGTGTTGACTGTTAACACAAAACAACACATTTCACTGTATATCTCAATGTATATATTAACAAATAAAGCTAATTTTTAATCTTTGTGTATCAGTTATACGGTGCATATATCCAAGCTAAGTTCAAGGGAAAACAATACCCAGAAATCAATCTGTGAGGAATTAGTGTCAATGTTTCAGTTTGACGTCCTTTCATTGGAATTGGGTTAAGTTATAATGCATAGAATGGGATGGCAGGAAGAAAGAGGAATATCCATGTTAGAGAGGAAACCAAGAGAAAATAAATGGCAGTATTCCCTCTGTCTCTGATCATTACCTACATCTGTTTTCTAACTTTCATAGCAGATCTCTTCCTCCTTATAGGGAAAGTCACAAGAGCCCCCGATTGCTACCTTGCCACACTTGTCAACTTCTCTTTGTTCAGCTGCTCTACTTGCTTTGAATGGAGGATTTTCTTCAGTAAGACGTAAAGTCGCTGTCCTTCAGTTGTTCTCTGCAGCAGGATGACCAACACTTCACTTTCATCTCTACAGCCTTTTATACATCTAACACTACCATGATGCTTCTTTCTTGAATGAGCACAGCTGCATAACAATCTCACCATTACTCAAACAAACAAACACAAGAATAAGCTACAAGCATAGCTAAACTAAAAGCATGAATGTTCTGCTGTGGCTGTAAAATGGGTTATTCTCAATCAATCTCCTCTTCACTACTTTTCTTTACCTCAACTATTTTTACTATTATGACCCTCCCATTTCTATCAGTGAAGTAAATGCATCCACCTAACTAGTATACAGATCTGCTCCCCTTACTCTTCACTTTGTAGCAGACATGATGTAATGATGTCTTGATTTATTCAAGCTCATCATTCTTCTAAAAATTCCATCTTTTGCGTCTGATGGCAGTCTGAAACACCGAGCCATTTGAATTTCTGCTCACAGCCTTGGTAAGTTCACTATTACACCTGCCAGGTGCAAATTTATTAAAAAGATGCATTAGCTGCTGTGTTCCTGACCCTCAAGATGGGGTCACCTGGAGTTTCAAAACAAAACACTGCTATTTCATGACTTTGCTCATATCCTCTTCCCTTTTATATTCTGGTGTTGTACAGGGAAATGTGAGTTTTACTGTTTACTTCTCTCCCTCGTTCCCATATCTACTTTCTAATCGTGCCCTTTGTCACAACCTCTCCTGTTGTTTCTGTTCAGTAAGTGCTCCTCAGAAGAAAAACTCATGCCTTTTCTTTATGTATGCTGCTTCTATCTAACAAGTTCATACAAAAATGAAATACTGTGTATGCTCAAAATTTGAAATATAAAATTAACATGCAAGAAACATTCAGCAGACCAGGCAGCATGTGCAGGAAAATAAGCAGAGTTTCACAGTGCTTATCCTGACCTCAGGAGCTTTCTCGTGCGGAGTTTGAACCCTCTCCCTGTGACCACATGGGTTTCCATTGGGGACCCCCCTCCTTCCCTCACCCACCTCCCAAGGATGTCCATTTACTAGGCTAGTTAACCAATGTAAGCTTGCCTTAATGGAGTGAGAGAGAGAAATTGATGACAATGTAGGGAGACTAAAATGGAATTAGTGTGGTAATAGTATAACTGGGTGCTTGATGGCTAGTGTGGATTCAAAGAATCAAAGGGCCTATTTCTATGTAACTTTATGACATTATTTCTGCTCAATTACTTTTCAGTTCTGATGTTTCATTTATGATTACAATTTTCGTTTATGTTCTCAATATTCCCTGCATAACTGTTTTATTGAAATTATGAATTATTATGACTTCTTTATGTCAAAACAATGAAACAGCTACAATATTTTATTTTTTCCAGCAATAACAGTGACATATTCTCCATAAGCAGATCTGGTCTTTCTGAAATAATGCCTGTACTTCCATGTCTTTGAAAAAAGTGGTATCTTTTCCTTAGAATGTGATGCAACAGACCCAAAATGGGGTAATCAGAGTATATTGTTGAATACCAACACTGTTAATTCATTACTTCCAGGCTAAGCCTATTAGTCAGATTTGATTACTATACATTTAATTAAGCAGAAGCAGAAATAGAAAGACTCAGTTTGCTAATGATTTATTGATGACATGTCCATTATAATTCAGAACCTATTCTTCAAAAAGAAACCAGTGTTTTGAGAATACTGAGGTGCAGTAACCATTTGAACATTTCTTGGCATGTCTATATATCAGCTCTGGCTTATTCTGAACTTCATCTGTGGATTCATATTCATCAACATAGATACCACAAAATACCTCAAAAGATTACATTCATCTTCAAACATTCAAGATCAAAGCTGAGCATCATAATCACTCTCCTGATTTGCCTCAAATCTTAGACTTTTCAAATTGGCTAACACCCTGTAAACATAAGCCCCAGACTACAATTTATGAAATTGCATCAATCTGAAACATTATCTCCACTTCCAACATCACAGATTCTACTTGATGACCCGAGTATTTCCACCATCCTCTGTTTTTATTTCTTATCATCTGCAACGCTTTGCTTTTCAGTTATAATTACAATTTATCAAGGTTGCCATCAGTCCTTCATCAGTCTGCATTTGAAAAACTTCTAATTGCATTAGCACATAACAGCATAGAAGACAACGATTCATCCTAACAAGCTTAATCCTGGGACAAGAGATTTGCAATGCAATATAATGTGCTGGATTTATTCCTGTTTCCTGCTATAGTCTTCAATTTCAAATAATTAAATCCTTTCTAAGTAATGCTTTAATTTCTCACTCAATAATGCACGGTAATTCACTGCCTGCTTATCACCCATCCTGTTCACCAATCTTCAAACACTTGCTAAGTTTGGACATTCCAAGTTCTGGCTCTACTAAACTTGGATTTAGACAGTGAAGTACAAGAATCTTCTATGTCTTGGTGGTGCACTGGTGCACTGCCATGGCCCTGTCCCAAAATATGATGGCAGGCCTCAAAAGGAGACACGGCTGAGATTTTTAAGATCAATATTCCATTCCTTAAGATAATAAAAACAGTTGAGAGCCCAATAATTTTCCATTTTTTATAAAACTCTTTGGTGAAAAAAATTACTAATCTAGTTTTCTCAGTGGTAATCATGGATCCTTTATCATTGATTTGTCAATTGGAAGTCTTCTGCTTACTCTTTGCAAGCATTTCACAATCTGTAAAATCCTCCACTTAAATGTTTCTGGGTTTTTTAAGCCTTCACTATGTTTGGAAGGAACTCTCCACCCCTCCAAAAATTTTTCTGCAAATGGAATGCCCGGGGAATGCTCCCTGCACAAACTCTGGCTTTGCCAAATCTTTTTCTTACTTCAATACTGCTCCATTAAAAAACACAGTTATTTGAAATATATGAACAGTATTAGTCTTTACCTCCCTCTCCATGCCTCAGGGGAATTATGTCACAATGTCCATATATTTGATCAATGGATTAAGCTGTATTAATTCCATGCTAAGCACCATTTTATCCAAAATGCAATATTTTGCTTTTGTCACCAGCCAATAATTTGCCCATAACTGTTGAGTGATTTATATGCTGCTGCATTCTGCTATTACTTACTGTGTCCCCAAATTAGGCACCATGACCAATCTCAATATTATTTCTCTTGTGGCAAAGTCCTAGATGAATTTCAATTTTACAACCGCTGATGCACTTTACCTTCCCAAGTTCTTAAAATTGCTATAGGACAGATTATATATTCCAGTACATTTATCTACTGTAGTCTTCTTCAGCTGCTGTTGATAAATAGTCCGTTACACCACTTTAGTATACTTAGTTTAGTTCTAGAGAACAGAAATTCTACCTCATTATTTTCTCAATATACCTTGTGAATAACACCCAAGCATCCTTGATATCTGCGAACTTGGTCTGAATTTACTCACCCACTACAAACTTCTTTCATATCAAGACATCCGGAAGAAATGGTTATGTTTTTTGTTTAGTTTCTGACCTGTCTTCTGGCCATTAATGTTAAGTTGTGCAGTTTGACAGTTCCTTCCACAAAATTCGAGTACATGATTAGTAAGTTGTTACACAATCCATTTAAAACTTTCAGCAACATATTAAGAACATTACTGTATATAATAAAAGCAATTATTTGTGAATAAAAAGCTGATGACAGTACTTCAGAACCTCTTACCTCCTCTCTTATTTAGTTTTGCATAGCCAGGTACGTAACTGCCCGACATCACAGATGAACTTCTGAAGGAAGAGTGGGGGAGTGCCCTAATCAGTGGCTCATCGCATTTCTCTGTTAAAAGAAAGAAAAATATTTACATTTTATTGAAGTTAAATGAAAGCAGTAAAATATGGATTTCCCCACATTATAAAGCAAATACAGGTAATGTTAAACTCCATTTATCTGGTATCTTTAGGATTCTGGTTGTGCTGTAATTGGACTGGCAGATTTTCCAGATATCCCCACAGACATTTATTTCATTTAGTATCAGAGAAGGTACAGGATTGGAGGCCCTGGTATGTCAGACGGAGCAAGGAGTCAGAACCCAGTGAACCAGGTGCCAAACCAACATAGAAATTTCTTTGTAGCATCTCTAGATAGCCACGTGGCAGATTAATGAAGTTTTAACGAGTTCAAATGTCACACAATGTGATCACAACATTACAAACCTTACCAAATAATCCAAACAGATGGCAACCTAACCAGGAGGCAACATGGTCCAAAGAGAGCCGAGTGTTCCAGTATAGAAGATTATCATTTAAATATACAGTACATCCAAACTCTACCCAATCCTGATAAAAAAACATTTCGAATTCAGTAAAATAAATGCACACACTTCTTCAACTCAACACTGAAGTTACTCCATTTTAGTTTGTAAGTGAATGTAATTATCTGGAACATTTCCCCTTTATCCTTTTCTGATGGAATTATTAGCTAGGAGATCTCTTTGATGAATGAGTTTGAGAATTTTGTGCTGGATACCTAAATCAGAACATGTGAAAGTGTTCGGATTATTGTAAAAATTCTTCAAAAAATTAAAACAATTACAAGCTGGCTGGAAATGAAAAACTATTAATAGCACTCTTCACTCACTCTTCACTGAACTATTAAATGATACCCACATTAAATTGTTATTATATATTTTAAAATGTCAAATTTTACATTTAAAAGGTAGAGTTTAATTTTCCCAGCTTTCTTAATCTCTTGCATCTAATCATAATCTTTCTTGAACACTTCCTAATTCAACCCCTTTTAATGACTTGCTTTGCTATTTCTATCATAGTTATCAAATAATATTGGTTAAAGCAAAAGACTATCGTTCACTTGGGTTCCAAATATCCTATGGTACAAAAAATGTTGACATAAAGTCAACAAAATATTCTAACTAAAGAAACTCACCATGAGATGTGCTGCTGATGTTTTTCTATTAATATTTATTTCAGATAAAGTTTCTGGGGAGAATTTAGGACCTGTTTAATGTTTCAGTCTAGGATGGTTGAATAGATACAAAGCTACAGGAAAGAGTTTTTTTTTGAAGATAACAGCTGGTGCGGATTGAAACAGGAGCACAGATGGTGAAAAAAGCCAAATTTTAGAAATGCTAAATAATTCAAATCAATGTCATAAAAGTAACATGCTTTACTTCTACATGAATCACTTTGAACTACATCCTGGTAGCATGTTAATACAAATGGTTGTATCAGCCACACATTATATGTGTTGGTATTGTATAATAATCCACATTTTACAAAGAGCATCATTGCTGAAGCTCATAAAATGATGTACAGTAATTACTATATAAAGTCTGGTGTAATAAAATCAGACTTTACCGCTTTTCCTCTCTAATCAATCTACAAAATATACGCATCCTCTTTGTGCATAATGTAACCTAGAAGTCTGGTATATACTCAACTTATGGTCAATTGTACAAAAACATCAATTAAACAGAGACTATTCAAATAAAGCATTTGACAAAAAATTCAAAGAAAACTGATTTGGTGATTTAAGACGATTTTATTATTTTTAGCACAAAAATTCTTACATTCTATAACACAAGTTCAAAGTAAATTTATTATCAAAGAACATATATGCTACCACTTACTGCCTCGAGATTCATTTTCTTGCAGGCATTTACAGGAAGTAAAAAAAATACAGTGGAATATTACAAAAATAACTATACATGAACTGACAAAGACTGGGAAACACCAATGTGCAAAGGAAGACAAATAAAAATAATACTGGGAACATGATCATTGAAAGTGAGTTTGTAGGTCATAGGATCCATTCAAAATTGTGGTGAATGAAGTTATCCACATCAGTTTAGGATCCTGATGGTTGTAGGTTAATAACTGTTGCTGAACAAGCCAGAGAAAATCTGCATATTCTGGAAATCCAAGCAACACACACAAAGGCACTCACCGGGCCAAGCTGCATCTATGGAAAGAGTAAACAGTTGATGTTTCGGGCTGAGACTCTTCTTCTGGACCTTCTGATGAATGGTCTTGGCCTGAAACATCGACTGTTTACTCTTTTTCCACAGATGCTGTGTTGCCGAGCCTAAGGCTGCTTTACCTCTTACCCATTGGTAGTAGCAAGAATAGTTGGGTACTTCATGATGAATGCTGCTTTCTGGAGGCAGTGTTCTATGGTAGGAATGGTTCCACCACTTTCTGCAGTCTTTTCTGTTCCTGTTCATGCCAGGTTGTAATGCAACTAGGTCTGATACTCTCCATTGTGCATCAAGAGAAGATTGTCAAAGATTTTGGTGACATGTTGGATCGATGCAAACTTCTAAGGAAATAAAGGTGCTCTCGTGCTTTCTTTGTGGTGATACTTTTGTGATATTTCGAAGAAAAATCATCGAATTTTTGCCATCAAGGGATTTAAAGCTGCTGATCCTACCCTCCTCTGGTTTTCCCTATGAGGATTGGCTGATCTGAAGCCGATAGAGCACATTGTTTTTCCTGGCGTTGAGTGAAGGATTGTTGTTCAGTCACTAGTCAATTGGATTTTTAACCTCACTCCTATATTCTTCCTAATTTTTTGCAAACCAACACTTTTTTTGAAGTCAAGAATGAGATATAAAATAAACTGCACTGGCTGCTTCATTAAATGTTACGTAATCAAAGAACGAACAAATAAAGAAGAGCCAAGAGAACTAAGAAAACGAAAACATAGCATGGTTGTCTCATACTTAGACTAGAGATAACAAAGTTCAAGTGACAACGATCACCCTATAAAATAGCCAGATTCAGGCAATGTGACACCTGCAATAGAAAATTAAGAAACTTTGAGAAAAATACAAAAGCAACTGTACTGTAATTGCTGGAAAATTCATTAGACACTTAGTGTATATGCCTATAGGTGATTATATAAAAATACAAGCAAGCACAGGGAAGTTAAATTACAAAGAAAATACAAGGAAAATAACAATTCTACAAGCTATGTGACATATATTTCTATTGATGGCTGCCTCTTTGCCTTTAATTGTTGCCATGTCCAATGGAGTCTGCATATAGCATTTTCAATGGAAGAATATTTAACCATTAAAATTATTCATTCTTAACTATTGACATATATCTAAAATAATTTGGGAAACTTCATTGTAGAAGTTTAAGTTACTTTGGACTTGGTTCAATACAGGAAAATTGAGGCAGAAAGCCTTTCTGTTTTGTACTTGTGACCCCCTTCCTTCAGGACCTTACATCTGAAACAATGGAAAATGGGAAATAAATTATGCAAATGAATGTGTATACTTTCACAATAATTTTGTCATAGCATTATTCGGAATGAGTGACAAAATTTATCAAAAATACTTGATACTTTCAAGGCGTGACTCGAGTAGCAGCAGTACTCTCAATGGATACGATTAAATATTCCCGTTTCAGCCTGTTACAGCCAGAAAGCACAACTACTTCTAAGGTCAGTACAGTCAATAAAGATGTTTTAATGCATTTAAACAAACTATCGCAGCTTAAAACCAACGGAAACAACAGTCTGTGGTAAGAAGTGCCCATGGAGAAAACTTTGGAGGAAACGTGGGCGCAGATCGGTATTACAAATGTGTTTAAGGAAAAAGGGTTTTAAACTCCATACAGTCGGCCCTCTTTATCCGTGGGGGATTGGTTCCGGGACTCTCCGCGAATACCAAAACTCATGGATGCTCAAGTCCCTTATTTAACATGTATCAGTGCGGTGGTCTTTAGGACCCAGTGGAACCCCGTACTTTCTTTAACATGTCCTTGTGCGGTGGACATTAGGCCCTGGCGGCGCAGCTCTGAATCCGCAGTGTTTCTGTTCATGAAAATAATCACGATCATGATTGAAAATAAGGTGGATGTAATAAAGCAATCAGAAAGATGTGAACTGCCATCCGTCATTGGGAAAGCATGAGACTACAGTTGGTCAACGATCAGAACAGTTTTAATGGAGAATGTGAAAGGCCCTGCCCCGATGAAAGCTACAATTATTACTAAGCAACACAGTGGTTAAATTATTGAAATACGTATGTTTCTTAAGTGTTTTATATGGATAGAAAGGTAAAATATGTACTATATACTAAGAAAAACATTTGACTAACTGACATCTAAATAATACCGGATGTACCTGTTCCGACTTCAAATCCTACTTAAAGACACTCAGGAATAGAACTCATTCATAACCTGAGCACTGCCTGTACTTTTAAGTCATTTCTAGATTACTTATAATACCTAATAAAATGTAAATGCTATGTAAATAGTTGTTATACTGTATTATTTAGGGAATAATGACAAGAAAAAATAGTCTGTATATGCTCAATCAACAAGTGCTGGAGAGAGAACTTCCGGGTTTTCCCGATCCACCGTTGGTTGAATCCGTGCATGCGGATTCAGTGGATAAGGAGGGCCGACTGTATACCGACTATCTTGCTAGCGAACGTACAGTTTCTGATGAATAAGATCAATGATCTCAGAGCCAGGGTGCTGAATCAGAGGGACATCAGGACCGTGTGTGTCATTTGTTTCATGGAGTCCTGGTTTACCCCTTCCGTACCGGATGCAGCGATTCAGATCGACGGGTTTACTATACACCGTCAGGATAGATCTACAGAGTCCCTCAAAAGCAGAGGTGTAGTATGCCTCATGATCAACTCTTCTTCGTGCTTAAATATATCAATGCTGTCCCAATTCTGCTCACCAGACCTGGAATATCTAGCAGTAAAGTGCCATCCTTTTTACCTACTATGGGAGTTCTCTGGGGTCATTTTGATAGCAATTTACATTCCACCTCAGGCCAATGTCAAGCAGGCTTTAGATGATCTGAGCAATGGGATCAACATGCACGAAACAGTGCACCCTAATGCCTTCACCATCATTTTGAGAGATTTTAACCACGCCAGTCTGATAAAATCACTAAGCAATTACCATCAACAGATCACTTGCAATACCAGAGGAAACAACACACTGGACCATTGGAACGCCACCATCAAGAACACCTACCGTGCTATTCCTCGCCCTCACTTTGGGAAGTCTGATCACCTGGCTGTACTTTTACTCCCTGAGTATAGGCAGAGACTGAAGACTGCAGCACCAGCAGTGAGGATCAAGAAGATTTGGACAAGGGAAGCACAGGAGCACCTACAGGACTGCTTTGGATCGGTGGACTGGACTGTATTCATCTTTGAACCTGGATGAGTATGCTTCAGTTGTTACCAACTTCATTAAAACCTGTGTGGATGAGTGTGTGCTCACAAAGACTTACTGTACGTTCCCAAACCAAAAGCCATGGATGAATCAGGAGGTACGTTGTCTGCTAAAGGCTAGATCTGTGGCATTCAAGTCTGGTGACCCAGGCCTGTATGAGAAAACAAGGTATGATTTGTGGAGGGCTATTTCAAGGATGAAGAAACAATTTTGAATGAGGTTGGAGGTGATATCAGATGCACGGCAACTCTGGCAGGGTTTGCAAGACATTACTTCCTACAAAGTGAAACCCAATAGTACGAATGGCAGCGATGCTTCACTACCAGGTGAACTCAACACCTTCTATGCTACTTCACAAGGGAGAATATAACTACAGCTGTGAAGATCCCTGATGACCCTGTGATCTCTGTTCCAGAGGCCGATGTTAGACTGTCTTTAAAGAGAGTGAACCCTCACAAGGCAGAAGGTCTCGATGGAGTACCTGGTGAGGCTCTGAAAACCTGTGCCAACCAACTAGTGGGAGTATTCAAGGACATTTTTAACCTCTCACTGCTATGAGCAGAAGTTCCCACTTGCTTCAAAGGCAAGAATTATACCAGTGCCTAAGAAGAATAATATGGGCTGCCTTAATGACTATCACCCGGTGCACTCACATCGACAGTGATTGTCTCGGCTCGAAACGTGGACTCCTTCTTTCAACGGGGGATGCTGCCCAACCTGCTGAGTTCATCCAGCTTGTTTGTACAACAGTGATGAAATGCTTTCAGAGGTTGGTCATGAATAGACTGAACTCCTGCCTCCTCAAGGGCCTGGATCCATTGCAATTTGCCTATTGCCACAATAGGTCAATGGCAGATGCAATCTCAATGGCTCTCCACACAGCTTTAGACCACCTGGCCAACACAAACACCTGCATCAGGATGCTGTTCGTCGACTATAGCTCAGCATTTAATACCATTATTCCCACAATCCTGATTGAGAAGTTGCAGAACCTGGGCCTCTGTACCTCCCTCTACAATTGGATCCACAGCTTCCTAACTGGAAGATCACAATCCGTGCGGATTGGTGATAACATATCCTCCTTGCTGACGAACAACACTGTCGCACCTCAGGGGTATGTGCTTAGCCCACTCCTCTACTCTCTATATACACATGACTGTGTGGCTAGGCACAGCTCAAATATCACCTACAAATTTGTTGATGATACAACCATTTTTGGTAGAATCTCAGGTGGTGACGAGAGGGCGTACAGGAGTGAGATATGCCATATAGTGGAGTGGTGTCGCAGCAACAACCTGGCACTCAACAAAGATGAAAGAGCTGATTGTGAACTTCAGGAAGGGTAAGACGAAGGAGCACATACCAACCCTCATAGAGAGATCAGAAGTGGAGAGAGTGAGTAGCTTCTCGTTCCTCAGTGTCAAGATCTCTGAAGATCTAACCTGGACCCAACATATCAAAGCAGTCATAAAGAATGCAACACAGCAGCTGTACTTTATTAGGAGTTTGAAGAGATTTTGCATGTCAACAAATACACTCAATAACTTCTATAGTTGTACTGAGGTGAGCATTCTGACAGGCTGCATCACTGTCTGGTGTGGAGAGGCTACTGCACAGGACTGAAAGAAGCGGCAGAAGGTTGTAAATCTTGTCAGCTCCATCTTGGGAACTAGCCTACAAAGTACCCAGGACATCTTTAGGGAGCGGTGTCTCAGAAAGGCTGCGTCCATTATTAAGGACCTCCTGCACCCAGGGCTTGCACTTTTCTCACTGTTACCGTCAGATAGGAGGTACAGAAGCTTGAAGGCACACACTTAGTGATTCAGGAACAGCTTCTTCCCCTCTGTCATCTGATTTCTAAATGGACATTGAAACCTTGGACACTACCTCACTTTTATTAATATAAGGTATTTCTGTTTTTGCACATTTAAAAAATTATTTTCAATACATGTAATTGATTTACTTGTTTATTTATTATGTTTTTTTCTCTCTTCTAGATTATGTATTGCATTGAACGGCTGCTGCTAAGTTAACAAATTTCATGTCGCACGCCGGTGATAATAAACCTGATTCCGATTCACAGCAAAAGAGCTATTTACAGCATCCTTACACACCTGGAGAAGGATGCTTATGTGAGAATGCTGTTCTTGGACTACAGTTCAGCATTCAGCACTATAATTCCCTCCAGGCTTGACAAGAAGCTCAGAGACCTCGGCCTTCACCCTGCCTGGTGTAGCTGGATCCTGGACTTGCTGTCAGATCACAGGCGTGGTTAGAGTGGGCTCCCTCACCACCACCCCTCTGATTCTCAACACAGGTGCCCCTCAGGGCTGTGTACTGAGTCCCCTCCTTTACTCCCTGTACACCCATGACTGTGTTGCCACCCACAGCTCCAATCTGCTAATTAAATTTGCCGAGGACACTACAATGATTGGCCTAATCTCAAATAATAATGAGGCACCTACAGAGAAGAAGTTATCACCCTGACACAGTGGTGTCAGGAGTACAATCTCTCTCTCAATGTCGCAAAAACAAAGGAGATGGTTGTGGACTACATGAGGAATGGAGACAGCTAGCCCCTATTGACATCAATGCATCTGGGGTTGAGAGGGTGAACAGCTTTAAGTTTCTGGCTATACACATCACAGAGGATCTCACGTGGTCTGTGCATTCTGGCTGTGTGGTGAAAAAAGCACAACAGTGCCTCTTTCACCTCAAACAGTTGAACAAGTTTGGTATGGGCCCCCAAATCCTAAGAACTTTCTACAGTGGCACAATTGAGAACATCCTGACTGGCTGCATCACTGTCCGGTCTGGGAACTGTACTTCCCTCAATCACAGCACTCTGCAGAGAGTGGTGTGGACAGCCCAGCGCATCTGTAGATGTGAACTTCCCACTATTCAGGACATTTGCAAAGACAGGTGTGTAACAAGGGTCCGAAGGATCATTGGGGACCTGAGTCACCCCAACCACAAACTGTTCCAGATGCTACCATCTGGGAAATGGTACCACAGCATAAAAGCTGGACCAACAGGCTCCAGGACAGCTTCTTCCACCAGGTCAGCAGACTGTTTCATTCATGCTGATGGAACTGTATTTATATGTTATATTGACTATCCTGTTGTACATACTATTTATTATAAATTACTATAATTGCACATTGCACATTTGAACGGAAGCATAACATAAAGATTTTTATTCCTCATATATATGAAGGTTGGAAGTAATAAAGTCAATTCAATTCAATACTTGAACTGTGGAAGGCCTGTTATCACACCTCCATGATAACATCTCCTAGCCTTTCTGGACAGCAGAAGAAATAAGAAGAACTGGCTATATGACCCTTCATACCCGCTCGGCCATTCAATAAGATGCTGAATGGTTTCTAGCTTAACCTCATCTCTGGTTTCATGTTTCATCCCTCCAACTGGTGATATCCCAACACTCTAAAATTCAGCCTTGAATACAGATAGCAAGCTGGCATCCAAAACTCTCTGCATGAAATCGAGTTTATTGTCATACATAGACACAGCGCAATGAAAACTTGCTTGAGGTAGAGTATTCCCAACATTCATGACACAGTTTTCTCCCCCCATCTGAAGGTGCAGCATTCCTATGAAACTGTTTGTAAGCTGAAATGTCATAAAGCGAAGAAGTAATTACCATTAATTTATATAGGAAAATTTTTTTGAGTGTTTCCAAACCTAAAAAATAACCTACCGAATCATACTAAACAACACATAAAACCTAAAATAACGCGAACATATAGTAAAAGCAGGAATGATATGATAAATATACAGCCTATATAAAGTAGAAATATTGTATGTACTGTGTAGTTACACTTATCAAAATTGAGAAGACAGCGAGCTGAAATTTGATTTGGAGAAAAAAAAATCGGCACATACACGCATATGCATGTACACACATGTGCACAAAACTGCCCGCACAGGGCTTCACGGTCATGGTAGTTTTTCTCGGGGTAAACACCCGTATAAAGTGTGCGTCTTTTTCTCGTAAATGCGAAAATCCTTTTTGGTTAGCGAAATCAGGTACTAATGTCGGTCTTTCACAACAGCGAGCTGTTGTAAAGCAAATGTTCGGAAAATGGGGGCCACCTGTACTTCAAGAACAAAAAAATCAAATCCTCACCTCCATCTTAACTATTGATGCCTCATCCCGACACTACAGCCCGTTTATAGATTGCCTTGTCAGAAAAACATTCTTTCAGCCTCCACAATATATTATCCCAGAAAGCTGTCTCAAATACATTCCATGAACCTGTCCTGAAGGCAACCTTGGCTAACTTTGTTTTTGTCCTGTCTTTAGGATGTCCTACGGCTTTGCATCACCTTTCTTGTAAACCCACATTACTCCTCTATTACTCTAGCTCATAGTAAAAATATTCCCAAGAGTTGTGTTCACCTCCTTGGTATTTCTCATCTCCTGCAAAACTCTGACCACTCCTGGTCTTTTGAGCTAAATTCCTTCCTGAGTTCTGTTTTAAAATCATCCTTCATTATTTGAGTGTAGTATTCTTTGCTTTCAGCCTCTTTCCAAAACGCTAAGAATCCAAGATATTCAGTTCCTAGTGTTCATCATCTTGCAGACACCTTTCTGTAATAGCTTAAGATCAAACCCTTTCACCAATAGTAGTGACATTAATTTAGCCATCTTATCACGAATGCTCTGCACATTCAGGTTGATGCACAGTGCAATGTGGTGTCTTGGAGATCACTGAATAGACTTTATCTGAAGGCTGAGGTAAGACTTGGCAGAATCAGTATCAGGTTTAGTATCAGAATCAGATTTATTCCCACTGACATATGTCATGAAATGTGCTGCTTTCTGGCAGCAGTACAGAGCAAAGACAGAAATTTGATGATGGAAGGAAGGGAAAAGTTTTAAAAACATTGAATGTGAGTTTTCATCTTCCTGTCCCTCCTTCCTGATGGCAGGAATGTGAAGAGGCATGTCCTAACTAGTGAGGGTCTTTAATGATGAGTGCCAGCTTCTTGAGATGTTCTCGATGGCAAGAGGGCTATGCCTATGATGGAAGTTGTGGAGTCTATGTACATCCGTTTTCAGCCTATGCATTGAAGGCTCCATATCAGGCTGCAATGCAACCAGTCAGAATTCTCTCTGTGGCACATCTGTAGAAATTTGCAGAAGTCTTTGGTGACATTCCAGGACAGATCCTCTGAAATGATGATACCAAAGAGTTTGAAGTTGCCGACCCTCTCCACTGGCTCATGGACCTCCTGGTTCCTCCTCCTGAAGTCAATAATTGACCCCTTGGTCTTGCTGACATTGAGTGAGAGGTTGTTGTGACACCACTCAGCCAGATTTTCAATCTCCCTCCTATACGTTGATTCATCACCCCCTTTGACTTGGCCAATGACAGTGGTGTCATCAGCAAACTTAAATACAGTAGTGGAAATGTGGTGAGCTTCACAGTCAGTAGTATAAGGTGAGTAGAGCAGAGGGCTAAGCACACAGCCTTGTGGTACATCTGTGCTGATGGAGACTGTGGAGGAAATGTTGTTGCCAATCCTAACTAACTGGGGTCTACAAGTGAGGAAACCAAGGATCCAGTTACACAATGATGTATTGAGGCCAAAGACCTGAAGCTTATTGATCAATTTTGATGGGATAATAGTATTAAATGTCAATCTCCATTCAATGAAGAGCATTCTGATCTATACATCTGGATATACATTCCACCCATTGTGCTCATGCTATCTCATTAATGTGCCATCCAATTAGTCCCACTCATCTGTAATTTCAGGACTTCAATTGTTTCTCTCCTAACATGATAGAAGTAAAGAGTAGAGTTGTTGCCAGAATCATTTCATAACAGCAGGATATATTTTGGTCTTGGACTTGAATCATAATTAGATGAATGCTTTCCTTTGTGAGCTCTGTCTGCAGATGTGTGGTAGCTGGCAGAACTCTATTATGGTTTTTTTTTGAGAAATGAAACCTACAAGAATTGCTGAGTTGTAGTTGCCTCATTGAAGTCTATGTATATAAAGATGTGAGGGTGTACATGTAACTCTCAGGAACTCTACATCAGAAGAGCACCACAGCAAAATCATTAGAGAAAAAATTTACTTGATGCATTCAACCTTACACAAGCAACCAGTCCGTACATCCATCTAAAAAGGATTGTGGCTCTCTGCTGAAGCTGTAGCACATGAGAATCCAAAGGGATTTTTGTGACCGTGACATTGCTGTCTCTTTTCAGCAAGTAGGTTATGGAGGACAATGGGAAGGCGATTGTAAAGGGAATTTGGGGATATGTCAATTTACCCTCTTACTTTATTTCTTAACATTAGCTTCTTGTGAAAGATTTGACAAGCAACAGTGAAATATTTAGGCTAGAGGCAAAGTGAATTTATTGTGCACTCAGTTGTAACAGTGTTGGTCATCTTTGAAAGGTACAGAAGCGAGTAGATATAGATGAAAAGAATTTCCTATTGAATATGCCAGTCAATTATCTATATTTTAAATAAATGTTCAGATAAAGTAAAGGGAGAAGTACAACACTGCTAAAAATTGTTTTCTGACCAGATTCCCTTTACAGGAAGCAAAAAGATTACTGGAAGGACAAGAAGTACAATGCACATTTTGCTGATAAGGATTTTTCTTAAACCTTATTAATCAGACTTACTGCAAAACATTGATGGAGCAGCCATTTTCCTGCATCATTACTTTTCAGCTTACTGCTGCAAATGTAATCTCTTGTAAACTTAAAAGAATGCATTTCTAGACAAAGCAAGTATTAAAAATGCAAACAGAAATAATGCCAAGCTTGCTTTTTGAGGTTGAAGTGTGATTGCCAAATACTTGGGATGACAGAAGAAATTTTATTTTACATTTGGCTGGACTGTATGCAGAATGACAGTATTTGAAATTGGATATATAATGCCATATGCCCAGGTCTATTATTTTTCAAACTCTGGTATGCAGAAGCCACGGGCAGAACAAACAAACTGCAATAGTTTAATTTAATTCACAGAGACATCACATTGTCCTTTTGTTCCAGATCGGCATTTATAATTTAAACAGCTTGAAGCAGATACTTCTTTTCATTTTTTTTGCATAACAATTGCAATATGTTGAACAGAAATATTCAAGCACCTCTAGCGATTTTGCCTTCAGATTATGATTAAACAATGCCTAAGGTTGTTTGTAAGAAAATAAAAGTCTGCGTCCTGCCGAGATATTTGATGGTCTGACAGCTGTTGAGGAAAAGAGATGAAATTCAAGCCTGGTAGCCTTTCTTTAGTCCCACTGGAAGCAGTTCATATCACAGGCATTTGCCCTTCGTCTGACAGGAGCTGAGGCAGTCTTTTTGTTCTTTGAGATACTGAAAAATGGAGACTACAAGCTCACATCAGGAATAGAGAATGTTTAGCAAAACTAAACTTTTTAATTTGAATGTTGTCACATCGGATATACATCTGCTTGCCAGATCATTCCTAAGCTTCAATAAAAATCACATTAAAACATCCCAATGAGTCTTCATGTACAGTAAAAGGTTAGCAAGTTTAGTACTTAAAAAAATCTGGACTTCTTTCAAGAAGCAATCTCTGGTATTAATAACCAAATACAAAAATAATATTTGCTGTACCAGAAAACATTTAGTTAAATAAAAATACATTGTTCTTTTTGTTCTTCTTCTCAGGCAGTCCTTTGGATTTGAGGGTGATTTCCTTTAACTTCACGTTTTTGGGTTCTGAGTTGGGGGATGTGAACAAATTCTGAATGTCACCATTGACTCTCTCCATTTTTTATCGAGGAATCATAGAATGCATCCCATTTGGATGAATCAAGCTTTGGCATGAAAATCAATCTACTTTAGATTTCAAGAAGTAGCAGAAAGTTATGAATATAGTTCAGTCTATCATGAAATCCAACTTCACCTTCATTGACTTTTTCTATATTTCCCCTGTCTCAGGGAAACAGCTGACATAACCAAAGACCCTTCCCACCCCAATCATTCTCTTTTCTCCCCCTTTCTATCAGATAAAAGATACACAATCTTGAAATCATACAGCACAAGAGGATCAGCTTCTGTCCTGTTGTTATAGGACTCTTAATTGACCTCTTTTTTTTCTTGTACAATGAAGAAATCTGGATCTTATAATTAACGTTTTGACCCCTGCACCTTATTTGTATACATACACTGTACTTTGTAATGGGAACTGTAACACTTTATTCCCCATTCTCTTACTGCTTTTCTCTTTCTTATACATCAATGTACTTGGGTTTTGGAGTGTTCTGTATGGATGGCATACAAAACAAGGTTTTCACTGTACCTCTGTATGTGTGATCATCATAAACCAATCACCAATGTGGACACTGTAGATTCTTCCACAGCTGAGGTACGTGGTGGTTGAACATTGGATATACAGGCAGTCCTTTGAGGATCTCTGCATTATCCCAATAAATGGCTTCAAGATTCTTGACATCATTCTGAATATTCTTTCTCATGGGCTGGAGATTCACAGAATCAGATTTATTATCACTGACATATATGACATAAAATATTTATTTTATAGCAGCAATACAGTGCAAAAGACATAACATTTACAAGGGGTGATTGATAAGTTTGTGGCCTAAGGTAGAAGGAGATGAGTTATACAGCTCTCGTTACATGCACATGCAGTTCAACCCTTTGAGTGAAAATGCAGAAAGTTTGAAGTTAATAATCTCCTTCCACCTAGGCCATGAACTTATCAATCATTCCATGCCGTGGACCACTTCTGGTGGTCCATGACACCAACTTCTACAAAGAAGAGATCCGTATGCTCCACAACCGCTGGACTAAGTGTGTGAATGTAGGAAAATTAAATGTGCTAGGTTTTCTAAAATTGACTGCTTCTACCTTGGGCCACAAACTTACCAATCACCCCTCGTACTATCAAATACAAAAATAAGTAAAAATGCAAAAAAGAAAACCAATAATGAGTTAGTGTTTGTGAGTTGATGGAATGTTCGGAAATCTGATGGCAGAAGGGAAGAAGCTATTTCTGAATCATCGACTGCAAATTTTCAGGTTTCAGTACCTCCTTCCCAATGGTAATAATAAGAAATTAATAGTATTGAAAATGTAGTTGCACAGGCTATCCACTCAGCTGTGGATCACCTGGACAACAGCAATACCCATGTCAGGCTGCTATTTATTGATCCAGCTTGGCATTCAACACATTCATTCCCTCACTACTAACCAACAGGCTTCCAAATGCGTGCCTCTGTACCTCCTTCTGCAACTGGATCCCTGATTGACAGCACTATTGTTGGCAGAATCTCAGATGGCAACAAGGAGGTGTACAGGAGTAAGATCAATTGGCTGTTTGAATGGTGTCAAAACAATACCTTGCACTCAACTTCAGCACGACCAAGTCACTGGCTTCAGGAAGAAGAAATCGGGAGAACACAGACTGGTCCTCGTTGAGGGGTCAGCAGTGGAAAAGGCGAGTAACTTCAGGTTCCTGGGCATCAATGTCTCAGAGGATCTATCCTGGGCCCAACACTTTGGTGCAAACACGATGGAAGCACACAGTGGCTATAGTTCATGAGGAGTTTGAGGAGATTTGGTATGTCACCAGAAACCAGAAAATGTCTACAAGTATACAGTGGAGAGCAGTCTAACTGAATGCATCATCATCATCTGATATGGAGGCTCCAAAGCATAGGATCGATAGGAGCTGCAGAGGATTGTAGATTCAGCCAGCACTAGCCTCACTACTGTCAAGGACATCTTCATAAGGCAGTGCTTCAAGAAGGCAGCATCCACCATGAGGGACCTTCACCATCCGGGAAATGCCCGCTTCTCATTACTACCATCAGGGAGGAGGTATAGGTTTCTGAAGACCCTTACTCAAAGCTGTAGTAACTGCTTTGTCTCCTCCACCATCAGATCTCTAAATATTCGATGATCCCAGCACTATTCATTTATCTTATTTTTTATTGTAACTTACTGCATTTTTTATGTCTTGTGTTGTACTGATGACACGAAACAACACAGTTAATGACATATTTCAGAAATAATAAATCTGACTTTGAACTAATTTTGATCCTGAAGTTGATATCAGATCTTACTCTCAGCCAAGATACAGATCTTCCTCTGAGACTAATTTTCTGATATTTTCTGCCTAGTTTCTGCCAGCTCTGATATTTTATTTTTGTTTGAGACCTCCTTCTCTTACTGGTTATTATGGCCCATTTCAGAGCAACACACCCAAAATGCTGGAGGAACTCAGTAGGTCAGGCAGCATCTAGAAAAAGAATACAGTCAACATTTCAGACTGAAAACCTTTGGCAGGACTGGAGAAAATAGCTGAGGAGTAAATTTAAAAGGTAGGCGCTCGGCGAAGTGGTCTCCCAAACTACGTCGGGTCTCACTGATATACAGGAGGCCATACCAGCAGCGCCAAGCACATTATATAACCCCAACAGACTCACAGGTGAACGTTCGTCTCACCTGAAAGGACTGTTTAGGGCCCTGACTGGTAGTGAGGGAGGGGATGTGGGGGTAGGTGTAGCACTTGCTCCACTTGCAAGGATAAGTGTCAAGAGGGAGATCAGTGGGGAGGGATGAATGGACAAGGGAGTCGCGTAGAGAGCAAACCCTGGGGGGTGGTGAGGGGGGAGAGGAAAGATGTGCTTGGTGGTGGGATCCCGTTGGAGGTGGCAGAAGTTTTGGAGAATTATATGCAGGATTCAGAGGCTGTTGGGGTAGTAAGTGAAGACAAGAAAAAACCCTATCTCTGGTTGAGTGGCGGCAGGATGGGGTAAGAGCAGACTTGTGTGAAATGGAAGAGATGTGGTTGAGGGCAGGATTAGTGATGGAGGAAGGGAAGCCCCTTTCTTAGAAAAAAGAGGAGATCTCATTCATTCTAGAATGAAAAGCCTCACCCTGAGAGCGATGGAGACTGAGGAATTGAGAGAAGGGGATGGCACTTTTACAAATAACAGGGTGGGACGAGGTATAGTTCAGGTAGCTGTGAGAGTCTGTGGGCTTATAATAGACATTAGTGGATAAGCTGTCTCTGGAGATAGAGACAGTGAGATCTAGAAAGGGGAGGGTGTCGGAAATGGACCAGGCCTGAAATGTCAACTGTACTCTTTTCCTAGATGCTGCCTGGCCTGCTGAGTTCCTCAAGCATTTTGTGTGTGTTGCTCAGATTTCCAGCATCTGCAGAATTTCTCCTGTTCGTGAACGGCCCATTTCTGTTTGTTATTTGCTGCCAGTACTATATCAGAAGTCAGTAGCAACACATAATGTGAATAGTATGCCACAGCTACCATCAAAGTAAATGCACACCACCAAGTAAGGGGGATTTCAGACACGCTGCTAAGAGCTGAGTTTATTTCAACATAAAATATCATCAAAAGCTGCATGTTGTAGGAGGTGGAGGAGGCCAGGAACATAACTGTGAGTGAGCAATGCACCAAAGGTGATTATAGCCATCCCAGCAAGAGCAAAATATACTTCTGCTGCTAATTATCTGTGCTGAACTTCAATCATTGCAGATACTGGTAACGTTGAACAAATTAAGCACAAAAACAAACTGCAATCTTTAGAAATGACTCCAACTGTTGGCAGCTCAAAACTGTACAGCAACAGCAAACCTGCTGTGATTTCAATCTAAATGAATAACCTCGCTATGAAAGAGTACTCATAGTTATGGAAGTACCAAAAACACCTGACAAATCGTAAAATATCAAGCACAATGCATGTTCATATGCAAGATACAATTGAATATTTATTTGTAATAGCATCCTTCGAAAAGCAAATATTTGTAAGTTTGTTTTTCTTTAAGATACCAAAGTACTTGGGAAAACTAAGATCCCAAAGCAGATAATTTCTCTCAGGCATATGTAGTTTAATCATCTCTGTTAGGTGGAGGTTAGGTATATTCCAAAAATTTAATGTCTGATAAATATGAAGATGGTTCAAGGTTGATGGGATGGCCCACGTTCAGCGTCAGCTAAACAATGTGCTGGAAGCAGGTCAGACAGCATCCAATAAAAGAGATACGAGGCCTGTAGAATTGATACCCTGTAACACCAGCTCTGCAGATTTTGGATTTTCAGATTCAAGCCATTAAGCAAGGAAGATGAGGCTAATGAAAAAGAAATAGAGCAGCTCTGCTTGAAGGAACCAGAGGAAGATCTCAGGAAAGAAAACATCAAAACCTAGAGAGATTACAAGATACAAAACTACTCTTGCCATCCTCAAATTTTGCTTCACCATCTGCAAAATGCTGAATGTATCACTGGAGAAGTGCCACTACTCATGTGATTTCTTCTATGACAAAATAATAAATTGCTATGGAGCTTTCAGCATCGTCATTTGAGATGGACTGTTGCACTTCTTTTGAATGCATCTGGCATTATCTGTGACTTCTGTTATCATAATTCTTTGAGATCTACAGATCAAACAAAATGAAACTAACAACCAAATGAAAGTAATATAATGTGAAGTATGTAGACTGCTTTGTACTTACATTAAGTTGGACCTGGCTGTCATTTATACGCTAACCATTCACTGGCATAATGTTGAGGGGTAAATGCTAAATGCATCTGGATCCTATCATCAGAGAGTCACTGTTCGACTACACAGTACTTGATTTAATGGTTAGCCCAGTGATGCTGCAGGTAGATGCAATGGCATTTTCAGGATGTTGCAAACTTGTTTAACCAGGTGTATGCAGAAATCTGAGACTTACTCAGACATGAAGGGCCAGTCATAAACCGTTCTCTTTAGAACTACCAGCACCATGCCACTCATAAACTTCGAAAGAAAAATTGTCCATGCAGGAAATATTCACCTTTAAAATGTACTATGTGTAGCATGATGGGTTAAAGTTTACCTTTATTACCTTTACTTTGTCTTTTGGAACAAGCTTAACAAACTTTGGAGATCGGTAAGAACTGTGCATTTACATAGTGTGTTTGAAACCCTCAGGATATGCCAAAGGTGCAGTCAGGTCCTCCTGCAATGTAGAGATTATTATGTGCAGGGAGACATTGCAACCAATTTGCTTAGAGCAAGGTTGCTCAAACATCAGCAAAATAATGACCAAATAATGGGTCACAGATGGCTACAATTACACTGGTACTTCACTGATCTCTAACTGGTAGAACAGTGATTTATTACAATCCTCTTGGTCCTCGGGTATTGTTATTCACAGGTATGTGCTTCGCAGTATTTAGAATAACATTCACTCAGTCTGCATGATGGACTTGGAATCCAGGTCAAAACCCTGCTCTCCCTGATGCTCAAGTCCACACTAATGGTCTGTGTCCACTGTCTCAGTGCCAAGAAACTAAATCACTGTCCTGGCCCACCCTGTATCTGCCCTGACAGGCAGACCTTTCACATCAAGGCAAAGGACAATTCATTATGGTAGGAACCCTGTTTGAAGGCAAGGAATACACTGCACTTTCAGCAATGCACTATGACGCTGTGAGGAGCTTGTTCGTGTTCCCAGCACAGTGATGGCCAGATGCACAAAGAGCAAGGTTTTTCTTGCACTAGGTTATGCACACAAAATGCTGGAGGAACTCAGCAGGTCAGGCAGCATCTATAGAAATGAATAGGTTGTCACCATTTTGGGGCAAAACTCTTCTTCAAAACTGAGAAGGAAGGGGGAAGATGCCAAAATAAAAAGGTCGGTGGAGTGGAAGAAGGCTAGCTGGAAAGTGATAGGTGAAGACAGGTGGGTGGGAAGATGAAATCTGATAGGAGAGGGGAATGAACCATAGGAGAAAGGGAAAGCGGATGGGACCCAATGGGTACTAATAGGCAGGTGAGAGCAGGTAAAAGTTCAGAGTTCAGAATAGGGAAAGGTGGATGGGTGGGAAGTCACACATCCCTCTTTACATATTGTTATAATGGCCTCAAGTAGTACGAGAACTCTCATTCCTGGAAACATATCCTGAACACTGAATGAGACACAGGTGGAAACACCTTTCAGCAGGGGGCATTAACTGTATACATTTTAAACTTCACTGCTGGCACTCTATGTCTGTAAATTGCAGCAATGCATTGGTGCAAAGTTATCCAGATCACATCTCGGACTTTATGAATGTGATGTTCAATGATCTATTTCAAGAAACAATGAACTGGATGTAGAAAGAAGCAGACAATTACAGATAAGGAAACAGGATGAATTGCAGACAAATTGGATGAAAGAAAGAGAGAAGCTGATAAAGAATTCCAAGGAAAGACTCAGCAAATAAACAGAAGAATAAAAATCATTGTATTAACCCTTGATAATGAACAAAATGAATGATAAGAATGGTGTGCAAAATGACCACTCACTCTTGACCTCCAATTGTGGGTCCAATGTACCTTCAACTTTTTACTGAGGAGGAAGAGTAGGATTAATTTCTCAGTTCATACGATTTGTTGGATGAAGACTAAAGTATATCTAACATAATAGTCATCACTTGATATGATGATAATAGATAACCGGTTATTGAATTTATACTCCATCAATTAAAGACTTACAGTAAAGATAGCATCTCTCGCAGCCTCAAAATATCCCAACATGCTTTGAAGCCAATTGAGTACTCTTAAAAATTAATCTTCATTCTGATGGAGGACAGCAAACTCCCACAATTAAAATGCATTCAGATAATCTACTGATTATCTGCTTTCAGCTATATTAATTGAAGAAAAATATTAGTAAGGATCCTGGAAATAGTCCCAAGTTCTTTGAAAGAATGCCACATAAGCATCTTTGTGCCCCTGAGGAAGTCATGGTTTATCATGCCAACCAAAAGATGGCATGACTGACAGTATAATAATTTTATTCTCAAAACTATGGAGAAGTCAGAATCAAGAATGCTACAGATTGAGCCAGCAGAAATTCTATTTAGTCTCTTGACAACTGAGAAATAACAAGAGGAATTCATGCAGCAGAGACCTTCTTCTTTCAAGTCAACTAACTAGCTTACCACATCTTGTCACTTATACATGGCATCTAAATTAAATTAATTGTATCACTACATGTCAAAATAGCTTGGCATCATGAGACTGATTTCATTCTATCACGAACAGGAATGTGTAAGGCAGTACTGGCACATAATACATAAGTTTTAGAAGTTGCAAAAAACAATTCATCACCACCTGGGGTGATGCTTCCCAGCTTCATCGGTCTCTTTCTCTGCCTTCAATCTCGAATGTCATGTTGCTGTGGATCACATTATTAAGCAGACTCTTACTACTTGAATTACCAGCTCTAAATGGCTGCTGTAGGATTAATTTGCATTAATGCCATAAATCTATCATGTTTTATGACATGCAATGAATTTCAATGGGGAGCCTCAGAGCAAGACTGATGGGATAGAAATTTGTCCTTGGTCTCTTATTCGCTAAATGTAGAAATGGAGTTCGTTATTAGAAATAGATTACTTGTGTGTGACTTCAATGGAACCAAACTGGAAGTGAACTACAATATTTAACCATGTTCTGAATGTACATTTAATACAAGAGAACAATGTCAAATGTCTTTCCTTTGATGCCCGTTATGTGTTTCGTAGTTAATATAGTTCCACAATACTACAACCATTGTGTTAATATCTCCTTTCTTGTCCAAAGGATTATTTTGTCTGCTCATCTATTTTTCCACGCATAACTTCTGCACACAGCCAATTTCTCCGTCCATCCAGTTTGTCCTGTATGTAATAATTGTCCATGACATATGGAACTGGTCTGTTTTCCATACCAAATAACCATTTTCATCATTATGTGCCATCAATATTGTGGCAACATATAATGATGTACTTAGTTTCTTGCAATGTATTTAAAATATGGCTATGATTTGTGAAAGATTAATGAAAAATAGAGCAAGTTGTATGAGGAAAAACAGATGGCTGGATGTACAATTTTCATTAAAATTAGAAACTGCTCTTCACTTTAGGAATACAAATGAGGCATTTGTGTATATGATACAATGCAAAATCTGGAATATATGATTTAATTATACGCAGTGAGTTCTGTGCACCGGATAGAAAAAACCTGTATGTTTTTAATTTGTCAATAAATATTTTAGTACAATTTTCAACACATAATTATGCTGTAATTTTAATAGGATGGATATTTCTGGGTATGAAACTATGGATATATTTGTAAATAACTGAGTTACCGCCATTGTGTTTGAAAAACAGTAGCTGGAGTGGATTTCTATTCATATTTCAGACTCTGGACCATTCGCAGTTAAGAGTCAACTATATTGGCTTGGAGTCACATATATGCTGGGTAAGATTTGTTAACTTGCTTCAGTGAAAAGCATTAACAAACAAGAGGGTCTTTTAAGAATGAATTAGTTGTTTTGTAGGCATTATTGCTGATAATTAGTTTTTGTTTCAACTTCAGTATCATTAGCAAAAATTAAACTTCAAGCTGCCATCGTGACATATGAATTTGGGCCTCTGAATTGTTCATCCAATAACTTAGACACTGCAACATCACCATAATTAGCTGAGGATACTGGGTGAGGAGGCATTGTTGTTTTTCCTATTAACTCCCACATCCCACATAGATGAGCATCACTGCATCCGTTCTCAAATTACATAAATCACAGTGCAAATGCCCAGTGACAGAGTACGGGCAAGTGCACATAAATCAGAAAGAAAATATCATTTGTACATCACAAATGCTGTTATAAGGTATAGAATAGGCTTACTCTTTTATTGAGTTTAATATTGGAATCAGTATAGATAATTGGTAGACTGAATGGTCTAATCCTGCTCCTATATCTTATGATTGAGTCTCATATTTTAATAGCAAAAAGTTAAATTTGCTTCAGTGATTTTGATTTGAGGGAAGACAGAGATTAATATTAAAATGCTTTGTCCACACTCAGTGAAAATAATGTTCATTAAGTACTAAATTGGTTTACTATTGTCATAAGTACTGAGTGAAAAATTTTGTTTTGCCTCGCACTGGGGCTATACGGCGTTGAGGCGCGTCCCCTGGGTGGTGGATGGGGAATCCCTCGTGTGAGGTGTGCACCAGATAATATGGAAGAAGGTGCCGCAAACCAACATAGCCTAGGAGAAGGAAATCCGATTCCAAACCCGGGTAGATAGGACTCGTTAGCCTCGGATGGCAGCCTATCTAGGAGAGGGAAACTCTGATTTCAAACCCGGGCAGGTGGAGCTTGTTAGCATGGAAATGCCATCGCCTAGGGGAAGGTGACCCCGACAGAAAACCCCTGGTCCTCCAGGTTGGGGGTTGTGCAATGGGCTAACAACCCGTTCACGTAAAACAAGCAATTGTTACAGAAACCGTCAACAGATTGTCAACCACTAACCCAGGTCTCGGGAAAAGCAGGGCCCCATTCAGGAGGCTGATGACGCGCTGCAACCAAAAGCCGTCAGGAAGCTGCAGGGCTGATAACCCTCCTTCACCCGAGGAAAACCATAATGGAGGTTCCAAAGCTGCTCTCACAGAAGAAATCTATCCTAATCGGAACATGGAATGTGAGATCGCTTTGGGAGACAGGTAGGTGCGCACAGGCAGTGAAGGAAATGAACCGATACCACCTCACACTCCTGGGCATGTGCGAAGCAAGGTGGAATACTTTTGGTGAGACCAAACTGCAGACGGGAGAAACTCTGCTCTATTCCGGCAAAGAAAAAGAGGAAGACCCGCATGAGGCTGGCGTGGCCCTGATGTTGTCCAAAGAAGCAGCCAGAAGTTTGATAGAATGGGAACCAGTGTCCGACCGTATTATCACAGCCAGGTTCGAGTCCAGATTCCAGAAGGTATCCATTATCCTGTGCTATGCCCCAACTAACAACGCAGAGGAAGAAGGAAAAGATCTCTGCTGCACCCAGCTTCAAGCAGTAGTTGGAAAGGTACCTAAGCAAGATATGTTGATCGTCATGGGAGATCTGAATGCCAAAGTAGGCAGCGATAACACTGGCAGGGAGAGAGAGATGGGCCAGAATGGTCTGGGGAATATGAATGAAAATGGAGAACTCCTTACCGACTTCTGTGCCTTCAACGAACTGACCATTGGAGGTACCCTCTTTCCCCACCGACACTGCCACAAGATAACCTGGGTCTTGCCTGACCATCAAACAGAGAACCAGACTGATCACGTTATAGTCTTCCAGCACTGGAGAAGTTCATTGCAAGATGTGAGAGCCAAAAGAGGAGCAGATATTGGATCTGACCACCATTTGGTTGTTGCAAAGCTGAAGATGAAGCTGTCAGCCAAGAAGAAGCAACAGAACACGCGAATAAAGTTTGATGTTAGAAAACTACAGATGGAAGAGAACAAGAAAGATTTCCACATCGCCTTGCAAATCCACTTTGGGGCTCTTCAAATAGAGGAACAAGATGAGAGAACAGCAGAACACGCCTGGATTACCTTCAAGCAGGCCACTGTAGGAGCCTGCGAAGAAGTACTGGGAAGACCACCAGTCAACAGTACACCTTGGATCAGGGACGAGACATGGCAGAAGGTGGAGGAGAGGAAAAAGCTCAAACAGGAGTTGAACCAGGCCAGAACCCGGCAACAGAAACAAATCACCGCCAACAGGTACAGCTTGATGGCCAAGGAGGTGAAGAAACAGCTCAGAAAGGACAAGAGGTCATACTTCAATGAAATAGCAGAGCAAACAGAAACAGCAGCTAGTAAAGGGGACCTCAAAGCACTCTACATGACAACTAAACTTTTGAGAGGGAAGAAAAGCAATTTCAACAGACCTGTTAGAGACAAGACAGGCCATCTGCTCACTTCGGTTGAAGATCAGCTGGCGAGATGGAAGGAACACTTCCAGGAAGTATTGAATAGACCACCACCACAGAATCCACCTGACCTGGAGCCTGGAGACCCACTCAACATCAATATCAGTGAAATCACCAAGCAAGAAATTTGAAAAGCCCTGAAAAGCCTGAAGAACGGCAAGGCTGCTGCAGAAGACAACATTCCTGCAGAAGCACTGAAAGAGGGTGGAGAGGCTATGGTGGACCATTTGCATATACTGCTGAATTTGATATGAAGAACAAGAGAGATCCCATCAGATTAGAAGAAGGGCCTCCTTGTGAAGCTGGCAAAATCTGGAGATCTTTCACTGTGTGGCAAGTGGAGGGGGATCACCTTGTTGTCCATTCCTAGCAAAGTTCTCACCAGGGTCATCTTGGAGCGGATGAAAGACGCCATTGACCAGAGACTTAGAGATGAGCAGGCAGGGTTCAGGAAAGAGAGATCATGCATTGACCAGATAGCTACACTTCGAGTCATTGTGGAGCAGATAATAGAATGGCAAACTCCACTATATGTGTGTTTTATTGATTTTGAGAAGGCATTTGACAGCCTGGACAGAAAGTCAATGGGGAGCATCTTCAGTATCATTAGCAAAAATTAAACTTCAAGCTGCCGTCGTGACATTTGAATTTGGGCCTCTGAATTGTTCATCCAATAACTTAGACACTGCAACATCACCATAATTAGCTGAGGATACTGGGTGAGGAGGCATTGTTGTTTTTCCTATTAACTCCCACATCCCACATAGATGAGCATCACTGCATCCGTTCTCAAATTACATAAATCACAGTGCAAATGCCCAGTGACAGAGTACGGGCAAGTGCACATAAATCAGAAAGAAAATATCATTTGTACGTCATAAATGCTGTTATAAGGTATTTAATAGGCTTACTCTTTTATTGAGTTTAATATTGGAATCAGTATAGATAATTGGTAGACTGAATGGTCTAATCCTGCTCCTATATCTTATGATTGAGTCTCATATTTTAATATCAAAAAGTTAAATTTGCTTCAGTGATTTTGATTTGAGGGAAGACAGAGATTAATATTAAAATGCTTTGTCCACACTCAGTGAAAATAATGTTCATTAAGTACTAAATTGGTTTACTATTGTCATAAGTACTGAGTGAAAAACTTTGTTTTGCGTACTATCCAGACACTTTATAGATTCATCATATACTGAACACTGACAAGTAATTACTAGGTTAATTAAGAAACATTCCAATCAGTGGATTTGAAGTCTTACCGGAGAATTATTTTCAAGCTAGGTATTTTCTGAGGCTCAACAATTTCTGAAGAGCTTCCATTTCCTTTATATCTTAAAGTGCTGTTACCTACAAATACCCAAAGGTCCTGGTAGTAAAGAATTCTCAGGTTTGTAATCATTCCCATATATATGTATATTGAAGCAGGTCTTCTGTTGCCCTCACATCTCTGGCTGCCCACTCTGCATGGTTCAGCATGGTTCCTGACCACAGATCGCTACATTGGTATGGCTGAACACAGCACTGGCTTGGGAGCTGTCAGTTGTGATCTGTCTGAATATATTTTCTGAAAGTATCTTCAGAAATCTTAATATTTTCAGAAATCTTAAAACATTTCCTTATCCTGTCAGAGGTCAGTCCGTCAGATCAATCCATGAAAGCTCCAAAAGAACTCAACAATGCCTCCAGTCTTTATCCTCTTTCCTTATTTCCACTTACTTAGACTGAAGGGTAATATATAGTAGCCAACATGCCTACTAGCATACTGATGGAAAACCATGCACTGATGTGGAGAACATGCAAACTCCACATAAACAGCATCGAAGGTCAGACTGAATGCAGATCTCGGGATCTGTAAAGCAGCACAGTAGTTTTAATTGCTGCACTATGAAGCATTTCAACATTTTGAACACATTTTCACACACATTTAAAATCAATTTTAATTATTGTAACTGTCACAGAATCATGGAAGGAGGCAATTTGGACAATTCTACCATAGGAACTCTCTAGCTCCATCCAATAGACTTTGAAGACTTGCAATTTTTTCTTCAACAGATATTTGTGCAAATATCTATTGAAGGCCATAGGATTGCAATGGAATCCACTTCTACAACATCTGCAAGCTGCTCATTCATATTCTAACCTAGCACTGCTTAAAAATAAACTCAACTCAATCTTCATCCTCTTCCATTTATTTTATACCTATAACTAACAGCTTCCCACTATTTCTCCATCCAGATTCTCATTATTTTATGCTATTAAATGTCCCATCTCCATAAAGAAAACAGTCCCCATGTCTCTAATTTATTCTTATAACTGTAATCCCTCATCCCAAGGACTATTCTCATAAATCTATTTTAGACCCTTTCTAACTCCTTTACATTCTGTCTATAATAAAGAGACCAGAATGAAATATCTTTCTGTAGTTGAGGCCTGACTTAAGCTTTATGTATTTTCAACATGTTCACCCTGGTGTAATCTGTGCCTGTATTAATAAAGCCTGGATGAATTATGTGTTTATCCTAAGCTACATTTTTACCCTGCAGGGTCACTTTCAATAGTTTGTGTACTCATACCCCCAAAACCCGCTGCCTCCTAAACACGCTTTGGAACAATATCAATTATTCTATATCGCATTGCTTTGCTCATCCTAGCAAATGCATGATCTGGACATAACCTTGAATAGGTTTAGCAGATAAGCACTCCATTGTAAATACTGGAAGCCTTGTGGAAAACTGTGCTTCCCCTTTGAACCCCTGAAGCAACACAAGCAGTAGCAACCAGAATCGATGTCACTGGGCAAGCACAGGAAATTGCATCTTCCAGAGGTAAGAAATACCTCCAGAATGGCTTACCTGCCTCAGTATGGCTGACTGCTCCACTCTCTAAATGTTTCCAGTAATGACTTTAGGCTTGTTTAGGTTTTTTCTTCCCTCCCGCCGCCCCATCCACATTGGTCATGGTGAAGCCCAATTAGCCACTGTGTCATTAATATATGACTGAGTTTACAGTGAAGTAAGAAAGATTAAGAACTGTAATCTTTTAAGTAAAAGGTCTGACATGTCAGTAAACTGGCATGAAATGCATGTGCTTGTGAGAAGTCTGGAAATCTCATTTGTTTAGGACATGGTAAGCTAGCTAATAATATTAAAGAGAATACCAAAGTTTCTTCAGATATATAAAGCGTAAAAGAGAGGCAAGAGTAGATATTGAACCGCTAGAAAATGATGCTGGAGAGGTAGTAATCAGGAAATGGCAGAAGAGCTGAATGAGTATTTTGCATCATTTTTCACTGTGGAAGACACTAGCAATAGGCCAGACATTCAAAAGTGTCAGAGGACAGAAGTGTGTGAACTTGGCATTACTAGGGAGAAGTTTCTTCTGAAACTGAAGGGTCTGAAGGTAGATAAGTCACCTGAACCAAATGGTCTGCACCCCAGGGTTCTAAAAAAGGTAACTGAAGAGATTGTGGAGGCATGGTTCTGGAGGACTGGAAAATTGCAAATATCACTCCACTCTCCAAGAAGAGAGAGAGCCTAAAGAAAGGAAATTATAGGCCAGTTAGTCAGACCTCAATGGCTGAGAAGATGTTGGAGTTGATTGTTAAAGATGTGATTTTGGGGCACTTGGAGGCACATGATAAAATAGGCTGTAGTCAGCATGGTTTCCATGAGGGAAAATCTTTTCTGACAAATCTGTCAGAATTCTTTGAGGAAATAACAAGCAGGTTAGACAAAGGAGAATTGGTGGATGTTGTGTACTTGGATTTTCAGAAGGCCTTTGAAAAGGTGCTACACATGAAGCTGCTTAACAAGTTAGGAACTCATGGTATTACAGGAAGGATACAGACATGGATAGAAGAGTGACGGACTGGCCAGAGGCAAAGATTCGGAATAAAGGCAGCCTATTCTGGTTGGCTGCTGGTGACTAGTTGTGTTCCACAGGGGTCTGTTTTAGGACCACTTCTTTTTACATTATATGTCAATGATTTGGATGCTGAAATTTAAGGCTTTGCGTACTATATAAAGATAGGTAAAGGGGCAGGTAGCTTTAAGGAAGTAGAGAGGCTATAGAAGGACTTAGACGGATTAGGAGAATGGGCATATAAGTGGCAGATGGAATACAGTGTCAGGAAATGTATGGTCATATAAAATACAAGCATAGACTATTTTCCAAATGGAGAGAAATTTCAAAAATCGGAGGCACAACAGTACTTGGGAGTCCTTATGCAGGATTTCCGAAAGGGTAATTTGTAGGTTGAGCCTGCGGTGAGCAAGGTGATGCACCATCAATAACTCTTGGAGACGTGAGTCAAGGTAGGCTTTTATTAGCTGGAAGAAAGCACCGTCAGCAGCAAGAGATCACCACACAACATCCTGGAGACTGAGGGAGGAGCAGTGCCTCCAATAGCCTTTATACAGGGGTTTGTGGGAGGAGCCACAGGAGCAGTCAGCAAGGGGGGGGGGGGCGCGTGTCCAGACAGGTATATGTAGTTTACCACAGAAGGCAAATGCGATGTTAGCATTCATTTCAAGGGGACTAGAATATGCAAGGATGCATTGTTGAGGCTTTATGAAGCACTGGTGAGACTTCAATTGGAACAGTGTGAGCAGGTTAGGGCCCCTTACCAAGGAAGGATATGCTGACATATCCTGGACTGGATATTCCGGGGGAGTCTAAGGCCAGAAGACACAACCTCAGATTAAAGGGACGCCCATTTAGATTGGAGATGAGGAGGAATTTATTTAGCCGGAGAGTGGTGAATTTATGGAATTAATTGCCACTGGTGGTTGTGGAGGCCAAGTCATTGGGTGTACTTAAAGCAGAGGTTGGTAGATTCTTGATTTAGGGCACGAAGAATGCAGAAAATTGGGTCTGAGAGGGAAAATGAATCAGCCGTGATGAATGGCGGAGCAGACTCGATGGGTCAAATGAACTAATTTTTGGAACTAATTTTCAGTCTTGTGGTTTGTGGAATGAGCAGACTGACTTGCTGCTAGGCAGAAAACACACTCCTGCTATTAAAAACAGATTCTTCCATAACCATTTAAAATTTTCACTCTGGTGTTGCATTACTCAATTCTCCTTATGTTATTTATTAAATCATGCTGTCACAACAGCAGAGTGAGCTTGTGTCACATCAGAGTATGACTGAAGTAAATACTTCATATGTTGTAATGCCTGCTCATTTACTTCTGATCAATTCATAGCAGTATAAAGAATCTACAGTATTGACCATTCTATAAGCAACAATAGTAGAATTTTAAATACTAATGTAGTATTCCTGGGCAGAATTAGACATGCACTTATTTAGAATCAGGCAACATTATTACAACCAATAAAATTATTTGTGTGTTAAAGGTGTGGGAAATAATTATAAAGTCAAAGTAATACAGCAGAGAAAAAGGCCTTTCTGCCACCCTATCGTTATCGACCTATGTACATTCATCAAACTTATCAGCACTTGGTTTGTCACCTTCTTTGCCTGGGAGGTTCAAGTGTAACCTGGATATTTCTTAAATGTCCTGGGAGTCGATGGCTCTACTATCCTCTTAGGTAGTATCAGCAACACACACAAAATGCTGGAGGATCTCAACAGGCCAGGCAGCATCTATAGAAAAAAATACAGTCAACGTTTTGGGCCAAAACTATTTGGCGAGACTGGAGAAAAAAAGTTGAGGAGTAGATTTAAGAAGTGGGGGGAGGAGTGACAGAACCTCCAGGTGATAGGTGAAACCTAGAGGGGGATGAATGAAGTAAAGAGCAGGGATGTTGACTGTTTGAGATGAGGTGAGGGAGAGAAAGAGAAGGTGGGGGGAAGCGGTTGGGAGGCATTACCGGAAGTTTGAGAAATTGATGTACGTGCCATCAGATTGGAGGTTAACCAAACGGAATATAAGGTGTTGGTCCTCTAACCTAAGTGTGGTGTCATCACGACAGTGGAGGAGACTATGGATGGACATCTTGGAATGGGAATGCAAAATGGGATTAAAATGGGTGGTCTCTGGGAGATTCCGCTTGTTCTGGCAGATGGAGCATAGATGCTCGGTGAAGCGGTCTCCCAATCTACATTGTGTCTCACTGATGTCCAGGAAGCCACACCAGGAGCACCAAATACAGTAAATGACACCAGCAGTCTCAGATGTGGCGTTGCCTCTCCTGGATGGTAGTGAGTTGATTTCCAATCCCCTTTCCCTCTCTCACCTCATCTGACCAATCAACTTCCCAGCTCTTTACTTCATCCCTCCCCCTCCAGGTTTCACCTATCACCTGGTCTTTCTCTTTCCCCTCCCCCCACCTTTTAAATCTATTCCTCAGCTTTTTTTCCTCCAGACTTGCCGAAGGGTTTCAGCCCAAACATCAACTGTACCTTTTACCTTAGATGCTGCCTGGCCTGCTAAGTTCCTCCAGTATTTTGTGTGCATTGCTTGGATTTCCAAGATCTGCACATTTTCTCTTGTTTGTTCTTAGGTATTATGTTCCAAATTCCTCTGGGTGAAAATAGAATTCAATCCTTTGTTTCTTAGCTTAATCCAACAAGCTCTGGTTATCAATACCTCTGCTATGTAGTAAAGTATACTTTATACAAATCCATATCATATGAGTAGATAACAAACTTTCTGTTAACATCACTAAAAGATAATTCTCACATATTATCAATTCTTAATAAACAAAAGCATAAATGTGAAATTTCAAACCAGTCTGAATATAGCTAATTAAAAGAAAAACACATTCTACTAGCTGGGGAATATGTACATTGCAAAATAAATAGTAGTTTCTTTCCTCTTTAATAATCCTCTCCCCATGCCTCATTGCTGCCAGGAAATATGAAGCCAAAGGTAGTCAATTTAACCACTGACCAAAATACTAAGAACTTGCCTCTCAAGAGATATACTCTCATAATATAATCAAAATGAATTAACAGTCAATCATTTAAAAGTGTTTAATAGGCCATTAAATACCTAAAGTGAAATCCAAATTAACATTGAATAGGTCAAGTGTTGTAATTAGTCATAAAGTCCTGGTGTGTGCAGATCAAGTTTAATAATTACACACCTCAGTAGCTGACTGATCTGAAAGAATCAAATCATTATTTGATAATGTTATATTAATGAATTGTCCCTTCAGAGTGATCGAGAAATGTGGGCCATGAGATCCACCTAGACATTAACCTATTATATTTAAAGCAAGGTTTGGTGTTTATCTTTATAACATGTTATATTTATCTTTGTAAAATGGCTTCTGAATTAACAATGCTTTCAATCACATTTCTATTGAAATAGACCCTGCTCAAGGTACCATCACTGGAGATATGTTCGTTCCGTTTGTATATTTATGTCATAAGAAAGGGAAAAAAAGATATTTTTAATATGTGCAAAACATGAAAATCCACACTGTATAAAGATTTATTTAATAATCCTGCAATCCAAACTACATACATTTTGTAGGACTGGACTGAAACACTGTAGAAGCTGTTGTCAAAAATCATTCTCCTGCTAAGATTTCTCTGAGAGTACAGGGTTATGGAATTTTTCCTTAGTGTTGAGAGCTTAGCAAATGGCCTTATTCATGGAAAATATGCTCTAATTACCCATCTTAAAAGCAAATATTTGTAACTGAAGAGAGATTGATATTTTTATGGCGGAGAAAGATAGACAGCATTATAATTAATCCTATTTGGCAGAAATATTGACTTACTATTCTTAGTTCTGTAGGAAATACACCACTTGTCTGCCCACTGTCAAATTTGGTCTGCATCTGTCTGAGGTGATTCACTCTATGTCCATCTTTCAGATAGGAACCAAATGATTCTGTAAGGGAGTTGTCATCAGCAAATAGTACATTGTCACTTTTATGTTCTGAGGCTGTTGATGAAGAAGCAGCCTAATCTTTGGGAATCCTTGTGTGCGTTTCAAAAGAGGGAAATAAAAAGTATATGTTTAGGTGCCCGTGTTTCTCTACTCTGAGCCAATTTTGTATTCAATTTAACATTTGAGATAAATGCACATAAGTACAGGATATCATTGTTTACCGAGGAGTTCTAAAAATTAATTTCATTTTATGATGAATATTGTAAAATTATTATAATTTAAACTAGAAACCATAATATCTCAGCTCAACAGTTTGTTTTGCAGCAGAATTAGCAATTGCATGATTGGATGCTCTGAATTAAATATTCTAACAGTTATTCATTCATGAGGCTTTGCATAATTACTACAAGGATATTAGTGTGGAATGATTGGGATCTACTTTCAATCAGCCTTCCCAATATCAAATTATTTGCTTTTTCTTAACTCAGCTGCAGCAGCACCAGCTCCAAAGACATTGGATACAAATGAACCAAGGAACATCTGATAAAGTCTTTGAGAACTTATGCTTCTATGGCACCAGTGCTGATCTTTCTCAAATCAAGGTTGAGATTAGTTCACAAGATTGTTCACAGGAAGGTATTATTTAATTTCCAATTCTCATTTTCCTCTGTTCACAGCAGAAGGGGACTGACTTTGCCTCAATACACAGAGGCAACATACAGTCAGCAATGACTTTTCTTTCTACCTGCATTGTTATCTTTGAAACCTTCACGGATTTGGCTGTGATTCATTTCTTATCCATTTTGTTGCCAACCATTTAGTCTTATATGAAAAGTGAATTTTGTTTTCTAATTGGAAAGTATAACACCATTGTTTTGGTTCTGTTACCAACTACATTACGTTGAACTGGTGTTACCCTTTCCCTGAATATTTCCTCATCTTAAATTAGACTGTTCAAAATTCTGGTGCCTAATTTTAGCACACACTGAAGTCTTGTCTTATTTTTTTCTTTTCCAGCACAAAGATTTGCGCCTCTATACAATGCTCATCTTTCCCCTACCTCAGTTTATCTGTTGGTAATATCTTAATCCATACATACACCACAGAACAGTACAGCACAGGAACAAGCCCTTCAGCCCATGATGTTGTGCCAAACTAACTGAATGCCAAAATGAACTACACCCTTCTGCTGACACAATGTCAATATCACTCCATTCTCTGCACATTCATGTCCATATCTAAGAGCCTTTGAAACACCCTTTGTCATATTTTACTCTACTACCATCCTTGACGGTGCATTCCAGGCATCCACTACTCTCATTGTGAAAGGAAAACTTTCCCTGCATACCTCTTTCACCTTAAGTGCATGTCTTGGAAAACTGGGAAAAATGTAGCAACTACCTACTCTATCCATACATCTGATAATCTTTTCAACCCTCAGTCAGGCCTCCCTTTTTCTCTTCTGCTCCAGTGAAAACAACCAAATTTGGTATAACCTCTCCTTATTGCACATGCTCTCAAATCCTCTAAACTTCTTATCTCTAATTTTAACTATTCTAAGTTTTTCTCAGTTCCCTTCCAACCTCTGTAAGTTGATGCTTGTCCAAAACTCTGCGGACCGAATACAAGGCAACACCCAGTCTTGTTCAAACATTATGACTGCATTTGCTCCCCTACATTAATTCACATCCCTCAACTTTAAAATTTTCATTGATGCAATCAAGTCCCTCCATCATCTTGTCCTCCTCTATCTTTGTACCTCTTACAGCCTTCAAAACCAGTGCATACTCCAACCCTTGTCTACTGATCATTTGCATTCGGCTCCAAGTTCTGGAATTTCTTCTACAGACAATCCCTTCTTTCCACCTCTACTCCTTCAGATACTGCTTCAAACCCATTTCCTTCACCAAGATTTAAGATTTTTGTCCTAATATCTCTCTTTCTGACTTGCTTCAACTTCTCTCTGTCGTAACTCCTTCAGGTATGTTCCAACCGCAAAGGAGCTATATAAATGGAATTTGATGAGCTACCAGGACTATTTTGAAGCCTTGATACATTGACAGCTTACTTTCTGGGATTCAATTGCTCCCAAATAGTGCACTAAAGAGTTTAATAAAACCTTGTCAGGGTTCTGTATTTCCAAACCAAAGACAACACAACAGAATTCAAGCAAAATCAACAATCCAGGTACAAATATGTTGTTAGGGATCATTCTGAAATTTTGAAATTATGAATAGCACAATTTTAAATACATTAGAATGAGAACCAATTTGCAGGAAAGAAACAGTAAATACGATTTACCTTCCAACTGAAACTTTTTGGGTAGTGAAACATATCAATAGGTGTGGGACATTCTCTATCCCATTGAAATCCATAGGGAAAGACAATAGATGAATGCTATTGACACATTGTTAAAGGCGTTTCCATGCCCCTTACAGCACAATTCAGGATGGATCTGATTAGTCACTTAATCTTCTGGTTAGTTATTTATTCATCTTCAACACTGTAACAAAAGGAGTGTATCTGGATATCTGGAGTTTGTACTTGAAAGATTTTGGAAGACAGCTGTTTTAAATATTCATAGGGATTCTGCCAATTGGGATGTGCCATCAAGTTAAATACATAATTCTGTAAATTTCTTTGATTAGGTTGTCATAGCCCAGCTGAGGGGTGACTGGGTAGTGGAGATAAACTATTAAGCAATTATGATGGTATGCTTCCCAAAAAGCCTCTAACTAAGGATTTTTGAGTCCAGGTTCAGGTTCTGACCTTCACGTGTGATGGAATCATTTCTACTGATAGGAGAAGGGGAAAAAGCAAGTTACTGGTATCTTAAAACCAGTTGCTTTGGGTAGATGGGGCTTGTAAGCCACGGTTAGTAGCTCATCTTGGAGAAGAAAAACTCCAATCTCAAGCCTCTGCGGCCTTGTGTCTATACCCACTCATGGGTAAGGCTTTGTGAATAAACCCCAAAGAAAGTTCCAGAGAAGAAGTCCCTAAGGCAATCCTGTGGTGACTTCAATGCTGACTGGCAACTACTATGCCATCTGCTGGTGCCAAAGGTCTCTGCCATTCCTTGGGATTCATTATCTGCATGGAGAAGGGGAGCCAGCTGCATGGGCAACAGCTTGCTCTCAATACTGTACTGTCCTAGCTTGTGTATCATGTAGACAACTAAGATGCAACACAAATGGTCAACCTCGACCAACAGAGACCTCACCTGACTATTCAAACTACCCATTCTGCCAATGAATTCCACACCGCTACAACAATTGGTGCGAAAATGTATCATCTAGCCAGTAAATCTTCTCCCACTGAACTTAAACGAATGGCCCTTTGTTTTTGGTCCCACTGCTTGGTAAAAGTGCTGAACTGCAGTATGTGACTAGAAGAGTGCAGCTTTTCTGTGTCCAACACAGAGACAACAAAATTGAATGGCTTACTTTGAAGTCAAATATTTTCTATGGTCTAACATGGTCAACTCGAATTTTTTCTAAATGCTGCTCTCTCATTTTTTATGCATATTTTCTTTCAAATCAGTCAGACCAGTACAAACAATTGATGAGCATTGATTCCAAAAAGTTACACCTAACTTTACATTTTCACCTTTGTCTTGATCCAGATCAAAACCACTGCACTACAAACACTGCAGTAGAAACACTATGTTAGAATCCTGGCACAAAAGCATTCCAGCAAAAACTCCAGAACAGAAACTGTTGCGGAAATATTGCACTAACTTCTGGTCTTTTGATGAGGCCTTGCAAGTGAAAATCATTTTCTCAAGCACAGACAAGCTTTAAAAAAATTTTCTCTTCTAATTTATCAAGAAACTGACTACTAATTTCATATTTACTGGTAAATATTTCTAAATATTTCTACTCACAGACATTCAGTTTTCTACATATGAATCAAGTCTTTACCTCTGCTTCATCTAATCTGAAGAAAACCATTCCAATCTTTCCTTTCATCTAAACTTTTTTAGTCCTGACAACATTCTTATAAATCTCAAGTACGGTTAAAGCTCTCCTACAATATGACCAGAGCTGCTTGCAGTATTCAAACTGTGACCTAATTAGCATTGTCTACATAACCTCCTTTTCCTTTTCTTCATTGTTTTGGATAATATAGGAAGGCCTTTTCAGTAACTTTATCAAATTGACCTGCTACTGGTTAGCATCTGTAAAGAAAACAAGGCATGATTTTTTCTTCCTTCATTGTTCTCTAAATTCTCCCATTTATTTCATGTCTGTTGCCTTGTTACACCTCCCCAAATACGTTATCCCATGCTTCTCTAATCAAATTCAACTTGCCCAAATGAACAGTCCATCTACATCTAGCTGAGGTCAAAAATATTCCTTCTCCCTGCCAGCAATACCAACATTTTTATATTATCAATGAAAGTAATTGGTTTATAATTATCACTTGAACAAAGAGACCATGAGAAACTTTGTTTGCATGCCATTCAGACATATTATTTTGTTCATAAATGCACTGAGGTAGTACCAAAGGAAACAATAACAGAATGCAGTGTTATAATTAATGGGGAAAGTACAGTGGGGAGATAGATATAGTTCAAGGATGAAGACAAGGTAGATTTTGTGATCAAGAGTTCATCTTTATCATAAAAGAAATCTATTGATGTGTTTTATAACAGTCAAAAAAACAAGTCATATAACTTCCAATATAACTCAGAGTCCTGCCATGTGCAGAAGTTCACTGATGACACGGCCATAGTGGGGTGTGTCAGGAATGGACAGGAGGAGGAGTATAGGAAACTGATACAGGACTTTGTGATATGGTGCAACTCAAACTACCTGCGTCTCAATATCACCAAGACCAAGGAGATGGTGGTGGACTTTAGGAGATCTAGGGCTCATATGGAGCCAGTGATCATTAATGGAGAACGTGTGGAGCAGGTTAAGACCTACAAGTATCTGGGAGTACAGTTAGACGAGAAGCTAGACTGGACTGCCAACACAGATGCCTTGTGCAGGAAGGCACAGAGTCGACTGTACTTCCTAAGAAGGTTGGCGTCATTCAATGTCTGTAGTGAGATGCTGAAGATGTTCTATAGGTCAGTTGTGGAGAGCGCCCTCTTCTTTGTGGTGGCGTGTTGGGGAGGAAGCATTAAGAAGAGGGACGCCTCACGTCTTAATAAGCTGGTAAGGAAGGCGGGCTCTGTCGTGGGCAAAGTACTGGAGAGTTTAACATCGGTAGCTGAGCGAAGGGCGCTGAGTAGGCTACGGGCAATTATGGATAACTCTGAACATCCTCTACATAGCACCATCCAGAGACAGAGAAGCAGTTTCAGTGACAGGTTACTATCGATGCAATGCTCCTCAGACAGGATGAAGAGGTCAATACTCCCCAATGCCATTAGGCTTTACAATTCTACCGCCAGGACTTAAGAACTTTTTTAAAAGCTGTTATTAATGCTTTTTGAGACGGTGATTTAGATGCATATCATATTTTTTTTTACTGAGTTAAGTATTGTATGTAATTAGTTTTGCTACAACAAGTGTATGGGACATTGGAAAAAAAGTTGAATTTCCCCATGGGGATGAATAAAGTATCTATCTATCTATCTATCTATCTTTGTGTTCACTTTCATAAGCTTTTCAGGGTGGTGTAAATAGGAGAGTCATATGTTCACAAAGTTGTACTGCAGAGAAATAGATCTTTGCCCATTACATTCATGCCAAACTTTTTACCCATCTACACTAATCCTATTTGCTTGCCAATGTACTATGTCTTTTTTTCCTATTTAGGTGTTGGCCAAATTACCTCTTAAAAATAATGCTTGTACCTTATTCTACCAACTCATCTAGAAGTGTATTCTAGATATCAACCACTCTCTGCGTAAATAATACTTTGCTCTCAAATGCTCTTTAAGCTCCTTCCTCTCAACTTAAACCCAGATCGTCTAGTTTTTGATACCCTAACAATGGGAAAAACTATGACTATCTACTCTGATTATGCCATTCATCATTATCATTATGTGCCATATTTATGACATGGGCAGTCATGGTCTTTTCCATTACCATGATTGTCCTTGGCAAATGTTTTCACAGAAGTGGTTTGCCTTTGCCTTCTTCTTTACAAGATGGGTGACCCCAGCCATTATCAATACTCTTCAGAGATTGTCTGCCTGGCATCAGTGGTTGCATAACCAGGACTTGTGATATGTGGCAGCTGTGCATACAACCTTCCACCACCTGCTCCCACAGCTTCACATGACCCTGATTAGGAAGCTAAGCATGTGCTACATTTTGTCCAAGTGTGACCTGCACACCAGCAGAGGGAAGGAGTGTTTTACACCACCTTTTATAGTGACGCATCTCTACCCTGTCACTCATAATTTTATATGGAAAAAAATATAAAGTTGCCAGGGTACTTGTTTTGCTAATGTAAGGATGCTAAATATTTCTAGCAGAACAATAATTTAGGATCTAACTCCCAGATTGTACCTAGTTGGTATTAAATAAGTAAATCACATCTGTTGGGTAAAAGGTAGTAACAGCACAAGAGATAAATATTCTAAATTTCCCTGCGCTAAACTACATTAATACTTTCTACACTGTGTAAGTTTAGATAGGCTCCAAACTCACTAAGATACATCTGTTAATTTGCATTAAATTGCTTTACGAATTGCTGCTGAAGACAAATAACTTTTAACATTTTGCAGAGGCTTGAGGTAATAGAGCTCAGAAGCATCCCACTAAAAACAACAAAAACAGTTTACACGTTTATTTTAAACCTATCTCAACCCTAGGCATTCAGTTTAAGATGGTGACAATTTGAAAATATATTGCACATCTTCTGCATATGTACATTAGAGATTTACAGTGGAGGGGTCCGGAGAATAAATTCTCCAATTCCGCATCAACAATTTAATGCACCAGTATTGGCACTTCTTAGACTATGTGGTTCAATCAGATCATCTTTCATTCTTCTAAGCTAATAATGACCACAGACCAAATCTGATCTCTCCTCACAGAGTAGATATCAATCTAATAGATCAATGCTGCAATAGTAAGACAAGTGAACCCTTCCATTGGTATAGAAACCAACACTGTTCAACATTATTAAACTATGCCTTTACCAAAACCCTTTACAATTCTAGCAATATTTTAGAAATTTGAGTTGGTTGAGAGTGATTGATATCTGGAATGCACTTCCAGAGAAATTTGACCTTAGCATTACACATTCATTATGTAATGTGTGCACTGAGTTTCACTTTGAACATCTGCTTCTAACCCAATTAATCAAAAGGAAAAATTGGAATAAAATCAGGAAAGAAAATGCAAATGAAGTGAAAATCAGAAAATTCTGGAAACATTCAGTACGTCAGTCTGCACCTGGAGAGAAATCCCTGAATCTGAACCATTAACTCTTTTTTTTTCTTTGCAGTCTGACTTGCTGAGTGTTACTAGCATTTTCTGTTTGTATTTATCTCAGTACACAGGTCTGATGATGATGCTTATTCCCTGTGATCTTGTCTACACCCGTCTACCCTAAGGGATATTGCAGTTTAGTTTTTTTTTCTAGTAATGCCCTTGAGTTTTCATTTTTATTGTGTCTTTCAGATTGACACAGGTGCAGGGAGAATGAGTAACATGAATAATTTGTTGAGGCACTCCATGAGTTAGCTGACCTTTGCTGCTTACTAATTCTCTGTGTTAATTAATTAATTTGTAAAATTTAACATTGCACAGAAGAGATAGACAGAATTGTACGGGTGTGATAGCACTTTCAAAGATTGGCTCCAAGCCCAGGGTGAGTGAAATGACAGTTAATAGTGTATCTGTCATTTCTCTCCTTAGTGCTCCAGAAGGAATTCATCAGGGAGCCCTGCCCCATCAGGATTTCCAGCATTAAATGTGAGAATCCATCTTTCAACTCTTTGTCACTTACTATTTGCTTTGGATTAAAGTTCCCAGTCATTTCCATAAGGATTCATGCTTCCAAATAAAAGAGAAAAATGACAGCTTTTGTTTTATTTTTCTACATATTTTAAAAATTATTTTTCCTACTGCATTATTGTGATTTTAAGCAATTTCACCTTTCATTGTTAGCTTTTAATGACTACCAACAATCTTAACAGTTTTTAAATGTCCCTGTATCAGAACTATTAAAAAATATACTACAGGCACTTGACAGCTTTGGCAGGAAAAGAGACTCAACCCCTGGTCTTGTCTCCTGTCAGGGCATTTAGTAGGAAGGGCTACATGAAGCCTTCCTCGGCCTCATCAAATGTTTCCCAGTTAAAAGCGTATATTTGCTAAGCACTTATGCAGTCTCAACAACTTCAGGAGGATGGGGGTCGTGAGCAGAATCCAGACATGAATTTTTTTAATTACAAAAATTTGTTTCTTTGGCATTAAAAACCTTTAAACAGGTAACTCACATCTTTGGAAACAAAGAGTTCAGAAAATCTGATAGCTGGAAGGTCTAGCCATTCTCACATAATGCCAGTTACTAACCTGTCCCAAACTTCAAACATTAAATATTTGAAAATATAAGGTCAATTGGTGATATTACCAGATGGATATAGATGGTACAACTAGATACTTGGCAACAACTACTTCCACTTCAATACAAACTTTAATGTTAGAAAAATAACCTAAAATATTTTGTCCAACTAGTCCTCATGCAGGGTTTTGACCTGAAATTCCTTTTCTGCAATGGATGCTGCTCAAGCTGATGAGTTCCTTCAGCAGATTGTTTTTTATCCCAAAATACTTCAGAGTTGTTTAATGAAACAAAAACTGTATGCTGAGTGATGATAGTGGAAAAGGCCGAGATTGGTCAGAGATGTAGGCTTTACCCAGGAAAAAGTGAAGTAAATGTTAAGTGATGGATTGTGGAACCGGAATCAGAATGGGAATCAGGTTTATTATCACTGACATAACTGTATGTCATGAAATTAGTTGTTTTGTACCAGCAGTACAGTGCAATACATTATAAAAATCACTATAAGTGACAATGATAAATACATAAAAATATAAATAAGCAGTGCAACAAGACAACAAAAAGTGAAGTCGTGTTCATGGTCAATTTAGAAAACTGATGGCAGAGGGAAAGACAGTATGTGTCTTCAGTCTCCTGTACCTTCTTCCAGGTGGTAGCAATGAGAAGAGGGCATGTCCTGGATGGTGAGGATCCTTAAAGATGGATGCCGCCTTCTTGAAGCTTCGATTTTTGAAGATGTCCTTGATGGTGGGGAGGCTTATCTCATAGCAGAACTGGTTGAGTTTACAATTTTCAGTAGCTTTTTTCAATCCGTCACATTGGTGCCTCCATACCAGGTGGGGATGCAACCAGTCAGAATGCTCTCCATGGTACACTTATAGAAAATTTGCTGGAGTCTTAGGTGACGTACCAAACCTCCTCAAACTGCTACTGAAATATAGCTGCTGATGTGCCGTCTTCATTATTGAATCAATATGTTGAGCCCCAGGACAGATCTTCAGAGATGTTAACATCCAGGAACTTGAAGTTTCTCACCCTTTCTACCACTGATCCCTTGATGAGGACAGGTATGTGTTTTCCTAACTTCCCCTTCCTGAAATCCACACTCATTTCCTTGGTTGTTGTTGCAAAACCACTCAACCACCCAATCTATCTCACTCCTGTACACTTCCACATCACCATCTGCCAATGACAGTTGTGTCATGGACAAATTTATTAAAAAAAATCTTAACACTTTATTTTCTCTCATTATTATTGATATATTGCTTAGCTTTGTTAATCAGTTATTTGCTAATTTAATTCCTTATTGTACATAATGACATATTGACTTAATGCATCTTGTTTTGTTAATCCTCAGTAATAATTAATAAAAAAGATTTTAAAATGACAAATTTATAAATGGTGTTTGAATTGTGCTCTTCCACACAGTTATCAGTGCAGAGAGAGTAGAGCAGTGGGCTAAGTATGCATCCTTGAAGACACCAGAGGTGAGGGTCTTGGTATCTCCAAACAAAAAAACATGATTCAATTTAGGGCAATTTAAGTAGACAGTGTGGAAACCTTGGAAAGTTATAAAACTGGAGAAGATTACAGTAAGTGATACAATGAAGTGGGATTTAAAATCTCAGAGCATTATTAACAGAATATGCTTAACTAAGACCCAAGGCTGGACAGACCAAGCCAGCATAATGTTAGATGACCTCACTGTCAAGCAGAATAAAGAGAAGGATGGCATTCAGGAGGATAATTTTGTAGGAATGTATGAAAGTTTCAATTGTAGATGAGCTGAGACTTGGGTTGAATCAGATAATGCTAGAGAGGTGGAAATAGATGGTCATGACAGCATGGAGTTCAATGTGAAATGAGGAATTAAACACATTTGAGTGATGGTTGGATCAAAAATAATCAAAGATAAAAAAAATCATTTCGCTGCTTAGTCATCTAGCAATCATTGATATTAATTTATTCAGGCAAGACATAGAAATTTTCCATGAATAATCAATAAAATCGTTATAAAGAGTTTTGTATTCTGTTGTGAAGCAGATGACAAATAATTTTGAATGTAAAAGAGATAATGTGCACTGTATAGAATAAATAATAGCACTGTCATTAACTTAAAAACACAAACCAAAGAGGAACAAAATGACAATCCTAGGAATATTGAAAAAACATTATTTTATTTGGACATCTTTACTTATTCATCTTAGTCATATTAAACTTACATAAGCATTACCATTCACTCCAAGGTGAACAGATAGCAATTAACCTTCTATTATAACATTTAAGCATGGATTTCATTTCTAGTGTTTGAAATGGAAACATAATTTATCAAAACCAAAGGAGCTGTCAAAATCTTTGAACTCACAAATGCCAATATTTAAAGAACTAACAAACAAAACTATAACACTCATTCAAATCTGTGCTAGTTTATATGCCAGTTGCATAACATTTTCCTGCATTAGTCTAACATCATTTTTCCTTGTTATATTTATTGAGAATCTGACAGATATTATTAATAGTCAGTCAGAATGTTTTCTACAACATATTCCGTCCAGGTGGGTACACTATTATGTGTTAAGCTGGCAAAAATAACACAACAGAAAGAAAACATTTGTGACTCAGCCTGTTCTGAAGTACTGTACATTAACTTTAAAAGACCACAACAACAGGCTAAAAGGTCAGCCTGTTCAATAAAGCATTTGCTGATTTTTTTTTAAAGCACAACCGATTTTTGCAACTTACTCTCTGTTCAAATTTCGAAAACCCTGTCTGTCTTGAACCAATTAAGGTGTCCGTCAGAAGTCATTTGTTAAAACCCGGATCTTGTATTTTGTCCGTTTCATATTGAATGTTTACAATGGCAGACGGATCAGTTTCTATCGTTCAAGGAAAAGTAGCGAAGACTATAATACACATTGCATCATTGCTCCATACTGAATTACTTTTTCATAAATCTCTTTGGCAGTTTAAAGCCTAAGAAAAATTTACATGGCATGATTATTGACTCATAATAACAGAACAATGAAAAGTGTCCCCTATCAGTTAGGCATGTAATGGCACATTTGATCTCAACTATATTTTTGTGCTACAGATATTTTTTAATTTTTATTTTATTGACAGACAGCACAGAGTAGCCCCTACCAGTCCTTCGAGCCACCCTGCCCAGCAAGCACCCAGTTTAATCCTATCCAATCATGGGACAATTTACAATGACCAATTAACCTACCGACCAATAAGCCTTTGGACTGTGGGAGGAAACCAGAGCACCTAGAAGAAACCCATGCGGTCACTGGGAGAATGAACAAACTCCTTACAGGCAAAGGCAGAAATTGATCCTGGGTTTCTAGTACTGTAAAGCATTGTGCTAACCATGATGCTACCAATGCTCAGTTATCAGTTTATCATCTTACAAGGCATCTTGGAACAGAGTAAGCAGAGCTACTAATTGAACCAATCAAACTTAAGTAGTGGATGAATTCAAAATCAAGCCAAGCACAAAAAATTAGTGGGGGAAAAGTTGGGTCAAGAGAGGGGGAAAGAAATTGGTTTGAGAGAAGATATACAAATGTAATATTTTGAAAGGTTAATATGATTTAAATTCTCACTGAAAGTGGATGATTTATAAAATGTAAAGACAACATTGCAACACTTTAAATCACAAATGATTCATTACTTTCAGATTTAAAATGAGAGTCAAACATCCTGACTTACTGATCCAATTTCTGTTGTTAAGTCATAATGAACATTAATAATGCCCAATATGGTTTGTAAAACTAAAGCAGAAACTAAATGAAGATAAAACTGAAATACTTGATTGGTCCCAAAGCCAAAAAAGATAAATTTCTTGATAAACTTGGCTCCCCTTGTAAAATCAGAAGTAACAATCCTGGGTGATATCCTTGATTCAGATATTAATTTTATTAAATTCATTTTAATAAAGAAAGTGATCAAAGCAACATTTCCACACATAAGAAATATTGCAATGGTATGTCCATTTCAGTCACATAACGATGCTGATTTTTTTTTACTGGCCTTCCAAAGCAATCTATTGACAAACTTCAACTCCTGCAACTCACTGCTACGAGACTTTTATCTAAAACCAGGATGAAGGAGTGGATCACTCCCATCCAAGCTACTCGCACTGCCTTCCTGTGTCATTTAGAATTGATTTTAAAGTTCCCTTACTTGTTCTTAAAGGTGTCAATGGTCTGGGATCGGAGTACGTCACATTTGTTTTATTATCCTGCTAAAGCTCTTAGATTTTCTTCCGCCAGTCTCTTAAATTTAAACAATCTTCCTCAAAAGATAATTGGCAGGTCAGCTTTTTAAAATTATGCCTCTCAATGTTGGAATTTAATGCCTAAAACTATAAGGGATGCATACTCATTTGACTCACTTAAACGCCAGCTCAAAGCCTATTTGTTTAACTTTGCTTTTAACTAACAGCTTTTTCTCTTTTATTTTCATGTTTGCACTTTATCCCATTGTAAAACACTTTGAACTATATGAAAAGTGTTTCAGAAATAAAATATCATTATTAACTTACTAAGTACCTCACTAATTACTTACCTACTTCCCAATTCTCTCTTCCTCTTCCAAAAGTGCCTTAAAACCTACCTACTAAAATCTTTTTCTATTTTTGTCTGATTTGAGAATATTATTTTCATATTCCAGCATCATACAAGTGCATTTTTTGAATGATCGGTTGAGAAGGTGGTACAACACAAGGGAATTCCTGTCTCGCCACTGTTTTGTCTAGATGAACAAGTCTTAGAACTTACTCATGAGCAAAATATTTCCTACTCTACAGAAGTCAGTGGAAAGTTTTTGGAATGATCTTTAAACGGAGCAGATTGGATATATTCCTCTCCTAGATACCTGCTTAAAACAGTGTACAGTACTGTAGATATTCTTGTCTAAGTAGGGAAATGTCAAGCCAACATAATATCCAAATTTATTGTATGTCTTAGCCAATTCATTTTTTGGTTTAACAAGATGCACAGCTGGATTTATACAGATCTAACATGGTTAGTGGATAAAAATAATTGCCTGCTGAGAATGATGAACTGTAATTTGAGGAAAGCACAAGACTAATTTGAGATCTAAGTAGAATTGTTCTTAATATTTTGCCTGTTTGCCCAAAAGTGATCTATCATAATGAAGTGAGTTTCAACAGAAGAAGCTGGAGGAAGATGATTGCAGTCACAATGCAGAAGATCTTGGAAACAGACATTAAGCGATTAGCCTGAACATAAGAGATCAGGAACGTTACACATAAGAGGAATCTGCAGTGTTGCTTTGGATTTCCAGCATCTGTACAATTTCTCATGTACATAATAGGAGTCTTTGTTCTTCTCTGAGAAGAGCCAAATAATAATGAGTAACCAGATAGGTCATATTTAAATACAATAGCATGAGTGGGAGAAAAAGAAAGAGAAAAATGAAGTTAATTTAGAGGGCAACATTTTTCTCAATAATGCATTTACAATTTATAGGCAATGCCCATTTCACAAACTTCTGTCAAGGAAAGGACATTATTCAAGTCTGACCTATTTATGTCATTACGTATTATTTTAAAATGTTAATTTTCTCCAAAAAATTAACATTGAACTTATTTTTGAAATGAAATGAATGATAGTCAAGTGCAAAATTATACAGTTTCTTGTGAAAAGTAATTAAACAGCATGTTAACTAACTCCATCACACGAATGAGAATTACGTCTTTTTTGGCTGATGCGACATAATGAGAAGCTGTCATAGTAGCTGATGAAATGCCCACATGATATCCAAATGTGTCCTTGTTTCTGTGTGTCAAACTAAACTAATGAACCAAATCATTTAACAGATTAACAGAATAATGCAAATACAAATGCTAGACTTACTTATTTTGTTTTTCTTCCAAATAAATATTAAATTGTCTTTGAATTTATTAGAATGAATAAAACTGAAATTGTTCATTCATATGAAATGTTCTAAAATCTAAAAACCATTGATTGGGACAGGTTGTTCTCTGGCAAGGATGTGATTGGTAAGTGGGAGGCCTTCAAAGGAGAAATTTTGAGAGTGCAGAGTTTGTATGTTCCAGTCAGGGTTAAATGCAAAATGAAAAAGAATAAAGAACCTTGGTTCTCGGGGGATATTGGAACTCTGATAAAGAAGAGAGAGATGTATAACATGTATAGGCAACAGGGAGGAAATAAGATGCTTGAGGAGTATAAAAAGAGTAAGAAAATACTTAAGAAAGAAATCAGGAGGGCTAAAAGAAGACATGAGGTTGCTTTGGCAGTCAGGGTGAAGGATAATCCTAAGAGCTTCTACAGGTATGTTAAGAGCAAAAGGATAGTAAGGGATAAAATTGGTCCTCTTGAAGATTAGAGTGGTCGGCTATGTATGCAACCAAAAGAAATGGGAGAGATATTAAATGGGTTTTTTGCATCTGTATTTACTAAGGAAACAAGAATGGAGTTTATGGAAACAAGGCAAACAAGTAGGGAGGTCATGGAACTTATATAGATTAAAGAGGAGGAGGTGCTTGCTGTCTTGAGGCAAATCAGAGTAGATAAATCCCCAGGAACTGACAGGGTATTCCCTCGGACCTTGAAGGAGACTAGTGTTGAAATTGCAGGGGTCCTGGCAGAAATATTTAAAATGTCAATATCCACGGGTCAGATGCCGGAGGATTGGATGATAGCTCATGTAGTTCTGTTGTTTAAAAAAGGCCCAAAAAGTAAGCTGGGAAATTATAGGCCGGTAAGTTTGACATCGGTAGTAGGTAAATTATTGGAAGGAATACTAAGAGATAGGATCTACAAGTATTTGGATAGACAGGAACTTATTAGAAAAAGTCAGCATGGCTTTGTGCGTGGTAGGTCATGTTTAATTAATCTATTAGAGTTTTTCGAGGAAGTTACCAGGAAAGTGGATGAAGGGAAGGCAGTGGATGTTGTATACATGGACTTCAGTAAGGCCTTTGACAAGGTCCCGCATGGGAAGTTAGTTAGGAAGATTCAGTCGCTAGGTATACATGGAGAGGTAGTAAATTGGATTAGACATTGGCTCAATGAAAGAAGCCAGAGAGTGGTAGCGGAGGATTGCTACTCTGAGTGGAGGCCTGTGACTAGTGGTGTGCCACAGGGATCAGTGCTGGGTTCATTGTTACTTGTCATCTATATCAATGATCTGGATGATAATGTGGCAAATTGGATCAGCAAATTTGCTGATGTTACAAAGATTGGAGGTGTAGTGGACAGTGAGGAAGGTTTTGAAAGCTTGCAGAGGGATTTGGACCAGTTGGAGGAATGGGCTGAAAAATGGCAGATGGAGTTTAATGCGGACAAATGTGAAGTATTGCACTTCGGAAGGTCAAACCAAGGTAGAACATACAAGGTAAATGGCAGGACACTGAGGAGTGCAGTAGAACAGAGGGATCTGGAGTACAGATACATCATTCCCTAAAAGTGGCTTCACAAGTAGATAGGGTTGTAAAGAAAGCTTTTAGTGGATTGGCCTTTATAAATCAAAGTATTGAGTATAAGAGTTGGAATGTTATGGTGAGGTTGTATAAGACATTGGTGAGACCAAATTTGGAGTATTGTGTGCAGTTTTGGTCACCTAATTACAGGAAGGGATTAATAAGGTTGAAAGAGTGCAGAGAAGGTTTACAAAGATGTTGCTGGGACTTGAGAAACTGAGTTACAGAGAAAGGTTGAATAGGTTAGGACTTTATTCCCTGGAGCGTAGGAGAATGAGGGGTGATTTGATAGAGGTGTATAAAATTATGATGGGTATAGATAGAGTGAATGCAAGCAGGCTTTTTCCACTGAGACCATGGGAGAAAAAACCCAGAGGTCATGGGTTAAGGATGAAGGGGGGGAAAGTTTAAAGAAAACATTAGGGGGGGCTTCTTCACACAGAGGGTGGTGGGAGTGTGAAATGAGCTGCCAGATGAAGAGGTGAATGCGGGCTCATTTTTGACATTTAAGAAAAATTTGCACAGGTATATGGATGAGAGGGGTTTGGAGGGATATGGTCCAGGTGCAGGTCAGTGGGAATAAGCAGAAAAATGGTTCGGCACAGCCAAAAAGGGCCAAAAGGCCTGTTTCTGTGCTGTAATGTTCTATGGTTCTATGGTTCTAAAATAAAAAAATTATGTTTGAAAACATCCATTTATTTACTTCAACCACTTCCTGAGGTTATAAATTCTATGTTCCATCCACCAGGCAAAGGACTGTCTCATTTTACAATTGAATTAATGTGTGACCCCCTTCCACTTGGCATGTACCTTCTGCATCTACCTTTCTCAACCCATTTATTAATACAAAACTATTAGATCATCACTAAACTTGTTTCTTTCTTTTTCTGAAGACAAGAAGCTGCAGCCTGTTCGATGCCTTATGATAGCAGCAATTTTTCAGTCATACTTCCATTTGTGTGAAATATTTTGGACTTTTTCCTAATTGTCTATGTCTTCAAAGTATATAGGCCAGAGTTATACTTTCTACGGCCTCAATAGACAGTATAATTTCACAATTTTTGAATTATACACTCCTAGAAATAAATATAACACAGGTATTGTGCCTTAATTTTTAACTGTTTATTGAATCTTTGATGGTCCTTTTAAAGATTAGTTTTTCTTTTTACCTGGATCTTTTGCTTTTCGATCCCATGTATTTTCTAAGGCAGATCTTTGCAGTCATACCAAAGTGCAATATCTCCCATTTACTGTGTTAGTTATCTTATTATCTAAATGTTCAATGTTTCCATGTTACTTGTTTCTAGAATATCCACTGTCTGATTTTGAACATCACGGGTAAATATAACTTTAAGAAAATCTAATGCCCAAACTAATGGCTGGTGAATGTAAGTGCTTCACTTGAAAATGATTTATTGATTCAACCAACTAAAATTACTGCAGTACTGTAATGATATCTTTCTCACATGTCAAAATGTGCATCATATTATCATAGGATGCAATAAAGCTATAAAACACTTCTGCTGACAGCTTATCACAACTATATTACAGCCAAGCTAAGACATTTATCTGAATAAACCTGTATAAACAGATATAAAATGACTATGTATATTACCTTATCAGTATAATAAATTGCATTTCTATTTAATAAGCTGATTTATTTTGCAAATATAATAGCTTGTTACTTTTGAAAAAAATAAGTACAGAGCTTGATTCAACAATCCTAAATAAGCAATGTTGAGTTTCCCCACAGGGCTGAAATTCAAATGAGTTTCCAGTGAAAACTGAAATATATTCAGAGTCTGTATTAGTGATGAAGGACTGAGAGAACAGATAAGAGAGGATGGAAAACAGAACTAAGCACTACATATCCAAAACTGGCAAAGATGTTCCACTAATGAAAACCCATGAGGATGCATTGCATTGTTCACCCCATAACAGGAAGGATGTCGAAGCTTTGGAGGGGTGCAGAAGTGGTTTACCAAGATGCTGCCCAGGTTAGAGGTTGGAAAATCTTGGGTTTTCTTCTCTGGAGCGGCAGAAGCTGAGGGGAGATCCAACAGAGGTTTATAAGATCATGAGGGGTATATATAGAGTAGACTGACAGCATCTTTTTCCCGGTGTTGAGATATCTAATACCAGGGAGCATGCACTTCAGGCGAGAGGAGTTAATTTCAACTGAGAGGTAAGGAGTAATTTTTTAACATAAAGTGATGGGTGCCTGAAATCCACTGGTAGAAGCAGATACATTAAGGACTTATAAGAGATGTTTGGATAAGCCCATGAATGTGAGAATAATGGAAGGATATGGATATTGTGTAGGCAGAGGAGAATAGTTTAGTTGGCCATTTGATTACTAAATTGATTCAGCACAATACTGTGTGCTGACGGACCTGTTCCTTTGTTGTACTGTTCTATATACAAAATGGGGTGATAGGAATGGTTAATCAAAGAGGGACCCAGCTCCATATGTCAGTCAGCCCACGGTAATTAAGTTATTGAACCATTAGTACAGTTAATCTTCATCAATTATGAATCCCTGGATTGAATTGGCATAGAAGGAGGTCATTCAGCCCACTGAATCTATGCCATTTCCCTACAGTGCTATTTATTCAGTTGCATTCATCAGCTCTTTCCTTGCATTCTTGTAAATTATTCACCTTGTTGACCTTTATTGATAAGAAAATTCCAGAATAAACACTAGTGAGGATAGCTTTGTGAATCACAGGTGCAAAGTCATCAATTCTATCCAAGCTTACCACATGCTATGCCTCATGTTATTCTTAGTGTAGACAAAAATATTGAAGAAAAACTGTGTTGTGTAATAGCATCTACTTTTAAGTAGACATCCTTGTTTATTTGGTTTCTTCAGTATTTTTGCATGGCAAGTTGTTGACAAGTGACAAAACTGATAGCATAGGAAAAATAGATAATCAAAGGTGAATTTCCTCAATCAATCAGAAGAAAAGGTTATGAAATGGGCAGCATAAGGACCAGGAAGGAGTTATAAATTAGAGTGGAAAATTAAATAACATATCACATACAAAAAAAAATTAAATTTTTAAATGAAAGAAAAAATCTATTATTTTAAAAATTCTTTAATGGCATAGAAACCTCGGAGGGAATGGATTATTTTATCATTTTAGTGTTACAAAAGCTGTTTGATATATTTTTAGTGTAATACGTAGAGTCATAGAACACTGCAGCACAGAAACAGGCCTTTTGGCCCATCTAGTCTGTGCCAAACTATCAATCTGCCTAATCCCATCAACCTGCATCCTCCGTACCCCTACCATCCATGTATCTAATAGGGAATACATAGTTTAACTTGTACTTAAAAATAGACAATACTAAACATCTGTGGCTATATTAGTTTGTCTCTACTGGACAAATTCATCAATTTCACATCACAATGAGCCAGACAGCACGATGCCCCATGCCTTACAGCTTTTGGATATCCTGACTGACCAGTGTTGAGATTTACATCACTCTGCTCTGTTGCTACACTCTATCTATGATTGAGCTTTCCACACATTTATAAATTGTTTGAAGTGCTTAAAGCAACTATTATAGTTTTTAAAATCCCTCCAGACATAAGTGACATTTAAAGTTTGTTACAAGTCCCATCCCCAGTTGATTCCAATCCAAGTCTGTGGACTCATTCTGGGGGGGTCGGGGGGGTCTCACTGGTATACTGGAAGTTTAGTATACCTCATTGGACACCTTCATGATGCAGAGGATCAAGTCACACAGCCTTTCTTGTCTGGCCTAGGTAAATGTAGGCAGGTGAGCAGGCTTTATTTTGACCTGCTGTGAAGTGTTTCACAAAACCCTGCACATCCAACTGATGTCATCTTTAAAACTATTATTTGCATAGAAGTATATAGGTACTTCTATTGATTTGGCATAAAATGAGAAAGGAAAGTCCAGTTCAGGAATCCTCAAAGCCAACAAAAAAAGACATCTAGAAACAACTAAATAAAATACAAATATGATGTAAGAATGTGATGAATAAGACAAAAATCAAGTCCTATAAAAACAACAAAAAAGCAGGAGAAAGGATCTAAATAGCTGTGCTGGTGCCAGGAGTCTTCTCATCCACATTAAATTAAGCTCAGCATAAAACAGTCCAATCATTTCACCATTTTCAACTACCGGTATCACAATTGCGAAATCACGGTCTTTGGACAAATTAGCTCCTCAAAAGCTCTCAGTCACCTTAAGTTCATGGTTGTTGTTTTCATGGGCATCTTCTCCAAGGATTGTCACCTTGTCGTGGTGGAGAAACCTGTGAGTTCCTGAGATCCCAAGAATGAGGCAATCTGGACTCTAGTTCCTAGTAGTGTCACCCATGGCGGTAAGCGGCAGGTTCCAGGCAAAGAGCGATCCAACCAGACCTCAACGGTGGAGCTGGCATAAGATGATGACACATCACAAAGGCAGTGAAGGCAGCAGTGATGGGTCCCCCATCTTTTTGTGTTGCATGCCACGGAACCCTGATTGCAATCTATCAAGGACAGTGTGGTGGCTACCTGTGCATCAGCTTCCCCATGTTAAACAAAGTCATGCACAGGTATTCTCCATTAAAGGAACAACCCCTAAGGAAAACATTATGCTTAAACTGAGTGATTGTACAACAACTGCATGATATAAGTGCCATGTAAATTAGCCTTTTGCAGCACAGTGCATTACAAGGGCAAAGATATGTTAATAAAATTAACTCTACATAAATGTTACACAGTGTACACATGTGCAAAATAAGCAGGAAGATAATTGATCTTAAGCCTCTGCCCTTCTTGGATCACAACCCACGGTGATTGGTATTGCACTGCTTAGACAATATTTGTAAAAAATGAGCCCACTTTGCAGAAGTCTACTCACCACCTTGGAAATTTTTTGACCCTTACTATTCCGACTCAGTGAGAAACTTTTGTTCAACTGTCCATGTTGCACACAATCAGAGAAAGTTTACTATGTTTGTAAACCAGATAGATTTTCAAGCTCAAGTTAACACTTAAAAAATCGATCTATTTAGAAAGGGCAGTGCTCATTGAAGAATTGTTTGGGGAATTTAGAGAAGCTCCTGAAGCCTAACACTTTGTCTGAAGAGTATCTTAATTTAACTGCTGTACAAGATACACTATCTCAATTTTGTTTTTATTAATGCTTGAACACACCATCTTTTTTCTTACCAAAAATGATAAATGGAAAGGTGATAAAATGAACAAATAGCATTTTTTCTTTCAAAATGAAGCAAAGGCAAGTATATTGTAAAATTGAAGAAGCTCTCCTTGCCATTTGACCTTGCTCTATTGGACCAGACACTGAATGCACTAACATTTATTTTCTTGGCTGGCACAAAATCCACTAATAAAGAACTTGTATCAAACAAAACATGATGGCACAGTTAGGTGCACTATCAGAAAATCATCCTCTGGACATTAATATAGAAAAGTATTCTGAAAGATATTTCACCATGGCAACGTATCCCCTCAGATAATATTTCTTTCAGACAACACTACCATGCTTATCCAATCCAACTGTAAATACACAGAAGTCAACTCAGCTGCTCTCACAGGAAATTGGATTGCAAGCTCTATTGACACAATAAATAAATTACTGACATTTTGAGGACATTCTCTAGTTTTACCGCAGTACATCAGTAGCATCCTTTCCAACCTCTTGTTGATCTACCAGGGAGTCAATACAACTGTGGCATTTTTCTAATATAGGCATTGCTCTCAAAATGTTAACATGGTCTTCTGGAAAGGGAAACAATTGATTGTAAGTTAATAAGGTGATCACATATTTTGGGCTAAGTGTGTGGTGATGCACTAACATTTAAGTAACTAATTCTTTTTAACTCTTCAATACATCAATATTAGGACATCCAAAAAAAGGTGCATTATATTTGATGCGACAACTTTATTGATATGTGAACAAAACTTCAAGTTCCAATTCTGTGTAATTGAAACAAGTTACTTGCATATCCAATTCTTACTGTGCTCTCTTGCCCACAAATCTTGATCAGAAGATATTTAGCCAATTAAACATTTTCAAGTGTCATCCTTGAGCTAAGTTAGATGGTGTATCAGTGCTGTCTGATTATTCTACATACATGATGACGGAAGTTAGGCTGAGACTCTAATAGTCAATTGTGCCATTCAGTTTTATCCAGTAGACTTATAACCAAACCATCTATTACAGACTACATTTCTTCTACTAAACCAAACACAGTGTTTATAACAGCATACTGGAAAACAATATACAAAACTGTGGTCTTTGACATACTGTATATGAATGCTTAATCATTGTGATGTTGGTAAGGATTCATCAAGTCCCCACCATTCAGCAGCACATAGAATGCACACCAAAACAGCAGAGTTGTCCAACACAGGCACACACATCTATTTTAAAAGGACAATGTAACAGTTTTAAATGAGAACTGAAAACATACCGTCTGTCATGAATGATGCATTTGCCCAGAGACTATTACAAAGCAAATAGATATGAAAGGCGGAACCTTTAACAGCTTGCCCAAAAGTTACAATACTATTCATTGCTTGTGCGCTCTAGGTTTTTCAGCCTCTAAGTTAATCAGCAACTGAGTCATCATGAAGCAGAAATCCAGGACCCTCCATTACATGCCATAGTTGCTCCTTTTAATTCCTTTTCAGAAGATAGCTTTGTGACAAGACCAGTATGTATTGCTCATCCCTACTTGGCCTTGAGAAGCTGGCAGTAAGCCCCCTACTTGAACCAATGCAGTTCTTCTAATGAAGATGCTACCAGCTATGATGGCACTAAACGGCAACTCCTCTGCTTGCATCTTCAGAAACAGCTCTATTTCTATCTTTGATATCCTGAAGACCTTGACCTGGAGTTACAGTCTGACTTTAGTTCTTTGTGGGAATGGGACCTGCTCTCAGGGAATCACAACCGGCCGGTTTTTTGATATCCCAAGGACACAGCCTGGATACAGCATGCTTTCAGGGTGCTGGATTTCTGTGGCTCTGGAGATGTGCTGATTCTAGGCCTGTGCCCCTGACTGTGGCGTCGTGGGAGAACATGGAACCTCGGGAGAAGTGCGTTAGCTGCCGTGGTTGTGTGTTCAGGGAGCTGCGCTCTGGTGCTGACTCTCTGGATGCAGAACTCAGAAAACGCGACCCAACAGACTTTTAACATCGTAAATCAGCGAGTTGTTTGTTATGTCTCCCCTCCATCTGTGAAACAGACACACCTCTTTTTCCCTTATTAGGAAGAGAGAGAGCCTGTGGTACGTCAAATTACCGGGTGAACGAGCAGTCTTTGGGGTACTGCAAGTCTGTGTCTTTATTGATGCTTTGCTGCACGTTTGAGTGCTCGGTGGAGGGTGTTGATGCTTTTGTTGCTGGTGGGTGTGGGGGGGGGTCGTTACCTTGCTGCTGCTTATGTGGGGGGGGAGTTGGGGTGGCTCTCGGTTATAACATTTAACTGGCATTCATTTTTTGGGGCATTCCTCTGTTTTCATGGATGTTTATGAAGAAAAAAAATTTGGGGATGTGCATTGTATACTTTCTCTGACACTAAATGTACCTATTGAAAATTGCAATTGGGTAGAGAATTCTGTAACTTAGATCTAGAGATGATGAAGGAGCACCCCCTTCGAGTGTGCTACACCAAAGGGAACCCAGGGTTGCTGGTGTTTCTAAGCACCTCTTACTCGCTGGTGGTGAAGTTGAAAAGGTGGTGTTGAAGTTCTGTGGGATTATTAACTACAGTGGTTTTTGGTACAGACATGGAATGTCAGTAGTTGAGTGGATGAATGTTCAGGGTGGTGGATATGGATGAATGTTCAGGGTGGTGGATATGGATGAATGTTCGGGGTGGTGGATATGGATGAATGTTCAGGGTGGTGGATATGGATGAATGTTCGGGGTGGTGGATATGGATGCTTTGTCTTGGATGTTGCTGAACTCCTTTACTGCTGTTGGAGTGCATGTATCCAGGCAAGTAGAAAAATTTCTACCTTATGCCTGTCCACTACCCTTTAGACAGTAAAGGGAGAAGTTTTGGGGTGGGACACCATTGAAGGTTACCCATCCTCTGACCAGTTCTTGTATTTGTGTGACCAATTAAGTTAATACTGAAACTGAGATGTTGATGGAGCATGATCTAATAATTGCAATGCAACTAAATACAAAAGACAAAAGGATAGGCTCACGCCTGTTGGAGATGATCTGTGGCAAAATAGTACTTGCCATTATGGACCCATACCTCAGTGTTGTCCATGTCTTGGTGTTTTCAGGCACGTGCAGCATTACTTGCTCAAGGGTCGTGCTTTGTGCAGTCATTAGTGAACATTTCTTTTACCAACACAGCGAAAGGAAAGTCATTGATAAAGCAGTGAAGGTAGCTGGGCCAAGCGCTCGACCCTAAAGATTACCTGCGATGTCATGGGGTAGCACAGTGGTGCAACTGACAGATCTGTTGTCTGATGTGGAGTTAATCCTGATCACTAGTGGAGCTTGTGCATCCTGCTTGGGGTGGCTTAGGTTTTCCTCTATTGCTCTGATTTCCTTTGACATACCAATGTCATGCTGTCTGATAGATTAATTGTTTACCACAAATTACAGCCAGTGTATGCAAATCAATCAAAGGGAGTTTATGAGCATACGAGATAGAACAGGTTGCAGCGAAACCTGTGGAGTATTGGGACGACAACAACACCTTATATTCTCTTTGGATAGCAAGATTCTATTTGGATAGCCTCCAACCTGATGGCATGAACATCGATTTCTCAAACTTCCAGTAATGACCCCAACCCTTCACCATTTCCCATCCTCTTTTCCCTCTCTCATGTTATCTCCTTGCCCGCCCATCACTTCCCTCTGGTGCTCCCCCCACCCTTTATCTTTCTTCCATGGCTTTCTGTCTCTTTCACCGATCAACTTCCTAGTTCTTTGTTTTATTCTGCCCCCTCCAGGTTTTACCAATCACCTGGTGTTTCTCTCTCTCCTCCCCCCACCTTTCAAATCTACTCTTCAGCTTTTCTTCTCGAGTCTTGCTGAAGGGTTTCAGCCTGAAAGGGCGACTGTGCTTTTTGTCCCCCCATCGATGCTGCCTGGCCTTGTGAGTTCCTCCAGCATTTTGTGTGTGTTGCTGGCACTGAAAGGGTTGCTTTCAGAGCTAGCACACACAAAATGAGCGAAATCTCTTCCTTCTATATCAGAAAGCAACATAATTACTGGGGAAGATTCTTAGAGACAGAATTTATCATGGACCTATACCATCGGTTATTAGGGGCAACACTATAGATTTATCCTGGGGAAGTCATATCTCACAAACCTGTTTGAGTATTTTGAGAAAACAAAATAGGTGATTGATGAGAGTATGGCTGTGGATAGTGATTTTGAAGACTTTTGAACATAGAACAGTACAGCACAGGAACAAGCCATTCAGCCCACAATGTTGTGCCAAACTAGCTAGTTAGAAAAACCCATCTAAGGATGATTATGTTCTTAGAAGAAATAATAAATATACACAAACTCAGATACTAGGTGGCATATTTCAGACTGGCCAGGCTATTACCACAGTCACTGACATACATGCCGCAGGCAAATGAATCAGTCTGGCATTATTTTGCCATTTCAGGTTACGGAAGAAAAAGGTAATTGCCAATATCTGCAAATTTTACTTCAAAATATAAAATATAATAGTGGGGAAAAGATTCTTTCACAGACTTGTGTCCATATTTCCATTAAAAAAATACATCTTTACCTCCTCTCCATTCTCCACTTACCACAGGGATTTCTCTCTCTTTGATTCCCTCCATGCCAATCTCCCATCAAAAGTGCAGCACCTGCCCATTCATCACCATTCAGGCAATTGTTCTTCCAGGTGAGGCAACACTTCACCTTTTCTCAAGCACCTTCGCTCAACCACAAAAAGCAGCATTTCCTGATGGTGAACAATTTTAATTCTAACCCTAATTCGCATTCTGACATCCTGGTCCATCGCTTCCGCTGCTACCATGATGAGGCCACTCTCAGGCTGGGGGAGCAACGCCTCATATTCCGCCTGGGTAGACTTCAATCTGATGGCATAAACATCGATTTCTCTACGTCTGGTAATTTTCCCCCTCCCCCTTCTCTCTTCTTCCATTCCCCACATGGGTTTCCCTGTTACCTCTTCTCTTCTTCTCACCTGCCTATCACCTCCCCTTGCTGCCTCTCCTCCTTCCCTATCTCCCACAAAACACTCTCCTCTCCTATAGTATTTCTTCTTCTCCAGCTCTTGACCTTTTCCACCTATCACTTTTCAGCTTTTACTCCTTCCTCTCCCCCACCTTCTTCTTTCGGCTTCTTCCGCCTTCCTCTCCAGTCCTGATGAAGGTTCTCAGCCTAAAACATCAACAGTTTATTCCTCCCCATTGATTCTGCCTGACCTGCTGATTTACCCCAGCATTTCGAGTGTGTCGCTTTGTATTCCCAGCATCTGCAGAATCTTTATAAAACCTTGAAGAGTGTAATTTATTATTCAGCAGCACAAAAGCTGTTAGGTCAAAATAAATATTAACTGTGGGAATATAAAATGGGGGCCTGGGGATTATGAATTCTAGCTGAGTAGTCGGAAATCCAGTGGCTGATACAGCGGTAGTCTTCAGCTGAGTTTAGTGAGCTTTAAGTGAATAAAGTAAAGATGTCCTATCAAAGTCAGGCCTCAAAAGTGAGCATGGACAAAAGAGGTAATTTTTAAACTTTATTTCTGTAAAGGAGGCAGCGCCTTTAACACCACATTGCAATCAGGTAGAATGATGGGCTGCTACACAGGCAGAGCCACAGATTCACAAGTGTCCACATGGACATGAGCCACACAGTTATGCAGAGCCTGACAGGCACAGTTCATAAACTCCCTTCATCCTCAAATAGGGTCACCCAGTGTTGCATGGAAAATAACACCATTAGAAAAACATCCATCTTAAAAATGCTTCATTAGTGCAAGCACGTTTCAAGACCTGGCAGTATGAGAGTGATGTAATTCGAGGTCTCATCATTTTGATAATCTTTCACTCTGAACAGACTGAATTTCAGATGTGTTGCACTGAAAGAAAAAGCATGGCATATTCCATTTTATAGGCCAAAGTGATTTGCTAGTTAATAAATAAAAAAAATGAGAGGATTCTATAAAATGATGTTCTTATACAAAATCCCTTTAACCAGGAATATCAATTGGGAACTTTGGCAATGCTCAGCATAACTGAGTTCTGATAGTCATTGTAGAAAAAATAACTTAGTGAACTAAAAACAAAACATTTCATAAAATAGATTTGCAATTGATAATATTGTGCTCTGAGCAAGAACAAAGACTTCAAAGTGATATTGCTCTATGTTCTTGGTTGAAGAAGTATGAACAATGAAAGTCAATAACAACAACCTTCTGAATTCAAAACAAACTGTAAGACTGAAGGGCATATCCAGTTTGTGGCTCTGGCATTGTTCCAAATTGACCTGTTAGAGAATGTTCTTTGACCCCCAGATTATGCTGTATATTCAGAAAGGCAACAGACAAACTAATCCATCGTTGTCATTCAATTATGTTATTTGTTACATAATTAGAAAAGAAAGTTAATCTTGATCAATTACCTGGTCAACATATACAGCAACTGGTCTTTCTTAACACTTGCAATTCTGACTCAAATTACTTTACTTTGATCTCCTCTTTTCCCACCCAAACTAATTTTCGATCATGAAGTGCAAAATGATTATTGGGAAATTTAAATTTGAAATGGAAGTAACTCTCAAAGCATGCTGCCAATGCAATGGAGATTCACTTTACTCCCATAGTGCAGAGTGAAAGATATCCTCTTGATCTTAGAACTGGAAATGAGCTACTGAGTTCTGCTTTGTGCATTAGCAGGCAGCTATCAAAAAGATTTTTAAAAAGTGCAGAACAGTAAGAGAATAAAGAAAAATTAGAAAATAAAGAAAAAACCTTGTAAGTGTTTTACTATTTTAATGGCATTAAAACACTGTTATGTGCTACCTGAGCAAGTGTGAAAGTCCCATAAAGGTCAAGGTTTTCAATTGAGAGATTTACAAAGAGCATTGTCATGACTGCCTGTGTGACATTATCAGTTTAAACCTATGAATTCTATTGATTTATTATAATTTTTTGGAACTGCTGACATTTAGCTTTCCAGGTTCAAAGTCTGAAGAAAACTTTAGTTTTAGACATGTCTGCTACTTCATGAGTGGATCTGTAGTGATGGGTAGAAACTGGGAGAGTACTCCCAGGAGACAGTGAAATGGGAAAAGGTTGATGAAGAACAGTGACTGCAGGAGATATTTTTCCTTTGGGTATGGGGACAAGTGAGATCCTCCAGAGCTTCTGCCAGTTCCTTCTGGAGGAGCCACATTCAGTTTCTGAATGTCTGTACTTCAAGCAAGGCTGCAATACAGGCAACTTTGCTTGCTTACATCGGCTGAAGGAATGGTGAATGAAATCTTCTCCACTTGAGTATGGAGTTTAAGCAACTGCTCTTTCAGTATGAGTGAGCAGCATGCTACAAGATATGACAGAGATCAGCACAAGCAGTCTGCAGTAATTCTTTGGGTAGGAAGGTGAATGTGTCCATGTCTGCAAGCAATTCAGGTATGATATATACTCTACACGAGGCTGGATATAATGTAGCAAGGTCATAGATCTCTATGTTGATAAAGATTGTCATTTGCATGTTTCTTATTTAAAATGTCAATTCACGAGAAAAGGGTTAGTTAGTAAACTATTTTCTTGTGAGTAGATTATTGTTTTCACACATGCCTGCTTGAAAAGTTGAAGTTGAAGTTGAAGTTTGTGTGTTGCCTCACAGTCGGTGTCATTTTGGGGAAAATAATGAAAAGTCTGCTGAGCTGTCAAGAGTAGAATTTGCTGTTGGAGGCTAATGTACTCCGTGGTAAGTACAATATTTCCACACTTAGGCTTTAACCATTTTTTAATAGCACATGACACTTAAAAAAAAATGGTTTTCTAAAGCAACACAAGTACATATTATTATGCACTGTTAAGTAGGGAACAAACTCAAAACTTCCATTAAAGCAATGCTAGGATTATTGATGCAGGAATCTATTATCTTTTCGAATAATGCTAAACTAACAGCATATGCAAAAAATGCTTTTTGTTCATTGAGTCTCTGACAACTCTTTGAAAGAGCTATCTAAATGGTACCATTTAATTTTTCATATTTTCCAATTATAGCACTTTAAACAAATCAGGAAATATAGAATGAAGTACAATGAAAACATTATGCAGTAATGATGTAGATGATGGGATATTCAAACTTCAAAGTTCATGTAATGAAACAATTGTAACTTCACTCAACACTGGAGAAAGCCATGTGTCCTGTTGTGAGTGGTTTGTCCTATTCCCTTTTTCTTTCGGCATTGCCTAAATGATTTTCTTACTCATAACAGGGTTGTGTGAATAAAAGCCCCCTCTTCTCTGATTTTATAATTTCTTATGCTTCTTGCTTCTGAAATGTCACATCAATTGAAATGAGTCCCTTCAGATATCTATCTAAACTCACTGTGATTTGATGTCTTTTGAATTAAAACTCTGTTCCCACAAAATTAGTATCTATTAATTACATTATCACACTTTAGTGAACTGTAGTGAACAGGATTGGAATGCATCATTGAGGCTTAAATACTGAACAAAGAGAAATACCTTAAAGCTTTCTTGCTGTTACCATCTGTTACATCTTCATTAAGTTCCATATTCTCTTCACATTTAGAACTTTGGTGTAAATTTTCTCACCCTGTACAAAATGTAGGATTTACCTTTGGAAGGAGAGCTTGTTGGAAAAACAACATACATAAAAATCCTCAGTCTGGACGAATATTTAATTGGCATTTCTTCTATCTAATCTGGCAACTGGAAGAGCCAGATCCAGGAATTTACCTGTTTTCAGTGAATCAATATTTACTTCTGGGCTCAAGCACTATAATGAACACAGAGTACATTTTGCGATATCCTTCAGTGTACTTTTGAATATTATTTTGGTTTTGTAACATATACAGTTTGTCACCATCACAAAGGAGGAAGATACAGACTGGATATCCCAATCTGACAACTCTGATACTAGCTGTGTAGAGACAAGTCAAGTAGAAGAACTGCATGGAAGAAAAGGAAAAAAAAATTCAGCTAGAAATCTTCATTAGGCACTGCCATGTTCCTACTGGCTACTGCTAACTGGCAGCTCACAAGTTGTCTGCAAACAGGCCACCTGCCTGCTCTGTCAATTGCCAAACCACAATCCCAGCAGGAGCAATGACAGGAAAAAAATAAAGACAGACTGGAAACACAAAAATATTTTTGCTGATCATCCATGGCTCCTGTGACAGCTTCTGATAACTGAAATTACGTCACCCTTCTTAATGCATAACAACAATTATCAATCCAATTCAAAACTTATTTTGAGGTGCACTTAGAGACATCTCCATGACCAAAGTGATGAAGTAATATAGAAGATCTCCCATTCTGTGTTTCTGTCCCTCTCCAGTTTACAAACCAGCTGATATAATGAGGTCAACCTCTCATTTCTGGCACAGAGTCGACCTGACCAGATTGCTGCAGGCCAACTGCTGGCTCACTCGAGTAAATTCCAATACTGCTTTACAGTATAAGCCAAGTAATACAAGCTATATGATTCTCATGACCTTAAATTTGTAGGCAGAGTTCATGGGGTAGGTAGGGAAGGAGAACTACAGCAGGACTGTAGCCCTCTAATTTTATTGCCTGTCTGTGGGGTAAAATTTATGGAAATGTTTAAGGTTGGAATTTCCTTGGGTAAACAGTGGAGTGAAACCCTCATCAACAGCTTGTCTTTGGACATGGAAGACTAACCTGCTGGCACCTGTTGGAAACTTTACCAGGAATAGTAGATTTGACAGGAGATGGTGGCCCATGTACGAGCCTGGAAGTAATGCAGGAGACAGTAATAGGCTAAAGGTAATTAAAAGTGACATTCACCAGATAGACGTCCAATCCCAGGAATCACAAAGGCAGCAGGCCCACAGGAACTGGACCTCCAATTCACAAACAAACCTAGCTTTGAAATATACACAGTGGCATGCAAATATTTGGGCGCCCCTGGTCAAAATTTCTGTTCCTGTGAATAGCTAAGCGAGTAAAAGATGACCTGATTTCCAAAAGGCATAAAGTTAAAGATGACCTGATTTCCAAAAGGCATAAAGTTAAAGATGACACATTTCTTTAATATTTTAAGCAAGATTACTTTTTTTATTTCAATCTTTTATAGTTTCAAAATAACAAAAAAGGAAAAGGGCCCGAAGCAAAAGTTTGGGCACCCTACATGGTCAGTACTTAGTAATACCCCCTTTAGAAAGTATCACAGCTTGTAAATGCTTTCTGTAGCCAGCTAAGAGTCTTTCAATTCTTGTTTGGGGGATTTTCACCCATTCTTCCTTGCAAAAGGCTTCTAGCTCTGTGAGATTCTTGGGCCATCTTGCATTCACTGTTCTTTTGAGGTCTATTACTATTCACAGTAACAGAAATTTTGACTAGGGGTGCCCAAACTTTTGCATGCCACTGTACATTCCTTCAGTGTCATTGGGACCAAATCTTGAAACCCCAAATTAATAACAGTGCTGGAATACTTCCAGCAAAATTTAAGGTGCTCAAGAAGTTAGCTCATCACCACTTTCACAACCATAAATAAAGAGCCACAACCAACAGTATATAAATTAGCACAGCCAAACAAGTTTGCGGGCAGCAGTGAAGTGATTTTCCATTTTGGGGAGCAGTGGAAAGTGCAGCCACGAGGTGCGCAGGAAAGGAATTTGAATGGCAGCTGCGTTGGCACTTCTGGTAGGTTACACAATACATCTGCACCTGGAAACTCTTTTGCAACAAACACTCAGTGGATCAAGCAGAAACTATGAAAAGAAATGAATTGTTGATATTTTGGATTAAAACCCTGCATGAAGACTGAGAGTGGAGAGGCGAGGTGCTCAATAAAAAGAGAGGACAGGGAGAGGTGAATCAAGAATATGAGGTGATTGGTGGACTGAGGAAGGGTGTAGGATGATAGACAGGTTGTGAAACCACAGAGGGGGAGCTGTGAGACTAGGTTTCAAAGAACTTTCGTTCTGTCCTTCCTCTTTTTACTGCCAGGCAGGTGGAGCAACACCTGTAAAATTGTTCGGTACATCAAGACAGTTAGGTCAATCTGATATGGCTGCCTTTTCTAAATGAATGGCAGTTCATATGCAACAAGGTTTGGTGTGTGATAGAACCTTACAAAAAGGAAGTTAATCAATAGACATATTGCTCCTGCACCATCAGATATTCATTGTCTTCCTTGAAAATTGAAGAGCCGATTTACATTCAAAACTTTGTTGAGAAGAATTAGCTTTCATTGTTATCTTTATTGATGGGGATCACTTATTATGGCAACAGCTTTATGGGCTTGGGGTTATGAGTGCTCCCAAAAAAAAGCAGGTTTCAATCTTCCACAGGGAATGTCATGAAAGCCTTTTCAGCTGTTTACAAGCATAGTGCACAAAAGTAAAATAATTCAAAATATATCATCCTTAATCACAATCATAACTTTCATTTATTTTGTGAATAGCCAAATGTTAGTTTAGTATATGGCAGATTTGCAGAATCCAAGGAATAGCTTTCCTTAATCCAATGCATTAAACTCATGAAATCAAGGATTTCATTTTAAAGTTAAGAGTTAGGTCTTATAGGCTTGGAATCAGAAATCATTATCACAAAATTATAGGAAAACAAACTTTTGATTAGCCATGTTCTGACTGATTTGTGGAACAGGATAGAGAGAAGAATTGGCCTTTCTCTATTCCTACAATAGATTACAATTCATGTCCCGAACATTGAACAATAGGCACAGGAACAGACCAATCAGCCCACAATATTTGGGCCAACCATGATACTTAATGAACTGAATTCCATTTGTCCTCACGTGATCCACATCCCTCCAATCCGTTCCTGGTCATGTGTCTGTTTAAGTAGCTCTTAAATAAATGCTTCATTCCAGCTTCCACCACTTCAGGCAGCACAAATGCAGCTACCTACCACTTCTCTATGTAAATCATCTGCCTGCACATCTCCCTGAAACTTTCTCCATCCCGTGTTAAAACTCTGTCCTCATGGTATTGAACATTTTTACCCACGGGAAAGAAAGAGACTGTGACTGTCTTTCCTGCCTACTTTTCTTCAATTAATGCAGAGTTCAATTTTGTTTCAAAGAAAAATGTCCAGTGGATAAAAATGTTCATTCTAAGTGTTGTGTCTGCTGGTTACACTATTACAGGAAGGATAGACTGCTTTGCCTTCAGAAGGCAGCTACGTGCCCACAGTTAGTGAGGGAAATTAAGTTCAAAGTTCATTTATTACCGAAGTATATATGCATTCTACAAGTCTGAGATTAGAGACAATCACATCAAATTTTGGAAAACCTGAAGGAAATTGAGAAAAGAAACCTATGAAGAGAATCTATGGAAAGAAGCGAAAGAAAAATACCACTAAGAATTTTGTATATGTGAGTGGGTGTTCTATTTCAAGATGAAAGTGGGAAGGAGAGAGGCACAGAATAATATTCTTGATTGCCCAAAGAGATTAAGGCTGCAGTGCAAACTTCAAAACACATTTCAGAGAGCTAAATGCAGCTGGAGAAAGAAAGGAGAATAATTGCTCACTAATTGATGGTTTCACAGAATACAAGAAGGAGAATACATTTTCTTCATCATGTGATGTAGGTCTCTATGTATCTTGAAAGAAAAACTTGCTCTGCCACAACAGCAGATGAAGGTGTTTTATTAAGCACTTCCAATTTTTCACCATCCCAAAATGTGAAAATATATGTACAGTGAAGAAGAATATATATCTATATAATTAAGGTTTATCTCAACTGCAAACAAAAGAACGGGCAAACAGACAAATGGAGTGCTTGGGGAACAACAAATGTCAAACAATTAAACATTTATGCGTTAATAAACTTAACTGTTATTCACTGTATGTGTTTGTGTGTGTTACTTTGAAGTTGTGAATTCTTGCAGTGCTGCCGAAGGCCAGGGACAATTTGCCACAGTTCGGCAGTCTGGACAAATATTCAGCTACAATGTTCTATCTTAGTGCATTGTGGTAAATGTTGAATTGGAAGAGCTGCAGAGCCAGGTACCATCAGATTGCTCCGGCATTGTGACCTTTCATTGCCTTGATCCATGTCAGTGCCCGATGATCAGTGTCCCGGTCAAAGTCATACATGAGTAGTTAGTATCAGTGTCTGTCAAGAGTTCACTTGATAGCAAGGTACTCCTTTTTTAATTGTCTAGACTCCCTAGGCAGAAGATTACAGCTGAGATAGAGGATAGGCTGTTTTCCTCTTGTCTCTTGTTGTGCCAACAAAACTCCTTTACCCAATGATGAAGGACCCACCTAAGCCAGGAAACTTTTGTTAAATTCAAGGCTTTACAGGATGGGAGATGAGCAGAGATGAGCATTAAGGGTGGAGAGAGCCTTTTCACAGTCATTAGCTCACACCACTGGATTTTTCGCAGACTTGGTGGTCAGGTTTATGAGGGCTATTGCAGTGGTGGCAAACTGGAGAATGAAATGCCTCTACCATCCAACAAACCTCAAGAACAATCGCACCTGTTTTTATGTTCGTGGTCTCAGACTGTTTTGTATGATCTCTACTTCCCCTTTATCCAGCTGGTAGCCGAGGTAGCAGTCTCTTGCTTAGCCCAGTCATATTTTTACAGGTTTAATGTTAAGCCTGCCTCATGGATGTGTTTCAGGCCTTGGTGCATAAATGGAAATGATCACTCCGGGTCACTGTAGATGACATCATCTAAATAGGCTGCACAGCAGTATTCACAGGCCTATAGACACTAAAATGTTGCAGGAGCTCCATGAAACCCAAAATACCTCTTGCGGCTCAGCAAGGTGGTCTTCCTTCTGGTGCTCTAAATTCAATGGTGTCTGCTGTTGCCACTTCTCCACATCACATCAACACCATCTTCATTTTCATCCACCTTCCAAACCATCCAGGCAGTCTTTGTAGTGGTCGTCTGCATCTTTCTTCCCATTCTTTAGTAGGTCTGCTTGTCCTTTCCTTTTCTGGATGATGGATTTCTTAAGTAACAGGGCCCATCATACAGATGATGGTGTAGGATCCCTGTCACTTAGAAAGGAGTTTGTTGGAGTTGGATGCTAGCAGCAGCAGGATCTTCTGACTAGGCTGGTTGGGCATGCTGGTCATACCACCTCTTCTGGTTCTGTTGGGCTTTCTGGAGGTTATCTTTGGGCAGTCTTGCATCTGAGGTACATACTGCACAATCCCTTTCTCCGAGGATGTTGAGGTTGGTGCCTCTCAGTTTTCTTCAGAAAGTCCATTTGGCCCTGGACGTGCCACCCACACAACAGTTCAAAAGGTGAAAATCCTATTGAAGCTTTTGGCACATCCCAGTAGGCAAATAGTAAGAATGGCAGCCATTTGACCCCACCCTTGCCAGTATCTGCTGCAAACTTTCTCAGCAGATTCTTGATGGTTTGATGTAAGCATTCAATGGGTCCATCAGTCTGTGGATGATAAGGGACGATCTTTATTGCAGTGATGCTCAGCTACTGATTTAGTTGCTTCATCGGGTGGGAGGTGAAGGTGGTGTCCTGGTCCATGATATCTCCTCTGGGACACTAACGAGTCGGCATACAGAGAAGAGGTAAAGTAGCTGACAGAACGGTGCAAGCACATCAACTTGAATCCCAATGTGCACAAGACCAAAGAGCTGACTGTGGACTTTAGAATGGTGCATGCTGACCAGCCTATACTATACATACACAACTCCACTGTAGTGTCAGAAACACAAGTCTCTGGGGATGCATATATCAGATGATTTCACCTGATCCCTTAAAACTGCCTCTTTGGTCAAGGAAGCATAACAGTGTCCCCACTTCCTGAGGATATTGAGGCAAGTGAGGCATCCCCCTACTTCTAACCAATTTTTGCAGGAACACTATCCAGTGTGTTCTGATTAGCTGTATCACTGTTTGGCACAGTAATTGCATGGACTACTGAGAGGAACATTGGGGACTCTCTTCCACCCATCAAAGATATATAACAGGAGTGTGTGTACACAGTGCCCTTAGTATTGTCAATGATCCCTTCCATCCGTCCAACAATCTCTTTGACCCACCTCACCACCATCACCATCAGGCATGAGGTACTGTAGCATTAAGACAAGAACTGTTAGGATGGGAAACAGCTTTTCCCCCCAAGCTGTAAAATTACTAAACTCCCTTCCAATACTCAGGTCTCATAATGAATAAAGCACTAGTAGTATTATACTGTTTACTTTTGAATTCTGTTCCAGAAGCTTTTAGACCATACTTTTGAAAATAGAGAGCAGTCAGGCTTGTTAGGAATGGTCAAGGAGCATCAGGAAGAATGACATAAAGATGGGGTAAACAAAAATTTAATCTTCTGCCTTTGCTTTCTGCAACAGACAACTCATACATCTTTTTAGCTTTTAAGAATCACTTATAAAATTAATGACTTCAATGGAGCCGAGTTTCAGAGGCAGTATACAGTATGTTGATGCTGTTATATTGCACGTTGTCTGTTAATGAAGAGGAATAATTTTCTTTTCAGCAGTTTTTTCCCCACCTTTTCCTGACCACCTTTCTTTCACAGATACCAGTCAGAACCCTGTTGATTATCTGTCATGTACTGTCTAATCTGTTTTCCATTGGTCTGAATCTCAGGGATGTATATGGTGACATATACTGTATGTACTTTGATAATAAAATTTACTTTGAACTTTGATCCAGCTTTATGTTGGAGTTACTCCAAAATACTTGCTCAGCACACCTTGCTGCAGGCCCACTGTACTTGGAACAATGCTCAATAAAGAGTTAACAGCTGTAGCTCTGAATCATTACTTCACTCTCACTGTCCCAATTTCAATGAGCATAAGTTACATAATTCAGCAAAGTGGTAAAAAGTTATTGGTACTTGTTAAGGACACTGCGATCTCCCTCTAAGCATGAATATTGCTGCTTGCTGTTAGTTCTTTGTTGCGACCTTTTTGCCCTACACCATTACTGGTGTCTAAGGGCTGCAGTTCTGTATGGCTAATTGGAAGAGTAGGAGAGGAATGTCACAGCAGTTGCCCCTACTTTTTCAACACCTTGCCCCTTTTTATAAATTTACACTCACACTGAGCAAATCAGCCAACCTAGTCAGAGATTACACAAATATCCTCTCTTTCGCTGAAAACTGTGCCAGTACACCTGGTGATATGAAGCCAGATGCAGAAAACTAGAAGTAATAAATAAATACAAATAAAATGGCAATGATAAATAAAGATTAATACAATGTCAGATACTTTATCCCAGGGATGAAATTGTTAAAATGAGGGAGTATGATTTTAAAGAGATTGAAGGAAAGTATAGGGGGTGGGGCTGTCAGAGCTAAGTTTTTTTTACACAGAGAGTGGCACAGAGAGAGGACCAGCTCCTGTAGTGTATGACTCTATGAATTTGAATACCTGTCAAAACAATAGGCAACAGGGTTCTTCCATCATAATATGATTAATCTGAAATATGGTTTGTGCTTGTGTTCTTCCTTCACACTTTAGATGCCACGGGCAATCCATGTACAGGGACACATCGGTTCAAGGGTCATGTAATACCAGAACTCAGATCAAAATGGGTTTGACTAGTGAATTCCAGATACCACCGATTGGCACCCACTGCAGAAGCAATTACAATTTCTCTCCCTGTGTTGCCACTAATAGTCATCAGGTAGATCTCAGGAAAGTGAGGAAGAATCAGGAGCAACGGAATGCAACTGGGAGGAGAAGACTAGGAGAAAGCGAATTGCAATTGCATTCCAACAGTAGTTCTTGTAACTGCAGTGGAGTCAGCAAGGCTGCTTCTAATCTTTCTAACTCTACAGAGAGGTAAATATATTTTATTAAACTTTTTGGTTATAGCCGGAAATAGCTCTTTACATTCTGCTGCTACTAGTTTAAATGATATAATAAATATAGGGCTTTCTCCAATAATGTGCAGATTGGTAGGTTAATTGGCCACTGTACTGTAAGCTGGCCCTAGTGTGTAGACAGGTTGTCGAATCAGGAGGAAGTTGATGGAAAATAGGGAGAATAAAATACATTCATAGGATGAGTATAAATGGATGATTGATAATCAGTACAGACTCAGTCAGTCGAAGGCCTTATTTCTATGATGTATCTCTCTGTGATTTTATTTTCCTCATCGACACCAAAAGTGATACAAGTTGCCATAGTACTTTCATTATTAAGAGTGTCGTTTATGCAATGTCAAATGAGTGGATGGATGTGGCCGATAAATATTCAGTAATCTTTTCACTTCCATGGATAAAAGCCGTATTAACTGCCAAGAAGTTAGAATAATCTGTGGTGGCTCATTCCTCTATTAAAGTATTCACTGAGAACTATAAGGGCCTTAGAGTGACACTTTAATAATCTAAATAGATCAAGAATATGTTCCCAAGTGCTTATCATGCTTCATGGTGGCTGCCTATTATTAAATATAGAAATTAATATTTATAGATGATGTGCCTGACAGCCTCCTCTGGTTCTTTTAGTTTTATGTAATGTTTTCAGTGTTTGAAAGTAGGTTTGAAGTAACTGTCAAAATAAATAAATAAAAACTGATTGATAAAAAACAACTGGCCATGCATTTTGTACATGGGACAATTGCAAATAAAGGCACGGTTTAAGTTCTGTTTGCAGCTGCAGAATGTGACACCAGTGGCTGCAGGAACATCTGAGCAAATGTGGGAAGAAAAATAAATGTAGCATTTTGTCCAATTTATTGTATATACTCTTGCTCTTCAGCCTTAAGCAAAGCAGCTGCTGCTTCACCATGTGAAGACAAATAGAAACTTAACAGTTGCATTGCACTAAAATAGTCATTTCATAAATTTAGTCCTGAACAATCAAGACCTCCTGCATTCATAGGAACATTCTCAAAGGACTGTGATTACATAAAGAATATTATGTGCTTATCAAAGGTAAATGCATCTTTTCATATTTTTGCATAATTCTAGAAAAAGGTCCTGCTAGAAAATAAAAGATATAACAGTTAACCAGAATAAAAAAAATAGTGTAGCTAGTTTTGGAACTGTAAAAAAGTGACCACAAAACACAGTACACATAAAATATTGAACACTATAGCACAGTATAACACTATCACACTATAGCACCCTTTGGTCCACAACTTTGTGCCAATTTTTAACCTACTCTAAGATCAATCTAATCCTTCCATCCATTTTTCTATCATCCATGTGCCACTTTAAGTGCTTCTTAATGTCCCTAATATATCTGCCTTTACAAATACACCTAGCAGCGTGTTCTATGCACTCACCAGTTTCTCTACAAAAGATCTACCTCTGACATCTCCCCTATCCTCCAATCACCTTTTGTCCTCTTATGTTAGCCATTTTCGCCCTGGGAATGAAAGTCTCTGGCTGCCCACTCAATCTATGCCTCTTGTCATTATTTACATTTCTAAAATGTCACCTCCAATCCTACTTTGTTCCAAAGAGATTAGCCCCAGTTTGCTCAACCTAAGCCATCTCTCTATTCCAGGTAGCATCCAGGTAAGTCTCCTCTGCACTCTCTCTGAGGGATCCACACCCTTCCAATAATGAGGTGACAAACCTAAACCCTATAGTCGAGTGTGGTCTAACCAGATTTTACAGAGTATGAGACGGTTCTGGGTCTCAATACCCTGACTAATGGAGGGCAACACTACATAGGCATACTTAACCACCTATCAACTTGCACTGCGACATTGAGCGATCTATAATTGTGGACCCTAATGTCCTTTGTTCCTCAACACTGCTAAGAATCCTACCATTAACCCTGCACTCAGCCTTTCAAGTTTGACCTTCCAAAGTGTATCACTTCATATTTTTCTGGATTGAACTCCATCTGCACTCAGGCCAGTTCTACATCCCATCAATGCCCTGTTGTAACGTACGACAACCTTCTACACTATCCATAAACTACCAACTGCAAGCTTACTAACCCACTTCCTCAACCAAGTCATTTATATAATTCACATAGAACAGGGGTCTCAGAACAGATCCCTGAGGAACACCAATAGTCATGACCTTCAAGCAGAATATGTTCCAATGATGAACACCCCCTGCCTTCTGTGGGCAAAATATTGCTGAATCCACACAGCCATTTTCCCTGATCCAATGCCTCCTGCCTTTCTGAATGAGCCCACTATGGGAAGTATTGAAGCTTGGGGTGCAAGTTCATAGCAAGGACCTGGACCCAGTGCAATTTGCCTAATGCCTCAATAGGCTATCAGTAGGTTAGCCTGACCTCAGTGGTTGGGAAGATGTTGGAGTGAACTGTTAAGGATGAGGTGATGGAGTACTTTGTGACACAGGACAAGATAGTACAAAGTCATCATGGTTTCTTTCAGGGAAGATCCTGCCTGACGAACCTTTTGGAAATCTTTGAGGAGAATACAAATAGGACAGATAAAGGGGATTCATTGGATGTATATTTGGACTTTCAGAAGGCCTTTGACAAGATGCCACACAGGAGGCTGCTTACCAAGTTAAAAGCAAATGGTATTACAGGAAAGTTACTAACAATGGTTAGAGCACTGGCTGATTGGTAGGAATAAGTGGGAATAAAAGGATTCTTTTCTGGTTGGCTGCCAGTGACTAGTGGTTTTCCTCAGGAGTTAGTGTTGGGACTACTTCTTTTTATGCTGCATATAAATGATTTAGATGATGGAATAGATGGCTTTGTTGCCAAGTTGAGAGTCCTTGTTCAGAACACCCCGAAGGTTAACTTGCAGGGTGAGTCAGTGGTGAGGAAGGCAAATGCAATGTTAGCATTAAGTTCAAGAGGTCTAGAATACAAGAGCAGGGATGTGATGCTGAGGCTTTATAAGGCACTGGTGAGGCCTCACCTTGAGTATTGTGAACAGTTTTGGGCCCCTCATCTTATAAAAGATGTGCTGGCATTGGAGAGGGTCCAGAGGAGGTTCATAAGGATGATTCTAGGAATGGAAGATTTATCATACGAGAAATGTTTGATAGCTCTGGGTATGTACTTGCTGGAATTCAGAAGGATGAGGGGGGAATCTCATTGAAACCTCCCAAATGTTGAAAGGCCTAGACAGAGTAGGTGTAGAAAGGATGTTTCCCATGGTGAGAGAGTCTAGGACAAGAGGGCATAGCCTCAGGATAGAGGGGCATCCTTTCAAAACAGAGATGCAGAGAAATTTCTTTAGCCAAAGGGTGGTGAATTTGTGGAATTCATTGCCACATGCAGCTGTGGAGGCCAGGTCATTGGGTGTATTTAAGACAGAGGTGGATAGGTTCTTGGTTGGCCATGAATGACATCAAAGGTTATAGGGAGAAGGCCGGGAACTGGGGCTGAGCAGGAGTTTTAAAAACAAGGATCAGCTATGATTGAATGGTGAAGCAGACTCAATTGACCGGATGGCCTAATTATCCATCATATGTCTGATGATTTTATTGTCTAGGTCAACTACAGATGCAAACTCAATGGCCCTTCACACAGCCTTAGACCACCTGGACAATACAAACACCTGTGTCAGAATGTGTTCATCGACTATAGATCAGCATTTAACACCATCATTCCCACAATCCTGATTGAGAAGTTACAGAACCTAGGCCTCTGTACCCTCCCTCTGCATTTGGATCCTCACCTTCCTAACCGGAAGATCACAATCTCTGTGGACTGGTGATAATACCTCTTCCTCGCTGATAATCAACACTGGTGCACCTCAGGGGTGTGTGCTTAGCCCACTGTTCTACTCTCTCTATACCCATGACTGTGTAGCTAAGCATAGCTCAAATACCATCTATAAATTTGCTGATGATACAACTATTGTTGGTAGAATCTCAGACGAGAAGGTGAACAGGAGCGAAATATGCCAACTAGTGGAGTGGTGTCATAGCGACAACATTGTATTCAACGTCAGTAAGACGAAAGAGCTGATTATGGACTTCTGGAAGGGTAAGACAAAGGAACACATACCAATCCTCATAGAGGGATCAGAAGTGGAGAGTGTGAGCAGCTTCAAGTTCCTAGATCTCTGAGGATCTAATATGGTCCCAACCTATTGAGGTAGTTATAAAGAAGGCAAGACAGCAACTATACTTCTTTAGGAATTTGAAGAGATTTGGTATGTGAACAAAAACACTCAAATAAATGTTTTATTTGTTTATTAAAAAAACCTGTCTCAATTCTATATTCATTGTTGCCGTAGCATAACAACAGATAAGATGAAAGTAGGAAAGTTGTTTCCATCAGTAGGCGAGACTAGAACTAGGGGACATTGCCTCAAGATTCAGGGGAAAAAATTTAGGACGGAGATGAGGATATACTTTTTCCCAGAGACTGATGAATCTGTGGAACTCTCTGCACAGGGAAACAGTTGAGGTTTCCTCACTAAGTATATTTAAATACAGTTAGATAGGTTTTTACATTGTAAGGGAATTAAGGGTTATGGGGGAAAGGCAGACAGATGGAGCTGAGTTTATGGGCAGATCAGTCATGATTATATTGAATGGCAGAGCAGGTTCGATGGGCCGGATGGCCTACTCCTGCTACTATTACTGTGCTAAATCATAAATTTAGTCGGCTCCATCTTGGGTACTAGCCTACAAAGTGCCCAGGACATCTTCAAGGAGTGGTGTCTCAGAAAGGCAGCGTCCATTATTAAGGTCCCCCAGCACCCAAGGTATGCCCCTTTCTCACTGTTACCATCAGATAGGAGGTACAGAAACCTGAAGGCACACACTCAGTGATTCACAAACAGCTTCTTCCCCTCTGCCATCCAATTCCTAAATGGATACTGAACCTATGAACACTACCTCACTTTTTAAATATATATTGTTTTTGCACAATTTTTAATGTATTCAATATACATATACAGTAACTTATTTATTTTTTTCTTCTTCTTCTATATTTGGAGTATTGTGTGCAGTTTTCAGCTCCTTATTTTAGAAAAAATATACTGACATTGGAGGGGGTTCAGAGAAGATTCACGAGAATGATTCCAGGAATGAAAGAGTTACCGTATGAGGAATGTCTGGCAGCTCTTGGGCTGTATTCCCTGGAGTTCAGGAGAATAAGAGGGGATCTCATTGAAACATTCCAAATGTTAATAGGTCTGAACAAATTAGATATGGCAAAGTTACTTCCCATGGTAGGGGATTCTAGGACAAGAGGGCACAACGTCAGAATTGAAGGATGTTCTTTTAGAACTGAGATGCAGAGAAATTACTTTAGTCAGAGGGTGGTAAATCTGTAGAATTTGTTGCCAGGAGCAGCTTTGGAGGCCAAGTCATTGGGTGTATTTAAGGTAGAGATAGATCGGTTCTTGATTAGCCAGGGCGTCAAAGGGTATGGGTTGAAAGCAGGGGAGTAGAGATGACTGGAAGAATTGGATCAGCCTATGATTGATTGGCAGAGCAGACACAATGGGCTGAATGGCCTACTTCTACTCCTATATCTTATGGTCTTATATCATGTATTGCATTAAACTGCTACTGCTAAGTTAACAAATTTCACGGCATATGCCAGTGATAATAAACCTCATTCTGATGCTGATTCTCACTAGGAATGATTGTCACAGTTGGTTAGGGTGTGGAAACCTCAAAGTATTGGTTAATCCACACTTGGAATATTATGTGAAGTTGTGGTAGAAGAAGAAAGACTGCAGAAGCTATCGTCCAGGATGTTGATTAGAATGGAGGGCTTAAATCACAAGAAGAGATTGGAAAAACTGTGATTGTTCTCTCTGGAATGCAGGAGCCGGGTGATGACTTTATAGAACCTTATAAAGTTATGAGGGAAATAGATAAAGTATATGGTAACAGTCTTTTTTCCAAAGTCAGGGCATGTAGATTTAAGGTGAGAAGGGAAATTTTTAAAAAGATCTGACAGAGAAGTTATTCCTCTATGACAATTCATCAGAGGAGGTGGCTAATATGGGTAGGAAATGAATAAAGGAATATGGGGCAAATGCTAGGAAACAGGATTGGGATAGACAGGTATCTCAGTCAGCTGAAGGCATTATTATCATGCTGCACGTCTCTGTGACACTAACATTCACTCAGTTATTTCTGTGCTGACTGCTTCATTTCTTTTACAGCACCTGCTTTTAGCAAGTTTGAGTTCTGTGAGATTTTCAGTTGCCAGTAGCAATGATGTCATCAAGCCAGTTCAGTAGCATTCCCATTGAAGCATTCTGATTGGCAGTGTATCAGGAGGTATTTTAATTTTCTTTTTAAATGTTAAATGGAATGGTAAATAAATAGAACTATCAAATAAACAATTTAAAAGAATTAACTTTAAAATTCCTATTGTTTTGGAATATTTTTGGAAACAGAATCAGATTTATTAATACTGACATACGATGTTCAAATTGTTTTGTGGCAGCAGTACAATGCAAAGACATAATAATATATAAATACAAAAATGAATGAATAACAAGTGCAAGAAAAGAATACCATACATGGACCATTTAGAAATCTGATGGCAGAGTGGAAGAAGCTGTTCCCAAATCATTGCCTATGGGTCTTCAGACTCTTATACTTCCTACCTGATAGTAGTAATGAGAAGAGGATATGTCCTGGATGGTGAGGATCCTTAATGACGGATGCTACCTTCTTCAGGCACCAACTCTTGAAATTGTCTTTGATTGTAGGGAGATTTACACCTGTGATGGAGCTGCCTCCAACCCTCTGCAGCCTCTTGTGATCTCATGCACTGGAGTCTCCAAACCTGGCGGTGGTGCAACAAATCAGAATGGTCTCCACTCTCCACCTGAAGGACCTTGTTAGAATGTGTACAGATTTTGTTTCAGGAGATTGCAGTCCACATACACACACATTTTTTTAGATTTTGCCACCAGGTTCTTGAATAAAAGGAGATTACTACCTGTACACTCACTTGCCTCATGATTGAAATGCTCCCACAACCAATTATCTCACGTTAAGGACTCTTTATCTTCTTATCTCATGTTCTTGCTATTCATTTAAATTTAAATTTGAACAGTTTGTTGTCTTCTGCACTCTGGTTGATCTTTCATTGATCCTGTTCTAGTTACTATTCTGTAGATTTGCTGAGCATGCCCACAGGAAAATGAATCTCAGGTTCGTATATGCTGACATACATATACTATAATAATAATAAATTTACAAAGAACTTTGATGTACCCAAACATGCTTGACGTAATTCACAATGGGATTAGTTCAACAAAAAACCTTCAATTCATTTCAACTGGGATAACTTCAGCAGGATTGAATTGAAAAATGGCATATTACAGAGTCTGTGAAGATGCTGTGGATTAATGGTAAAAGAGGGGGAAGCAACTTAAAATTGTGAGGTCAAGTTGAGAACTTTTGAGAAAAGCACTGTGCTTCTCCTCAGGTAAAGACCCTCAATTCAGGAAGTCATACAAATGGTTGTTTTGTTTCCCATACAGCATTGATTGTTGGGTAAAGTTCACAGTTGTTAGCAATCTCATTTCTGGTTTAGAAGGTTATTGTTTCAAATGACAGTCCAACATTTTCCAACTTTGGGCAAGACATTAAAGAATCATCTTGCACCCAAAAATACAATGACCCAGAATTTTCAGCTGACTTCTGGGGTATTGACTTATTATGTGTGTGTGCACGCAAATATGCGGCAGCCATATAATCTATTTGGATTTCTCGATGAGTATCATTCTTAGCCATTATGTGGTCCAGATCCAATGATTAAGCACTGGTGTTAAGATACCATTCGTGGCATAGAAATGCATTTCAGAAATTGGAATAGAGGTTTGTTCACTTTCATCAGTGTTGGTGGATCTGCAAAACAGCATCTGAGGGGCTATTCAGCTTTACTGGGTTACTGATGAGCTGCATCAGTGGATAACAAATGGAGGGAGGGGAGGTTCACTGTGTTTGTTTTGGCAACTCTTTTTGTTGGGTCACAATGTAAAGCATCACATTATCAAACATGATCTTAAATCTTGGTTTTCAGGGCCTTCCTCATCCATTCATTTGAGATAGAGCTGTAGATACCAAGAAAGATCACGATGATCCTGTTGGTCAACTTCTCCCTCCTGTTACTGCTGCTCATCAGGATCTGCCTCATGGCCCTTGTTGCTCTTCCACTGTTAGTACTTACTGTCTTCTACTTGCAAAGTTGTGCAGCACACAGCAGACAATAATGGAGTCACCATATCTAATTATATATACCATAGGCGGACAAAAGGATCTGCTTTTTTCAAAGATCAAGTGGCATTTTCCACTACAACTGTGTGGCTCTCACTGTATCTGTGCTCAGTTCCCATGGCAGAGAGTGCACTGTATGAAGAGCCATGGAAGTATAGGGTAGACCTTGTGGGCCCATCTCTCCTGGCAATGCTGGCCACCATAATTGACAAGCTATCTACCTTTGTACATTCCTTGAGGATGTAGTTGCTTTGCGTGATTATCAGAAACATGGCACTAACAGTGAGGCAATTCTTCTTCCAATCCACAACCACATAAAATTTGAGGGAGTGGAAAATTTTCCAGTCCATGAAAAAGTCCAGGTTATTAATGGAAGCACTTAAGGGTGCATGAAAATAGTCAATGTCTGCCCGCGGTCGCGGGAAGCCAGCCATGCTTGGAAATCTCTGTGCCTGAGATGCCATCTGCTCCTCATTGCAAGTAAAGTTGACAGAACTACTTTTCAATGAACACAGTGCCAGGTCGACTCCTCTCATGCAGCCAATAGAAAATAAATTAAGAGATGTGGTGAAGATCTGCTGCAGCCACTTGCAAAGGTCTTGTGGCAGCAAGTTGAGAATCAATGAAACCTTGATCTCCATGGTGAAAAAAAGTCTAAGCAGGAAAGCATCTTCCAAATTCCCCCTGAAGCATCTTGCATCTCTCCGTGTGACAACCTTAAAAATCACTGTTCATTGGAAAGTCCTAAATAAATGTTGCCTTACAGGGTAGTTTGGGTGGATGTGGAGAGAATGCTTCCTGTGGTGGGTATCCAGAACTAGAGGTCACAGCCTCAAAATTGAAGGGTGACCTTTTAGAACAGAGGTAAGGAAGATTTTTTTAATCCAGAGAGTAGGAAATCTGTGGAATGCTGTGCCACAGACTGCAATGGAGGCCAAGTCCATGGGTATTTTTAAGTCAGAAGTTGATCGTTTCCTGATCGGTCAGGGCATCAAAGGATATGATGAGAAGGCAGATGCATGGGGTTGAGTGGGGATCTGGGATCAGCCATGACAGAACGGTGGAGCAGACTTGCAGACTCGATGGGCTGAATAGCCTAATTCTGTTTCTATTTCTTATGGTCTTATGGACTCTTAAATGATGGTTATATTTTTGCCTCCTTCATCAGGGGAGCTGACCCATTCTGAGCGGCCAGTCACTTATGGAATGCTGTAGTGGTGTCATCACTGAATTAGCATCTCAGCAGCAGATTGCAGGTGAAAACAATTTGGCACACTCTGTAGGCTTGGAATTAGCAGCTTGTAATGAGTTATAGAATCACGGAGACATAGAATTAGAGAGCATGAAAACAGATTCTTTTATCCAACCAGTCTATGCCGACTAAGATTCACACCTAAACTTATCCCATTTGGCCGTATTGGCCCATATTCTTCTAGACCTTTGTCATCCATGTACCTGTCCAAGCTCCTTTTAAAAGTTGTTCATGTACCTCCCTCAACCACCTCCTCTGTCAGCTCATTTCATATACAGTACAGTACTAACAGTCCTCTGGGTGTCAAGGTTGCCCGTCAGGTTACTATTCAATGTCTCCCCTCTTACCTTAAACCTCTGCTGTCTCGTTTTTGATTCCACAGTCCTGGGAAAAAGACAGGGCACAGTCACTCTACCTCTACTCATAGTTCTGAAGCTTTGCAGTCATGTCTACAGATGTAAGCTGAGAACCCTTTCATTCGGCAAAAGTGGGAATAAAGCGGCACATTGTGCTCCTACTTCTGATGAGAATGAGCTACAGTGATGAAAAATTAGAGCTTAAGTATGCAAAATGCATTGGTAAGGGAGAGAATAGGTGTGATATGAATTATAATGTGCACTCAATGTCAGAAAAATGTCAGGAGATCAACATGACATGATATAAAAATGGACACTATAATGTATGTCCAGTATTAATGTTCTAACATTGACGAGGAATCTCACTCAGATTTATATAATATAATACTTGCTACACTGGGCATGGTAAATTGAAAATTTTCTTTGTTGTACAGAGTAAGATTTCATCAACATCAGTGTTTTGAACTGCCACAGGATATATGACCAACTTGAACAGTTTACTTAATAACAGTAGTTTAAGTAAGTTATAAATGTGAATGAGTGACTGCTTTTAATACTTTTAATGCTTTTAATAAAAGGTGCCTTGGGTATTATATCCACTGTACTTCCTTAAGTGAAAGGCTAATTACCATTTTCTATTTAGAGCTGGAGATTCTGTATTGAATGATAACTTGAGATGATTGATTGCAAGCAATAGCTTCCTGGCACACACTGTGCAGCTATTGTTACCAGATGGGCAGGTTATGTTAATTGTCTGCGTATGATGACTGGACTGATTTTTAACTGGAAACCCAACGTTTCTCAAGCATGTATCATTTACAGGCCTCAGGTGTACAAGCTCCAGTATTATTTCTCTGCATTCCCATCAATCATACAGCAGCTGTAGCAAAGGACTATAAATACATGCTCTAAGGACTAACAATCAGCCAGTCTCTATCTCAGTCTTCCTTTGGAGTCACTCAATAGTAACTGTCATTATTTCACTGCCTGTTTCAAAAGAGAATTTCAATCACCCAATTTTTAATTAATGACTTATTAAAGTGAAAACAGAGTATGGCATTGGTAAGCAGACTGTAATCCAAAGACAGTGTTGTGCATTTGGAGCATGATCTATATTAAGCAGGTAGAAAGCAAATGGAATTTAAATACTCTTATTTGCACAGAAGCTCTACCTTTCCACATTTGCAAGGGATCAAGTGAAAATATCACCTACTAAAGATCTCCCAGTCAGTTCCACTGTTTGTATGTGACTTTGATGAGCTCCCAAGTGTTAATTACTCCAGGTTATTTAACGTATAACACAATGCATTCTGCTAGCAATGAAATAATAATCAACAAACTCTAGTAATCAGGCTGGATATTTTCATTTACTGATATTTACCTTGCAAAATTTTAATTATCAGGCAAGTATCTACTGACTCGTTTGCCTATATTTCTTTGAATTTCTAATTTATCAATATATAGGGTTTGACTTTTCCTGGATTTTTGGTTCAGTTTAAACTGTTTTCATTTAGCTTTTTATGAGTGCTCACAAAATGGGAACATTGGCCATCTTAAGAAACAGTCAAAAGATGCATCTACTTTTGGTTTCAAAATGGTGAAACAAATTTGAAAGGCTAATAATAAAGCTTGCACATTCGAAGTAACATTAAATTTAAATTCACCACCAACTCACATCAAAAGGCACATCCCTGTCATAGTTGTACATTTTGAAATTCACTTGCAGCTTTCTTGAAAACAACTGAATGAGAATGTACGCTCCATGTGATTAACATTCATTGCCAGCTTTAGTCGTGAGAAATGATCTTGCTCAAGGAGGTCTCTGCAAATGCTTATGGGGAGATTTACAGGTTAAAAGTTAGAGTTTCAAGACAATGCCAACCACATTATGATGAGTGCAAAGGCTGCTGTGTTGAGCAAGGAAGCCCACTATGTGGGATCAGAATGAGATGACGCAGGAGCAGATTCTGGTGTAAGTTACTAAAGGTCAAGCTGGGGCAAAATGGAGAAGCTTCCTTGTGAAATGCAATTGAACATGGGTCAGTCATCCTAAGAGATGATAAACATCGTTCTGGAGGGATGGACTAAAATGTTTGCTCCAGCTTGGATAGCAGTTTTTGTTATGACGCAGATCTCCAGCTTGCCGGCGTTCCTGCAGACCTCAGGTGCTGTCTCTGAGTTGTAAGCACGTTCTGCCTGGCACTCCGGTTTCCTCTCGCAAAGACGTGCAGGTATGTGGAAAGAATCAAGGTGCAGGTGATGGGTATGTGAGAGAGAATAGGTTACAGGAGGAATGGGATTGGTGGGGATGGATCTGTGACACAGTAGGAAATTTGAGAAGGTCCTGAAGAGAGAATGTAGGGAGCTAAGTAGAAAGTTGAAAAACAATACCTTGAGATATCTCTGGACAGCTGCCTGTGCCATGCACCACTGAGGGTAAGAATAGGGTGATTTGGCTGATGAATACATGGCTGAGGAACTGGTGCAGGGGACATGGTGCAGATTTCTGGATCATTTGGATCTCTTCTGGGGAAGGTTTGACCTGTGCAAAAGGGAAGGGTTACACCTGAACCCAAGAGGGACCAATATCCTCGTGGGCAGGTTTGCTAGAGCTGTTGCGGAGAGTTTAAACTAAATTGGCAGGGTGATGGGAGCCGGTGTGAAAGGGCTGAAGATAGGGTGGTTGGTTTACAAGCAGGGGTAGTGTACAGTGAGACTATCAGGAAGGACAGGCAGATGATTGGGCAAAATTGCAGTCAGTGGGATGAGTTGCAATGTAAAAGGGGGACAAAATTAGAAAGTGATGAATACAGGACTGAAGGAGTTATATTTGAATGCATGCAATTTACGGAATAAGGTAGATGATCTTGTAGCACAGTTAGAGATTGGCTGGCATGACGTTGTGGGCACCACTGGGTTGTGGCTGAAAGAAGATTATAGTTGGGAGTTTAATATCCAATGATACACATTGTATCATATGAACAGACAGAGGTGACCTAGGATCGGAAGTTGTAGAATCTCATGCATAAAGGGCACAGCCTCAGAACAGAGGGACATCCATTTAGAACAGAGATGAGGAGGGTTTTCTTCAGTTAGGGGTGCTGAATCAGTGGAATTTGTTGCCACAGTGGCTGTGGAAGCTATGTCATTGGGTGTATTTAAGGCGGAGGTTGATATGTTCTTGATTAGTCAGGGCACGAAAGATTATGGGGGTGGGGGGGGGTGGGAACCAAACTGATGTGATGGAGGAAAGGGAGGTTGTCTCACAAATAGAGAAAGCTTGGAGACAGTGCGATAGGGAAGATAGGCAGGTGATAGAGAAGGTACGCGCTCATACCGATGGTTTGAAATGTGTCCATTTTAATGTGAAGAGTATTATGAACAAAGCGGATGAGCTTAGAGCTTGGATCAGCACTTGGAGATATGATTTTGTGGCCATTACAGAGACTTGGATGGGGCAGGAATGGCTACTTCAAGTACCAGGCTTTAGATGTTTCAGAAAGGACAGTGAGGCAGTCAAAAGAGGTGGGGGCATGGCACTGTTGATCAGAGATAATGTCACGGCTGTAGAAAAGGAGGAATTCATGGAGGGGTTGTCTACGGAGTCTTTATGGGTGGAAGTTAGGAATAGTAAGGAGTCAATAATGCTACTGGGTGTTTTTTATAGACCACCCAATAGTAACAGGGACATCGAGGAGCATGTAGGGAGACAGATTCGGCAAGGGTGTAATAATAACATAGTTGTTGTGGTGGGAGATTTTAATTTCCCAAATATTGATTGGCATCTCTCTAGAGTAGGGGTTTAGATGGGGTGGAGTTTGTTAGATGTGTTCAGGAAGGTTTCTTGACAGAATATGTAGATAAGCCTACAAGAGGAGAGGCTGTACTTGATCTGGTATTGGGAAATGAACCTGGTCAGATGTCAGGACTCTCAGTGGGAGAGCATTTTGGAGATAGTGAACACAATTCTATCTCCTTTACCATAGCATTGGAGAGGAATAGGAACACAGAAGTTTAGGAAACGTTTAATTGGAATAACGGGAAATCTGAGGCTATCAGGCAGGAATTTGGAAGCATAAATTGGAAAGAGATGTTCTCAGGGAAACGTGCAGAAGAAATGTGGCAAATTTTCAGGGGATATTTGCATGGGGCTCTGCTTAGGTATGTTCCAATGAGACAGGGAAAGGATGTTATGGTGCAGGAACCATGGTGTACAGAGAGTGTTGTAAATCTAGTCAAGAGGAAAAGCAGAGCTTACTAAAGGTTCAAAAAGATAGGTAATGATAGAGATCTGGAAGATTATAAGGCTAGCAGGAAGGAACTTAAAAATGAAATTAGGAGAGCCAGAAGGGGCCATGAGAAGGCCTTGGCGGACAGGATTAAGGAAACCCCCAAGTCATTCTACAAGTCTGTGAAGAGCAAGAGAATAGGACCAATCAAGTGTAACAGTGGAAAAGTATGTATGGAACCAGAGAAGGTGACAAAGGTACTTAATGAATACTTTGCTTCAGTATTCACTACAGAAAGGATGTTGGCATTTGAAGGGATGACTTGCAGCAGACTGAAAAGCTTGAGCATGTGGATATTAAGGAAGAGGATGTGCCAAAGTTTTGAAAAGCATCAAGTTGGATAAGTCACCGGGACCAAATGGGATGTACCCCAGCCTACTGTGGCAAGCAAGGAAGGAGATTGCTGAGCCTCTGGCAATGAACATTGCATCATCAATGAGGGTGGGAGAAGTGCCAGAGGATTGCAGGGTTGCAGATGTTGTTCCCTTATTCAAGAAAGGGAGTAGAGCTAGTTCAGGAAATTATAGTCCAGTGAGTCTTACCTCGTGGTTGGTAAGTTGATGGAGAAGACCCTGAGAGGCAGGATTTATGAAAATTTGGAGAGGCAGAATATGATTAGGAATAGTCAGCAAGGCTTTGCCAAAGGCAGGTTGTGCCTTATGAGCCTGATTGAATTTTTTGAGCATGTGACTAAACACATAGATGAAGGTAGAGCAGTAGATGTAGTGTATATGGATTTCAGCAAGGCATTTGATAAGGTACCCCATGTAAGGCTAATTGAGAAAGTAAGGAGGCATTGGATCCAAGGGGACATTGCTTTGTGGATCCAGAACTGACTTGTCCACAGAAGGCAAAGAGTGGTTGTAGATGGGTCATAATCTGCTTGCAGGTTGGTGACCAATGGTGTGCCTTAGAGTTCTGTTCTGGGACCCGTTCTCTTTGTGAATTTTATAAATGACCTGGATGAGGAAGTGGAGGGATGGGTTAGTAAATTTGCTGATGACACAAAGGTTTGGGGTGTTGTGGATAGTGTGGAGGGCTGTCAGAGGTTACAGTGGGACATTGATGGGATGCAAAACTGGGCTGAGAAATGACATATGGAGTTCAACCCATATAAGTGTGAGGTGGTTCATTTTGGTAGGTCAAATATGATGGTAGAAAATAGTATTAATGGTAAAACTCTTGGCAGTGTGGAGGATTACAGGGGTCTTGGGGTCCCAGTCCATAGGACACTCAAAGCTCTACCCAGGTTGACTCTGTGGTTAAGAAGGCATATGGTGCATTGGCCTTCATCAACTGTGAGATTGAGTTTAAGCGATGAAAGATAATGTTGTCAGACCCCACTTGGTGTACTGTGCTTTGTTCTGGTAGCCTCACTACAGGAAGGATGTGGAAACCATAGAAAGGGTGCAGAGGAGATTTACAAAGATGTTGCCTGGATTGGGGAGCATGCCTTATTGCCTTATGAGAATAGGTTGAGTGAACTTGGCCTTTTTTCCTTGGAGCGACGGAGGATGAGAGGTGACCTGATAGAGGTGTAAAAGATAATGAAAGGTATTGATCATGTGGATAGTCAGAGGCTTCTTCCTAGGGCTGGAATAGCTAGCACAAGAGGGCACAGTTTTAAAGTGCTTGGAAGTAGGTACAGAGGAGATGTCAGGGGTAAGATTTTTTGAAACGCAGAGAGTGGTGAGTGTGTGCAATGGGCTGCCAGCAATGTTAGAGGAGGCGGAAACAATAGAATCTTTTAAGAGACTCCTGGATGGATACATGGAGCTTAGAAAAATAGAGGGCTATGGGTAAGGATATGTTCGGCACAGCTTTGTGAGCCAAAGGGCCTGTATTGTGCCGTAGGTTTTCTCTGTTTCTGTGTTTCTAAGGCAGGGGAACGAATTGAGAGGGAATTGAATCAGCCATAATGAAAGTGTGTAGCAGACTCAATAGGCCAAATGGCCTAATTCTGTTCCTATATCTTATGATCTCATGGTCTTATTCATTGTATGCATATTACAAAAAATATTAAAGTGCCTTACAGCTTTCAGGCCGTGTTTAACAATTTCCTGCTCAGATCAATGGTAAGTCCATGCAGCTGCTTAAAAAAAAGAGGTAACATTGGTCTGTGCCTCTCAACCTCTAATGCAGTGTCTCCCTTAGTTGTGCTGCTGAAATGCCCTTTGCATGGAACTGTAAACATGTCTTTACTGAAGGCATTCATGCATTCACCAGTGAAAACAGTGTCATTTTCATCTTGAGACAATTTAGTGTTAACAGCTTTTCTCTTGCAGAGGTGATAATTGGCAGGTAATTCTTAATGTCAAACAAAATAGTGCACTTAACGTATAACTATTTCACATTGTGTGATTCTCTTTCTAGTTTAGAATCTGACAGCTCCTTGTTTTTGCTTTCCATATTGGAGCCCAATCTGACACTTCTTATTTGAGTTCCCATCATTTTCCTTGCAGAGACTAAGATTTTTTTGTCATTAGAATATCCAAAGCCCTCATTTATAAATTGTGCACCATGCTGGTTGGAGTGACAGTCCTTTCATTGCCTTTATTATTTTCCATTTATTGAATTGTGATCATTTCTGCACAATAGTATAGTCCATCACACTTAGAAAACAATTCTTCTGCTGGTGTGCTGCAGCTTTCAGCCTAGGAAGATCTGAAATCTGCTGGAAAATGATGGAAGAGATCAACTATATAAATGTTAAACACTATTTTACATTATATCATGTGAAGAAATGCTTCATCCCTACGAGCACCTTTTCCATATGGCCCAGTTGAAAGCTCAAGTTCACTGTGCCATGGACAAGTCTGCTTTTACAACATCTATGTGTGTACCACAGACACACTGAGTTATGATGCAGTATCTCATCCCAAAACATTGCCTCCACAGTTCCTGCCTCATTACTAAATTCCTCCAAGCTGTTTGTTGTTTGCAGTGAACTACTGAGTATATAAATGCTGGAATACCACGTAAATATTGGTCCCCTTGTTTAATAAAGGGTGCTACTGCATTGGAAGCAGTTCAGATAAAGTTTACTAGATTAATATCTAGGATACATACATTGACTTAAGCGGAAAGGTTGAACAGTCTAGAACAGTTTTGTACAGGTGGATGCTTGGAAAGTGAGGAAACTTTTTTTAAATTTAATCAATGTTCAAAATATGAGTGTTGCCAGTGAGATCAACATTTGTTGGCCCTCAGGGTGATTGTTTGTTGCTTTCTTGAACTACTGCAGTGCTTTTGGTGAAATATTTCCTGCTATACTGTTGGTGAGCAAGTAGCAAGATTTAGACTCGGCAAAAATGTGAGGCAGGCAACATACTTCGAAGTCTACATCTTATTTAACTTTCAGAGGACACTCTAGGTAATGGCGTTAATCAACATTTTCTGATTGGTAGAGGTTGTAGGTTTGGAAGTTTTGTTGGAGTAGATTAGCAAAACAGCTTCACTGTATTCTTAAAGTTGTACATACTGCAGCTATTGTGTATCAGGTATTGGAGACATTCGAAAATTGATGGGGCTCCAATCAAGGGGGGTTGAGTGGTTGGTGCTTTGCTCATTTAGACCTCTGTGGTTGATGGAAAAGCTGCGTAAAGTTAAGAGAGGAGTCTTTTACCACAATATGCTCAATATATGGACTGATGTTGTAGCCTCTGCATCTATGTGACTGGTCCAGTTAAGCTTCTGGTCAATAGTGATGCCTAGGCTGGAAGACAAATTCTTGAGATGCAAGGAGTAAAAGGTTACTGTGGGAATGTGAAGTTAAGATTAAAATCACACCAGTTAAATAGCAATGTAGGTCAAAGAGCTGAGAATGTGTTCTTGTTCTTTCAGATAACGTCCTTCTTATGTCAGATATAAAGAGGGCTGGTTCACAATTCTGTGACCCACAGAGGGAACATTCATTGAATTAAAGGGTATGATTTTCATTGCTTCACAACAATATCACATAAATTTAAGTGCATTTACGCACCCTGTTTAAACGTCATTTAAGCATCTTTCTGTTATCCCCCTCTCCTATCTAGCCTTGAATATTAATATCTCATAAACACTGAGCATCAAGGTGAATTCAACACTATTCTTCGTGCTGAAGAGTTTATTCTTGTTGTGAATCTCTTGAATTTCACCCTGCATCATAAGCTCTATATTCTTGAATCCTCAACAATGAGAAATAGATTAACCAAATTTACCCCACTACAGTATTTCATAGATTTAAACTTAATTTACATGGTAAGCTATTTTTCTATTGATGTCCATAGAAAAAATGATTTCTTGGTCTATATATATCTCGCAGCTCCAGGAAAATAACACAAACTTTTCAATTCATATTTGGCAGCTGTACGAAGACTGCCAACACCCACAACCAATTGGCATACCCAATTTTCTCTTCACATAATGATGAATGGTACATACATCTAGACTGTTGAACACTAATGCAGAAATAGACTTTATATCAATGTTTTAGCTTTGTTCACCTTTGATATTCCTATGATTTCCTTATTAATAACAGTTCATCATTTATACATAATGAATTTGTTAAATATTAGTACACGTTAGCTGCATATCTTTCAGACTAATTTCATGGAAAATATTCATGCTATCAATCATTAGGAAGTACATGGCTGAATGCTTATGGCAATATAAAATACTTTGGTTTACAATATTGACAGTAGTCCTGAGTCTTGGTTTTTGTTAAAATGGGTGTTCATGATGAGCTAATGTGGAGGTCTTTAAAGCAGCTTTAAATAGATTGTAAATGATAAATTAATACAAAGTCTACTTGTGACAAAAGATTGTACGCTACCTAATGGAAGCCACAATACATAAAGGCACCCAATCAAACTTTTCAAAATATTTCATTTCTTTACTGTCTAATTTTTGCACTGACCATTCAACAAAGAGTGTCATACTAAAATAATCTTAACAACTCATGTAATAGGAATAGTTCTTCTGTCAATACCGTAAAGGAATGGGTAGCCGACTCTCTAACCTGGTTAAATCACAATGCTTCCAGTTGGTAGTGATGTGAACAGCATCCTCACAAGGCTCTTTCTTCCCCCCTCACATTCTCATAATATTACCTACAGTAGGACCTGGAACTGCGCCTTAAATTCAACATCCTTTATCATCATGAATACATATCCATCTGAAAAATATTACCAAACATATTCTTCTTCCTAACCTATTTCTGTTAAAACCTCTGCTAAAACTATGGTTTGTTGACTTAAAAATTTACCATGAGCATTTTCTTTAATAATTAACTCTCATCATTCCCAACAATTATATCATATCTACCCCCAATCTCCACCCACCACACACACAAACCATTCAAATATTTGCCATAGGCAATTTAACTCATTGCCACTGCATCCATCAGTCCTTATAATATATCGCAGATCTTTTGAATATTACTGTATAAACTGCTCCATAAATTCACTGAAACGCCACCTGTACTGTATCACTTCTAATGTTCTAAGCCCTCGAAAAGTATTGGAGTGTTCAGCTTTGACAACCTGATCTTACTGGATGCATACCTTTTTCTCTTGATATACTCCTACATATTAAAAAAAAATCTCAGTACCAATGCATTTCTAAATTCTATCTAATACCTTGTTCATCTTACTTTGGACTACAGTATAAATTGCAATCTACAGCTCTCACTAAAAGGCTTTGAACCTGTTTGATACGTGCACTATGCTAGAGAGAAAAATCTATTCTGGATCATTTTTGAAGTGTATTTTAAGCTCAAGTCGACACTCAGCACATTTTTACATTCACGGAAGATGACCTATCAGTAGTCAAACTATGACCTATTTGCTAGTCACCAGAATTCAGGCAAAACAATCAAGAATGTCCCATGATATTGAACAACTACATTTTGAAAATCTCAAACATAAAATGGTTGCTACTAACCACAACATAAAAAATAAAAATTTGTCCTGAGTTTCACAAACTTGTTCTGAGAAAAATATTTTGACATATAAAAATTGTACTTTTATAAGCTTTCTTTTAAACTTTTACTTAATCTTCTGTTGTATTTCATGTAAAAAAAAACTACTTAAGGATTATATTTGCCTCAACTCAAGCATTTTACTACTGGTATGTACAGTGACTGGTAGCAGTAGACATGTTAAATTTTCAATATTCCCCATTTCACTGTAAGTTGTACTAAGAGATCATGTAGAGTCATAGCACACTCCAGCCCATCTAGTCCATGCCAGCCTGTCCCATCTGACTACACCCAGATCACAGCCCTCCACATCACTCTCATCTATGTACATTTCCAAACTTCTCTTTTATGTTAAAATTAAACTTGCATCTACTTCCACCGGCAGCTCATTCCACACTCGCAATGCTATCTGAGTGAAGACGTTTTCCCTCTGAATCTCCTTCAATATTTCACCTTGCACCATAAACCTTTCAGCTCTAGTTCCAGTTTCAGCCAACCTGAGGAGAAAAAGCCCACTTGCATTCACCCTATCTAAACTCCTCATAATTTTGTATACCTCTTTAAGATCTCCCCTCATTCTCCTGCACTCTTGGGAATAAAGTCCTAACCATTTCAACCTTTCCCTATAACACAGGTCCTCAAGTCCCACTAACATCCTTGTAAATTTTCTCTGCACTATTTCAAGTTTATTGATAACTTTCTTGTAGGTAAGTGATCAGAACTGCACACAATACTCCAAAATTGGCCTCATCAACATCTTAGACAACTTAAACATAACATCCCAATATATGCCAAAAGCTCTCTTCATGCCGACACCTAACTATGATGCTGCTTTCAAGGAATTATGGATCTGTTGCTGCACCCTTTGTTCTGCTGCACACCTCATTTCTCTACCATTTGCTGTGCAAGTCTTACTCTGGTTTGTCCTCTCAAAGTGAAACCTCACACTTGACTGCATTAAATTCCATCTGCCAAGTTTTATGCTATTTTTCCAGCAGGTCCAAATCCCACTGCAAGCTTTAATAGCCTTCCTTGCTATCCCTTATGCCCCAGTCTTGGTATCATCCACAAATTGGCTGATCCATTTAAGCACATTATCATCTAAATCATTAATATAGATGACATGCAACAATGGACCCAGCACCAATCTCTGTGGCACACCACTTGTCACAGGTTATTATACAATTGATATAACATTGATATACAATCTTGATGTCCTAAAAGTTTAATGTAGCAAAAGTATCATAAATGTAATCCATTGTATTACAGATGTTCAGGTCAATCAGTTTAAACTGTGAATATGAAATACAGTCTTTCATCTAGTGAGAAGGTATTTTTGCCAATCTGTCTACTATTACATACTAAACCAGAACTCATTGATCATACATGTTCCAGAGATGAATTCATTGATGCTTGGCATTATTCATATTCACTGTGTGATTTGCTCTTTTTTCCCTCTCATTAAAATTCCTTGCAATTATGCATACAGGAATAATGATAGCTCAAGGATGCTCTCAGCTGCTATTGACATCTTCTTAGCATTTATCTGCAATGATATGAGCTGCCTGCCTTTTGAAAAGCTGTACTGCAGGGCATGATGACTGACACCCAGCAAAAAATCTCAAAATATTCCTCGTCTTCATATAGTCATTGTTATATGACAAATTTAGTTGTTGGGGTGAGTGGGAGGACAGGAGAAGGAAAGGAAGAGAGACCTAGGTTAAGTGGTGTAGCAATGGCCAATAAGCTGCATATGATTGAATTGTGCTGAATGCTACATTGTAACAATTTACAAAAGCACCTACAGTAATTCCTCCAGAATTATGTCCTTCATCATCTTAAAGGAGAAAAGCTTCACGTGCATTGATAAACGATCAATCTACCCAAGTTCCCCTTCAAACCATAGAAAATCCTGCCTTGATAATATATATTGCTGCTTTCTTGTTGTCACTGTTTTAAACACTGAACGTCTCTCCCAGCTGCACTGTGGGAGTATGTTTACTACCTGGATGGAAATGGTTTACCACTGTTTCCTCTGATGCAGATTCAGGTTTATTTATTACACGTACATGAAACATACATTATAATGCATTGTAACAAACACACCCAAGGATGTGCTGGGACAGCTCACAGAAGATCATAAGACCAAAATATATAGGAGCAGAAGTAGGCCATTCAGCCCATCGAGTCTGCTCCACCATTCAATCATGGGCTGATCCAATTCTTCCAGTCATCCCCACTCCCCTGCCTTCACCCCATATCCTTTGATGCCCTGGCTAATCAAGAACCTATCTATCTCTGCCTTAAATGCACCCAATGACTTGGCCTCCACAGCTGCACGTGGCAACAAATTCCATAGACCTACCATCCTCTGACTAAAGTAATTTCTTTGCATCTCAGTTCTAAATGGACATCCTTCAATCCTGAAGTTGTACCCTCTTGTCCTAGACTCCCCTACCATGGGAAATAACTTTGCCATATCTAATTCAGGCCTTTTAACATTCCGAATGCTTCTACGAGTACCACCCTCATTTTCCTGAACTCCAGGGAATACAGCCCAAGAGCTGCCAGACATTCCTCATATGGTAACATGTATCAACACATTCTGGTGCCGATATGGCATAAAGGATTTTTAAAAATTAGCTTTCTTTTTCACATGTACATCAAAGCATACAGTGAAATGTGTTGTTTGAGTCAAATCAGAGAAGGTTATGGTGGGCAGCCTGCAAATGTTGTCACTCTTCTGGCACTAATACAGCATGACCAAACCCCACTAACCCTAACCATACATCCTTACAATGTGGGAGGAAATCAGAGCACTCAGAGGAAACCCACACAGTCACAGGAAGAACACCCAAACTCCCTACAAGCAGCTGAAGGAATTCAATCCCAATCTTTCAGTTTGCATACTAAAGCATTGTGCTAACTGCTATGCTACCATAACATCTTCAACATCCACAATGTTTAACACAACAACACACAACACTGAGTAACACAAGCAGCACCAACAAGAGAACAAATCAACAGCAGACCCTTTCCCACCCACACTCCCAATCATGCATGAGTCTCCAACCACGGGACAGACAGTCTCCAGGCCTCCAGTTCTTAGCCTCGAACTCTCCAACTCACAGACATCAGGCTTCCAAACCTCTAGTCTCCGGCCTAGACTCATATATTTGACCATTGGACTCCTAGCTTTGAACTTGCCAACTTCAGTCTTCCAATAATCTGAACAATTAGAGCTGGGCAATAAAAGTTAATCTGACTAAAGATGCTTAAGGCTCCCAACCAAGTTGAACACAAGAGATAGAAGTATTCTTTCAAACCACTTGAAACTACTTTGTCTTTCAGTAAGATCACTGTTAATCACCTCCGTGTCACTTTTCTGCACTAACTTCATGCCCCTTGACTCCCCTGCATGGGGAAAAGGGGCATACAGTCAGCCCTCCTTATCCGCGAGTTGTGCATGCAATTCACCCCAACAACGAATTCAACCAACTGCGAATCTTGAAAACCCGGTACTGCTCTTCCAGCACTTGTTGTTCGAGCATTGCTTGCCTTGCATCTCATTTGTTCGCTACTTTTTTCCTGTGAAAAAATGGCTCCTCTACAGAAGATGACGATGATGATGATGAAGATTTAGAGGAGGCAGAGCCATCGATTTGGACACTTGAAAAATTTGCAGCAGATTTTCAACAGGCACAAGTGTTAAAGGATATGATCCTCGAGTACGATCCTTCGATGGAACGAAGCCTCCGTGTCACCCAAGGGATAACAACATGCCTATAACCACTGCAAGATTGGTTTGATGATGCAAAGAAAAAGAAGAGACAGCTTCCTATAACACTGTTTCTAACCAAAGCATCTGCAATTCTGAAGTCTCAACGTTCAACGCTTGAAGATCCTCAGCCCTCAACCTCCACAGTTCTTGACTTTAGTATTATTAGGCCTCCTCCAAAAGCATCCTTATTCCCTAAACAAGACAGTGTAACAACTACTGTACAGGTATTACAAATTTTACTCTTTGTTTGATCATTGTTTACCTCGCGTCTCATTCGTTTGTTGCTTGTGTTGTGAACGAGAGAAACATGTACAGTTTTTTTTCTTGTCAATATTCCCTAAACATTACAGTATAACAACTATTTATATAGCATTGACATTGTAAGTAATCTAGAGATGGTTTAAAGTATACATGAGGATGTGCATAGGTTATATGCAAATACTACACCATTTTATATAAGGGACTTGAGCATCCGCGTTTTTTGGCATCCGCAGGAGGTCCCGGAACCAATCCCTCACGGATAAGGAGGGCCGACTGTATATTATTATTTTTATTTGCAGCTCTACTTCACTTAGCAATGCACTTCAATCTTTGCAGTAAGCTCACTTTGAGATGTACATGGAAGAATCAGAAAGGGTGTGAAAGAAACATGAAACCTCCAGTGCAAAAATATATTTCTTCTTGTACCTTTGTACTCCGCTGTTTTCCATTACTTTTTCAGGTAGATCATATTATATTGAAATGCAGAAATATACATCAACAAATTCAGTGCCATTTTAAAGTATCTGTTGTAAGTACATTATTAGGTTAATTGTGCAATCTAGAGACATGCTTGAGGCAGAAAAAAAATTGAGTCCAAAAAAAAAGACAAACTGCTGCAAAAACTCAGTGAGTCAGGTCAACCATTGCTTTGCCTCTATGGTGCTCGATGCTGCCAGACCTACTGAGTTAATTCAGCAACTTTTTTTAAAATTCAGATTTCCAACAGTGGCAATTTCCTGTGTCACCAACAATCCCAGCTTGCCTAATATAGCTATAGTTATCAGACTTTTGGCTCTTAGATACTTATTTTTAATTTGCAGTTAATAACAGTGGTATATTACTGCACAGTAGTTTGTACAAAACGCATGAAGTTCTTTCAATCCTTTTGTTACCAGCACAAATCTAGCCACTCATATTTTTACTTTTACTTCTAACAGTACTTGACAATGACTCGGTCCCATGTTTCATGCTCTAAATTCTAGCCTTCCTCTTTACTATTAATCACATGCTTCGAACATGAACCCAATGCCCTGCCAGGATCTGGTGACTTGTAAAGCCAATTTGTACGATTCCATAACATTCCTCTTACAAACAGCAATATATAATTTGAGTGATGTCAGACACATCCTAATATTATAAACACTCAGGTATCATGAGAAAGAAAGCATTAAAAGTCTTCTTAAAGTAATTCTGACTTCATACATTTCACTGTATATATTTGCCCCTCAGTGCTCTTCTGATGATTGGAGAATTTTGAACCTGTCTATTATGTACTCCCTTCACACCACAATTCCCATTGAAAAGAACCCTCTCAGAAATCCCATTATGATAGTAACCTCCCTGTTTGCTGGAGAAATTGTGGAAATCAAAATGCAAATCATTATCATATTTTTGGGACTGGCCTGTTATCAAAAACTATTGGAGGGGGATACACAGTGCCCTACATGACATCTTTAAATGTGAAATACCCTTGGAGAGTAAGACCATATATTTTGGATATATACCTCAAGAATGGTTGAAAAGAGATAAATATTTAATGAATATACTGTTGGTGGCTGGTAAAAAGACTCTTACTAGGAAATAGTTATCACAGGAGAGCCCAACTTTAAATACATGGATGGAATTACAATGGACATTTACAAAATGGAGAAGATAACAGCATCTGTTAACCATAAGCTGGAATAATTTGATTCATACTGGGAAAAAATGGTTCAACTACATGATGCCTCATAGGCCTGATTTTATTCTCACAAATCAATGAATCTGTTATAAAAAAAAGATCACTCCCAACTTGTACATAGTTCTTTCCTTTTGCTTATTTTTTCTTTCTACTCTTTTCTATAAGTGTATACCTCAGATAAACACTTTGTGGAGATTTGTGATATATATGATTATATGATATATATTTACAATGTCTGAAATACATCTTATGGAAATGTTTGTTTGATGATGAACTTCAATAAAAAAATAAATTACAAAAAAAAGAAAATAACATGTTTTTGTGATATTTACCTCCCTCTTCAAAGCTGAAATTGTTTTTTTTACCTAAAATTATTACATTCTTTTATATAATACCCTCTCTATCTCCTCTGAAAACCTGGCCCAGGAACCCTTTTAAAAGTTGTGTTTTAATAAGGGCTTTCGTGACATATTACCACACATTGATTTGTGCCTTTGATTTAGGTTCCTCATCTCCTGGATTTCACGGACTGAAGTATTCACCCACATGTATTTCCATACTTCTTTCTTCCCTTTTCTCTCTGTTTCCTATGCTTTCAAGATTCATTTACTATATTCTGGCATGACGAGTTTCCTTGACTACTTTCTGATTTTATGCAGGAATGTATCAGGATTCTCAACATTATTGGTACCTGATGCTCAATAATGCACTCCATTCTGCAGAGAAATACATTGTTTGCCTTAGCAACACATGGCCAGTAGTCTCAAAATAAATATTATATAAACCACAGCTTTGAGTTTTAAAGTATAATTCATAAACAATATGTTATATGTAACAGGATTTAGTTTGAAAAATATAGCTTAGAATAACCCTTCCAGTTCTTTGAGCTGCACCACCCATCAGCCCCCAACTTAACCCTAGTCAAATCACTAAACAATTTACAATGACCAATTAACTGACTGACAGATTGTGGAAGAAGACTGGAGCACCTGGTGAAAACCCACACACTCCACAGGGAAGACATCTGAGTCCTAGAAGACGGATGTTGGAATTGAAATCCGAACACCTACGTCCAAGATGTGATAGCATTGCACTGAACACTACACTACCATGGTGATCCAGTCATGGAAAGGCAATGGGCATTATTTAAAGGCAAGTTGCAAACAACTTGCAAACAAAAATCCAACTAGCCACAGACACTCAACAGAAAATGTTAAGATCTAAGATCGTATATCAAAATAATATAGATCCTGCAGTCTGGAGAGAAGGAAATGTGACCCCACTATTTAAGAAAGGAAGGAGAGTTAAAACGGGATCATCCTGAAGAAGGCACACCTTCATTAAGTAAAATAGTCGGGACATTGTGTCATAGTTCTACAAACTGATGGATTTGCTTGTACTTTGTTCACTCCTGGTCACACGCTGTAGGAAGGATGTGATTAAGTTTGAAAAGTTGTAGAAAATATTCACAGGAATGTTGCCTGGACCAGAGGGCTTGAGCTATAAGAAGTGATTGGGAAGGCTGGGATTGTTTTTACTGGAGATGAATTTATGGAAATTTATAAAATGATGAGAAGCAGAGATAGGATGAATAGTCACAGTCTTTTCTTGAAGGCTATGAGAATCTAAAACCAGACAACATAGATTAAAGGTGAGAGGAGAATAACTTAAAGAAGATCAGAAGGGAAAGTTTGTCACGTGGAGGGCAGAGGATAAATGGAGTGAGTTGTTGGATGGAGTATGATAGGCAGGTACAATCACAATGTTTAAAAGACATTGATTGGTACATAGATATGAAACGTTTAACCCTGGTTCCAAAACTAGGGTCCACAGACCCCTTGGTTAATGGTAGGGGCTCATGGCATTAAAAATGGTTGGGAAATGTTGGTTTAGAGGGATATGGGCAAAATGCAAGCAAATGAGACTAGTGCCACTTGTCAGCAAAGTTCAAAAGTTCAAAGTTCAAAATAAATTTATTATCAAAGTACATACAGTGCCTAGAAAAAGTATTCACTCCCCTCCCTGGGAGGATTTAAATTGGCTTTTTTTACACTTATCAACAGAAAAAGACTCTTCCATGTCAATGTAAAAACAGATCTCTATAAAGTGATCTAAATTAATTGTTTTCTGCATAAGTATTCACCCCCTTTAAAGTGGCAAACTCAATTATCACTGGTGCAGCCAATTGGTTTTGGAAGTCACATAATTAGTTAAATGGAAATCTCTTTTTGGAGACCTGTGCATAGTTAAGGTGCTTGAATTAACTGTTGTAAAAATATACCTGTATCTGAAAGATCCAACTGCTGGTGAGTCGGTATCCTGGCAGAAACTACACCATAAAGTCAAAAGAACACTCCAAAACAACTCTGCGAAAAAGTTATTGAAAAGCACAAGTCAAGAGTTCGATACAAGAAAATTTCCAAGTCACTGAATATTCCTTGGAGTACAGTTAAGTCAATCATCAGAAAGAATATGGCTCAGCTATAAATCTGCCTAAAGCAGGCCGTCCTCAAAAACTGAGTGACCGTGCAAGAAGGGGACTAGTGAGGGAGGCCACCAAGAGACCTGTGACAACTCTGGAAGAGTTGCAAGCTTCAGTGGCTGAGATGGGAGAGACGTCACATAAAACTGTTGCCCAGGTGCTTCACCAGTTGCTACTTTATGGGAGAGTAGCAAAGTGAAAGTCACTGTTGAAAAAAAAACTCATATGAAATCTCAGCTAGAGTTTGCCAGAAGCATGTGAGAGACACTGAAGTCAACTGGAAGAAGGTTCTATGGTCTTATGAAACCAAAATTGAGCTTTTTGGTCATCAGACTAAATGCTATGGAAATCATCAAAATCACACCATCCCTGCCATGAAGTATGGTGGTGGCTACATTGTTCTGTAGCGATGCTTCACTGCAGCAGGCCCTGGAAAGCTTGTGATGGTAGAGGGTAAAATTAATGCAACAATACAGTGAAATCCTGAGGAAAACCTGATGAAGTCTGCAAGATAACTGACTTCGGAGAAAATTTGTTTTCTAGTAAGAAAATGACACCAAGCATAAAGCCATAAAGTTACTTTGAAATGGCTTAAAAACAACAAAATTAATGCTGTAGAATGGCCAAGTCAGAGTCCCGACCTCAATCCAACAGAAAATTTGTGTCTGGACTTGAAAAGGGCTGTTTACTCACGATCCTCATGCACTCTGACAGAGCTTGAGTATTTTTGTTAAGAAGTATGTGGAGAAATTGCAGTGTGCAGATGTGCAAAACTAATAGAGAGCTATCCACACTGACAAAGCTGTAATTGCTGCCAAAGATGCATCTACTAAATACTGACTTGAAGGGGGTGAATTCTTATCCAATCAGTTATTTTGTGTTTTATATTTGTAATTAATTTAGATCACTTTATAGAGATCTGTTTTCACTTTGACATGAAAGAGTCTTCTTCTGTTGATCAGTTTAAAAAAAAAAGCCAAATTAAATCCACTGTGATTTAAAATTGTAAAACAGTAAAACATGAAAACTCCCGAGGGGTAGGGTGAATGCTTTTTATGGGCACTGTATATACAACTCTGACATAAATTTTGTTTCAGGCATTCACAGTAACTGCAATAAAATTATGGAAAAAACACACAATAAAATGAACGAACAATCAAGGTGCAAAAGACAACAAATCGTGCAAATACAAAATGAAAAACAGAACTACAAGTATAAATAAATAAATAAGCAAACCAGCAAGCAACAAATATTGAGAACATGAGATGAAGAATCTGTGAAACTGAGACCTTAGGTTGTGGGAAGAGTTCACTTTTGGGGTGAGTGAAGTTATCCCTCTGGTTCATGAAACTCATGGTAGGGGGTAATAAATGTTCCTGGTGGTGAGGGACCTGAGGCTCTTGTACCTCCCTTCATGATGACAGCAATGAAAAGAGGCCTGGATGGGGAGGGTCCTTGATGATGAATGCTTTCCTGCAACAGTGCTCCTTGTACATGTGCTCAATGATGGGGAGGGCTTTACTTGTGATGAACTAGGTTGTATCCATTATTTTTGTAGGCTTTTCCATTCAAGCTAATTGTTGTTTCCATATCAGACCATGATGCAGTCAATCATTATATTCTCCACTGTACATCTATAGAAGTTTGTCAAAGTTTTAAATGACATGCTGGACCTTTGCAAACTTCTAAGAAAGTAGAGGTGCTGCAGTGCTTCCTTTGTCATAGCAGTGTGGTTAATTAGACAAGTTTGGCTGAAGGGCTTGGCTGCATTCTATGTTATTCAATGAATCTATGAATCCAAGTTAGTACTTTTAGAAAATAAAAGTATTTTTGTTAAAGAAAGTGATGCTACATCGAGCTAGATCTCTTTGATTTTCAAGCAGTTGTTTGGTTGTAGAATATTTTATTTATTTAAGTGTATTTGAACTCCATTCATTGGAGACATACCTATTCTAACCCATCCACCCAGCACTACTATTTTCCACTTTTTTCTTTGATCGTGTATTCCTCACCTTCCGCCTCAGCAAATGTGCCCTACTCCTAGGAATTGCCTTGTCACATCTGCTGCATGGTGTTCTACTTCTCCCAACTATGCGCTTCCTTGTCGGCTCTCCAAGTCATGTAAAGAATATTAAAGATCATCAGTGATGGCCGCATCATTTGGATAAACTGTTATTTAAACATGCACAAGTGTTCTCTGAATGAATTACATTTTTTAAAGCTCCAATGCTGTATTAGGAGCCTCTTTCCCATTCTTCACACGGCTCATCACGTAATTCAGTGTGGAAATCAAAAGTACATTTAGAGTTTTCAGCTGCCATACATTAATATAACATTAAATTGTGAAGGACACAGTATGCGGCTAATGCCAGGTGCCTACTGCATGGCTCCCCCTCACCTTTCTAAACATTAATTTCAGTACTTTAATTGTTTGCTCGGGATGAAATCTGGTTCTCTGTGTGGCTAATTATAGCATTCATCTGCAGCAGTGAAGTCTCATGATTCCTCTTCAGTGGGCAATGAAGGCCATGGAAATAATTTTCACTGAACAGTCATCCAAGCACTTACACTTAAAGGGAGTAAGGGCATTGTGCCTCTCTCCAATAATGTTCTTTTTATAGGCAGGAATCTTGTTTCAGAGAATTGCAGTCCTCACAGTTCATGTAATTATGGGAGATTGTATGTGCAATTCACAATGCCATGTATGCAATCAATACCTTAATATCCTGCAACTGAGTAACATTGAATAGCTGTCAATCATTTTCTTGTGATAACACTAGAAACTGTATATGCTGAGGTGCCTTGCCATCAGTAGCATTAGTGATTGCTTGATTATGAACTGCAAAATTGATGATCGAATAAAGAAACCTAGTGGCTTACTGGAAAAGGTCTGTGACTTTGTGTGACCTATGAGGCCTGTGTAAGCTGAGAATGCCGAATCAGTGAAATGCAAAGATGTTATATTACATCTTCCCTCTACTGCATGGGTTCCAAATTCATTGCAAGATATGAAAACATAGACACCAAATTAGCCAAATAGGAAGAATGTTTCTGAATGGAACGTTAGTTTGTACATTTTTTAAAAATCATCAATGTTTTCAGATTTACAAGTACTGGACAGGAAGCACTAGGTGGCCCCTGTGGGACAATATAAGCCATTTTCACCTCAGCATTGTTGAACTCAATGAATAGCTGGCATTCCAAGCTGCTGACAGAAGAGGAAACAATGATGAGCCCAAATCAATAAAATTATCCAGATTTACATATTCTTCTCTGAATCAGCTTGGTACTTTGAACCGCTGCAGTCATCTAAATATCACAACAACAGCAACAGTTCCACCCTATCCACCAAGATATGCTAATACCACAGTCTACGGAACTGTCAACAAATAGACAGTCCTGATCTCAGAAACTCTGCTATTTGACAGATAAATAGTACCTTGCATCTCCCTACGTTGTTGATAATAACTCTGGAGAAAATTGTTCACCTTCAATATTCTACTCACAAGGCCGATCCCTTCCACCAAACCACTTGCCTCTTCAGAGTTATTGAATAGTTAGCCATTTCCTTTCTTTCCTACCAAACATGGAATACTAATGTCACTGTTTCCCTTTATTCATAGTATCCATTTCAAAATAGGTCTACAAAATCTCATCTTAGCCTTCACTGTTCTCAGATGAAGAGCCAACAATTTCTCCAATCCATTCATGCAACACAACTTCCTTTTCACAGAGTAACTCCAATGAATTACTACAAACGTCACATCAGGTAAATCAGTAATAATACGTCTGATTCTGCTTCTGAAATTTAAGGTCAACGACAAAGTGAAACAGCCTAATGGTTTAAACTAAGTAAGTCAGAAAACTTCCGCCACCTCCAACGGGATCCCACTACCAAGCACATCTTTCCCTCCTCCCCCACCTTTCTGCTTTCCGCAGGGATCACTCCCTACAATACTCCCTCGTCCACTCGTCCCCCCCATCCCTTCCCACTGATCTCCCTCCTGGCACTTATCCTTGTAAGCGGAACAAGTGCTACACCTGCCCTTACACTTCCTCCCTCACCACCATTCAGGGCCCCAGACAGTCCTTCCAGGTGAGGCCACACTTCACCTGTGAGTCGGCTGGTGTGGTATACTGCGTCCGGTGCTCCCGGTGTGGCCTTTTATATATTGGTGAGACCCAACGCAGACTGGGAGACCATATTTAGTTGTTTGTTTTTTTTTTCACTCTCTCTGCCTATCACTCTGCCTGTTCTCCATCTCCCTCTGGTGCTCCCCCCTCCCCCTTTCTTTATTCAGAGGCCTCCCATCCCATGATCCTTTCCCTTCTCCAGCTCTGTATCACTTTTGCCAATCACCTTTCCAGCTCTTAGCTTCATCCCACCCCCTCCGGTCTTCTACTACCATTTCCCATTTTTCCCTCCCCCTCCTACTTTCAAATCTCTTAGTATCTTTCCTTTCAGTTAGTCCTGACGAAGGGTCTCGGCCCGAAACGTCGACAGTGCTTCTCCTTATTGATGCTGCCTGGCCTGCTGTGTGCCACCAGCATTTTGTGTGTGTTGTTTGAATTTCCAGCATCTGCAGATTTCCTCGTGTTAAGTCAGAAAATTCTTCTTCTTGGTGGTGTACATAAAAGCTAATTGAAAAGGAAACAAGGGAGCCAGAAATGCGAGTCCAACTTAATTGTTTACTTTAGCAAGATGTACTTGTATGATATGGCGGTGTAATAGCATATGCTATTTACGTACTTTTACATATAACCCTCAATGCACTATGTAAACAATAAAAAATACTTAATCAAACAGTAAATTTACTCTATTACTCAAATATTACTGAAGTATTAAATATACAACAGGGAAAAGTACAAATGTGTTCCCCGTTGAATCAATTTGATCTAATCCTTGCTGAAAATAATAACCACAACTTAAGGCAACTAATCACTTCTCAGGCTATCTGGAATTGGCTCCACTATTCAAAGTTGCATACTCGCTTCTGCCCCCTTCCTTTTCAGTCCTAATGAAGGATCTTGGCTTAAAAATGTTGACTGTTGAATATTTATTCTTTTCCACAGGAGTGTGTTATTCAAGGCTTTGTGTGTGCTGTTTATGATTTGTAGCATCTGCAGAATCTCATGTGTTTTTGTCTAATTCATTTTGTTCGACAATGATTAAATACGCTCCTGTTTTAAAAATATTATAATGACAAGAAATGCTGGAATATTTTTCCTGTTGCTCCAGAGGCACTGTGCCTAATTGTAATACTTCTATCACTACCCCAGCAAAGATTAGGTAAGATAGTTCAGAGCAGGCAGTGATAAATGGCAATCAGAAATGAAGATTGCACTTCAAGGACAGCATGGTAGCACAATCACTTTACAGCACCAGTGATCACTAACTGAGGTTCATTTCCACCACAGTCTGTAAGCAGCTTGTACGTTCTCCCTGTGACTGTATGAATTTCCTCCAGATTCCAAAAACATATGATGAGGGTTAGGATTACGAGTTGCGAGCGTGCTATGCTGGTGCCAGAAGCATGGTGACACTTGTAGGCTGCACCCAGCACAATCTTCAGACAGACCGTGTTGGTTGTTAGTGCATTTCACTGTATGTACATGTAACAAATAAAGCTCATCTTTAATTGTTAGTCAGTCCACAGGCATCTTTGGAGATATTATGAATTTTCAGTCACTGCCAGCTTTGTAGGATTTGCAAGCATACAATCCACTTATCAAAAAAGTACCAATGGCAGAACAGAATTAGAGTAAATTTAGGAACATAGAAGATAGAAATCTATATCACATTACAGGTCCTTTGGCTCTCAGTGTTGTGACGACCATGTAATCTACTCTAGGAACTGCCTAGAATCTCCCTACTGCATAGACTCTAATTTTCTAAGCTCCATGTACCTATCTATGAGTCTCTTAAAAGACCCTATCGTATCCGCCTCCACTACCATCACTGGTAGCGCATTCCACACACCCACCACCCTCTGTGTGAAAAACTTACCTCTGACATCCCTTCTGTACCTACTTCCAAGCACCTTAAAACTATGCCCTCTCATGTTAGCCATTTCAGCCCATATTATCAATATTCCTATGTTGTAAAATCAGATGTTTTATGGCCGCAGTATAGCGCAATACATAAAAAAATATGTTACATTAAGAATTATAAAAAAGGGCAAAACAAATCAAAATAGTCAGATAGGGTTCATAGACCATTCGGAACTCTGATAACAGAGGGAAGAAGCTAAAACAATGAGTGTATGTCATCTGGTTCCTGTACTCCTCCCTGAAGGTAGCAATGAGAAGAGGATGTGGCCTGGATGGTGAAGGTCCTTCATAACGGATACCACAAGGACTCCCAAGTCCCTTTACACCTCAGTTTTCAGTATTTTCTCTCCATTTAGAAAATAGTCAACCCTTTCATTTTTTCTATCAAAGTGCATGACCATACACTTCCTGACACTGTTTTCTATCTGCCATTTCTTTTCCTATTCTCCCAATCTGTCCTTCTGTAGCCTCTCTAATTCCTCAAAACTACCTGCCCCTCTACCTATCTTCATATCCTCTATAAACTTTGCAACACAGCCATCAATTAACTTATTACTTAAAAAGAATTGGTCCCAACACAGACCCGTGTAACACCACAAGTCACCAGTAGCCAACCAGAAAAAGCTCCCTTTATTCCCATTCTTTGCCTACTGCCAATCAGCCACTGTTTCATCCATGCCAGAATCTTTCCTGTAATACCATGGGCTTGTAGCTTGTCAAAGGCCTTCTGGAAATCCAAGCACACAACGTCGACCAATTTTCATTCATCTATCCTGCTTGTTTTTTTTTCAAAGAACTCCAACAGATTTGTCAGGCTAGATTTTCCCTTGAGGAAACCGACCTCTTTTACCTTGTGCCTCCAAGTACCCTGAGACCTCATCCTTAATAATCGACTGCAAAATCTTCTCAACCACCAAGGTCAGACTAATTGACCTATAGTCTCCTTACTTCTGCCTCTCTCCCTTCTTGAAGAGTAGCATGACCTTTGTAATCTTCCAGTCTTCAGGGACCATTCCAGAGTTTAGTGATTCTTGAAAGAGCATGGCTAATGCCTTCACAATCTCTTTAGTCACCCCTTTCAGAACCCTGCGGTGTACACCATCTGGCTCAGGTGACTTATTTACCTTCGAACCTTTCAATTTCCCTAGAACTTTCTCTCTAGTTATGGTAACCTCACACATTTCATGATCACTGACACCTGGAACTTCCATCATACTGCTAGTGTCTTGCACAGTGAAGACTGATGCAAAATATTTTTTCAGTTTGTCCATGATTTTGTTGTCTCCCCCCCCCCCCCCCCCCATTACTACCTCTCCAGCAACATTTTCCAGTGGTCCAATATCCACTCTTGGCTCTCTTTTACACTTTATGTATCTGACAACCTTTTGGCATTCTCTTTAATATTATTGGTTAGCTTACTTTTATATTCCATCTTTAGCTTCTTTAATGACATTTTTTGTTGCCTTCTGTTGTTTTTTAAGAGCTTTTCAATCCTATAAACTTCCCACTAATTTTTGCTCTATTACATCTCTTTGGTTTTTATATTAGCCTTGACTTCCCCTGTTAGCCACAGTTGTGTCAACTTTGCTTTAGAAAACTTCTTCCTCTTTGGGATGTATATATCCTGTGCCTTTTAAATTGCTTCCTGAAATTCCAGCCATTGCTGCTCTACTGTCATCCCTGCCAGCGCACTTTTCAAGTCAATTCTGGCCAACTCCCTCTCATGCCTCTGTAATTCCCTTCACTCTGCTGTAACATTGATGCATCTGACTTTAGCTTCTCCTCCTCAAATTTCAGACTGAATTCAATCATATTATGATCACTTGCTCCAAAGGGTTCTTTTACCTTAAGCTCTTTAATCAATTCTGGTTCTTTGCACAACACCAATCCAGAACAGCTGATTCCCTGGTGGGCTGAACCATGAACTGCTCTAAAAGATTGTCTTGTAAGCATTCTAGAAACTCCCCCTCCTGGAATCCAGCACCAACCTTATTTTCCCAATCTACCTGCATATTGAAATCCCAGCTGACTGTTGTAACATGTTTTTTTAATAAAAGGAAGACAGCAAGTAACACCTACTCTCTTACTTATACCACATACATTTTAGCCTTGCCTGTAGTTAAATGGCTCTAGTCTCAACCTTCTACAAAGCCTGGAAATTAAATAATCAAGACACACATTCTAATCAAAGACTACATTGTCTGAGGTTCTTCCCTTATGAATAAATGTGAACCTAAGCTCCATCTGTCAGCTGAAATGTGTACAAGTTGTCACTACACAACTTGAAGATCAGAGAGACCTTCCCAGTATATGTTGCTCAACAGAAACAGTTTTATTGATCTTCAGTCTGTACATCATCCACGAAAATGCTAAGCATGTATGCTGCCAAAAATATCTTGGCATTTTATGAGACCATACATATGAGACCCTCTTCTTTGTGGTGGCGTGTTGGGGAGGCAGCATTAAGAAGAGGGACGCCTCACATCTTAATAAGCTGGTAAGGAAGGCGGGCTCTGTCGTGGGCAAAGTACTGGAGAGTATAACATTGGTAGCAGAGCGAAGGGTGCTGAGTAGGCTACGGTCAATTATGGAAAACCCTGAACATCCTCTACATAGCACCATCCAGAGACAGAGAAGCAGTTTCAGCGACAGGTTGCTATCGATGCAATACTCCTCAGACAGGATGAAGAGATCAATACTCCCCAATGCCATTCGGCTTTACAATTCAACCGCCAGGAATAAGATATGTTAAAGTGCCGGGGTTAGGACTCAATGTATTTAAGTAAACTACTTAAGAACTTTTTAAAAGCTATTATTAATGCTTTTTGAGAGGGTGATTTTAGATGCATATCATATTTTTACTGAGTTAAGTATTGTATGTAATTAGTTTTGCTACAATAAGTGTATGGGACTGGAAAAAATGTTGAATTTCCCCATGGGGATGAATAAAGTATCTATCTATCTATCTATCTATACACACTAATAGGCAGCAAAATTGGCTCTCATAGATTTTGACCTTTGTAATTAAGAAAATAGATCAAGGTTCTAAGGGGATCCACAAAATTCTGTTCTAACAAACCTCATCCTATTCAAGACTCATTGGCAACACATAAATTGGAGGTAGTGCAGACAAGTCATAAGGCTGATCTCTATGGTTATTAATCTGAAGTATGAAGAATTATCTGGAAAGATTTAAGATCATCAGCCTGGGATGGAGATATGAAAGGGGTAATTACTCTCAGGACTAAAATGATAAATCCAAAGAGTGATTTGAATGGCAAGTGCAAGGCAAAGCAAATAAGTAAACACTACATTTTGAACAGGTGTTAAGGGATTCATACTGTCAGAGGGAAAGAGTTGTGCAGATGTCTACTATGGAAAGTTTAAAGGAACATTTGGATGTTGAAGGAAAATTCATTTGATGAAATGGGCTGGCTAATTAGCAATTATGATCATTCGGTCTTACAGAAACATCAATGCTGGTGATATTGGCGAGGATTCATAATAGATACAGGGATGGGAAGCTAAGTGGGACAGCTGAATAGAGAGAAACAATAAAAGAATGAACAGTAAAATACAAAAACAGAAAGCAGCAAAATCAAGAGCAAGAGACAAGTAAGGAACTTGGTTTCAACATGGCCCACCCACCCCCAAAAAATATACAAGATAATTAAAAATGGCAAAAGTCAAAAGGATTCATATGTTAATACAGACATTTATAGTTCGGTAGATGAATGGAGACAAATGGAAGTGAATAGGTATGATTGACACTGATTACAGTGAGCTGGGAACATAATATTCTGGGATACTTGACTCCTTCGACGGATGGGCAGGAAGGAGAATGTGGTGAACTAGCATTCATAATAAGAGATGAAATAAATACAATAGCGAGAGACAATCAAGAATGACACATTGAACCCACTTGCTTGGAGATTATTAACAACAAAGGAAAGAAGAAAATGAGTGGAGTATTATGTTGACCTCCAAACAACATCCATACAATAGCTAAGGTTAATAATCAAGCAATAATGGAGGTTGTAAAAGGAGCAATGCAATAATTAGGGGGGAATTTAATTTTCATGCAGCTCAAGTAAATCAAGTTGGAAGAGGTAGCTTCAGTAAAATATCAATTCAGTACATTTGGGGTATTTTCCCAGAACAATACATAAAGAGATCAACCAAGGAAATGGCTATATTGGATCTGGAGCAGATGATGAGGCAAATTCTATAAGAGGCAATAGAATAGAGTACCCACCACCACCCCTCCGCCCACAACCCTTACCCTTGGAAGTGGTTGATTAAACTGTGATAGAATTTTGTAGTTAGATTGAAGGGAAGAAAGTTTGCTCAAAAATAACTAAATGGAACTTAAATTAAGGGAATTATTATAGAGAGAGGGTAGATTTGTCTAACAGGGATTTGGCCAACATGTCAGTGAGAAAGACAACTGACATGATTCATTTTATTCAGCACAGTGAAGAAAGACACCAAAGGAGGAATGAGCCTACTATTAGCTAACCAAAGAAATTCAAGAGGATTAACATGAGAGAAAATGTATAAGGAGACACAAGTTAGTAAAGACCTGACTTGCAGAATAAAATCAGAATTCAGCAATGGATAAAAAACTTAGATAACTTAGAAAAAAAATTATGAGGGCAGGAATGACTAATAAGGGTCACACAAAACATATGAGAGAAAAGGGGAGAGATCCAAGTGAACATTGTACCCCCTGGAGAATGAGATGCGGGAAATAGTTAATGGGAAACTAGGAAATGAAGGAGGAGGTAAATAGATATTTTGCATCAGTCTTTACAGTAGAAAGTGCCTTGAACATCTCATTAATATAGAATAATGTCAAGCAAGAAATAAATATCATCATCATCACTGGAGAATTGGTATCGGATAAATGAAGGAGGCCAAGGGCTAATATATCCCTGGTCCAGGTTGGTTGCCGTCTTCAATCCCACTGCAGTATTGAAATAGTGAATACACTTGTTCTAATCTTCCATAAATAGTTGCATTTTGGAAAATTCCTGAGTATCAGGAAGCCACCAATATGACACCCCTATTTCCAAAAGGAAAGCAAAATTTAAAAAAAATAGGTAGCTATAAACCTCATATCCATTGTGGGAAAAATATTATAATTAATTATTAAAGAATTGGGTATTTTATTATCACATGTACTGAAATACAGCAAAAGATTTAGTTTGTAAATCATCCATACAGATAATTTCAAAATATTAGGACATTGAGGTATGTATATAACATTTATTTGTACATTGTGTTTTATCAGATTGATATTTATAATTATTGAATTTTTAATTGTATTCTTATGCTCATTGTGTATTTATGCTGCAATGTATCCAAAGTAACATTAATTTTGTTTTCCTTTACACTCATGTACTGAAGAATGACAATGAACAATTTTGAAATTTTGAAGTTACAAGGGAAAACAATGACACAGTGCAGAATTTGGTGTTGCAGCTACATTTAAGGAGAAAATGCAGTGCAGGTAGGCAATAAGGTGTAGGAGCCATGATGAAATAGATTCAAAAATTAAGTGTTTATCTCTAACAATGAGAGGATCGAACAATGGTCTTATAACAGTGGGACAGAAGCTTTCCCTGATCCTGGTGATGCATGTTTTTAAGCTTTTATACGTTCTGATCAATGAATGGAGGGAGAAAAGGGAATGCCCAGGATGGGAAGGGTCTACATTCTGCTGGCTACGTTTCTGGGACAGTGAGAAGTATAGGCAGAGCCCAGGAGTGGATGTTGATAAACTGGGCTGTGTTTGTAACTCTCTGCAGTTTCTTGCCGTCACATACAGATCAGTTGCTAAACCAAGTCCCATATTCAGGACATTTACAAGGACAGGTGTGTAAAAAGGGGCCCGTAGATCATTGGGGACCGGAATCACCCCAATCACAATCTATTCCAGCTTCTACCATCCGGAAAACGGTACCACAGCATAAAAGCCATGACCAACAGGCCCCAGGGCAGCTTCTTCCACCAGGCCATCAGACTTATTAACTCATGCTGATTTGAGTGTACTCTATATTACATTGACTGTTCTATTTATTATAAATTACTAAGATTGCACATTGCACATTTGAACGGAGATGTAATGTAAATATTTTTATTCCTCATGTAAGTGAAGGATGTAAGAAATAAAGTCAATTCAATTCAAATCAAGTTGCGATGCACCTGGATTGGAAGCTTTTTAATGATGATGCTCCTATAATAGTTGGTGGGATCAACAGAGACCTGCCAAATTTCCTTAGTCTTCTGAGGAAGTAGAGGTGTTGGTCCGTTTTAAGAAATAGATTAAAAATTTTAATCTAATCACCTGTAGTCAGCATAGCTTCATGAAAGGAAAATCACGACAGACAAATTCATTGGAGATCTATTTTGAGGAAATTTGGACCAAAATGAATAGAGTTACCAGTACATATATTGCATCTGGATATCTAGTAAGTGACAAAATGTTTAAATAATGTGATAAGAGCCCCAAGTGTTAGAAGTAACATATTCGCACAATTAGAGGACAAGATAAAAGTCAGAAAGTTAGGGGAAAGAGTGGCCTTCTTATGTATCTCAAATATAATTATTATATCCTCATTGAATTACCTCCAAAATATATGACGTACAGGTAGTACCTAATAAAGTGGCCACCAAGTGTACGTCTTAAGTTCTTCTAGTCCATAGGTATCAAACACAAGGCCCGCGGGCCATATCCGGCCCGGTGTACAATTATATCCGGCTCGCGAGATCATTTTAGATAGATCTATTATTTTAATTATTAATGGCCCGGCGATATGAAGCGCTGATAACACACAAACTACAGATCCCATAATGCAGCGCAACAGCAGCCGATAGGCTACCCGGGAACATTCCCGCGTCAAGCGTCTGTTGCTGTATACAACGCTATTCTTCGCACTGAGTTTGCACGGCGCTTTGGTGACTTTGAAGCACAAAAAATTAATTTCGAGCTGCTTCGCAACCCATTTGCCGTCGACATGGAAACTGCACCTGTACAGATTCAGATGGAGCTGATAGAGCTGCAGTGTAATGGGACACTAAAGGCAAAGTACGACACTGCAGGGCCCGTACAGTTTATTCGCTCCATTCCTGAAGCAATGCCTCAGCTCCGTCTACATGCGGCTCGAACCTTGTGCATGTTTGGTAGCACATATCTGTGTGAGAAGCTTTTCTCAGTGATGAAGATTAACAAAACATCACACAGGAGTCATCTCACTGATGAACATCTGCAGTCCATCCTGAGAATCTCCACAATACAGAACCTTACACCAAACCTAAACGAACGTATTGCCAAGAAAAGATGCCAAGCATCCAGCTCTGACAAAACAGAGCAAAGAAAACTGAGTGTTTTGATTTGTTGTTGTTTTAACTTTTGCTGAAAAGCACAAATTTTATTTATATTTTCAGGGGTTTTTTTGCAGCATGCTCATATTTCTAACTTGTATAATACTGACAGGAGATATTTTTATGGAGAGCAAAATATTCAAGTTATTTAAAGTTTTAGTTTATTTTTTCTGGAATAATATTCCTGTCTGTTTTTATTCATATTTATGTTCAAAAAATGTTTAGTTTTAGTGTGTTCAATAAATGTTTATCCTGTTCGGCCCGCGACCTAAAGTGTGCTTTGAGTTTTGGCCCCATGTGCAATTGAGTTCGACACCTCTGTTCTAGTCTATCAAATCTTCCTTCAGCTTTCTCTATTCCAAAGAACCCAAACCCATCCTCTACAGAAACTCCTCACAGGCAATATTCTGATGAATCTCCTCTGTACACCCGCAGAACAGTGATCAAAACTGCATATACAGTATAGTGCAAAAGTCTTAGGCACCTTAGATATACATGTGCCTAAGACTTTTGCACAATACTGTAGTAATTTTATGTTTGGCACTGTACTGATGCTGCAAAATAAAACAAATTTCATGACGGACATGAGTGATGATCTGTCTTATTCTGATATGGGTCTCTATGTGGACTGAAAGAGGGAAATGGTCAGGGAAAGGGGAATCATGGTTTGGAAAAGGTGAAGGGAGAGGGAAGGGAGTAAGAAGCACCAGAGGGACATTTTGTATTGATCAATAAACCAATTGTTTGGAATCAAAATACTATTTTGATTATATTGGTGATATAGGTGATTCAGAGTTGAGTGTGTCTACCCTCAGACCAGCCACCGCCATTTGCACTCTTTCTCTGCCATCTGTCCCACATCCCTCACATGGTGTTCCACCCTCAACGTTCTCAATACCCTTGGCTCCTGGCATATTATCTGTCTCTGTTTCTGCTCCACAACAACAAATAGAGTACTGTGCAAAACCCTTAGGCAACTCAGCTACATATATATGTGTGTACATATATGTCCAAGACTTTTGCATGATACTATAATATTTCAGGTGCTGCCTTACTAATGTTTCATAAAGATCTAACCTAACATCCCTACTCTTATATTCAATATAAGGCTTATTATACCTTATGCCTTGTTCACCAACTTATCTACCTCTACTGCCATGTTCCTATTGACAACGGACGTCAAGCCTATTTTGCCAGCTTTGAAGGATTTATCAAATGACCCAATCAATGCATGGTTCTTTTTTTTAATCAATACTCCTGTGGCCTACCATTTACTGTGGATCTCCAACCTTCATTTGTATCGCCAAAATGCATCTTCTCACGTTTCTCAGGATTAATTTCCATCTGTCATTGCTCTGTTCAGTTTATGGGCTGATCCTGAAAAAAACCCCTCACTATCCACACCATGAATTCTTGCACTACCTGTGATGTACTTCTATTGGCCTAAACACTGAAAAGGGCAACGGATGTGATGTGTATCTACGTCAAAGCACAGATCATTTAAACCTGATCTCAACTTAATATTCTTTTTTTCACCAAAGTCAAAGGTACACCAGAAAGATCAGATTTCAGAGGTTTGAAAAGCAATGTGAAAGATGCTACTTGTTACATCATTTGGCACATGGCTGACACTAGGATATCTTCACATATTCTGTGGTAAGATGAAACAGAATTAGTGACTTCCTTGTTGTAACAGTTAAAAAATGGCTGATTATGATGACAAGATGGCTGACTCAAGTTTAGTTTTAGGCTTTGGTTTACAAGGTAGGCTTGGAGGCGATTTACTGGAATTTATGTGGTACCTTATATGGAGTTGTTATTCACTTGTAGGGAGATCAGGGAGATCCTGAAGAGTATAATACAAAGGTTGTTTTAAGGGACTTTCTGGAGCTTCTGCATGGGTTGAATCATGACTGATGTCTGTGACCTTGATGCTCCTTCATGTCTCGAAGTGTTGGGGCTTCCCTGAGTGGTGGTGGCATCCGTCGGTCTCGAGAGACCATGGATCTGTGCCTGGAGTTTCCAGGGCGCAGGCCTGGGCAGGGTTGTATGGGAGATCGGCAGTTGCCCAAGCTGCAGGCCTTCCCCTCTCCACGCCACCGATGTTGTCCAAGGGAAGGGCACTAGGACCCATGCAGCTTGGCACCGGTGATGTCGCAGAGCAATGTGTTGTTAAGTGCCTTGCTCAAGGACACAAACACGCTGCCCCAGCTGAGGCTCGAACCAGTGACCTTCAGGTTACTAGTCTGATGCCTTGCCCACTAGGCCACGGGCCAACACTATTCAGCTTCCCTGAGTAGTTAAGAATATAGAAGTATAGAAGCAACACTGCTAATCGTTAGTTGCTGATCAGTACTGCTGTGAATTGCATGTAACCTTGAGCTTGATGTATTAGTGAAGAATCAAATCAAAAAGTCTCAAGTTTTATTCTTTTACTTGAATAAGACTAGATTTCAGCTGTCATTAAAGGCTGAATTAGAGCTGGAGTTAAAAGTTAAACAAAATTAATTGAGTTACAAATTTCTTTGTTCTTTTAGTATTCAAGCTAGTTTGTGAAATTGTGCCTTCATTGTCAACTCAGTTGCTCGAGAAGAATTACAATAAACCTAAGCGCTGTTTTGAATCACATACTAAGGTGCACTGTGATGTAAAGGAACCTCAGCCAATGTCCCAAAGGCTCTGATTTCATTTATGAATTTTTATTAGCCTCATCTAAATTAGTTAATATTGCATAAATTCAGGACAGAGCAAGAATCCATCCAATTCCTGGACTACTGCCTTTCACTGTCAAGGCTCGTTGTTCAATAATACAGTTTTAACTTGAGTGTTTATACTTACAATCTGTGAGATGAAGATTCAGTTCAACTGCAGAGGTACTGAGTAAATATGCTGGCGATAGTCTACAGATATTTCCAAACATCACTACAAATACCAAAATCTCAAAAATGAAGTGCATCTCTTCAGGAACAAATGTCTAAATGGAATATCTGTTAACAACATCTGCTGTTGCGTTATGGTCAATTTAACTTAACACTGGCTGAATCATTCTAATCTTTAGCAGGCAAAAGAAAATCATTCAAGCTGTTGTAATATTTGACAATTGTTCATACTTGCAGGCTTATATGCTGCTAAAGATTATGATCAACTTATTGCGAATGTTTAGAGAACATAAAGTATTGGTGTTTTGAATCATTTTAAAGTACCATATCATCAGTCTTTGCTTGCCATTGTTAATAAATTGGTTTTTGGCTTATTCCCCTATATTCAAGCAAAATATTTGATAAATATTGTTATCAGCATTTCTTTTTTCTATATGATGATAGTTCTACTGAACATAGATCTTCATGATTTAAAATACAGAGTGTATTCATTATCTTCACAAAATGGCTATAAAATTCAGAAAAGCTAAGATTTCTCTAATACCAATTTTCAAAAAAAATTAAACAACTGCTTTGATTTTTATAACAGCATAAATGCAGCCAATATGTCCTCAGACACAGCAGGTTTGATGATCAGCACAAATGATAACACAAGGGCAGAATAGGATAATTCTGATCAAATGGGTAGCGTTTAATAAGTGATTTAAGAAAAACAATGGAGCAGTGAAGAAATTTAGGTAAATAATTCTGAAACTGTAGACACTAATGGTGCAACAATTAAATTCAGGAATAAGCCAGAAGCAAGAATTAGACTATTGCAGTTATTGTTTAAAAAAAATACAAAGACAGCAGCAGGCCATATTGTTCTTGTGTCTGCATCATCATGCACTTAGATCATTGCTGATCTGTCTTGAGGCCTCAATTCCACTTTTATGGCAAATCTCTCTGGTTTAAAAATCTATCTCTGCCTGAACACACTTGGTTAGTCAGCATTCAGCTTTAGCTAAACTGTTCCAGTCAAAACATTGGAATTTGGAAAATTACCCAGGCATGTACTGTTCATTTTAAAAAAAGGTCAAATCAAACAACACATATTCAACAATTCCAAGTGTAGGTTTTGCATGGGCCACTCACTCAACTTCAACTTTCATCACACTGTTGTTGGTCTTAGCATGGATCAAATATTTCGATGTCAAGTATACCTTTGCTGTCAATGCAGCTTTTGACCTAATATAGCACTGGTTAAAATAAAACAAATAGGCATTCAGAGATCAAACAGACAATTGCTGGAATCATCTGCACAAAGGAAGGTGGTTGTGGTTGCCGGAGGTTAAACTTCCCAACTCCAACAAATCACGGCAGGAATTCCTCAGGCTCTGTCTTTGGCCCAATCATCTTCAGTTGTTTCATCAACAATCTTCCTTCAATCATAAGGTTAATGGTGGTGATGCTTACTGATAATTACACAATACTCATTTCCATTTGCAACCCCTCAACAAATGAAGCAATCAATGCTTCCTCCAACAAGACCGAGACAACATTCATAAATGATAACATTCCCAACACAGAAATGTCAGGCAATGGCCAGCTCCATCAGGACAAAGCCTAAACATCTACCCTTTATATTGTATAGTTTTATCATCACTGAGTCCTCTACTATCAATATCATGGATATCATCAATGTTTAAACTCAACTGGACCACAGACACTGATCAGAGATAGGATTACCCTGCCACAAGAGATTCACTTCCTTGAATCCCAAGGTATTTCTACTATCTACAAAGTACAAATCAGGAGCATGATAGAATACTCTCTGGATATGGACAGTTCAAATAACACAAGGTTTAACACAATTCAGAGAAAGAAGCTCATTCGAATGGCATCTCATCAACCATCCCAAGCATTCATTCCACCGACCAGCAGTGCACAGAGACACCAGTGACTTTTACCACCAAAACAGACAAGTATATGAGTGCACCAGCACCTGTAGGCCTCACTCCAAGTTATGACCATCCTGACATGGAAACATTTTGTTGTAGGGTCCAATTCATGGAACTCCCTACCCAATAACACTGGAAGTACCTTCACTAGAAGAACTGTAGAGGTTCAAAAAAAAACAGCCCACCACCACCTTCTCAAGCACATTCAGGGGAAGGCAATGAATGCTGGCCCTGATAGTAAACTCCATGTCCCTGAAATGGTGGCATGGTTATGACAAGTCGGGAGCTGAGTTACCAATGACAGGATGCAAAGTCTCTGACTCGAGAACTGTAACCAAAGTTTCATGTAGATGTTGATACTTGGGACTCATCAATGGTAAGGCCTGCCCTTGAAATGCAGTTCCATTCTCTATTTCACTTGTTGGAGATGCTCAGGTTTTTTGGAGCATTTGAGCTAATGTGGCTCAAATCTTATTTATCCCATCAGCCCATGCCTGAATATTGTCTTGGTCTTGTGGGGGACAGCTTCATTTACTGAGGGTTTTTGCATGTAACTGAATAATATGCAGTCATTAAATACTACATCTTCTTCTAATTTTAACAAAGGAAGGAAGATCACTGATAAAGCGGCTGGAGATGATTGGGCTGGAGACACTGCCATGAAAAAAGCTTGCAGTGCTGACCTTGACCTCCAATAACCACATTCATTTTCCTTTATGTAAAAAGTTACTCTTTCCCTTAATTCCAACTGACTTCCTTGAAGCACCATTTCATCAAATGCTGTCTTGATGTCAAAGATAGTCACTTTTACTTCACCTCTGGAATTCAGGACCTTGGTTCATATTTTGACCAAGCCTATACTGCGGAGTGGACCACACAAAATCCACAAAGGGCTTGGTGAGCAGCTTATTGAGTAATTTGGTGTGTGGCAGGTTGTGACCGAGTCCTGCTGACAGCACAGTTAATGACACTCTCCATTGCTTTGCTGATGATTAGAACGGCTCTGATGGGGTTTTGCTTTTTATGGACAGGACATTTCTGAGCAATTTTCTGCACCTTTGAATAGATGCCAGTAACGCGGTAATCTTGGAACTGCTTGGTTAGAATTGCTGCTAGATCTGCAGTGCATTACATTAGTTTCTTGTACCTGAGCTTTTGCAGGATTCAATATTTTCTGCTGTCAGAAGATAATAGGACACATTGCCAAAAGCTTGGTGAGAGGAGTAGATTTGAAGGAGGACCTTATTAGAGAGGTGACAAGATTTAGAAAGGGAATTCCTGGGCTAATGCAATGTAAAGCAGGGTTGATAATGCTGGGGGTTAAACTGAAGGATCTTTGAGAGGCCAGTCTTAAAGTTAGAAATAATAAGTAAATGAATGCTCAGTCTGACAATTAGATTTTACACTGACATGTTTTGCTTTCCCAGACCTATTCAGAATGGCAGTGAAATGTGTACTCTATATAACCCTTATAATTTTTCTGATTACAATCAGAAGAAAAGATTATCATTAGGCCAGACTTCTGCTTAATGAAGTGAAGGAACTCAGTATGCTTTCCCTAAAAATGCCTCCTGACTGATGTGATAAAGCACTATTATCTAGTCAAATGATGCTGAAAGACAAGAGCTAAGAGCCAAATCCATGGGACTGTTAAAATCAGGCAACATTTCTACAGCAGCTCCATGAACAATATCTGTCTGTGATCTGGAAGATCAGTAATTACTTCCAGTTCTGTGCCTCTCTTCCTCATCTCATACTAGGTCTTCCAAAATTCAGCATGAGGTTATATAATCCATTTGAAGGATGATATTTTAGATGACTTCCTTTCTGTTTGCTATTGTTCAGTAAATTACTCCTATCTTATTTTTGCTTTGCTTTTGGGAAGAGTTACAAAAACATCACAAGGGGTACATTAAATTTGGATCCAGTAACCGAAACAACAAGCTGAGAAGAGTAATGTGGTAATAATTGTTAAATTAGGCTGGCAAGATTTTAAGACTTTGCAGTTGCCGACTGCGGTGGCGATGTGGTTAAATCACAATTTCTCCTTGAAGCAGTATGCCTTTAGAAATCGGCTGCACAAAATACAAAATTGAATGAAGATAATATATGCTGCTCACAGAATTGCTGGAAATCACCAGCAGCTTGTATTTTAGTAAGCATGCAGTAATGTCCTCATAATCAGCAACCTCTCACAAACATTACCATCTATTTATATTGAGTGCAATGACAACAGTTGTTATCACCAAAGCTGATTAAAAGCTAAATAAGCCACTCCATAAAACTAACAGCTTGAGGGGCTTTTCTGGTATCTACTCTGTTTATGCTGAAGGAGGAGAACAAGATGATTGAGCACAGTATGGCACAAAGTAATCCAGACAATGGAAGTAGCAGGTCTGACTGAAGTCGGAATATTTAATTGACTGCAGCACAATTGGCAAAGGCTGTTAGAAATGACCTTGACATGTCTACATAAAGCCTGATTTTCAGGAGGAAAATGAAATCAAGCAAGGCACTTTGAAATGACCGGAACACAAATGTCAAATGAAAGTGAAATCTGATTCTACCCACATTCAACATACTTCTCCCCCAGAATGCTTACCCCTCTCCTTCATTAGTGATAAGTCTGTTGCTCATATAAAATCCAATCGCATCCTCTGGTTGATGTAAAGTAATTCACAAGGGTTGACTTCTGACACTGAGATTTGGAAGAGTGATCAGTTATTTGACCTTACACACAAGGTAGGGGGAAGAATTGTCTGTTCTAAATTTTCCTCTAGGAAGTTTCATATATGGATGAGTTGTCAAAATTAACATAGACACAGTCTTTAATCTCATTTCAAGGCAGGTGCCTCTGATGTGGTAGCATTCTCCCAGTAATACATGAAATGTTGGTTCATGTTGTGGTTTTGAGGTCAAGGGGAAGGCTTGAACTCGAGACATTCTATTACAGGTGAGTGAGTTATCAAGCGCCCGCAGCTCTCATATTTCTCTGGACTGGACACCCAGAGTTGTATAGCATGGAAGCAGGCCCTTTGGCCCAACTTGTCCATGCTTACCAAGATGAGTTTCCATCATTTACCTGCACTTGCATCACATCTCTTGAAACTTTCTCTATCCATGCATCTGTATTTACCGTGCCTTTAAACACTGTAATTATGTCCACCTCTAGAATTTCCTTTGGCAACTCATTCTAGATAAACCCTTTGTTAAAATGTTCTCCTTCAAGTCCCTTTGAAAACATTTTACTCTCAGCTGAAATCTATGTCTTCTCGTTTTAGACTCAACAGCCCTGGGACTGTAGCTATCCACCTTATCTAAGCCTTCATAATTTTTTTAAACCTCTCTAAGGTCACTCTCATCTTTTTTTGCTCCAAGGACATATTTCCAGAGGGAAAACAAATCAGCCACAATTAAATGGCAGAGCAGACTCAATGGGCTGAATGGCCTAATTCTGCTTTTATGTGTAACAGCCCTCTCTTTGTAACTCAAAGCCATCCCATTGCAAAAACATATTTGTGAGTCTTTTCTGACCCCCTTTGCAGCTTAACACCATCCTACCTACAGGCAGCTGACCAGAATTACACACAGTAATCCAGTTGTGGTCTCGCCAATGACTTGTACAGCTTATTTTACCAAACCTGTCATACCAATGGAGAGCTTTGCTCACAAGGGGTATCATTCAGGAGTATTAACATTATTAGTTAGGCCCACAGCGACTTATCCATTCCGAGCTTAGAATCCTAAATTCCCTGTAGGATTCCCAAGCAACCAAACTCAAAGCAGGGAGCAAGAAATTGTCAAATACCCAGTACTGTGGCAGTTCAAACAAGAAGAATGTAAGAGCTATTGATGCTCACTTGAAGAGAATATGTTGTTATCTATTATTTCCAACAGTGCAGAAGGGCACATTAAGTAACATATTACTTGTACTGTTTTCCATTGTCAGGAAACACCATTGTACGTAAACATTGACAGCATTTCAACAGCAGCAGGAACACAGTTACACAGCCAGAAAAGTTCCTCTTTGGTACACAATCACAGATCACCAAACTGTTTCCCCTGAATTGGGCAAAATGACTTGTGAAAAGAGCAAACTCAAAAAGCTGTTTGTGCCTAACAGCACGGCGCCCCGTTACTGGACAGCCAAAGATTTTAACAACTGCAAAAGCTAATCCAACCCAGAGGCCTTTGAGTTTTCACACTTATCCGAGACCTGCCATGAACTTCATATGATAATGCTTCAGGGCTCTAGACGAGACCAGACATAGCTCAGGTACATGAGTGGTAGATAGGAAATATAACCTGGATCTTGGCAGACTTCTCCACTTTTAAGTTTCTGAGTGGCACAGCAGAACAACTAAAGGAGCCACTGCATTATGTTGCCGGAAACCTGAGTTCAGTCCTGACCTTGGGTGCTATTTGCACAGTCACCTGTAACTATGTAGGTTTCCTGAGGATGCTCTACTTCCCTCCACATCCCAAAGATGTGCAGGTCAGGAGGCTCACTGGCCACTGCAAAAGATCCTTATCATGGAGTAAGTGGCAGAACCTGGGGGGAAAGTTAAGGAGAATGTGGGGAGAATAAAGAATGGGATTCATATAGGATGATTGTAAATGGGTAGATGGTGGTTGGTTTCGATTCACTAGGTGGAGGATCCTGTATGACTCCATGACTCTGTGACTGTAAGTGTTCAGTGAACCAGGAGAAGCTGCTGACAAATTGAATGGGACAGATTCAGCACACAAACCCTTTCAAATATCTCCTTCCAGATGCTGAATCCTTGCTCCATTCCACAGCTAGATGAAAAAAAAACACAGTTCAAATGGCCCACCGGTCCTCAAATGAGGAGCCAGCAGTCAAAAGGGTGAGCAGCTTCAAGCTCCTGGGTGTCAACAACTCAGGGGATCCATCGTAGATACACTGTATTGATGCAGTCACAAAGAAGGCAATATTTATCAGGAGTTTGAGGAGATTCAGCATGTCACCAAAGACTCCAAAAAATTTCTGCAGACTGGTTGCTTCACAGCCTGGCATAGGCATTGCAATGCACAGGATCTCAAGAAGCTGCCGAGGGCTGTTGGCTTAGCTAGCTCGGTCAGGGTCACAAGCCTCCCCACCATTGAGAATGTCTCAAAAGGAGGTGGAATTCATCATTAACGACCATCACTCTTGTTGCATCCTCTTCTCATTACTACCATCAGGGAGGAGGTACAGGAGCCTGATGACCCACACTGTGCCACAAAACAATAAATTTCATGACAGTGATGGTAAACCTGATTGGGATTCTGAAAATAGAACACTTTACTAAATATGTATATATTTTCAGATACAGCCTTTTCTTTGTTAAAAGCAAAATCTCTGCTGTAATGTATTTACTTATTTAGAGATACAGTGTGGAATAGCCCTTTCTGGCCCTTCAAGCCACGCCTCCCAACTACCCCTGTCAACCCCAATTTAATCCTAATCTAATCATGGGACAACAGATCAATTGGCCTACCCAGTACACCTTTGGACTGTGGGAGGAAACCGGAGCACCTGGAGAAAACCCACACATTCTATGGAGAGGATGCTTGCTTCACCAGTAAGTGAGAAGGACACAATTCCAGGTCATGGGGGAATGTTGCTCATTATTTCTAACAAAACTACTTTTGTTAACAGACAAAATTTTAAAATAATACCTGACAGTGAGAGAGAAGATGTGTATTGTTTAGGAATTGACGTTTAACTGAACTTCTTAGAATAGCACAAACATATCGACAGCAGAAACAGACAGATGCATGCAGATCTGACGACATGGTTTCTGGGTTACTTGCTTAACGAGTGGTCTATATGCAGGGATTAGTAAAATGGAAATGTGGTCTGAGTATCCAAGGTGATAGCAGGGGGTACAACCTTGTAGGCTCCATGGATGTTGATATTGATAAGGTCTGATATATTCAGTCCTCTGTTGATATGCCAGTAGAGTTCTGGCATGACTGAAGTCACTGGCAACAATGATGAAAACATCATTGGGAGTAGCTTCGAGGTTGTAGATGGTGCTCCTGCAGTGCTACCACAGCACCAGCACGTGGGGTGGGTGATGTAAACAGCAACAATTACAATGGTGGTGAACTCCTCGGTAAGTAGAAAGGCCTACACTTCAACATTAAAAACTCTATCTGCAGTGATCAGTGGGGCTGTTACTACCGAGGCATTCACACACCAGTTCTTATTGACATAGACACTATAGACCTCCTCAGCGGCTCTTCAATGAGCCTGAGATATTGGCAGAAAATACAGAAAACAGAAATCTGCATTTATTTTCCTGTGCTGAAGAATGGCTTTCCAAGCCACCAATCAAAACTAACACTCCCCCTCAGTATGGAAACTATACAGAATTCCATTTTCTGCCTGGTTAACTTCTCTCTGTCAGTATTAGCTACTTACACTTCTAAACATCTGGTGGTTAAGATAATTTATGCTAAACATAGCTTCAGGTAACTATTTCTCCCTGGAAATTAACCCATTATAAACTGAAACCAATTTGATCCTTTCCAGAACAAATATAACAAAAAACACTATAAAAATACACACACCTGTATATATATTTACATGTAATGGATTTTATGAACCCTTTGGATGAAGTGGTATAAGTGGAGACATTTTGCGGACTGAATTCCAAAGTTTAGGAAGTATTAGCACACCTGAAATAATAGACGAATGAAAGGCTGGGGTGCAAGGGATAGGAAATATATTTGATATTTCAGAAAAATGTTTGAATCAGTGACATGATGAGATGTAAGAATCAGATCAGGTCAGTTTTTGTCTCTTTTTATTTATTTCTGTTAATGTTTAAAAGAGCAAATATCAGTTTTTAAAACTTTAAATAGACATTAATTATTTTTTTCAAATATTTAAATCAATTTTAACTGCTTTTAAATGTTTTTGAGTATTAGGGAATGTTTAAAGTTGTGAAAATTGCCAAAAGCCTTCAGGGCAGTGCTCAGTACAGCACCTATGGCATGTGTCCTTTAAAGGCCTGGCAGCATTTGCAGCATGTTCCAATTCCAATTTATTTACAGGAGAATCACAGAAATATACTTTAGCTCATGAGCATCTAGGCAACAGGAAAAGGCCTGAGTACCCGTGGAGTTATTGTGAACATTGGAAGCTGGCAATAGTGGAGTTACTACAACCTGCTCTCCTGTGCAGAGCTGGAAGAACATGACTGAGGGGAAAGGCCCTTCTGACAAGAAGATAGTGCCATATTTTCTGAAATTAAATTTAGAAGAAAGGTTGCATGTGAGGAGAGAATAAAGATGTATATTTAAAAAAAAGATCAAAGCCATGTATATGAATTTTAGTGGCATACGTTCAGCATAGTGTTAAAGGAGAATAACATTACCAAATTAAAATAAAACCTGTTGTAAGGTATATGGAAAACAATCTGAAGTTCTGAGAGCAGATTTTGGCCCCATATTTAAGCAAGGATGTACTGGCATTAAACAGCATCCAGAGGAGGTTTTGTGAGAATGATCTCGGATGGTTAGGAAGTGAATGCAGTCCTGGGTGGATGTGGGCTGGTTTTATACAGATGGGAAGGCAAACTTTCTTACTAAGCTGAACAATGAATGTAACTATCTCAGAGGCATGTTTCATTGAGATGTTTATTTTATATGTTTCTGTCATAAATTCTTGATTATTTGAGTTCATACAGCCATAAAAGAATATTAAAAATGTAATAAATAAGATGTTAAAAGGTAACATTGATTAAAAAATGTTTTAAACATATCACCTTAAAATATTGTTTGATTAAAAATTTTGAGCTCTTTATATAAGGTATATTTAATGTAGAGTGCAACAGGTCACATGACCAGAGTAAAGTAAGAGCATGACTGTGGCATTATGGGTCAGAACCAACATGGAAGCAGAGAAAGACATATGGCCCTAAAATAACCTTATACTGCATGTGGTCCAAGAGGCACACACGATAATTGTTTCTGTTCGTTTTATACTGTGTATAATGTTGCTGATGTGTCTTTACATGGACAGTGTGATACATTTTAAGTGATTTTATTTGATTTCAGCACACTTCTGTTGTGCTGATGTATTTTGGGCATGTTTATTGGCGGACACTAGCTTGAGAGACTTTAAAAGACTGAGAGGTATGTTTCAAACCTTTTATGTCCTTTATTTTCTTGTAGTTTTCACAATGTCTGCTGAAGAAAGAGAGAGAGAGATAAAAATAAATCTTCAAGGACATCTGTATGATGCATGGCCTTTATTTCATTGGACCAGTGTAGTCACAATGAAACTGTAAGAGTATTGAAGAATGATAAAGAAAGAGGAATTTTATTCAACATATTTATCTGCGCAAGCTCATCATTATGAACAAGAATAGGACAATATAGTATAGTCACAAGAGAAATGGGCAGAAAGGTGGAGCATAATGACCTTTGAGAGAGAAAGGAGATCAGAGTTTGTAGACCAGAGACAGGATACAGTGTATAATTGGTGAAGGTGGATTTCTTGTGATATGGGTTAAATCGGTTTTGGTAGGGAAAAGGGTGAAATCAGATTGAAGCGAACTAGAATATTAGTCAGTATTGGAAACCAACCAGCAGTCATCATTCAACTGACAGTTGAGTGATAAGAAGCTCAATAGAGCAGAAGTTTTGTCTCAAATGAAATAGGGTAAGCCAGACAAGATAGGGAACAGCTTTTGGTTATGAATCAATACATGTGGTTGAATCCAGTAGAGAGGAGTTAATACTGCTGTCAGAAACCTGTGATCCAATATGCAGTTGTATTGTCTTAGATGTGTCCCAGATGAGTAATGTCACAGTGAAACTTGCAAATTTTATGTACTGCTTATTTAAATGGTCTGCTTCCTGTCAATATTCCCCATTGGAATCTGGAGATTTGCTGTTCTGATTTATAAACAAAGAGGATCCAGTTTGGTGACTAAACAAAATCGGTGGAAGTGAATCCATAATGGGTCACATACATTGGCAGCTAGCTCCAGTGTGGGCATTAGTGCACCCCTTACATCCATGCCTGTACATCGCAGTACAAGAGTGCAGATTATGGTGGAGGTCAGAATTATTTGACCTTCATTGTTCTCTTGGAACAAGCTTGATAAGCTACTGAACAAATAATTTGAGTAACACTTAAAGTAGCAAGTCCTATAAATGTAGTGCATCAACAAAGAAACTTGGCGGTGTCAAAGATTACCAGTAATTAATTATGATGCATACTAAGTAAGTGTGGAAAAGCAAGTCAACAACTTCCAAAGTAAATGTGCTGGAAATTTATGAAACAACCAATCCAGAATTAGCAGATGGATTTAATTTGTGCATAAAGGGAATGTAATTCAATTACTTGAAATAAATACAAAAATTATCAGATTAAGAAAATGATTAAATCTACCTATTCATTGACATTTGGAATATTGCCTAATACTTGCCTAATACTTTTATCTCCGAGAAGAAAACCAGAGCCCACGAGATTTTCCAACAAACACAGTAAACTGAAGAGGATCATCAGATTACCAGACTACTGTATAACTTCCAGCAGAAGACTGTGCCCACCACAATAAGAACTGTCCAAATAACTCACAGTTCAAAGTATATTTATCATCCAAGTACATTAATGTCACCATACACAACTATGAGATTCACAGTAAATACAAAGAGAAAAGAAAATAATAATAATAAATAAGCAATAAATATCAAGAATTAAGATGAAGAGTCCTTAGTGAGTCCCTAGGTTATAGGAACAGTTCAGTTTTGAGGTGAGTGAAGTTTAGTGAAATTATCCCCTCTGAAGCTAACTGGATGCATGATTATCCACTTAAAGAAAATATTAGCAGGAGTATTTTCCTTTAATCATTTGTTTCACTTGAACAAAAAATACTGAGGACACTATTTTTGGATGCTGTAAATTCACTTTATGGCATTTAATCACACAGTAAGTTACATTAAACCAAACATTTTGCACTTTGAGATAAAGTTATGAACAAAAATATTTTGTAAGTTTGGAGTTTCATATTTAATTTATAAAATGAACTGCACAAAGCTATTACCAGCTACATCAATTTATTTATTTGCAATCAGTAAAGGAAATATTTCAGTATCTTGGAGATCACTTTCATTACAGAATTTTTCTATGCAGGTTGGTACTCCTTTCCAATTAGCCTTTGAAGCAGAAATGTTATGGGATAAAATATCTAATCAATATGGAGATGCTTCCAGTAACTCAAAGGTATCAGATGTCATCATAAACAGCAAAGCAATGTATAAATCCTAGGCACTAGGCAACATCTTAATTCAGATATGCAATTGTTAACTGATACTTGTATCACTATTATTGTACAAGATATAGTGATTTGCAACCTATGATCAATATAACCACCAACATTTACACTTAAGGGGTCAAACAGCATTGACAATGAAAAATTTATGAAGACAGCTGGTATTTGCATACATTACAGTTTTTACTGTGTGCACTCAGTTGTGAACCTGCAGAAGGACTTGGGTAATTGTGTCTCTGAGAGTTGTTCAGGACTTTCTGGAATGACTTTGTCCATGCACATCATAATAAATTATATGGCAAAATTCACATCCTGATTTAGAGTTTCAGAGTTTTCTGAACGTTAAGTCCACATCCCTCCCATTTAAAGAAAATACAACTGGAATTTATCAGTCAAATGCATTAACAAAACTGTACACTCTAAGAATGAAGATCCACAGGTAAATATATTCTAATTCATTACGTTACTTAAGAGCAGATAAATCAAAGCATATTTTTGACCTGGTATATATCCAAAATATAACTATATAACAATTACAACATGGAAACAGGCCATCTCGGCCCTTCTAGTCCATGCCGAACGCTTACTCTCACCTAGTCCCACCGACCTGCACTCAGCCCATAACCCTCCATTCCTTTCCTGTCCATATACCTATCCAATTTTTTTTTAAACATACGGATTAAATTTTCAATATAACCGTAGGACACAGGACCAGAATTTGGATATTCAGCCTATCAAGTCGGATCCACCATTTGATCACGGCTGATGCATTTCCATTCTCCAGCTTCTTTTGTAATTCTTCACACCCTGACTTATCAAGAATCTATCAAGCTCTGCCTTAAATACAGCCAATGACCTGACCTCCACAGGCAGTAACAAATTCACTACCCTCTGGCTAAAGAAATTCTTCATTGCCCCTCTAATCTGAGGTTGTGTCCTCTGTTCCTAGACTCCCCCACTAAAGGAGGCATCCTCTCCACATCCACTCTATCGAGGGCTTTCAACATTCAAAAGGTTTCAATCAGATACACCTCCTCCCCCCATGTTTCTAAATTTCAGCAAGTGCAGGCCCAGCTCCTCATATGATAAGCCCTTAATTTCTGGAATCATTTTGGAGGTGTTGTGGATAGTGTGGAGGATGTCAGAGGTTACAGCGGGATATTGATAGGATGAAAAACTGGGCTGAGAAGTGGCAGATGGAGTTCAACCCAGATAAGTGTGAGGAGCTTCATTTTGGTAGGTCAAGTATGACGGCAGAATATAGTATTAATGGCAAGACTCTTGGCGGTGTGAAGGATCAGAGGGATCTTGGGGTCTGAGACCATAGGACACTCAAAGGTGCTATGCAAATTGATTCTGCAGTTAAGAAGGCATACGGTGCATTGGCCTTCATCAATGTTGGGCTTGAGTTTAAGAGCCGAGAGGTAATGATGCAGCTATATAGGACCCTGGTCAGGCCCGACTTGGAGTACTGTGCTCAATTCTGGTCGCCTCACTACATGAAGGACGCAGAAACCATAGAAAGGGTGCAGAGGAGATTTACAAGGATGTTGCCTGGATTGGGGAGTGTGCCTTATGAGAACAGGTTGAGTGAAATCAGCCTTTTCTCCTTGGAGCGACGAAGGATGAGAGGAGACCTGATAGAGGTGTACAAGATAATGAGAAGCATTGATCGTTTGGATAATCAGAGGCTTTTTCCCAGGGCTGAAATGGCTTGCACGAGAGGGCATATTTTTAAGGTGCTTAGAAGTAGGTACAGAGGACATGTCAGGGATAAGTCTTTTACTCTTAGAGTGGTGAGTGTGTGGAATGGGCTGCCGGCAGCAGTGGTAGAGGCGGAAACGATAGGGTCTTTTAAGAGACTCCTGGATGGATACATGGAGCTTAGAAAAATAGAGGCTATGGGTAAGCCTAGGTAGTTCTAACATAGGGACATGTTTGGCACAGCTTTGTGGGCTGAAAGGCCTGTATTGTGCTGTAGGTTTTCTATGCTTCTATGTTTCTAGAGCCTCCTTTGAACACTCTCCAACATCAGTACATCCTTTCCAAAGGATAAGGTTTCCAAACCGGTTCACAATATTTCAAGTGAGGTCTCACCAGTGTCTGATAAGGCCTCAGCAATACATGCCAATTTTTATAATCTAGTCCTCATGAAATGAATGCTAAAATTGCATTTGCCTTCCTTACCACCGACTCAGTCTACACATTATGCTTTAGGGAATCCTGCACAAGGACTCCCAAGTCCTTTTTCGCCTTGGATTTTTAAATTTTCTCCGTTTTAGAAAATAGCTTATACTTTTAGTCTTTCTGCCAAAGTGTATGACCATATACTTCCTGACACTGTATTTCATCTGCCACTTCTTTGCCCATTCTCCTAATCTATCGAAGTCTTTCTATAGCTTCTCTGCTTCAAAACTAACTGCTGTTCCACCTGTCTTTATTTTGTCTGCAAACTTTGCCACAAAGCCATCAACTCCAACATCCAAATCACTGACATACAACATAAAAAGAACCAGTCCCAACACTGGTCCCTGTGGAACATAACTGGTTACCAGCAGCCAACCAGAAAAGGCTCATTTTATTCCCACTCTTCACCTTCTGCCCATCAGCTAATGTTCTATTCATGCTTGTATCTTTCCTGCAATACCGTGGGCTCTTATCTTGCTAAGCAACCTCATGTGCGCCACCTTATCAAAGGCCTTATGAAAATCCAAGTACACTACATCCACCTATTCTCCTTTGTTTATTGTTACTTGCTTGTTTATCTTTTGCTATTTCCTCAAAGAACTCCAAATGATTTGCCAGGCAAGATTTCCCCATAAGGTAACCATGCTGACTTTGGCCTATTTTATCACATGCCACTAAGTACCCAGAAACTTATAGAAACATAGAAAATAGGTGCAGGAGTAGGCCATTTGGCCCTTCGAGCCTGCACCGCCATTCAGTATGATCATGGCTGATCATCCAACTCAGAACCCTGTACCTGCCTTCTCTCCATACCCCCGATCCCTTTAGCCACAAGGGCCATATCTAACTTCCTCTTAAATATAGCCAATGAACCAGCCTCAACTGTTTCCTGTGGCAGAGAATTCCACAGATTCACCACTCTCTGTGTGAAGAAGTTTTTCCTCATCTCGGTCCTAAAAGGCTTCCCCTTTATCCTTAAACTGTGACCCCTCGTTCTGGACTTCCCCAACATTGGAAACAATCTTCCTGCATCTAGCCTGTCTAATCCCTTTAGAATTTTATATGTTTCAATAAGATCCCCCCTCAATCTTCTAAATTCCAGTGAGTATAAGCCTAGTCGATCCAGTCTTTCTTCATATGAAAGTCCTGCCATCCCAGGAATCAATCTAGTGAACCTTCTCTGTACTCCCTCTATGGCAAGAATGTCTTTCCTCAGATTAGGGGACCAAAACTGCACACAATATTCTAGGTGTGGTCTCACCAAGGCCTTGTACAACTGCAGTAGAACCTCCCTGCTCCTGTACTCAAACCCTTTTGCTATGAATGCCAACATACCATTTGCCTTTTTCACCACCTGCTGTACCTGCATGCCCACCTTCAATGACTGGTGTACAGTGACACCCAGGTCTCGTTGCATCTCCCCTTTTCCTAATCGGCCACCGTTCAGATAATAATCTGTTTTCCTGTTCTTGCAACCAAAGTTGATAACCTCACATTTATCCACATTAAATTGCATCTGCCATGAATTTGCCCACTCACCTAACCTATCCAAGTCACCCTGTATCCTCTTAGCATCCTTCTCACAGCTAACACTGCCGCTCAGCTTCGTGTCATCCGCAAACTTGGAGATGTTGCATTTAATTTCCTCATCTAAATCATTAATATATATATTGTAAACAACTGGGGTCCCAGCACCGAGCCTTGCAGTACCCCACTAGTCACTGCCTGCCATTCTGAAAAGGTCCCGTTTACTCCCACTCTTTGCTTCCTGTCTGCCAACCAATTCTCTATCCACATCAATACCATACCCCCAATACCCTGTGCTTTAAGTTTGCACACTAATCTCCTGTGTGGGACCTTGTCAAAAGCCTTTTGAAAATCTAAATATATCACATCCACTGGCTCTTTCCTATCCACTCTACTAGTTACATTTTCAAAAAAATTCTATAAGATTCGTTAGACATGATTTTCCTTTCACAAATCCATGCTGACTTTGTCCGATGATTTCACCTCTTTCCAAATGTGCTGTTATCACATCTTTGATAACCAACTCTAGCATTTTCCCCACAACCGATGTCAGACTAACTATATCTTTATCTTTAAACATTATCCATAACAATCTACTCCAACATCTTTACAGCCACTGAGATCAGGCAAACTGGCCTATAATTTCCTTTCTTCTGCCTCCCTTCCTTCTGGAAGAACGGAGTGACATTTGTAATTCTCAGTCTTCGAGGACTATGCCAGAATTTAGTCATTCCTGAAAGATTACAAATGCCTCCCCAATCTCTTCAGCTACCTCTTTGAGAACTTTGGCATGTAGTCCATCTGGTTTAGGTGCCTTACCTACCTTCAGAAAGTATAGAGCAAGATAATAAATTCTTTTATGAAGAATAAATTTCTTGGCAATAGAATATCTCACCATGTTTAAAGAAATCTATAGGTGGAACTCAGATTGCACATTAATGGGCTTTACTCGATATATAATAATAATTTCCTGATAGTAGCTTATCAAACTCTGAGAGGCATATTTAGAGTTGACAGCTGGTGTCTTTTTTTCCCTGGTTCAGAATGTCTAATACTAGAGGACGCGAATTTAAGGTGAGTGAAGGCAAGTTCAAAGGATATACAGGCTAGTTGCTTTAACCCACAATAAGTGCCCTGGAATGTACTGCCAGGGGTGGGATATACAGGGGTGCCAGGGGTGGGATATACAGGCTAGTTGCTTTAACCCATAATAAGTGCCCTGGAATGTACTGCCAGGGGTGGGAGAGCAGGCAAATATGATAGAGACTTTTGATAGATCAGATGAAATTGCAGAAAAAGGAAGGTATATGAATATTGTGTAAGCAGTAGAGATTAGTTTAGGTTAGCTGTTTCATTACTAGTTTAGCACAACCTCATGAACTGAAGGGCCTGTCCCCATACTGTACTTTTCTAAGTTCTGCTAATGTCGCAGCTGTGTTGACAACACTTATATCAGTTGGCCACTGAAATAGGCAGACTAGATAGTAGCTTGTTTTATTTATTGTATCACTATCAATCTTCAATTCCATGGATGGATACTGGTATTCAAATTTCATTGGAACACTGCTAGCTCAAGTTCAAAGTACAACCGTACACAACCTCGCAATTTATCTTCTTGCAGGCAGCCACAAAACAATGAAGCACAAAAAATTTCACAAACAGAAACATACCACAAAGACAGTCAAACATCCAACGTGCAAAAAAGAACAAATCGTACAAGCAATAAAAAAACTGATAAACAATCCACAAAGCATGAACTGCAGAGTTCCCAAGGACACTGCCTGATCTAGAGCAGGTAGCTTCAGTAAGATAGCCATATAAATGCAGTGTTTTTCTAAACATCCTGCTTAGAGAATCAAACTTGCTGAAGGTCAACATCAGTGATGACAAGGTCTCAGGAAAGAGGTAAGAGGAGTCAGCATATGACATTTATTTCCAACAATGATTACAAGAGCTTTCCTCAGTGGACTGAGTATAGCACTCAGCTAACAGAATCACCAACATTTTCTTTTGTTCATGTAAAACATAAAGGGGTCTGCAGTCAATTCCCCGTACTCTCTTCCAGTGTACCTCTGCATTGCCATCCCTGGTTGCACCTATTTCACCAATGGAACAAGTAACTAATAAACCTGATTCTGTTTCTTTGTGAGCATAACTTTATCCAAAGTTACTTAAATGGAACAAGGGACCATTTCACAATTCTGCTTTCAGTACCCAAATGGCCATGAGTAGAACTATGCAATGGTGACTGGGGTGCACCTTTACTGTATTTAACTCCAAAATGATGCTGGGATTTGTAACTTTATTTATTTCTTGTTGTATTTTATGATGGGTTGATACAACTATTAGCTTCAGCAACAGCTGAAACAGTTGGATTGCTGTAGATCTGAAATCACGTACCGTGTAGGATCTCCACCATACAGCACATTAATGTCCACTGGATTGTGCTTTTCCACCGCAATCCACTGGCTTTGTATTTGCAATATAAAATAGACTTTCACTAATATTGTGGTCAGATTCAAATTTCTCTTTTCAGATCATTAATCCTTGCCTCTGGACAACTTTCTTGTCAAATAACATTTATACCCACTGTCACTTTGGTATCCAACACACTAATATGTTGAACTGCCACAAGGTAAGAATTTCCCTTTTCCTTACACGTGACCTTGCACGTAATCTATACAACCTGGAATAAAGAGAATCCTGTTCCGTTACTATCAATCCTATTATTCTCATTCACATACTCATTCTACCCATACATATCTTTCAGTGGTATATCCTCCAAGGTCGAATGCAATGAGCCTCAACACAGCAGAAATAAAGGACCTTCATTTTTTAAAAATTCTGTGCTATGCAACATATTGCAACAAACAATCATAAGTGCCTGTTAAATGAGTCAATACTATCCTCAAAATAATGCTAACATTCTTGTCATCTTGCTGCAGAATTGCACTATTTTTAATAATGTTTCTGCCTTTATGATTCAAATTGCTCCTATTCATTCACTCTCTCTGTGGCACTTTAGTAAATCATGGTGGAATATGTCAATGAAAGCTCCCAGATGTTGAAGCCTGACATTATACTTCGAGTTCAAAGCCTTTCTGTTGTTGATAGTTAAGATGAAACAAAAGTAGCTAATTGTCATATTAAATATTGAAGTGCCTTAAGTGGGACTATGCTTAACCTTGTCTTCCGGAATATATAACAAGCTTCTTATAGGTTTATTGGGCTTGTTGGGTTTGTCTATAAAACCAGATAATATTTTCCCACTTTAACTGGGCTTTCACTCTCCTTTGTGTGTTGGATTTAAATATCATCTGACCTGACACAACCAATGCTCCAGAATTAATTCATCTTGACTTTTCACAAATCTTCAAAATTTTATTTCAACTTCCAACTAATCAATCTCCTGCAGAGTGTACTTACCCTCAAATCAATCGATGATTCTCTCTTCATATTTGGCATCATATTTATGAGATAATGTTTTGGATTGGAGGATATTTTATTTGGTCTACATTGCTTGTGAAATCCAAAATGTATTTTATTATATTTGACTACTTGGAAATAGAAACAAGATAACATTTTCCTGTTATTAAGTGATTACAGTTTCTTGTAAACATTACTGGAAAAAATCAGCCCTGAGGGAAATAAGAATACCTCATGTGTCTTTGAAAGTATATTAAGGCATGGTTGTGTTGGAATTACACCCATTTACATCTGTTTATTGCAGGTAAAAAACACTTTGAAGTGTTTGCACTTATTTTCTGTTGAAGCCTCACCCATCAGGAGAATGACACAGGTATTTCCTCTTGAGATTCATGCTAATACAGCTTTCATTGCCTACTCATATTTTGTACATGTAAAAGCTTCAACATTTAGTGCAGCAAGCTTTTAAGTAAAGGACAGAAAAGACAGAAAAGGACAAAAAAGCTCCAACAGTAAAATGAGGAGCACATCATGCTGGAAACAGGAAGCTTAACATGATGCTGCTGCTAACTACAAGGGCTCAGTTGATGTGCCCTACTCTAGCAGGCACGAGGGAAACCACTACCCAAACTTACCCCATAATTTCCATGAGTTCATTGAACCTCCTCCCATCTACACCTTCCTCTCTTCACCATTCTCGGGACGAGTAGTTTCAATACACTTATGAGGTCAGCACACAACAAAAAATATTTCTTTAATTCAAGTAATTCCACATTGTATTTGTGACTATCAACACTGGGTGTTATTGTGATACCCAAGTTGTTTCGTGCATGAAAAGATGCCTAAGGTGCAATTTTGTTACAAGCGATCATGCTCTTCATTTTGAGTATTTAAGATGGAGTGTCAAAATCAGTTTCATACTGCTACAAAGCAGACATACTTTCTGACTAATTTCCATCAGTGAAACCAAGAGCAGACTGGATGGCTGATTTGCAAAGCATCCGCATTTGATCCATAATGGCTAACTGAAGCTTCTGGTTACAAACATTTCAACTGCCCTTCCCATTCCTACACCAACCTGTCTGACATTTGCCATCTCCACTGTCAGGTTGAGTCCCAATGCAAACTAACACATAGTCAGCCTGGTTACAACCCAATGGTATGAACACTGAACTTTCCAACTTCTGGGAAGTTGAGACTGGTGGTGGATCATACTGTATCAGGTGGAATTGATGAAGAATTGTCGCTGGATGTGGAGACCAGTTGGATGAAAGGCAATGACCAAGGGAACTCCCATTTCCGCTCTGTCTGGGGAGAGGTGGGGCAAGGCTGAAGTATAGGAAACAGAGGAGATGCAGGTGAGTGCTCCATCAACTACTGCGGAGGGTAAGCCACATTTCCTGTAAAAAATGAGCACTTCTCAGATTTCTGGGAATAGAAAGCCTCATTTGGAGAACAGATGCAATGGAGAAAGAGGAAGAGAGAAAAAGGGGTGCCATTTTTACAAGAGAAAGTATGTGAGGAGGCTTAGTATAGATAGCAATGGGAGCCATTGGCTTAGAGCAAATGTCTGTGGAGATTTTATATCCTGAGATGGAGACAGAGAGATTAGATGGGGGGACAGACATCAGAAATAGTCCAAGTGAATGTAAGGTCAGGATGGAGGTCAGTATGGATACAGTAGCACCAGAGTTACATGGAATAAGAATGACTCTACATATCTAACGTACACTTATGGTTACACCTTAGATTTGTAGAAATCAAGAGGAATTGAAAGGGCAATTATTCAGGGTGAGAACAAATTCAATCAGGCAGAGGAGAATGTTAGTGGAGGGGAACTGGTTGGATCTGTGTACGAAAAAGAAATAGAGGGACATATGATCTGTCTGGTGAGAAAAGTGGGTAAATAGGAACTAGAAGTACCACAGTGAATAGGAGAAAGTGGGGGGGGGGTGAGTAAAATTGAAAATTGAAAAGTTGTTAATATGGTAGAGAACATGAACTTGTGAAGGGACTAGATAGGGATGGGGTGGGGGAGGAGGTCAGAGTCAAAGTATGAGGAAACAAAAAACAAAAGGTCTACCAGAGTCGTCTGTTTGTGGGTCTTCGGGAGGAAATCAAAATAGGCAGTATGGGGTTGGGGTACTATTAGGTTAGAGGCTACAAAAGAGAGATCTCCTGATGTGATGAGATCTGTATTTGTATCAGAGACAGTGGTCTGGTGTTCATGGGGCCATGTTCTATGGAAACCTGCCATCCAGCTTTCAAAGGCAGGATATGAATTATCAAAGCATGAACAAACCTTTAAACAACAGTCAAGTTTGGCTTCTTGTTGCATGTATGGATGGCCCCAATATACAGATAATTCAAATTGTCATTGCAGGCAAAGAAACATTGTCACTAAGGTTACAAGTATAATTGTTTTGCCGATACTCAGCACTGCAACTTTCTTGGTCAGAAAAAAAAGATTTTTCCCAAAACAGACGTTTGGGAGAATAGTTTTTTTAAATATATCGGATTAAATTGAAAATATAAGGCTTTAAACTGGTGCACTAAATTGAGGATAAAGTAAATCTCACTAAAATAAATTCTAATAGCTAGCTTTTCACTTTAACAATTAACATCTTTTTAATTGATATTCAAGCTTCATTGCTCCTTGTGATCCACAAAGTAATTTGAATACACAATTGTGTGAGAGACTGGGAGATGGCCTTTTTTGAAATGCTGATTATGAACACAATTATTTTCATAAAATTAAACAATTCACAGCTTACATAAGGTATAGTGGGGTCAAAGAGAACATTTATTCCAAAAGAATGATCTTTGGGTAGCTTTGAGATGAAACAACATTTTTGTATGGTGCCATGTTTTTTGAGGATCCTGAATACCCTCAATAATTCAGAAAAAGCTTTTTCCATCGGCCTGTCCTCCTGAATATTTTGATTTCAAATTTCCGGCATCTGTTGTTTTTCTGATTTTCAATAAACTCAGATCCTGGACCCTGTTTATGGTGGATTTCTAACAGCTCATGAACTCATCCTCACAACTATTTTTCTATAATATCTACTTTTGTAATTATAGTAATTTAATGTCTTGCACTCAAACAAATACATTTCATATCATACATCAGTAATAAAACTGATTCTGAAGCAAATGGAATTTGGGAGCCCCAAATTGTGCAGGATTCCCTAAAGGTTAACTTGCAGATTGAGTCTGTGTTGAGGAAGGCAAATGTGAAGTTAGCATTCATTTCTAGAGAAGCAGAATATAAAAGCAAGGATGTAATGTTGAGACTTTATAAAGCACTGGTGAGGCCTCACTTGGAGTATTGTGTGTAGATTTGGGCCCCTTTAATTCGGCATTCAATACCGTGACCCCCTCCAAGCTGATCGCCAAACTTCACCAGCTTGGTATCAGCTCATCCCTCTGCAATTGGACCTTGGACTTTCTGACTAACAGACCCCAATCTGTTAAGTTAGACAACTTCTCCTCCTCCACTCTCACCCTGAACACTGGCGTGCCTCAAGGCTGTGTGCTGAGCCCTCTTCTGTACTCCTTTTTCACCAATGACTGCATTCCTGTACATGGTTCTAATTCCATAATCAAGTTACTATTGAGAGCATACTCACCAACTGCATCTCAGTGTGGTATGGCAATTGTCCTGTATTGGACCGCAAAGCATGCGGATTACCGGCACCCAATTGCCCACCATTGAGAACATCTATCATAAACGCTGCCTGGGCAGGGTGAAAAGCATTATCGAGGATGCATCTCACCCTAACCATGGACTTTTTACTCTTCTTCCATCCAGTAGGTGCTACAGGAGCCTCCACTCCCACACCAACAGGCACAGGAAGAGCTTCTTCCCTGAGGCTGTGACCCTGCTGAACCGCACATCACAGCGCTTAGCAGTATTGCACCCATATTGTACTGTCTCAGTACTTTTATATTTGTGTGCTGTAGCACTTACTTTTATTCGCAGTCATTTTGTAAATAACACTATTCTTTGCATTTCTGGTTAGATGCTAACTGCATTTCATTTGGCTTTGTATCTGTAATCGGCACAATGATAATAAAGTTGAATCTAATCTAATGTCTTAGAAAAGATGTGCTAAAACTGGAGTGTTTTCAAAGGAGGTTCACAAAAAAATCACAAAGGATTAAGTGCCTTGTCATATGAAGACCGTTTGATGGCTCTGGGCCTGTATTCACTGGAATTCAGAAGAATGAGGGGTGACCTCATTGAAAACTATCTACGGAGCAGACTAAATGGGGCAAATAGCTTAATTCTACTCCTATATCTCATCTTATGGAATGGTGAAAGACCTTGATAGAGTGGATGTGGAGAGGACGTTTCCTGTGGTGGGTGTGTCTAAGACCAGAAGACACAACCTCAGAACAGAGCGACATCCTTTTAGAACAGAGATGAGGAGGAATTTCTTTTGCCAGAGTGTAGTGAATCTGTGGAATTTGTTACCACCTACAGCTGTCAACATGAAGGGATACAGGGGGAAGGCAGGGGGTTGGGGCTGAGAGAAATAATGGATCAACCATGATGAAATGGCAGGGCAGACTCGATGGGCCAAATGGACTAATTCTGCTCCCATAGCTTATGGTCTTACGGTCTTCTGTATTCTTTCAGGACGTTAGGAATCATAACCATGATTAAATTGCATTACTGTTTGTATTTGTATTAAATAGCTTTACCAAATTCTGATCAGCTTCTTTATAAATTTTTAGGTATCAGACAGCTAATGTGGGATATATTACAACTGTCCCAAAACATCTGACAACCAACCTTCTATCGCCACTAATTGTCCAGAAGTTCCCAAGATTTATGCTGCATCCCACTTCAGTGAATTTATTCACCTATTCCTTCCCAATTATTCACTCCAAATATAAACAGTCAATACCATTTCCTGGAGAGGGGTGTGTGTCTGTACTGGGCAGGGGTGTCAGAGGTTGAAAATTCTCAACAGGACAGGCAGCATCTGGAAAAGCAAAACCGTTAATATTTTAGATCTCTAAATACTTCAGAACTGAACTACGAGCATTTTCTATTTTTAATCCCAAGTTTAATGCTTCATCTGAGTGCTGGTATCTTTGGCAGTGCAGCACTCACTCCAAGTGTGCTGGAAGGCTCTGGCCTAAATATATACGTTGCATGGCATCATGGTTCAAAGAAGACTTCCCACTACACCACAATGAAACTTTACTTAGCACTCTGTGTATGTGCCCATCACAGGAATATTAATATAATCAATGTTAATAGACTCAGTGCTAATAGGGGTCAGTATAATTATATAGAGCGATGCGTTACTGACAATGCTGTAAACCCACGCTCTCCCCATCTGTCGCTGAGATCCTGGCATGAGTCCCTACCTTCTGCTAACACAAAGGTATTGATATGCAGAGGATGCCTGTGAAGTCTGGTGTTGGGCGGGCCAATGCACATGATGTACCACTTAACCCTGGCCAGCTAGGTGAAGATAGACCATTACTGGGGATGAACAGTGGCAGCTCCATGTGTTAATAGACCATTTGGTTCCTAGGATTTACAACATAGAACACTACAAAACATTAAAGTCTTTTGGCCCGCGATGTTGTGTCAACCTATGATTTCTCACTTCGCTTTTCAGTGACCAGTGTTGCAATTGTAAACACTGAGTGATCTCCAGTCCAGGAGCAGGTGTGCAGCCAAACGGGAGACAGCAGCTTCCATCACAACCAACAAGTGCTGAAGAGATGGATCTGGGCAGTCTGACAAAACAGCCATCTTCAGCAGTTGCTCACACTCACCATGCCAGCCCAAGTGCAGCCTCGATCCCCATAACACTGCACGGAAATTTGTTCTGTATACTACAACGGCACCATTGTATCCCTAAAATCACCAGGTTATTTAACTTCACCTATTTCAGCTGTTCTCTGCGGAGGTTTTGTGAGACAGATCAGACAAGTGAGGCACTGCAGGTCATTGCTACCTCTGTTCTGTCCACTCTCCCTCCTGAGAGGATGATGGCAATGGAGGCGAGTGACTCATCGCAAGCAGTCCTCTGAAGACCATCTGATTACTAGTAAATCATTCTCCTTTTCATGATCTAAATTGTAAGAAACATGATGGCCTTGCACCTTACTGTGTGCCTGTATTGAACTTCCTCTGTAACTGTAACACTTTATTCTGCACTCTCTCATTGATTTCAAAGTTCAAAGTGAATTTATTATCAAAGTACATACATGTCACATATAGAGTCCTGAGATTTATTTTCTTGTGAGCAATCATAGTAACTACAAGACACACAATAGAATCAATGATAGATTGCACCCAACAGGGCAGACAACCAATGTACAACAAAAACAACAAACTGTGTAAATAAAAAAAGAAAGAAAGAATAATAATAATAATAATAATAATAATAATAATAATAATAATAAGCAATAAACATAGAGACTAGGAGATGAAGAATCCTTGAAGATGGGTCCATTGGTTGTGATGGGGCAAGTGAAGTTCTCCCCTCTGGTTCAATAGCCTGATGGTTGAGGGGTAAAACAGCTCCTGAACCTGATGGTGTGGGTTCTAAGGTTCCTAAACCTTCTTCCTGATGGCAGCAGCAAGAAGAGAGCATGGCCTGGATGGTGGGGGCCCTGATGATGGAGACTGCTTTCCTGCAACAGTGCTCCATATAGATGTGCTCAATGGTGCGGAGGGCTGTACCTGTAATGGACTGTGCTGTATCCACTACTTTTTGTAGATTTTTCTGTACAAGGAAATTGGTGTTTCCATACCTAGCTGAGATGCTATCAGGCAATACACTCTCTGCCACACATCTATAGAGGTTTGTCAATTTGAGATTACATGCTGAGTCTTCACAAACTTCTAAAAAAGTAAAGGCACTACCGTGCTTTCTTCATATGGCACATGTGTGGAGCCAGCACACATCCTTGGAAATGATAACACTGAGAAATTTAAAAGTTGCTGAGCCTCTCTGCCTCAGATCCTTTGACGAGGACCGGCTCACTGACCTTCGGTTTCCTCAGCCCCTTGGTCTTGCTGACATTGAGTAAGAGGTTGTTGCCGTGGCACCGCTCAGCCAGATTTTTGATCTCCCTCCTATATGCTATATCCTGTTCTACCGTAATATGATATTGTAATGGTAAATAAACAAAACTTTTCACTATACCTCTGTACACGTGAAAATAATAAATCAATTATCTCACGCTGACACTTCACCTCGCACTACACTGATGGCATCACGATTATACACAATAGAGCATTGAACAGTACAGGTCCTTCAGCCCACAATGGTGTGCCATCCCTTCATTGAACTCCAAGATAAACTTAACACTTCCCTTCCATATAGAATTCCAACACGCACACATGATGCTGGTGGAACTCAGCAGGCCAGGCAGCACCTATGGAAAGAGTACAGTTGACTTTTCAGGCCAAGATCCTTCATCAGGACCGAAGAAAAAATGGTGAGCAGATTTTAAATGTGGGGGGAGGGGAGGGAGGCGATAGGTGAAACGGAGGGGAGGGAGGATGGTGAAGTAAAGAGCTGGGAAGTTGATTAGTAAAAGAGAAACAGGGTTGGAGAAGGGAGTATTTGGTAGGAGATGACAGATGGCTATAGAAGAAAAGGAAGAGGGAGGTGATGGCAGGCAAGGAGATAAGGTGAGAGAGGGAAATGTGAATGGGGAATAGTGAAGGAAGTTTGAGAAATCGATGTTCATGCCACCAGATGGAATACAAGGTGTTGCTCCTCCACCTGAGTATGGCTTTATCACAACAGTAGAGGAGGTCATGGACTGACATGTCAGAATGGGAATGGGAAGTGGAATTAAGATGGGTGGCCACTGGGAGATCCCACTTCTTCTGGTGGATGGAGCAAATGTACTCGATGAAGCAGTCTCCAATCTGCATCAGGTATCTGATATACAAGAGGCCACACCGGTAGCAAAGAATACAATAAATGACCCCAACAGACTCACAGGTGAAGTGTTGCCCCATCTGGAAGGACTGTTTGGGGTCCTGAATGGTAGTGAGGGAGGAGGTGCAGGGGCAAATGTAGCACTTGTTCTGCTTGTAAGGATAGTGCCAGAAGAGAGATCAGTGGGGAGGGTTGAATGGACAAGGGAGTCACGTAGGGAGAAATCCTTGCAGAAAGCAGAAAGTGGGGTGGGGGGGGGGGGAGGGAATGATGTACTTGGTGGTGGGATCCCACTGGAGATCATGGAAGTTACGGAGAATTATGTGCTGGACGTGAAGGCTGGTGGGGTGATAGGTGAGGACAAGTGGAACCATATTCCCTGGTGGGCTGGCAGGAGGATGGGGTGAGGGCAGAGGTGTGCAAAATGGAAAAGATGCAGCTCAGGGCAGTGTTGATGGTGGAGGAAGGGAAGCCCCTTTTTTTGAAGGAGGAGGACATCTCCTTCAATCTGGAATGAAAAGCCTCATCCTGAGAGCAGAGGAATGAGAGAATGGGATGGAATTTTTACAAGTAACACAGTGGGAAGAGGTATAGTCCAGGTAGCTGTGAGAGTCAGTGGGTTTATAGTAGACATCAGTAGATAAGCTGTCTCCAGAGATAGAGACTGAGAGATCAAGAAAGGAGAGGAAGGTGTCGGAAATGGACCAAGCAAATATGAGGGCAGGGTGGAAGTTGGAGGCGAAGTTGGTGAAGTCAACTAGCTCCACATGGATGCAGGAAGCAGTACCAATGCAGTCGTTGAGGTAGTACAGGAAAAGACAAGTAGTGACACCAGTGTAGGCTTAGAACACAGAGTGCTCCACGTAGTCGTCGAAAAGGCCGGCCTAGCTGGGACCCACACGAGCGCCTGTGGCTACAGCTTTTGTTTGAAGCAAGTGGGAGGAGCCAAAGGAGAAATAACTGAGAGCATGGACAAGTTCCACCAGTCAATGGAGAGTGGTGGTGGAGGGGAACTGGTGGGGTCTGGTGTCCAGAAAGAAATGGAGAGCTTCGAGGCCTTCCTGGTGGAGGATGGAGGTATATAGGGACAACACCCATTGTGAAATTAAGATGCTTGGGGACCCCAGCAAATCAGACACAGACCTCAATTAATATTCTTTTTCCTGTTGGTGTCGTGATGCTGACCTCATGATATTTTGCTGCAGTACATGATGTAAGAACTTGGTAATGCCCCCTGAAACAAGTTTGTGGCTTAAAAGTAAGGCCATGATGACCTCAACAGTTACAGGTAGTGCTGACCATTTATGAAGCAAGAACACCTTCCACCCTTACTGTGAGTGTGGCCTCTAGTGCAAACCTCCTCACCTTACTTCTTTCCTCCATCTTTTCTTTCCCCTTCTTTTTAATACCCTGTTGTCCTCTAGCTCCCAAGCGCCATGGCTCTCACAAAAGTACTCTGAATTTGGACTCAGTTTGGGATTATTTCAGGAATGTTAATCTTGAGGTAGATTACAGGGTGAAGGTGGAGAGCTCAGTCACGTGGTGTCATGACAACAACTTTCCCCGAATGCCTGCTGGTCAAAGACATGAGCTGGTTGAATGGTAGGGTGGGCTCAAGGGATTGAATGGCCTCCTCCTGCTCTATATTCTTATGTCTCATAATTATGTTTCATATTTTAAGTTACCCTCCACATATATTAGAGCATTTCAAATTTAGTGTATAAAATCCATGTAAGAGTCTAAAGACTAGCATCTTCATTCATATTGTGCGTGACTGAAGATTAAGGACTTAACCTACCAGTGGATAGGACTGTGGGTCCTCCCAATACACAGCAACTCCAGCACAACAGAATGTGAGGGCAATGTTCAGACAGAGGCAAGGTCTAACTTACATGCCTTGAATGAGGAAACCAGAGGTTGGTTCTACAGCAAAGGCTTAAAAGGAAAGAAAGAAAAAAAACAGAAGAAACACAATTAAAGTTATTGAAAAAGAATGTGGAAAATCAGGTTAAAAGGAAGCATGAAGAAAGGTAAAATGGTGTAGAAGGCAAAATACCAACACTAACACGAGGATATCTGGAGATGCTGGAAATTCAACCACTGGTGCCTTTGTTCATGAAATTCAGCAATGCCCCCAAAACACTATCTATTTTTATCTACTGCAATGTTCAGTTATAAGATATTTATTTTCAGGTCTTTGAGAATGGTGAACAGCACATAGGTGACAACAAATACAGTGATTCACAGAAAGTAATAAATGCACTCATTGTTGAGGAGCTAATTATGTTAATGCTACAATCAGAGTAGAGGATGCCAGACCAAATGTGAATAAAACCTACATAAAGAGGTGATTTACTGGAATCACTAATGCCTGAAGTAGACAATTCAAAGATGTTAAATACAGCTTGTAGCAAAAAGCTTCATGGAGAAAACAAAGTGGATTTATAATTAATAAGATACACCTATCCAAGTAATTAGTTAATTGTGTAAGCTCATATGGGTAAATAATTGCTTGGTTATTTGAAGGATTTCATTCATTTTCAAAGGGAAACTATGTAGTGTCTATAAGTGTAAGTACATCTTTAACAACTGATTCTATTGCATGGTTTGACCTTAATATATTTTTGTACCAGACACTGCTGTTCATTTTGCTCTCAATAAAATGTTCTGTTATTAGATCTATCTTGGGCTAAGTAATAAAGTGTTGTATTGCCGAATAAAACTACAGATATCCCAAAGGAAATCTGACACCTCCTGGATCTTCTCATAGACTCTCCCTCACCCCAGCCACCCTAGTCCCAGAGACTCTGCTCCTTCCCAATAGCTCCCTCAGCCATTAGCATCATGCCATTCACCATTCCGAATGTGCAAGAAAATCTCTGCTGAGTTTAGCAGAGGCCATCTGCTGCTATGAACCCAAGATTAAAAGAAACAAAGCAGGAGAGGCCAATTATCTGTTGGCCTTGCTCCACCAATCAACAAAATCATTGTTGATTCATGCTGACTATCAATACCAATTTCCTACAATTTCCATTTTTGCCTTAACTTCCACGTAGGTTCAAGTTTACATCAATCAATTGTATTTAATAGCTCCACTTCCTCAGCTCCCTAGGATTGGACACTTCCAAATGTTTACAACCTCTGAATTAGATTGCTTTTCTTCCCTTCCCCTTCTTAAAATGGCCAGCTCATTATTCCAAATCTCTACTCCCAAACTCAAGGGGAAAATATTCTCTTAACATCCACCCTGACAATCCTCAGCAGAAATTTATGCTTCAACAAGATCACAATTATTCTTTATTACTTCATTGACTACAGGCCCAACCTACTCAACGTTACTTCATATACTGGTCCATCATGAACCAGCTTTGTGCTGCTTACTATGCAAGCATACCTAAAGAGACCAAGACTGCATGCACCTTTATCTAACACATACAAAATACTGGAGAAAGTAAGCATATCAGACAAAGTCCACAAAGGAAAATCAAGAGACCCTTCATCAGAACTGTGCGCGTCACTCAAGACTTCCAGCATCTGCAGAATCTCTCATGTCTCTGTGACGCATCCTTATCCACCTTGTTTACTACATGCTCAAAAGAACACTGACAAACTTGTCAGCCACAAACTCCCTTTCATGAAGCTATGTTGCCTTCTGATTTGTTAAATAACTTCTTTTACTTCCCTAAATGCATTCCAGAATTTTCACTAATGATCAATGTTAAGGGAACTGAACAACATCTTCCTGCCTTCTCTCTCCCTCTTTTTTGAACAGTGGTGTTACGTATGTGGTTTTCCAATGCTCTGGAAGTTGTCCAGGACTCAGGGAATTTTGGTAGATTCCAACCAACACATTCACCATCTCTACAATCACTTTCTAAGATGCAGATCCAGCAGACTTCTTGGCCCTTAGCTCTTTTATTGTGCCAAGTAATTCTGCTTTATTGATAGAGATAGTTTTAACTCCCTCACCCCAATAAGCCATTAATTATCTGTTATGATTTAGACACTCTGAATATCTTCTACTGAGAGGATTAATCCACATTAGTTACTTAGAATCTCTTCAAGCTCTCTATGTTCCATTATTAATTCTCCAGCATTGGTCTTCAAGGAATCAGTGTTTACCTTAGCTGTTTTTTTACATATCTGTCATCAGATTTATTGTCTGTTTTGTGGTATTTTCTAGTTTGTCGAATAAACTATCACCTCCCTGCTTATAATATTTTGTCATCTGTTGCTGGATTCTGAATTAATACTCATCCGATCTTGTATCATTCTTAACAAGGAGACACAAGAAACTGCAGATGATGGTATCAGGAGCATCAATCAAGCTGCTAGAGGAACACAATGTGCCAGGCAGCATCTGTTGAGGAAAAGAGAGAGGTGATGTTTTGGGTTGAGACCCTTCATCTGCTCTGAAAGATAGAGAGGAGAGAGAGCAAATATAAAGGAGGGGAGGGGGTGAAGAAAAATCTAGTTTAGGAGGGCTGATAGATGGAAGGTGGAAGAAAGATGGAAATAACAACAAAGGCTGGGAATTGATAGGTGGAAGCAACAAAAGGCTGCAGATGATGGAATCAGAAGAAAGGAAGGTGGAGATTCCTCACCTTAGATCCTCTTATTGATTCCAGCTCCTGCACTAAGTCTTTGCCTCACCTCCTTATTCTAGCCATCCTTTTACTTTTCAGTCCAGATGACCTGAAATGTCAACTGTCGACTTCCTGCCACAAATGTTCCCTGACTCACTGAGTCCCTCCAGAATTTCGTTGGTTAACATTCTTAACTTCCTTTGATTACCAAAAATGGTGGATGCTTCAGATAGACACTTCTTTACTTTGAAATAGATTAGAAGAGTTTCTACCCATACTGATACATAACGATCAGACAGGTTTTATACGACAACGCCAAACACAAGACAATGTACGAAGGACACTTCACATTATGGATCATATACAAAAAAAAAATCAAAGCAATAGTGGTAAGCGTGGACACTGAAAAGGCATTTGATTTGGTTAATTGGAATTTTCTTTGCAGAGTTTTACATAGATTTGGTTTCCAAGACACAATTATTAAAACTATACAGACACTATATGATTAAAATCAATGGATATTTATCTAATAGTCTTACCCTAGAAAGGGGCACGAGACAGGGTTGTGCATGGTCAACACTACTCTTTGCATTATATCTGGAACCATTGGCTCAATACATCAGACAAAATGAAGATATCAGGGGAATTACTATTAAAGGGACAGAGCATAAATTGGCTTGCTACGCGGATGACATTTTGATCTATCTAGGGCAACCAACATACTCTTTACCTAAATTGATACAATCCTTTGAACAATATGGTCAATTATCAGGATACAAGATCAACATAAATAAAGCCCAATTACTTTCATATTACTATAACCCACCAAGAGAAATTGAAAATAGATATCCCTGGACATGGCACACAGAGTCTTTCAAATATTTGGGCATCATTATGCAAAAAGATTTGGCAAAATTATCAAAATGCAATCATCAGCCTTTATATAAAAAATTAAGGAAGATATGGCAAAATGGAACCTGATTCCTTTTTTTAGTCTCAGTTCAAGGATTGAGTCTATTAAAATGAATATACTGCCCAGACTGTTATGTCTCTTTCAGACCTTACCAACAGAGATTAATCAAAATCAATTCAATGAATGGAACAAGATGTTATCAAGGTATCTTTGGCAAGATAAAAGGCCTAGTTCATCTCAAAGCTTTGCAATTAGCTAAGGAAAATGGGGGGGGGGGGGGGGGGATGAGGCCTACCTTCTCTTAGAGATTATTATTTTGCAGCACAGTTGAGAGCTGTGTGTAATATGTTGGTGCAACCCATCATATGATGCTCAATAGAAAAACATTGAGGAGCGGGTACTTCCCATCCCCATACAAGCAATTTTGGCTGATAACAACCTGCAAAGGTACATAAATACTATTGATAACCCATGGGTGAAATTGACTCTTAAAATATGGAAAACTACTATAAAAGAATATAATCTAGAGGGAGATATTGCAATTCTTAAATGGTGTGCATATGACTCGGATTTTACGTCGAATAAACTGGATGCTAAATTTGAAGACTGGACAGCTAAAGGAATAACAGTTCTTTGCAACATAATGAAAGAAGGAATGCTGTTTAGTTTTGGAATGCTTAAAGAGAAACACTTATTAGAAAAACAAGATTTTTTTTCGGTATTCACAGATGTGACAATATGTTAATAGGACAATTAAAAATGTAACCAAGGCAAGTACAAGCTCGATAGAGCTATTTAGAAGAGCATATAATTCAGATAACAGTAGTAGAATCATTTCATACATGTATAAGTGTTTGTCAAATCTTAAAACATATTTGACTTCATACATTAAAACAAACCGGGAGAAGGAAGGAGAAATAATTATATCTGAGGAAGAATAGACAATAATATGGAGGTATCAATGGAAATGTACCAGTTCACAGAAATGGAGAGAGTTCGGATGGAAAAACTTGATAAGATATTTTAATACACCCTCTCAGAAATCCCATTATGATAGTAACCTCCCCATTTGCTGGAGAAATTGTGGAAATTTATTCTTAGAGATGGTATATATAATTATCTAGATAGACAGGGTCTGATTAGGAATAGTCAGCATGGATTTGTGCGTGGAAGGTCATGTTTGACAAATCTTATTGAATTTTTTAAAGAGGTTACGAGGAAAGTTGACGAGGGTAAAGCAGTGGATGTTGTCTATATGGACTTCAGGAAGGCCTTTGACAAGGTTCTGCACGGAAGGTTAGTTAGGAAGGTTCAATCGTTAGGTATTAATATTGAAGTAGTAAAATGGATTCAACAGTGGCTAGATGGAAGATGCCAGAGAGTAGTGGTGGATAACTGTTTGTCAGGTTGGAGGCTGGTGACTAGTGGTGTGCTTCGGGGATCTGTATTGGGTCCAATGTTGTTTGTCATATACATTAATGATCTGAATGATGGTGTGGTAAATTGGATTAGTAAGTATGCTGATGATACTAAGGTAGGTGGTGTTGTGGATAATGAAATAGGTTTTCAAAGCTTGCAGAGAGATTTAGGCCAGTTAGAAGAGTGGGCTGAACGATGACAGATGGAGTTTAATGCTAATAAGTGTGAGGTGCTACATTTTGGTAGGAATAATCCAAATAGGACATACATGGTAAATGGTAGGGCATTGAAGAATGCAGTAGAACAGAGTGATCTAGGAATAATGGTGCATAGTTCCCTGAAGGTGGAATCTCATGTGGATAGGGTGGTGAAGAAAACTTTTGGTATGCTGGCCTTTATAAATCAGAGCATTGAGTATAGGAGTTGGGATGTAATGTTAAAATTGTACAAGGCATTGGTAAGGCCGAATTTTTAGTATTGTGTACAGTTCTGGTCACCGAATTATAGGAAAGATATCAATAAAATAGAGAGAGTACAGAGAAGATTTACTAGAATGTTACCTGGGTTTCAGCACCTAGGTTACAGGGAAAGGTTGAACAAGTCAGGTCTTTATTCTTTGGAGTGTAGAAGGTTGAGGGGGGGGGACTTGATAGAGGTATTTAAAATAATGAGGGGGATAGATCGAGTTGACGTGGATAGGCTTTTTCCATTGAGAGTAGGGGAGATTCAAACAAGAGGACATGATTCGAGAGTTAGGAGGTAAAAGTTTAAGGGTAACACGAGGGGGAATTTCTTTACTCAGAGAGTGGTAGCTGTGTAGAATGAGCTTCCAGTAGAAGTGGTAGAGGCAAGTTCAGTATCGTCATTTAAAGTAAAATTGGATAGGAATATGAACAGGAAAAGAATGAAGGGTTATGGGCTGAGTGCAGGCCAGTGGAACTAGATGAGTGTAAGCGTCGGCACAGACTAGAAGGGCTGAGATGGCCTGTTTCTGTGCTGTAATTGTTATATGGTTATAAATCAAAATGCAAATCACTATCGTATTTTTTGGGACTGCCCTGTTATCAAAGACTATTGGAGGGGGATACACAATGCCCTACAAGACATCTTTAGATGTGAAATATCCTTAGAGAGTAAGACCATATGTTTTGGGTATATATCTCAAGAATGGTTGAAAAGAGATAAATATTTAATGAATATACTGTTGGTGGCTGGTAAAAAGACTCTTACTAGGAAATGGTTATCACAGGAGAGCCCAACTTTAAATGCATGGATGGAAATTACAATGGACATTTACAAAATGGAGAAGATAATAGCATCTGTTAATCAGAAGCTGGAACAATTTGATTCATACTGGGAAAAATGGTTTAACTACATAATGCCTCATAGGCCTGATTTTATTCTCAAAATCAATAAATATGTTGTAAAAAAAAATCACTCACTACTTGTACCTAGTTCTTTCCTTTTGCTTGTTTTTTCCTTCCACTCTTTTCTATAAGAGTATACCTCAGATAAATACTATATGGAGATTTGTGACATATATGATTATATATGAAATACATCTTATGGAAATGTTTGTTTGATGACGAACTTCAATTTAAAAAATTACAAAAAAAAGAAATCATTATTTGTCTTATTGCATGAGTAGGATTTAAAATTGTATGAATTCAGTTTCCTTATTGGCTTTCCCAATAATTTGTTCAATCTGCTGTTATAATGATTAAAAAGAAACATCCATGATTATTGCATCATCTTCCTTTAAAACTCCTATTGTTTCTTGGTTTATGCGCCATCATACAGACCTTCTCATATTAGGGGCCTAATTACTACTCATGTCAGTTACTTACTATTGTCTATCTCCACCCAAATTCAGCACAGTGATCATCACATACTTTGCTTATAGAGCAGGGGTGTCAAACTCATTTTAGGTCACGGGCCAGATTGAGCAAAATGCAGCTTCATGCGGGCCAGATCAGTCGGACACGTGCGAACGCAGCTTTCGTTGCCTCCGTTTTTTCAGCCTGCTCTCATGTGTCTCAGTCTCTGCTATAACTACAAAGTGTTTCACTTTACAAATTCCGTTTCTTATGAAGAAGACTGCCGAGCAAGACTGCCGAATAAACACTAAAAACCCTGAAAACCTGGTACCTGAATAAACTCAGCATTAGCCATATCATACGCCATAGGCGCTTCGATTACTGGGGCCAGCTTTAATAGTAATTAGATATTATCTCGTGGGCCAAAGATAATTCCACCGCGGGCCGGATTTGGCCCGCGGGCCTTGAGTTTGACATATATGCTTTAGAGGAACCTCATCTTTCATATTTCTGTCCATCTATCCAAAATGTCAACTAACATTGAATTTTCAGGTGTCTGCCATGTCACTGAAAAGGCAGTCTGACTATAGCTGATACATCTTTAACTGTACCATCAAATTGTTATGCATGCTGCATGTATTCAGTTAAAAAAGTATTTACACTTATCATTTGTCCTTTGACTCTGGTAAATTCTTATGTTTGTATGCTTTGTTCCTTTGGTTATTGTTATCCTTGATGTTAAAATTGCCTCCTGCCCAAATACCCTCCAATTTGAATTGCTATCTTCTCTTCCCAGCTTCAATTTTCTCCTTTCTGATTGTGCCCTCAGGTTCCATTCCCCTGTCAAGCTAGTTTAAATGGCCAGGAAATTCTGAACCAAGAGGGTGTGGGACTGCTTCCAACAAACAGAGATGGTTCGAAGATTGGCAGTTTGGCCAGCAGCTCCACCAATCCTGCAACCTTCTGACCAGGAATAAAGGTAAATGTCAGTGTGTCAAATGTCTTCCCTAGCATTAATAAATGATTAAATACAAGTCACTTGTGTCACCAACCCCCAAAAGCTGATTAAAAATTTAGAATATATGCTTCAAAGTCAAATGAAAGAACAAATTAGTACAGAGCCATTTTTATGTTAAATGAGAGCAGGTGGTTAAAAAAAAAGCAAGTAAACACATTGAATAAAAACAGCAAAGAGCTTAAAATGAGCAAATTAACTTATACAAATACAAAACTGTTTATAAAATTCTTTTCCGTACAAAATCAACATAAATGTCCTGCAGTATTTTAGCAATTATAGACAACTAGCAAGAGGAAAATAACTGCCGTTTACCTTCCCCATCATAACATTATGATACAATTTACTGTGAATTAGTTCTTTCTGGAAAATATGGACACAATAATACTGATTTTTGAGGCTTTAATAATTATTTAGAGGGAGGTCATGAAACTAGGCGGGCAGCCTGGACTTTGCAGCCAGAAAATATCCAGCATTTTGCTTTCTTTGGAGATAAACAGAAGCCTTTTAACATTGAAGTTGGCCTCCCCCTGGATTCAGCAGCTTTCTAGTTATCAGCACCACTCACTCATTTGAAACAGATACAGTACCATGCAGATGACTTGATGGGTATTGCTTCTTAATTAGCAGCAGAAACGATATCATGTTCTTCAACCTGCCTTCTTTTGTACATTCATTAATGCAATACTTTGTTTTATCCTTTTTTTTCTAATTTGTATGACATTTATTCCAAGTTCTATTGCATCCAAATATCTTGTTGCCACTTCATTTTCATAAAACAAGTTGGATTGGGCTTTGCACATCCATACGTGCGTCATTCTACAGATGCACAGTGGAGAGCATCCTAACAAGCTACACCACTGCATGGTACAGAAAATGCACTGCAGCAGGCAGGAAGGCCCTATTACGGGTGGTCAAGACTATCTGAGACATCACCAGCACCAGCCTGCCTACTATCAAAGTGTATACACAGAAAGCTGCCGGAAAAGGGTCAGTAGCATCATGAAAGTTACCATCTACCCTTCTCATGGACTGTTGCTTCTACTCCCATCAGGGAGGAGGCTACGTAGCATCCACGCCAGGACCACTAGGCTCAAAAACAGTTATTTTCCCCAAGCAGCAAGGCTGATCAACACCTCCACCCACTAACCCCCCTTCCACGCCCCCAACATCCTTTTCCTGTCAGTCACCTTTCCTACAGACACTCCTGTGCGTAGTGTCACTTCATGGACATAGAATAAATCTATGCATATAAGCTATCTTATTGTTTATCTGTATTATGGATTTTTGTTATTATTGTGCTCTTTAGTATGTTGGATCAGATCTAGAGTAACAACTATTGCATTTTCCTTCACACTTGTGTTCTGGAAATGACATTAAATAATTTTGAATACTAAATCTTATACAATCTTGGATGAGTTTTCCTTCGAGTGCTCACTTTAGAACAGAAAATGCATTTGTTAGGGAACAAATGTGGGATGACAACACCTGATATATCTCACTTGCATTTCTTAGCCACAAAGAAACACATGACTTTTCCTTGGTGGCAGTTTGTTCAAAAGTACAAAGCACTGTGGTTGACACCAATTAGCAAAGCTAATTGGAAATATGTTCTATGGGGGGAAAGTGTGCTTAAAATCACTTATGGCCTTGTTTATAACCCACTCACATTTATGTCTGAAGACTGTGAGTTAATACCCCATCCCTGAGGCAAAAAAGCAGAAACATCTAATTCCATTACAAAAGTACTGATTTGCATCAAAGGTAGAGCAGGACAGAAGCAGAGCTAATGGATCTGCTGCCTCATGGCTGTCTGCATAGGCTCTCAATATACTCCTAGCGATCACGTGTTTCCTTAGAGTACTGCTGTTTCCTCTCATATTCCAAAGAGATGCAGGTTGGTAGATAAACTGACTTTGTAGATTGGCTCAAGGGTGCTGAAAAACTATTTAATCTGATGATTGTGGTGTTGGGGATGGAGGGGTGGAGCAGGAAATGGATAGAGAGAAAATGCATGGAATAAACATAATGGGATTAATGTTGAACTAGTGCAAATACAATCTGTGGCCATTTTATTAGGTGCCCCTGTACACCTGCTCATTAATGCAAATAATTAATCAGCCATTGACATGATAGCAACTCTATTATGTGAGGGGTTGGCTTATTTGATAGCCAAAAGACACCCCCACCATATCAGGCATTGATTGTGGTCACAGAGTGTATGTGGTTAATAGGCTACCCAGCATGAACATTGACTTCTCTAATTTCCATTAATGCCCCTCCTCCCCTTCTTACCCCATCCCTGACATATTTAGTTGTGTTTGTTCTCTCTCTCTCTGCCCATCACTCTGCCTGTTCTCCATCTCCCTCTGGTGCTTCCCCCACACCTTTCTTTCTCCCGAGGCCTCCCGTCCCATGATCTTTTCCCTTCTCCAGCTCTGCATCACTTTCGCCAATCACCTTTCCAGCTCTTAGCTTCATCCCACCCCCTCCGGTCTTCTCCTATCATTTTGCGTTTCCCCCTCCCCCCACTACTTTCAAATCTTTTAGTATCTCTCCTTTCAGTTAGTCCTGACGAAGGGTCTCGGCCCGAAACATCGACAGTGCTTCTCCTTATAGATGATAGATGCTGCCTGGCCTGCTGTGTTCCACCAGCATTTTGTGTGTGTGTTGTATGTGGTTAATAGTTGCTGTGGTCCTGATGGACTGAAAGGCTCATTTCCTTCTGGGACTTCGATGTACCTTGTTAGACAAGACACTAAGCCATTTTTCTCACCTGTTCTGTCAGGTGAGATAAAGCATCTGGTATTGTCAGCTTAATTTCATTTAAACTATATGTGATCTTGACTTCTGAGATATTTACTATTTCTTCCTCATCATCAAATCAAAAACTCTGGAATTGAGGTTCCAGTACCATAGATAAAGATTGCTGCCTTGCAAGAAAGAAGATGATTGCCAATATTTTACAGGAACTACAAATGAAGAAGAAGTAGATATCCTTCTAGCAGTTGCAACTGTAGCCAATGCAGCCACACCCAACAATATTCAGGCTATGTGCCAAAAAATCTAGTGGAATCAATATTAAAAGGAGACATCAAAGGAATTAATGCCGAGATTGTATCAGAATGCTTTTGGGGGCCACTACTCTTCCCACTGTGCTGGGCAACTGGTTGAGGATTCAACCACACTCTGGTAATCATGACACAATGAAATGATAAACAGTCTCATTGCAGAATAGCTTGGGATTGAGCAAATCTTTGAAGCAAAATGCCAAGGCTACCAATGTGAGCTGGTGCAAGGAGAGCCGAGATTTGCCCACTCAGACTGTGAGGGTCTCCTCTAGGTGCTGCAGACCACCAAGATGATAAGGCCGCTGACATCACTGTTATATTGGATGTGCTGAAAGCTATTGTTCTCTCCACAGTGCTTCCTAGCCTGGAGATTTTTCTGTTGGTAACAAACTCAATGGCTGATATTACCGTTGAGTTGCCATTGGAATATCAGCAGACAGCTGGGATTCACGACAGGCTTCTGGCAGAGCAGTGTGCAACGAGGAGTCCTAGCCAATCGACTTTCTAAGTACAGATGAATACTTCTGAGTGTGTACTCCAGGACCAAAAGCACTACAATAAAGTCAATGCTCTGCAGCTTAATGTTGAGCAATGTACCACTATAGTGTTTTTTTTCAGAAAAATTTGGAGGATATGGCCAGATGCCGGCAAATAGGATTGTGTAGACTGGCATCTTGATCAGCATGGACGAGTTGAGCCAAAGGGCCTATTTCCATGATATATAATTCTATGAATCTATAAATAGTAGTTCTGAAACTGCATAAAAAGGCAAAATAACATTTCATATTTTTGGGTGGCATCCATTTGTATTGAACTGCTGGTTTGATTTTTATGATATAAAGAGTAAACAGTGCTGAACCTGTAAGTAATCACTCATGTAACAGGATCCAATTCAATTCTAGTCAACTCATGAGCACTGTGGAGTTGATTTGCACTGACAGTTAGCCAAATCCCGCACAGACTTTATGCAAGGGTGAAAGGAGACATGATATGTGTACACCAAGCCAAAAACATAACAATGCTGGTAAGTAAAATCTCAAATAAAAATAAAAAACTATGTAACACTGTTTCACTTGAAAAGACTACTTGGGTCCTTGGACGGTGGGAAACGAAAAGGTTTAAAAAAAAGACTGGTGTGGCATCTCCAGTGGTTGCATGGGAGAGTGCTGCAATGTAGGGAGTGGTTGGTGGGAATTGTGCAGGGAATGGACTCTCTGAAATGCTAATAAGGAAAGAGAAGAGAAATTGGTGTTTGGTGGTGCAAACTTGAGGAAGCAGGACAAATTATGATGGACAATATGTGGAATACAAAGAGTAATGGTAAACTATGGGATCTGTATACTTGCTTTATCTAGGAGAAGTGGCCAAAAGCTCCATACACTGTGACAGAGGGGGACGCATGCCTCAGGTAGCAGGAGGATATCTCCTGGAAGAAAATGCTTATCATCAGAGCAAATGCAACAGAGATGTAGAAATTAATTTGTTACAGTAGGCAGGCATGGAGGTAACGAAATCAGGATAGCTTTTGGAATCTGTAGAGTTAAATATATGTTTATCACAGGCCTGTCCTTCAAGGTGGAGAGATTCAGAAAGGGAAGAGTCAAAGATAGATTATGTGAAGACAAGAACAGGAGTAAACTAGAACCAAACGTTGCTGAAATATGAGGTTTTGTCTGAGTGTAGGATATAGAAACAATCCATTTGTTAAAATAATCAGGAACAAAAAAAGGTAAGGTGCACAAAACAGGACTGAAACAAGAACTGTTTCACATATCTAATCTAACTGGCCCCCCACACCCCACTCAGCCTTGGATCACGTGGACAAAAGCAATACCCGAGTCAGGCTGCTGTTTATTGACTACAGCTCAGTGCCTAACACAATCATACACTCAGTTCCAATCAAAAGCTCCACAACCTGGGCCTTTGTACCTCCCTCTACAACAGGATCCTTGACTTTCTCAAACAGGAGACCACAGTCCGTGTGGATCAGAAATAAATATTTCTCCTTGCTGACAATCAACACTGGCACACCTTAAAGATGCATGCTTAGCTCACAGCTCTACTCTCGAGACTCATGATTGTGTTGCATGCACAGCTCAAAATACCAAGCCATCAATTAATTTGCTGACAATACAGCTATTGGAGGCAGTATTTCAAATGGTGATGAGGAGGCATACAGGTGCGAGGTAGATCACTCAACATCAGTAAAACCAAAGAATTGATTGTGGACTTCTGGATGGGTAAGACAAGGAAACAAACACCAGTCCTCATCGAGACACAAGTCAAAAGGGTGACCATTTTCAAGTTCCTGAGTGTCAACATCTCTGAGGATCTATCCTGGGCTCAACATATTGATTTAATTACAAAGAAGACATGACAGCAATTGTATTTAATTAGGAGTCTGAGAAGAACTGGCATATCACCAAATTTCTGCAGATGTACCGTGGAGAGCATTGCAACTGGTTATATTACTGTCTGATATGGAGGGGACCTGCTCAGGATCAGAAAAAGCTGCAGGAAGTTGTAAACCCAGTCAGATACATCATGTGCACTAACCTCTAACAACCAGTACACCTTCAAAAGGCGATGCCGCGAAAAGGTGAATTCATCATTCAAGATATGCCTTATTCTCATTGCTACCATCAAGGGGCTGGTACAGAAGCCTGAAGACACACACTCAACACTTCAGGAAGAGTTCCTTCCCCTCCGCCATCAAATTTCTGAATAGACAATGAACCCATTAACACTTCCTTAGCAATTTCCCCGCTCTTTTTTTGCACTACTTATTAAATCGATATATATATATGTATATATAAACACACACACACACATATATACATCTTCTTGTAATTTATAGTTTTTATTACTATGTATGACATTGTGGGCATTACTGAGTTGCGGATGGAAAATGTTGGAGCTTAACAACTTGTATTGAAAGGGTGAAGAGGTAGACACAGGGGGTGAAGTGGCTCTGTTGGCTAAAAAAAATGAAATGAAATCCCTGGATATAGGATCAGAAGATGTAGAGTCCTTTTGGGTAGAGTTAAGAAACCACAGGGGTAAAAATAGCCTGATGGGAATTATATACAGGCCCCTGATCAGTAGCTAGGTTATGGGATATAATTCTCAATGGGAAATAGTAAAGTTACGTAATAAGGGCAATGTTATGATAATCATGGGGATTTCAATAGGCAGGTAGATTGGGAAAATCACGTTGGTGCTGGATCCCAAGAGAGCGAATTTATAGAATGTGTACACAGTGGCTTTTTAGAGCAGCTTGTGGTGTTATTGCAGTTCAAGCAGTAGGAGGATAATTCAACATGCTTGTTCCTCTGCATTAACATTGGTAAAAAGTCAGAAAAGCAAACCCCAAACAATCTAGGTTTTGTCATATTGTATGGATCATAGGAAAATTATTGGCAGTAAATTATTTTGAGCTCACACACATAAATCTATTCTTGCAGCCTGAAATCCAATGTGTGTGTAGTGTATGTGTAGGCCTCCGTTAGTCACGATAGACCATGGATTTGCGCCTTGGAAAGTTTCCAGGGCACAAGCCTGGGCAATGTTTTTTTTTATGGAAGACCGGCAGTTGCCCAAGCTGCAAGTCTCCCCTCTCCACGCCACCAATGTTGTCCAAGGGAAGGGCATTAGGACCCATACAGCTTGGCACCGGTGTCGTCGCAGAGCAATGTGTGTTTAAGTGCCTTGCTCAAGGACACACACGCAGCCTCAACCAAGGCTCGAACTAGTGACTTTCAGATCACTAGACAAACGCCTTAACCACTTGGCCACGTGCCAACAATATAACAATAGTCACCATTTAAAATTTTTCATGTACACAGATTTTCAACAAATTTTTAAAGTTATTCCGAAATCCATAAGTACAAGACCGTGGTGGGTCTCATCAGCAAGAATGTTGAGTCAGCATACAGAGAGGAGGTGCAGCGGCTAATGGACTGGTGCAGAGCCAACAACATGTCTCTGAATGTGAACAAAACAAAAGAGATGGTTGTTGACTTCAGGAGAGCACGGAGCCACTGCTCTCCGCTGAATATTGATGGGTCCTTCTTTGAGATTGTTAAGAGCACCAAATTTCTTGGTGTTCACCTGGCGGAGAATCTCACCTGGTCCCTCAACACCAGCTCCATAGCCAAGAAAGCCCAGCAGCATTTCTACTTTCTGCGAAGGCTGAGAAAAGTCCATCTCCCACACCCCATTCTACAGAGGATGTATCGAGAGCATCCTGAGCAGCTGCATCACTGTCTGGTTGGAGAATTGCACTGTCATGGATCGCAAGACCCTGCAGTGGATAGTGAGGTCAGCTGAGCAGATCATCAAGGTCTCTCTTCCCGCCATCACGGACATTTACACTACACACTGCACCCGCAAAGCTAACAGTATTGTGAAGGACCCCACACACCTCTCACACAAACTCTACTCCCACCTGCCATCTGGCAAAAGGTACCAAAGCATTTAGGCTCTCACGACCAGACTGTGCAACAGTTTCATCCCTCAAGCCATCAGACTCCTCAATACCCAGAGTCTAGACTGACATCTACGTCATTTACTTTTATATTGTAATTTGTCCTCTACTGTGCCTATTGTCTTGTTTATTAATTATTGTACTGCCCTGTACTGTTTTGTGCACTTTATGTAGTCCTGTTCAGGTCTGTCATCTACTGCAGTTTTTATGTTGTTTTATGTAGTCTAGTGTAGCCTTGTGCTGTCTCACATAGTCTAGTGTAGTTTTGTGTTGTTTCATGTAGCACCAGGGTCCTGGAAGAACGTTGTTCCATTTTTACTGTGTACTGTACTAGCAGTTTATGGTCAAAATGACAATAAACTTGAGAATAAACATGCCAGGTGTATGGAGAATGAAGAGGTCTATTGCTTGGTTCCAGAGTTATCTAGAAAGGGTAATCCATGTTTCTGTCTGAAGCATCCACAAAGTTTGCAATTAGTTTGTGAACATTTTCAAAGGCTACCTCCTGAATGAAGGTTTTCCCATTTGTCAGGACAGTGAGCCATCACTCAGATTCATCTCAACTCTCTGCTCATTGCTCTGCATTTGTCCAGTGGGTAGCAAAGGAAGAGAGCAAAAGGTCAAAGTCAATATGTTGCTAGTTGGGAAAAAGCCAGTGGCACACAGATGTAGAGAACCTGGGTTGTAGAGGGATATTGAAGATTGGTTAAGGAGGAAAGGAAGCATTATTGATGTATATATACATTTTGAGCAATATGTGTAATAGGAAGGATCACGGGAATCTTTTCCCCATATACAAAGGAGGTAAAACTGCAAGGCACCGGCTTAGGGTAAGAGGGAAAAGAGATTCAGAAGAAATATAAGTAAGGCCTTCTTCATGCCTGTTACAGGTGTTACATACTTGAAACGTACTATCCGAGAGGGAGGTTGAATCTGAATCACTGACAGCTTTTAAATGTTTTTAAAGAGCACTTCAATAAGACATAGAAGGCTGCGGACCAAATGCTGGATGATGAATTCAATATGGAAGGGGCTCACTGGTCAGCAACAGTGAGTAGGGCCAACTGGTCTGTTTTCATGCTATTCAATTCGACAAAGCTCTTGTTAATAGAAATACAGAAAATGTTTCATGAGTCATGACAATGGCAGTGGATTTCTTCAGAAAGTTGTTACTTGGGGAAATGAAAAGCTAAATCGACACTATAAATTTTGTGGAAAGTCAGGTGGTGGTAAAGCTTAGTGAAGGTACTGCACCAACAAAATATCCAGTACAATTGTGGGAAGAGAGTAGATGGAGATTTGGTTTGATAAAACATAGTTACGTTCCAAGTGGAGTTTTGGACTCAGTTCTGGTCACATTTTTGGAAGAATGCAAAGCAGAGAAACAATGTGGAATAGATTTATATCTATACTCCTGAGACACAAGGACTATAATGATGGACATATTAGAGATGAGCACAATGACCTGAAAGAGAATGCAAGATTTAATGTTGTGGTCTTTATGAGCAAGATATAGCAGCTAGTTGAGTGGTGTCTCAGCAACAATGTTGAACTCAATGTCAGTAAGACCAAAGAACTGTTTGTGGACCTCAGAAAGGGTAAGCCATGGAAACACACACCAGTCCTCATAGAGAGATCAGAAGTGGAGAGAATAAGCAATTTCAAGTTCCTGGGTGTCAATATCTTTGAGGACCTAACCTGGACCCAATTTATCAATGCAGCTATTAAGAATGCAAGACAGCGGCTATACTTCATTATGAATTTGAGGAGACTTGGTATGCCACCTAAAACACTCCCAGATTTCTACAGATGTACAATGCAGGACATTCTAATAGGCTGCATTGCTGTGTGGTATGGTGAGGACATGTGGAACAACTGCACAGGATTGAAATAAGCTGCAGAGAGTTGTAAAACTAGTCCGCTCCATCGTGGGCACCAGCCTCCAGAGGGTCCAGAACATCTTCAAGGAGCTGTGCCTCAGAAAGGCAGTGTCCATCATAAGAACCCCCATCAGCCACACATGCCCTTTTCTCACTGTTACCATCAGGAAGGAAGTACAGAAGCCTAAAGGCACACACTCAGGGATTCGGGAACAGTTTCTTCTCCTCTGCCATCTGATTCCTCAATTGACATTGAACCCACACTACTTTTTTCCTTTTTTTTTTTGCACTGTTTACTTAATTTAGCTTTCTTTATACACACACAAACAAACACACAGTAATTCAGGTTTTTCTCTCTATTATTGTGCACTGCTGCTGCTAGTTTAACAAATTTCATGACATCGAACAATGATGTTAAACCTGATTCATACATAGCAATATCATACACTTCCTCACAACTACTTTGAATTTTTTTGAACTCTTATTTTTGTAATTTATAACAATTTTATGTATTTGCATTGTATTACTGCCAAAAAATAAATTTAACATCAGTTAAGTCAATGATATTAAATCTGATGCTTTTCCTTCTAAACTCTGATTTTGCCAGTCAATCCAAAAGTAGTTAAACCTCTACGGATTTTCTAATGCTTCATAATGTTAAATACTGGTGATCAGTCTTTTCATGTAGGAATAGAGTCACAGATAAAAAGATGATAGTCATCAGTAGCAAAAGAAGTTTGAACAAAGTTTCTGATTCACTTTCGCAATAAAAGATAGATGTGTTATTCTAAACGAAAATGAATTGAAACATGACAAGGTGAGGCAGAAGCTATACACACAAGAACTAGACAAACTGATTTATCATCATTATTCTGGTCAAAGCAATTTTAGAGTTCACTAAAACTTTTGAGAGGAAATGTTGATAACTTTCTGTAAGAGATCTGTGGAGGGAGACAGAATAACCTTTTAAAGAGAATGATGAATTTAAAATACCTTGAAAATACAGGGCATAAATAAAAAGTGCAAATTTAGAAGCATTGTATATAAAAAACTGGATGAATTTTGCTCTATTGCTTTTATCAGCACTGTCTCCTCATCAAAGGGTTGAGAAAGAGGATTTGATAGCTAATTCTTGCATGAGAGTTGCTGAAACATCTAGACAGCAAAGACACTGCTGTATTGCTTATTAACTACACTTCTGCTTTCATTATAATTATAGAATCCGAATCAGGTTTAATATCAGTGGCCCATGTCGTGAAATGTGTTGTGTTGTAGCAGGAGTACATTGCAATTCATAATAAAAATAATAAGGATGGGGGTCTTTAATACTGGATGCCACCTTTCTGAGGCATCACCTTTTGAAGGTGCCCACAATGCTGGAGAGCTGAGTGCCCACGATGGAGCTGGCCGAATTTACAACTTGCTGCAGTTTTTTCCCAATGCTGTGTCGTGGCCCCTCTCAGGTAGTGATGCAGCCAGTTAGAATTCTCTCCATGGTATGTCTGCAGAAATTTGTGAGAGACTTTGATGACACACCCAGTCTCATCAAACTCCTAATACTATAGAGAGAGTGAAGCAGTGGGCTGAGCATGTATCCTTGATGTGCACAAGTGTTAATGATCATCTCCCAACTTTTAAGCCTTGAACTCAACATCACCCTTTGCCGTTAGATCCTTGACTTCCTGACCAACAGGCCAAAATCAGCAAGGATAGGGAGCAACACCACCGCCATGATTATCCTCAACATTGGCTCCACAAAGGTTGTGTCCTCCGCTTCCTATTCTACTCCCGATACACTCACAAATGTGTGACCAGATTCTGCTCCAACTCTATCTACAAGTTTGTAAATGACACTATCATAGTGGGCTCTATCTCAATAAACTGGAGCACAGGAAAGAGATAGAGAGCACACTGACATGGTACCATGACAACAACCTGTCCTTCAATGTCAGCAAAACAGAAGAACTGAGAATTGACTTCAGAAGGGAGTGTTCCTGTTTACATTTATGGTGCTGAGGTTGTGTGGGTTCAGAGCTTCAAGTTCCTAGGAGTGAATACCACCTATAGCTTGTCCTGATCTAACAATATTGATGAAATTATCAGGAAAGTGCACCAGTGCCTTTACTTCCTCAGGAGACTGAAAAAAAAATTGTCATGATGCATTTTGACCTTCACCAATTTTTAATCAATGCACCATAGAAAACATCCTGTCTGGATGGATCACGGCTTGGTGTAACAACTGATCCGCCTGCGACCACCAGAAACTACAGTGAGATGTGGACACAACTCAGGACCTCACAGAAACCAGCCTTCTCTCTGTGGACTCTGTCTACACTTCTCAGTACTTCAGTAGAGCCGCCAAAAATAATCAAAGATCTCACCCACCTGGAATTCTCTTGTTTCCCATTCCCATTGAGCAGAAGGTACAAAATCCTGAAAACACATATGAACAGACACAGGGTAGCTTCTGTCCCGCTGTTCTTAAGAAAATCGAACCATCCCTTTTACTATAAAACTGATTCAACCTCATGATGTACTTCATTTTCATCTTGCACCTTATTGTCAGACTGCAAGTTCATTCTGTTATTGTTACACTCAATGCACTGTTGTAATGAATTGTTTTCAATGTCATCCATACAGGTGTATGTTTTTCTACTGTTCTTTGCTACATGTGGTAATATACCAATTTAGCAATTTGTGTGGTAACTTTCATGGTAAAGGTTTCCCCCGCTATCCGAAGGTAGAGCGTTTCTATGAAACCATTTGTAAGCCGAAATGGCTTAAAGCGATGAAGCAATTACCATTTATTTATATGTGAAAATCTTTTGAGCATTCCCAGACCCAAAAAATAACCTACCAAATCAAACCAAATAGCACATAAAACTTAAAATAACACCTACATTGTAAAAACAGGAATGAGATGATAAATGCACAGCTATATAAAGTAGAAATAATCTATGTACAGTGTAGTTTCACTTACCAGAATCAGGAAGATTGAGCCAAAACTGATTTGTAGAAAAAAATCAGCACGTACACGCATGCGCACACACCCGCCTGCGCTAGGCTTCACGGTCATGGTTGTCTTTCTCGGGGTAAACAAGTTTAAAACAGCGTCTTTTCTCATAAAACTGAAATCCTCTTTCGGTTAGCGAAAACAGGTACTAATGTAAGTCTTTTGTAAAAGCGAAGTTGCGTAAAGCGAACGATCATAAAGTGGGGGACACCTGTACCATGTCATTCCAAATATTTACCAACAGTGATTAAGATATTGCCTCCGATCCTCCAATGCCAGAGCGCAAATTTCAAGATCCCAATAACCCAAATGGCAACATGACCTCCCACCTAACATATGTGTGGCACATAAATGACGGGTGATGGATCCTCAGGCTAATAAAGGAATCAAGCAGGTCAGTTTGGTGGCTTATTTGGACTAGTACAAGGTGCTCAATTGACACAATGACACTCACAAATTACTACAGATAGATAGATAGATAGATAGATAGATAGATACATTATGTACCAAGGAGAGCATTCTAACTGGCTGCATCACTGTCTGCTGTCTGGTATGAGGGTGGGGGGGTGGGGGGGGGGGGAGGTGGCGTCTACTACAGAGGAGTGAAATAAGCTGCAGAGAGTTGGAAATTTACTCAGCTTTGTCCTGAGCCCTAGTCTCTGTAGTATCCAGGGCATCTTCAAAGAGCTGTGCCTCAAAAAGACAGAATCCATCATGAAGGCACAACCCCTGCCCCCAATCACCCAGGTCATGCCTGCTATTCTCATTGCTACCATCAGGAAGGAAGTACAGGAACCTGAAAGCACACACTCAATGATTCAGGGACAGCTTCTTCCCCTTGGCATCCAATTTCTGAGTGGACTTTGAACCCATGAACATGACCCCACTACCTTTTTTATTTTTAATTTTGCCCTACTTATTTAATTTAACTGATATATATACTCACACATTCACACATTTACTATAATTCACAGTTCTTTTTCTCTATTATTATATATTGCATTGTATATTGCTGCCACAAAGACAGCAAATCTTACAATATTAAACCTGATTCTGATTCTGAAATGCTCGATGTACTGCCAAATTTAGTAATATTCCAGGGATAAAGAGTAAAACATTAAAATTAAATAACCAAAGCTCTTTATTCAATAGCAACATCATGTACATAATTACAGCATTCCCTGTGCCATGCTGATAATCTAATAGAAGTGATAACAGACATGTCTCTTTTATCAAGAGAGTTTAGGGATGATGAAAAGCAGATGCATGGGCACTACCAGTCAGGATACTTGCGTAATCGTTTCCCTGAATGCTTAAACCCATCCTCTGATCCTCACACATTAATCTGATGTATGACATACATGAGTCTAATGTCTAATACCTAGTGTCACAAATATTTTCTTCTCCTATGATTTATAGAAATTACTTTTTGAATAATTGCCCAAGCGTGAAACATCAAAAGGTTTTCCTGTACAGGGCTGCTGAATTAAATTGTAAGCCAAAGTACACAAGTCCAAGTCTTAGACTGGATGAGGAACGATCCTTTTGTGGTTATTTCCACATGCAGAAATGGCTGATGGGCATTGCCAGCTCCAAAGCATTGCCTAATCCCGTTGTGTGTTAGACGCTGGCAATATGCTCTCAGTTATCTGGGAGAGGAAAGAATCCTGCTAATTATGAAAATCCAAAACAAAGGCAGAAAAAAGTGCACAGCAGTTCAGGCAGCATCTGTAGTGAGCGAAACAGTGTCACCATTTCAGGAATAGTGAGACAAATATTTGAAGTCATTTGGGAAGGGAGGGGTTGTTGAGGTCAGATAAAATAAAAAATGAATGTCTGTGTGACATTTATTCTGCACCCTGTCGAAGTAACAATCACTTTAAAGAAAATTGGCGACTGTAAACAGGAAAACAACATTTCAGGCTGAAACCCTTCGGTATCAAGTTGAAGCAGAGGGATCTTGCAATCTACATTTCACTTCTGGATACACATTCCTCTGCAGCCATAACAGATGTAGCAACTGCCCCTTCATTTCTTCTCTTCCCACCCCAGTTCAGTGCACTGCATTCAAAGTTCACAATGTGATGTCCTCTAAACTGGAGAAATCAAACATGGATTTGATGCACACTGTGTAGATTACCTCCATTCACAGTGAGGGACAGTTAACAGTGTCGCTGCATCATAGATCCAGCAACCTAGGTTCACTTTTGAAGACCACTGCTGTTAGTCTGGAGTTTACATATTGATCACAAGTTTCCTCAGAATGCTGCTGCAGGAACAGGTGTTTGATAGTCCGTGTGGATTCAATGTGCTGAAGAGCCCGTTTCTGTGATGTATAGCTCTGTGACACAGAATTCAGGAATCAGTATTGAACTTGACAATTTCCCCTCTACAATTGTGGCAGCTTTTCTCCATTTGACCTTTTTAATATCTTTTTTTTTCATTTTTATATGTACCCCATCACACAATTCTTTGTTATCCATCTTCCTCCCCCCTTTCTGCAAACTTGCTCATTTCTGCCACTTCTAGTCCTGATGCAGCGTGTTTGATCCAAAATGTCGAGACCAGTCCTTTCCTCATTGATGCTGCCCGACCTGCTCAGTGAGTGCTGACAGAATTTCCTGGTTTGTGTTAACTTGTACACATAAATTGTATTTTCCTGCCACTGCTGATACTAAATCTCAAGTAATGAATCATAAATTAGTACAATCTCTTCTGTAGTTATTAACTGATGAAGAGTCTGCAAATGTTTCAAGTACTTTCACTTTATCCCATGATCCCACCGTCTCTGTCTCCTGATTGTGGTTTAGGCCTCTCAGCTCTCAAGTTCAATCCTGTAAATTTGAACATTGATTCTGCTGCATTTCAGAAAATCAAAGCTACAGAGCCACATTTTGTGCAGTAAAAAAATCAATGAGTATGGAAATCAGTGTTCTTGTAATGTTGGTACACTCGACTAATGTCATTAAATTAAGTGCACAGCAAGACAACCGTACCTGAAACGTCTTTACAAGTAACTTACTTTGTGAAATCAAAGCCACTTGAAGGCAATCTGGTGGCTAAATTGGACAATGCTGAAAATGTGCTAAACATCATGATGCAGTTAACCCAAATCCATTGACTGTTACTTGAATGATTATAGCTTCCATCCTGTGACATTTATATTGTTCCCTCACTTTGTGCTAACATGGGATGGCATGGTAGCATAGTGACTAAACAATGCTTTACAGTATGAGCGACCTGGGTTTAGTTCACGAAGCCGCCTGTAAGGAGTTTGTACGTTCTTCCTGTCACCACGTGGGTTTCCTTCGGGTGCTCCGGTTTCCTCGCACAGTCCGAAGATGTACTATTTGGTATGTTAATTGGTCTTTATAAGTCGTAAACATGTAAAATCTAGGGTGGGTTGCTGTGTGGCGCAGCATTAGGGTCAGAAGGGCCTCCTCCACAGTGTATCTCCATAAATAAATAAAAACTACGAGTGGTAGTAATACCCCACCCACCCTGCATAAAGTAACATTGCAGTTGGAACAAGGAAGATGCCTTCTGGTTCAGTAGTGCACAGAAAGCTAATTTGACCCAAGTAATCAAGAATCACACAATATGAGAGAGAGCATTTTGCAGGTTTTCCAAATTTTATCCCAGCAGGGTTTGGTGAAGAAAGTGATCCTGTATCTGCGAAGGGGGTAGGAAGGCTTCTAACACAACAAGCAATGGGGAATAGATTCTGGACGTTGATGCTTAGAATTTGGCACCTGAACAAATTATTGCAAGTTTCAAGGGCCTTCCAGACAAGGTTGTGATCAATATATGTGCCCTCAGATGCCATCATCTATCCATTATACCACACATTGCAGAGAGTGCTCGATTCTTCACACTCCACTCACTTAACTACTGACAAGCTCATACATTAGGATTTGCAGCTAAATTCATATGTTTAAGTGTATTTGTCTGCTTTTACACCAGTGAAAGCCATATATCCACCTTGCACATACATCACAGGGGTGCCACGGTAGCATACAGTTCACAAAACGCTATTGCAACTCAAGATGTCGGAGTCTGCAGTTCAATTCCTTGCCATCTGTAAGTATTTTTTATGCCCTCCCTCTGAACATGTGGGTTTCCTCCCACATTCCAAAGATGTACTGGTTAATAGGTTAATTGGTCATCGTTCGTTGTCCTATGATTTGGCTCGGGTTAAAAAGGTGGGTTGCTGGGCAGTGCGGCTCAAAGGGCCAAAAGAGCCTATTCCACACAGTATCTCAAAATATATTAATAAATTAATTAATTCACAGCAGCAATATATCTAACAAATGCTTTGTATTACACTCCTTTTCTTATGCTCACTAATACCATTTGCCAATTGTTAGTATTTTCATTGCTTGTAAAGTCTGTTTGTTGAGAAGGTTCAATTGCCAAGGTCTCTTCTATCAGATTTCAGCTTTTATTTAACTAATTGAATAATAAAGCTTTTCATGCAAATATGTTAAGTTGATTCTAACAAAAAATCATCCAGGTTACCTTCCACTCTTGTGAATTATTTTTTTTTAATATTTTATATGAATTTTGATTGCTTATCACTAAATGGATTTAAACATCAGTTATAATAATATAATAATCTTCAAAATTGTTCCCCAAGATAAATACGTGCAATGAATTACGGTGTAGTCTTCTGCACTTTCTGAAGGCTTGAAATGGTAAGTAAGGCTGAAAGGAAATTAAACAAATGTATATGCAGACGTAGTCAAAAGTGCCCTTCATGTTAGTTTTTTTTGTTTTGTAATATATATGGTGCTATATACCACACGGTTAGGGACTCAAACTGAAAAGTGAAACTGTTTTAAAATAAAATGAATCATATTGTTTCAGATTTACAAGCCAATATTTATAAAGAACTAATCTACCCTTTGCTTCTATGTTCATGTCAATTTCAAATTGTAAATGGGGTAAAAACTTCAAACTCAAATAATACACAATCTGTTCAAATAAGATTACACTATGAAGCAAAAGTTATTTCTGCTCTCAGCATGGGTCTTCTGATTCCTTGTAATAGATGTGGCAGAATTATCTTCAGTTTGCATGCTGCTGCTCAGAAAATGTGCTATAATCAGTAAAAGAATGCTTTTGCCTCTCCCTAAAACGTGGGAACAATCAGGCATCAGGAATTAAGTACTCCAAAATGGGAAGGAAAACGAAAATGCTGGAAATACTCAAACAGGTTAGATAGTGCGTACAGAGTCAAAGTTTCAGATCAATGACCTTTCATCAGATCCTGAAACATCAACTTTCACTCTACTGATGCCGACCATTACAGGTATTTTGATTTTCCATCAGATTTACAGCATCCTCTTCCTTGTTTCAAAGAATCAAAGTGAGACTGGGAAATTTTAATAACTTTACTTCCTCGTTTTATACAATCCTTTCAAAGATTGACAGGTAATGAAACATTCCAATTGGCTTTATAGGGATAAGTTATTCCTCCAGAAGGAGAGTTGGTAACTTGGGACAATTATTTAATATACCGTAGTTGCCCAAACAATAAATAAGAGGGGATTTAGGAGAAACACATTGATTTTATTTAATTTACACAGTATTTTATAGCAAAATCTAAAATAGTAGTAAAAGCAATTTCAATGGTAACTTTTAAAAGTTAAATTGAGAATACCTTAAACACGAGATTCTGCAGATGCTAGAAATGTTGAGCAACATACACACAAATACTGGAAGAACTCAGCAGGTCAGGCAGCATCTATGGAAGGGAATACATTGTTGAACTTTCAGAACAAGATACTTCACTTGGACTGAAAAGGGGGCAGAACCCAAAATAAGAAGGTGAGGGGAGGGGAAGGGGATAAGCTAGGAGGTAATAGGTGAAACTCAGTGAGGGGAAAGGTTTGGTGGGGGAGAGGAGGTATGAAATAAAAATCTGGGAAGTGATGGCTGAAAGAGGTACAGAACTGAAGAAGGAGGAATATGACAGGGGAGAACTGAGGACCATGGTAAAAGGAAAGGAGGATGGGCACCAGAGGGAGGTGAGAGGAAGAGAAAGGATGAGAGGGAAACCCAAAAAGAAAAAAAGTTGGGGAAGGGGGAGGAAAGAAATTACCAGATGTTTGAGAAGTTGATGCTCATTCCATCAGTTTGGAGGATATCAGAGAAAATATGAGGGGTTGCTCCTCCAACCTAAGAGTGGCCATATTGTGCCAGTAGAGAAGGTCATGGACCGACATGTCGAAATGGGAACGGGAAATCCAATTGAAATGGATGGCCACTGGGAAATCCCTCTATTTTGTGATGGTTGGAGCGAAAGTGCTGGATGAAGCAGTACTCCAATCCAGGTAGGTATCAGACTCTTGCAGGTGAAGAATCACCTCACTTGGAATGACTGTTTAGGGTCCTGAACCCCGGTGAGATAGGAGGTGTTCTACTTGCTGGTTTTGTGTCAGGAGAGGAGATCGGGGTGGGACGAGTGGACAAGGTAGTCTGTAGAGAGTGATCCTTTCAGAAAGTGGAGAGGGGAGAATGCACAGTGGCAGGATCCTGCTGTAGATGGTGGAACTTGCAGAGAATGATCTATTGGTTACAAGGGGAACCACATCTCTTTATGGTAATGAGGGGATGGAGTGTGAGCCGCAGTGTGGGAAATAGAAAAGACCTGCAGACTGCTGAGGAAGAATATCAATAAAGGGACCAATTTCACATTATCTTTCAAGATCCAACACATAGCAATGGCCTAAATGGCTTCTTTTTGTGCTGTGATTTATTAACACAGGACCCACCCAGAACAGCAAATACATGAACTCCAAAGCAAAATAAAACAAAAATCTTTCCACTGCAGTTTCTTATTTCAAGTCATCCATGGTTCATTTGGTAACGCTTTTTATCCAAATCAGAAATATGGGTTTCAAGTCCAATCCAGAAACTTGAACACAAAAATCTATGATGTCATTAAGTGCTACATTGCCAGGTGCTGTCATTCTAACAGGATTTGTAATAGGAGGCCACTTTATAAATCATAGGTTTTCATTACCCCCATTTTAATCCGTGGAGTAGTTCGTAACTCAAAGACTAACTGAAAATACACTCAAAGTATTCCAAGTGCTGTGCCGCATTCATTTAAATGACAGATCTGCTAAAATTCTCGCCCACAAGATTGCCCGGTGACCATTCAGAACATATTGCTGGAGCCTTGTTTCCATCCTTTAACATGACATAACACCAGGATTCTTTTCCATGAGTATTGTGTTTAGTTTAATATTCACATGTTTTCCTGTTCTACCAAGTCTCTGCTAATTGTTGATTCACACTCAATAAACCTGAAATAATTATGTAACTGTTGACAGTGTTACACTATGGATATCTTCACAAAGCAACTGGATTTCTGACAATGTCAGCATCACACCCAAAGAGTGATGGAAAATAAATATAAACACATATTACATATGATTATGAGAAGAAACGAAAAGCAATAGCCCTAGCTGTATAGTCACTTTAGTTCAGCACCTACAGCTCATTACATGGATGGAGGCCATTCAACCCATCAAATTTATGGTATGCCAGCTCTCTGATCAATTGCATAATTCCTCTTACTTTCTTGTAATCTCCTCTCTCTCACATGCCTGTCAACTCCATCCTGATTCTCCTACAATACACCCGTTCTTAAGCACAACCACACACCTTTGGAATGAGAGAGGAAAACAGAACAACAGGTATTCCATGCAGACAGCAGCGAATGGCTGGAGTAAATCAGGGCTACTGCTGTGAGGAAACAGCAGTACCTGTTGGCAGTGCAGTTTATTTACATTCAGCATTAAGAACTTGACTTTGCATGCGTATTATTTGCTCTTCAAGGATCGTGCCCCCAATACAGATACATGGATTTCTAGGTAGCCAAGATATTAGTTGTACAGTCACATCAGCTATCAGCAGAAGAATAGGCAGCATCAAAAAGATGCATTCTAGTTCCTAAACTTGATTAGAATGTGGGTGAGATTTAAGAGATAGTTTTACTGGAAGCTGATATAAACTCATTGGGCTGGTGAACCTTCTTCCATAACATAGCAATTCTCTGATTGCTCAGATGATTAAAACTTTCTTTTCTGTAATCCAAGTGAATCCCTCCTGCAAGCGTTTGTGGAGGCGAAAACTACTTAATCATCCAGTTCAAATTGAAACAGCATTCCAACTGCAATAAAATCGGCAATTCACTTAAGTTTATAGTTAGGTTATAGTTACACTTAAACATCAAATTACTTTGAGACTCTAATATCAATTAGATTTGTTTATCTAATTGCTCAATGAGGCTCTGATCAAATAACTTGCAAGAGTTTAACATTATCATCACCACAAAGAAAAATTTAAAGTTGTTAGGGTGGATCTGATTCATAAAGGGTCTATTTTTTAACGGGATTTTAAACAGCTAAAAACTGATACCACTGTTATAAGTGAACTGTATAGCAGCATCAAGCACCCTTTTGATGCTCTTAACCTGAAGTTGCATAACAAAGCATTTAGGCTACATCCACACTAGACGGGTTAACTTTGAAAACGTCGGTTTTGCGTAAAAACGATAGGCATCCACACTATGCATTTTTAAAAGTATCTCTGTCTACATTGAAATGGAGATTTTGGTGAATCTCCTCCTACTGCACATGCGCAGGACACATCTATCGAAAACAAGCAACGTGTTTGGTGTCGAATCTTGCTGTAAAAGTACGCATTTCTGTAGTTACAGACTAGAAAAATTTAAAACGACGGACAGCTGTTAGCTCTCACGCTGGAGAACTTAAAAGTAAAAAGAAAACAAATACTGGAGCGTACGGAGGCAACTGACCAGGAGTTCACAGGTAGTATGAACCGGCTGATGACGAACATTGAAAAACTGACTAACTCTGTTTCATTAATAGAGCACCTTGTTAAATGTATAAAACATGTCTGCATCAGTGTTATCTTGTATTTCCATAAAATGTTACATTAGGCTGTTACACATGTTACGAAACCCCGTAACCAGGTAACTTACCAGCAAAGATAGATGGATCAGCTGAGTCGGATGCTACTATTTTCAAGCGTTTTATTCAAAAAGGGCACACGTATGGTTAATACAAAACATTCAGATCATATACATCGTCAAAACTCAATCTAAAACACCAGTGTAACCATAATCAATCAGAAATAAGCTCTACAGTTGTCTAGGGGTTAATACTGAGTCCAACGGAAATATAAAGAGTCACTCAGAAGTTTGCAGGCTTTTCCTTTTTTTGGGAACCGCTGGGGTTTTCACGTTGTAGAGAGAAAGAGGTGATTTAGAAAAGATAAACACTTGCCCGTCGTCTTGGCAGAGCAAATCCTTGGAATCAGGGGAGCAGACTTCCCCGTTGTTATTTAAAAGCAGTCTTTCGTTGGTTTTAACCACAGATTCAAATTCGGAATCTAACGCACGTGGCTTCCTTCAACATGGCATCCCGCTCCCACGGGAATCGATATCGTGTTTCCTTGGTGTCTGCTGGGTGCGTCTGAGGGTTTCACCCCCTCAGACCCGCCTTTATACTTCTTCACGGGATCGCAGGTGTCAATCAAGTTGCAGGTAATGCGATCTCTCTCTCAACCAGCCCACTTTGCCCGAGGGCTTTTCACGTGGTCTCCATGAGACAATAGTCAAGGTCACCTTCATTCTGCTTCTTGGGAGAACATGGTCTCTCTCTCTTTTTGGGTCAGTTGACCCCCCTTAACTAGGGTTCTTGCGATTTTCACAAAGGAGGGGGCCTACGGCATAACACACATCTATTGTCAGGGAAGTACTTGCATAAATAGGTAAACCACCTTCATACAAGCAAGGACAGAAAACGGGGCAAAGTGAGTATACTTATTTATTCAGTAAGGTATGGGTCAAAGTATTTGGTGAGTACATTTCTAACTCTTCTGGCGTCAGTTTCGTTGCCGTCTATTCTGAAATTGTTAGGTTGCATTCAAGAAAACAATGAAATAGCATGCTGCCGTCTGATAGCGTTTTCTCCAACCATCCACACTGATTTGCCCGAGCAGCATTTTCAAAAATACCCACCCTGGAAAACATTTCTGAAAAGCTCCATTTTCGGGGGACGAAAACATCGTTTTAGTGTGGACAAAGGGTGAAAACGAAAATAAAAAGCTTCAGTTACGGATTTATTCGGCGTAGTGTGGACGTAGCTTAAGTCTTTACTTCTAGTCAACTATCAATTCCCAAGGACAGTAAAATGAATTACCTGAACAAAATAGATTGTACAGATAAATGTCAATGATTTACAAAGCTATCCGGTGACATTAAGCTGCTTAATTTAATTACACATCAGTAAACAGCATCAAAAACAGCAAAAATCTTTTGGATGAATCAGCATGCACCATCGTAACTATAATAATTGAGATTGCATATTAACCAAAGGACAGTAATTATGCACAAATTGGTGATCCTACCATATCGCTCAATAATATGTTCACTATTACTATTTATAATATTTTTCATGAATTAAAAACTGTCAATGACTTTGAGCAAAAGAACATACAAGTTAGCATAATAAGAATGCAGTTAAATTAAATAAAATCTTCTGATAGAGTTCTTTCTCATTCAGTAGCAGTTGTTCCTTATAGGAGTCAAATGAAAAGCAATGTGGATTCTTTAAAATCATTTATGAAAAAAGTACTTTTCACTTTCAAACTGCTTCAGGCCAGGAGTGCAGAATCAAAACTTCCAGCTGTGTAATATTGATAAGCAGAATCATTCTGTCCAGCCTATCACATTTCAATGTCCTGTGTTTCAATGAATTTAAAACTGACATTTTATTCTTAAGAGTTAATAGCTAATTTATAATTTACATGACTATATACGTAGAAATTGAGCACAATTTTGCTTGAATTTGTGCACACCCAAAGAGAATTGTACAGTACTAAAAATGATTACATTACTAGATCATGGATTTTGAAAAAAAAAGCCTCACATGATTTCATGTTTCTTCCATGCAATAGTAAAATGTCCACTTATTATTGAGCTAGATTAGCAATAGAATAAGCTCTAGCTGTAATGGCAATTTACATCTAACGGAGCATCTCCAATTCAGTAAAATGTTTAAAGCCGCTTCAGAGACACGTCACCAGACAAAAATGAATGACTCAGAAAAGCGGGATTTGAGAAGAGAGAATGAAAAACTGTAGATAAGTGAGAGGATACCAGAGCTTAGGCATACTTTGGGATCTTGTGTCAAATGTTACTTTTTAAGAACGGATGTAAGGATACTTCTGATTACCACAGGACTGTCAACCTCATATTAATACAGCAAAGTTTATTTAGCATGAGTAAAAGAAAAAAATACAAACACTTGAAGGTTTAAGAAGAGGTGGCTTGATAAAACAGATCAAATTTGACCAGCTGAATTGAATATGAGATAAAGGAATTCTTCTCGCCTAAGGAGAGAAGAGCAAAAGGTGTCAGGTTTTGGTAGGTAAACAAGAGAAAGCTGTATCCGTCATTTGGTTGTACAAGGACCAAGGAATACAGGTTTGAGGTTTTGGGCAAGATATACAGGAACAATGTGAGGAGGAATGTGTGTTATAAGGTAATTGATAAAGAGAGTTAACTGGCAGAGACTAAATAAATTTGCTGGGCTTCTGTCAGCATAGGCATGAAGAGGTGAATGCCCTCCTGCTGTTCCATCCTCGCTCTATGGTTACTGCAATCTGTTTTCACCTCTTTTTGTTACTTTGTCCACTTCAAAAAGAAATGCATTTTTTTTCTCTTAGACTAGGATTGAAACCATCCAGTCAGCTGCATCTACTGCTTTCTTCCCTTTCGTAGCTCAGATTCCAAGGATCATCACCCAGAAGCCCAACGTTATTCTATCAAAACCACTAAGGACAGTCTAAGTAAATGTGGCATGGCAATCTATCCGTTCCCTGGCTACTTGAACTGACTACAGCTTTGACACACTTGGCCTCACAGCCACCTGCAATGTCTTGCTTCATCAATCATTTGGATGGGTCCTCACTCACTTAGTTCCATATTTTTTCATTCAACTGCAGCCAGAATTTACAATGTTTTGCTTCCCAAATCTGGCATTCCTCCAAAGAGCTGACTCTGTTGGCTCACTCCCACTTTTCATCCACAGACTCACTCCAGCTGAGATGATCCAAAAACACAGTATTTTATTTTACATGTATGCAGTTGACACCCACCTCTGCCTCACCAACACATCCTTGGTCCCATGAATTTCTAAATTGTCAGGTTGCTCATCTAATATTCAGCAGCGGCTAGACAACTTCCTCCAATTATTCGGAAGAAAAAGGAGCTTTCTGCTCGCTGGGAAAAAACAATTGTGTTCCTGGTGTCTGCCTGTTCCATTTCACCTCCAACCCCTTCCTAAAACTGAAGATGACAGTTCCCAACTTTATTCTAATTTGTGAAGCAGATTCAAGAGTCTAAACACAAATTCATGTTATTATAACTTTGTCCTTTGAAGCACTGCACAATTTTACTTATCCTTCTGCTGCAGAGACCCTCATCCACACATCTGTAACACTTGGAATAACGAACTATAACATCATTATGTATTTGGACATCCGTGTTCTATCCCCGTAAGCTTCAGGTAACTCTGCTGACTAATCTTTATTAAAAAGAGAACATCCTAACTACCTAGCTTCAAATTGTGTTCACCCACAAACCATGCTTTCTGACTTATACTGCACAACAGTTCCGCAATCGCTCTGTTTTAAAATTATTATCCTCAGTTTCAAATCTCTCTTGCCTCACTTTAATCTTACCTTTCTATTTTATTCAACCCTACACCACTCCTCCCCATGCCCCAACCGATGTGTGGATGGTTTAAGCACTGGGCAAGACTGAAAAGGTCAAGGTAATGGATCAGAGGGAAGGCGAGGGCCAGTTCTACTCGCTGCTCTGTGATGTTTACTCGGCTCTATGCTGAAGTGCAGTGCCAGCTGCAGTGATGCCTGACTTCATGTCTGTGGTGTCTCAATGCTGACACGGCTTTGCGATGAACTGTGCCTGTTGCATGCTCCAGCTGCAGAGATGTCTGGCTTCGTGTCTTTTGTGAAACTTCAGTTCTGAATGCTAGTTGCTTACTTTTATTGTTTGCACAATTTGTTTTTTTCCCTCTCAGTGCATTGGGTCTTTTTTTAATGGGATCTTTTAAGTATTCTTTTTTGTGGCTGCCTGCAAGGAGACAAATCTCAAGGTTGGATAATGTTAATTTACTTTGATAATAAATATACTTTGAACTCACTGATCCAATGAGAGGCTTCTTATCATTTGCAAAAGCCACTGTTCCACCATCAGCAGCTGTAATTTCAGCTGCCCGGATAATCTGCTCTTGCATTTAAAGTGCTCTGTAAATACAGGTAGTTGTTGTTGCCATTCTCTACAATTAAAAATACACTTCCCAAATGATAATGTAAACCAAATAATTGCAAATATTGCAGAACATACTGTAAACATTTAACAGGCCATGCAGCATCCGTGGGCATGAAACAGACTTAATTCATTTCATGTCCTAGACCCTATTGTGGTGAACTAGATATACCTGTCTGACTGCTCCTGTGGCTCCTCCCAAGACCCTGCTGACTACCCCTGTGGCTCCTCCCACAGACCCCTGTATAAAGGCGACTGTGGCCTGCTGCTCTCCCTCATTTCCCCAGGATGTAGTGTTGTTCTTCAGTCAATAAAAGCCGATATCTCACTACCTAAGTCTCGGCGTGAGTTATTGATGATGCATCACCTATAAAGGGGATCTCTGAGCTGAAATAACAATCCTGTTTCTCCTTCCACAGATATTGCTTAACATGCTAAATGCTTCTGGCATTTTTTTTGTCGTTTAACTCCAAATCACATTCTGGGAAGTGCAAAAAAATCTGACTTTAAATAGACTGTAAATTACAAAGAAGAACAAACTGCCAAGTATTTTATCTTTGTTCTATCTATGTTACTGGACATCAGAGCAAATATTGGCAAAACAGCCTTTTCTCACAAGTCCTATAGCAGGGGTGGCCAAACTTACTTAATGTACGAACCACATACAATTAATTTCAGATGTTTGAAAGCCACAAGACATGAACAATATTTACACACAGATTTTTATTGCTACATACACATTTTGTTACAAAAATTTTATATAAATGTTAAATACATGTATGCAATAATATTTATTCATGCATGCATGTAGTTTTTTAAACTGTTAATTTGTATGAGTTTCAGTAATCATAATGTACATATATACCAAATGTTTTCAAAATCTTGACTGATGATTGTTTAACTATATTGAGCGTATTTAATACGGTAATGAACTATGGGAACTTCTAAGAAAAATATGCGAATTTGCATTTCAGTAACATAAGATTAGACTGCCAAAAATAAAAGGGAAAAAACTGAGATATTTTTAATGATATTTATTTGTCTAAGACTTAGATTCATCAAGAACTAAGCTGAATGCAAGGGAATTCTTTACATCATTTTGCATTTTGCCTGCAACATCAGCACTGATCTGGGAGATACACCTCTCTGTAGTGTGGTGTGAAACTGGTGTTTGTGCTATTAGTCGCTGAAGTTTTGTGTTATTTGGATCAAACACTGCAACAACTTCAGCTATATTCTCCTTAACAAAATCGCCATCAGAAAATGGGTGCTTAGCATGAGCAATATTCCATGACATAACAAAACTAGCTTCAGTCGTTGTATCGGCTTCCTTACTGAACGTTGTCAATTGTGTCTGCTGGCTATTTAGAGATGATTTTAACACAGTTAATTTGTTTTTCTGTAATTCGGATTTACATGGATAATCAGCTGAAAGGTTTTTGTGATTTGTTTCATAGTGGTGTTTCAAGTTACTGGCTTTGTAATGACTGAGTGACACATTGCAGATAAGACACAAAGGTTCACCTCCTTTAAAGGTGAATGCAAAATCTTCCTCCCACTGTGGCTTAAAATGCCTGTTTTCATCTTCATATTTTCGTTTCTTACAATTTGATGACGCCATCTTCCTTCACAAAATTTTCACAGACACTTGTAAACAAAACTTGTATCCGCAGTGGACCAACTAGGTCTGTACAATTCAGCGTCCTGTGTTACACTGCATTAATGTACATGACGTGAGTGAGGCCGGGCCTAGACTCACAAACACTTTGAGCGCCAAACGATGTGGATCTACGTCTGTGCGACTTTTGCCTCCAGCGGCCAATGACATAGATCTACGTCGTGTATTTTGAAACTCGCGCCTCTGTCTTCAAGCTGTCTTCAGTGCCACGAAACGATTCTCACCAACTCTTGAGCGATGGAATTAAGTCTCAAGGGATTTCCTGCGGTTCTATTTATCGCCAAAATGCTTTCCCATTCATTTCTACGTAATGGCAGCACGTGGTAAAAAGGAGGTCAACCAACATATTTCCATGAGCTGTACATTGAATGCCAAAGAGCCGCCTGTGGCTCGTGAGCTGCGGTTTGGCCACCCCCGTCCTATAGGATGGTTTACTCTTGTCCAAACCTCAAGAGTAATTGAATATGTGCCATAGAAATAGGTATGTGCTTCTTCATTGAAAACATTATATCCCACTCCTCACTGGCTGTACATTTCCTTTCATTATTGTTGACTGTTACCCTTCAATTCCTCCCAAAAAGACAATATTAATCCAGTTTGGCACTTCCCCTTGGATTCAATAGTTTTCACTTTTTTGATCAATTTGCCATTTTTAATTTTAAATTATGGACTGCATCTGATGCATGAACCTCATTAATAGTTAAGAGCACCAAATTTCTTGGGGTTCACCTGGTGGAGAATCTCACCTGGTCCCTCAACACCAGCTCCATAGCAAATAACGCCCAGCAGTGTCTCTACTTTCTGCAAAGGCTGAGAACAGTCCATTTCCCATCCCGCATCCTCATCACATTTTACAGGGGTCGTATTGAGAGCATCCTGAGCAGCTGCATCACTGCCTGGTTCGGAAATTGCACCATCTTGGACCTCAAGACACTGCACCGGATAGTGAGGTCAGCTGAGAAGATCATCGGGGTCTCTCTTCCCGCCATTACAGACACTTACACTACACGCTGCATTCGCAAAGCAAACAGCATTATGAAGGACCCTATGCACCCCTCATACAAACTCTTCTCCCTCCTGCCATCTGGGAAAAGGCAACGAAGCATTTGGGTTCTCACGACCAGACTATGTAACAGTTTCTTACCCCAAGCTATCAGACTCCTCAATACCCAGAGCCTGGACTGACACCAACTTACTGACCTCTACTGTGCCTATTGTCTTATTATATATAGTAATGCCTGCACTGTTTTGTGCACTTTATGCAGTCCTGGGTAGGTCTGTAGTCTCATGTAGTTTTGTTTTCCTATGTTGTTTTTACATAGTTCAGTGTAATTTTTGTACTGTTTCATGTAGCACCATGGTCCTGAAAAACGTCTCATTTTTACTGTGTACTGTACCAGTAGTTATGGTCGAAATGACAATAAAAAGTGACTTGAGTTGACTTGAAGTATCTTCTAGCAAATTTTAGTCAAAATAGTCAGCTTCCCTCAACAAATTGATGCAGTCAGTTTTGATTAACCTGTCTCTCTAGAAATACTGTTTGTGGTGTTCCTCATGATCTTTTTCCAATAAATTACTTACTACTAATGACAGACTGATTGGCCAATTATTATCCCATCTATTCCTCACTTTTTCAAAAAACAACAGGACCATTTCAGTAGGTTTTAATTCCGTCTCCTGCATGTCTTTAGTCAGGGTAGATTAGAAAATAATAAAACTTGTATCATTCATTCTGCCAGTTTTTAGAGCATGGAATGAGTTTTATTTAGATCTGGTGATTTACCTCAACCTGTTTATTATGCCCATTGCTCCTGCTTCTTCCTCCTCAATGTCAATATGTGTATCATTTACCCGCTTCTGTAAAGACAAATACAAAATACTCCTCTTGAACTTTTGAAAAAGTGTTCCACGATTGCATAGGTAGCCCATTTCAGTCTGACAGAAATAATATATTAAAAAAGTGAGGGTGTGGCCAAGGGTTCAATGTCCATTTAGGAACTGGATGGTAGAGGAGAAGAAGCTGCTCCTGAATCACTGAGTGTGTCCCTTCAGGCTTCTGTATCTCCTACCTGATGGTAACAGTGAGAAAAGGACATGCTCTGGGTGCTGGAGGTCCTTAATAATGGACGTTGCCTTTCTGAGACACCGCTCCCTAAAGATGTCCTGGGTACTTTGTAGACTAGTACCTAAGATGGAGCCGACTAAATTTACAACCCTCTGCAGCTTCTCTCCATCCTGTGCAGTAGCCCCTCCCCCCCATACTAGACAGTGATGCAGCCTGTCAGAATGCTCTCCACTGTACATCTATAGAAGTTTTTGAGTGTATTTGTTGACATACCAAATCTCTTCAAACTCCTAATGAATTATAGTTGCTGTCTTGCCTTCTTTTTAACTACATCGATATATTGGAACCAGGTTAGATCCACAGAGATCTTGACACCCAGGAACTTAAAACTGCTCACTCTCTCCACTTCGTATCCTTCTATGTGGATTGGTATGTGTTCCTTTGTCTTACACTTTCTGAAGTCCACAATCAGCTCTTTCGTCTTACTGATGTTGAGTGCCAGGTTGTTGCTGCGACACCACTCCACTAGTTAGCATATCTCCCTCCTGTACACCCTCTTATCACCATCTGAGATTCTACCAACAATGGTTGTATCATCAGCAAATGTATAGATGGTATCTGAGCTATGCCTAGCCACACAGTCATGGGTAATTTCATTTCTAGTGAGTATTTCAAAATCAGTAGTGTGAAAAATAGAAACTATTTACTCCCAAAGCAAAGAGCTATCTCTCTTTCCTTGAAACTTTTCTTCATTTTTCAAAGCATCCAACACTCTTTGTCCTCAGTGAGGTAGGACCTCAAGCATAGCTTCATTTCTGTATCATGACTACTTTTATAATGGAAGATAGTAACATGGTAATTCTCAACTTCATATCCTCTGACTCATTCCATGTTATTGCTGCTACTGCTTCCTGCCATATCTCACAGTTTTATTTACTTAATACTTATTCAGAGCATGTTACAAGCCTTTCTGGCCCAACGAGCCCTTGCTGCCCAGTTATAACTATGTGACCAATTAATCCACTAAGCCATACATCTGTGGAATGTGGGAGGAAACCAGGGAACCAGAAAACCACATAGTCATTGGGAGATTGTATAAACTCCTTCAAGGCAGCAGCAGGAACTGAACCCATGTCATTGGCACAATTACACTGGTGACATCAGCCAAACTCCAAACTCAGATTTCATCCTCAAAAAATCTGAATTGGCAAAGCCAACAAAGAGACTTGTCTTCTTTGCAGACATATCCAAATTGTAAGCATTAGTAGACTTCACTCTCAAACTGACAGCAATCTCTCTGGAAATGCTGAAACATCCATACCTCTCACGCACAATGGACATAACTCCATTAAGGATTATTCTCAGCAATTTATCCATGTTCCTTAAATCCCTTGGATGCACTCTCCTATACTCCTCCCATCATTGGGATATCAGCATCTAGTAGAAACCTTCCCATAGATAGAAAAATGATATTTGAAGACCATTAGACATACAGTAGGGGTAGAATTAGACCTTTCACCCCATTGAGTTTATTCTGCCATTCCACATGGTTGATTGATTATCCCTCTCAATCTTATTCCTCTGTCTTCTCCCCATACCCTCTGATGCACTTACTAATCAAGAATCTATCAACCTCCACTTTAAGTATACTGTATCTAATGACTTGGCCTCAAAAGTAATCTGTGACAATGAATTTCACAGACTCACTACCCACCAGCAAAGTAAAATCTTCCTTATCTCTGTTGTAAAATTATATCCTTCTATTCTGAGGCTGTGCCGTCTGGTCTCAAGCCCCCCCCCCCCCCCCCCCACTACTGGAAACATCCTCTCCACATGCACCCTATCGAAATATTTCAATTTTCAATAAGTTTCAATTAGATTCCTCCCGCACCAACCCCATTTTTCAAAATTCCAGCAAATATAGGCCTACAGCCATCAAACTTTCCTTATATGTTCATTCCTTGGATCATTCTCTTGAACCTCCTCTGGATCCTCTCAAATGCCAGCACATCCTCTAAAATGCCCAAAACTGCTCATAATACTCCAAGTGTAGTCTGACCAATAAATTATAAAGCCATAGAATTGCATCCTTGCTTTTATATTCTAGTTCTCTTGAAATGAATGCTAACATTGTATTTGCCTTCCTCAACACTGACTCAATCTGCAAGTTAACATTTAGGGAATCCAGCACAACTATTCCCAAGTTCCTTTGCTCCTCAGATTTTCAACTAGAACCCTAATGATTGTATTCATAGGGCTAAACATTAACAAAAAAGAACTTGCAATATACTTCAGCGGAGAGCACTATCAGTTTCAGCATTGGTATACACAGGAAAATCCTGACAATGCTCTTTGGTAAACCTGGCAAGCCAAGATTTCATTCTTTGTGACATTTACAGACTATGTTACGTGGCCCTAATACTGTTTTAATGCTATTAGATGACAGCAATACAATCATTTCTTTCCCTTAAACTCTCCTGCCTTATTATTTTAATTTTTAATTCCACCCTGCTTCTTCGCTAGCTTTATCACAAATCTATTGATTGACATCTGTGTGATGTTTTAAATAATTTTTAAAAATACTACATGGTGCGCTTTCCCCATACTTCCTGTTTCTTTTTGTTGCAATCTGTCTACCAATAGGCTTACGAAGAGAATAATAATTAACTTTTTAGAAACAATCACAATCAACTAAATTTAAACAAGTTTAATCAACAGTCTGTTAATTAAATATTAAACCCATATTTCTAAAGAAAATCCCTTGAGTTAATTGAATTTAAATAATTTGCCTTCTTCTTGGATAAAAGTAAAATTTGCATCATTCATATTAAAATAAGTGAATAAATGAAATACAAACCTGAAACTAGTAGTCATTTACAATAGAATGGATCTTGCAATACTATGATGGCCAACTAACCAAAAGTTAAATGCTATAAATGATGTCAACTGTTTTAAATGTCTTCTATCCCTATAAATTCCGCTCTTCCTGTAAATTTCAGTGTCTTGTCAGCAAATGCATTGCTTCTAAGCTGTTGTTATTTGTTTGTTTGTTTTGTTTACAAAGGATCGTATTGTGCGCTTGATCCAGTCTCACCAGTGTACCACTGTGAGTAGCAACCCGGCCGTCTCTCAATCCAGCCCGAGCCCTCTCTGCTCAGACCTATCCTGTGGATCTTTGGTATTCTGTCAAAAAGCTTTCACTAATCAGAGATATTTAAAAACAGCAGAAATAAACTTAATTACAAATATAATAGATATATTGAAAATATATTGAATATACGGGGTGGAGGGCATTCAGTGGTGAAGTTAGACTGGAGAATAAGGGGCTGTTCTCCTGGTGCAAAGAAGGCTGAGAGGAGTGTTGTTACAAGTGTAATGTATTATGATGGATTTCATTAGGATTTATTGAGAAAAGTTAGTCTATTAGTAGATGGTTCTGAGTCACAGATATAGGAAGATATGGACATAGGATATTGGGGAGCTGTGAGGAAAGCCTCATTGTTCTTCCTCACAGATAGTTGCAGCCTTTAACTTACAGCTTAGAAGGTTAATAAAAGTGCAACCAAAAAGGTATGGGTGAACTCTGGGGTAAGTAATTCATAAATCTACATAGAAATTCTGGTGAATAAGACAGACAGGATTTCTTTTTTAAGAACAAATATTTACTTAATAGGCTGAATAGCCTTAGCTCACTCTGTAACAATTCCATTATTCTGGGTGTCAAACAAAGCAACCTCCTCAATATTTATCAGGCCCAGCTTCACTCTGAGGGAGGAAAATAGAAATCAAGTTGGTTTGAGCAGGTTTGAAGCCAAGAAAACGTTTTAATTACTGACCACTCAAATTTTGATTGAAACCCTAACACCACATATGTCTTTTTTTGCACAAAAACTTGCTGATGAGCCAGTTATTTATCTAGATTATTCCAACATCAGTTAGCACACTCACAATCATCAACAGCAAGGTGGTCAAGGACAGCTGGAGCATGAGAACATCAGCATCTGAAGATTTCTCTGCAAGTTGCAAAACATTCTGACTTAAATAGATATTGCTTGTCCATCATCTTAGCTAAATCAGAATTCAGGAACTCTCTCAGCATCATGGAGCTACTTTCACCAGAAAACTGCAGCACCTCACCAAGGCAATTAAGGTTAGATAATAAATGTTGGCAAACATCCATATCCTAAATATAATTGAAATCCATATTTTATAGACTGGATTGAATTAGAGCAGTAATCTATTAGTTCTGGGATCGAAGGTTGAACAACATAAATAAATATATCCTTACTAATGCAATACATTTGGAAAATCTCAATGGAATTAATTTATTTCAATAATTTTCCTTGCCAGCACTACGCTGTGTCCCATTGGATGACTGGTACAAATAATGCAAATATTGGACAGGACTATTGACAGTATTCTTGAATTTTATGTACCAGCTCATTGATCGCCACAATACGAGTTGCTTTAGATCTAATTATCATCTGGGAACAAATACCAAGCAAATGGATGCATCCTGCTTTCTGCAATACTCTGCCCATTTGGAAGAATTTAATGAATTCGCAATGTGTGCTTGAAAGGTATACGCAGCTCTGTGCTGGGAGGGCTAAGTACAAACATTTACCTTACAATGCTTTATTCAACTGTTAATGTGAAGGTTTTTCTGTTATTGCCTGAAATGGAATATTCTTAATTTAGGGAAAACAATCATCTGTATTGAAAGTGGTTATATTAAAAGTAGCACATACACCTGTTAACCAAATAATTTTAGATCTAATGAAGGCTAAACAACAATATTCTGCTGCAAGGAACAAATAAGAGCTGAGGAATTACCCCATGGTATAATACTATGAAAACACAAAGGAGATAATTATACCTCTGGGTAATTATGTAAAATCAACAGTATCATACTTGTTATATACTTCCATTATATGCTTCCCCCGATTTGTATTTCCACTGAAATCCATTCATTTCATGAAGCAAAATGTGAAAAATTGGTGTGCATCATAACAAGAGGCTTCCATGTCACAGCCCCACAGAATATTAATGTAGGTAAGTGAAGATCATGCAGAAAGTGAAGGGATTCTCTATGTCACTCGTTGTATTAAACAGGCAAATAGCTGTGTTTACTGCAGCACAATTGTAGTATGGTGATATTAATGTTTGCCATTGAGTTTAATTGGAGATTTGATACCATTATTCTGATAACATAACTACTTGGTTTCACCTAAAATTTATACATCAAAATACGTCCTTGGTCATAGAGCAATAAAGCAGAGATACATGTACTTCAGCCCAGTATTTCAAACAAACGTATTCTTTTCCTTCAATAAAGTTAATTCAGCATATTATTAGATCTCTCAAAAATTAGAATCATGAACTTTAGTCAGATAACCTAAGTCACTCAGATGCTTCTGCACAATGATTACTTGAAAAACCAGTGGCATACTATCTTCCTTTACTCACTCCATTTTCTTTTTTTTCTGTGAGGGGGTTGTGGTAAACTATGTATGCCTGTCTGGACACGCGCCCAAGACCCACCCCCTGATCAAGTCCACCACGTTTCCCCTCTCAGCCGAGGCCTGCGTGGCCTTCAGCCGCATTAAAGGAGACATTACCAAAGCAACGATGCATGCGGTGGACGAGACCATTTCCTTCCAAGTAGAGAGTGACGCCTCTGACTTCGCGCTGGTTGCTACCCTCAATCAGGCAGGAAGGCCGGTAGCATTCTTCTCTCGTACCCTTCAAGGCCCTGAAATTCAGCACTCCGCGGTGGAGAAAGAAGCCCAGGCCATGGTGGAAGCTATTAGGCACTGGAGGCACTATCTCGCCGGCAAACGGTTCACCTTGCTGACCGACCAGCGCTCAGTTGCGTTCATGTTTAGCAACCAACAGCGGGGCAAAATAAAAAATGATAAAATTTTGCGGTGGAGAATAGAACTCTCCGCCTACAACTATGACATCCTGTACCGGCCTGGAAGGCTCAATGAGCCCCCAATGCCCTATCCCGGGGAGCATGTGCCAGCACGCAGCTTGACCAGCTATATGCCCTCCATGCAGATCTTTGCCACCCGGGGGTCACCCGACTTTACCACTTCGTGAAAGCCCGGAATCTGCCTTACTCCCTTGAGGAAATCAGGACGATGACCAGGGACTGTCAAGTCTGCGCTGAGTGCAAACCGCACTTTCACCGTCCTGAAAAGGCGCAACTTATCAAGGCCACCCGCCCCTTTGAGCGACTGAGTGTTGACTTTAAGGGCCCCCTTCCCTCCACCGACCGCAATGTGTACTTTCTCAACATAATCGACGAGTACTCGTGGTTCCCCTTTGCCATCCCCTGCCCCGATACCACTGCCACGTCCGTCATAAAAGCCCTGCGCCAGCTCTTCACTCTGTTCGGATATACCTGCTATATCCACAGTGATAGAGGGTCCTCGTTTATGAGTGATGAGCTGGGCCAGTACCTGCTGGCTAGGGGTATTGCTACTAGTAGGACCACGAGCTATAATCCCCGGGGGAATGGACAGGTGGAGAGGGAGAATGCCACAGTGTGGAAGGCCACACTCTTACCCCTTAGGTCAAAAGGGTTTGCTGGTCTCTTGCTGGCAGGAGGTCCTCCCCGAGGCACTCCACTCCATCCGCTCCCTGTTATGCACGTCCACCAATGCCACCCCTCATGAGCGACTCTTTTCTTTTCCCAGGAAGTCTGCCACTGGGACCACCCTACTGGCTTGGCTGACATTCCCAGGGCCAGTGCTGCTCCGGAAACATGCGAGGAGCAATAAATACTCCCCGATGGTCGAGAGGGTTCACCTACTTCATGCGAACCCCCAGTATACCTACATGGTCTTATCTGATGGGCGGGAGGACACGGTCTCCGTCCGCGACCTGGCGCCCGCAGGAGCACCAGACCCCTACCCCGAACACTCCACGGTGACTATGAACCCCGTACCCACTGATGTATATACCCACGAGACACCGTGCACACCAAGCCCTACACAGACTCCTCACGACACTCCTATACCGGGCGCCAGGCACATGCATGAGGGATTACTGACGCCTAACGGGCTGGCACCTCAAGTCAGGCCGGAGCCAGCACAACCACCTGCACTGGTGCTACGTAGATCGCAGCGACAGACTCGACCGCCTGATAGACTTAACCTGTAAATATACTTGTAAGAAACTTTGCCCCATGGGGACTCTCTTTTAAAACAAAGGGGGGGGGGGTGAATGTGGTAAACTATGTATACCTGTCTGGACATGCCCCTTTGCTGACTGCTCCTGTGGCTCCTCCCACAGACCTCTGTATAAAGGTGATTGGAGGCACTGCTCCTCCCTCAGTTTCCGAGATGCTGTGCTCCATTTTGCTGCTAATAAAAGCCTATCGTTCACCTCCCGTCTCCGAGAGTTATTGATGGTGCATCAGGGGTTTACTTCAACAGATTGATCCATTTTCCAGGAGGATATTAAAATTAATTCTGTTCTGATGAAGGGCATTGACCGAAAAGATTAACTCTTTTTTTGCTGCACAGCTACTAACTCATCTTCTGAGTACTTTTAGCATTTATTCTGTTCTGTTCCACTCCTCAAACTATTCTTTATGCCATTATTCTAAATTTCTTCAGATCCCCGGTTCTAGAATCCTTTCCTATTTATGAGTGTTATTCTACCTAAAGAACTTCTTGGGATGCAAATAGTTTAAATCTTGTAGTTTTGTTGGCTTTGTGACTCAGAATTTCAAATTTTGCTTCCTTTATACAGTTTAAGCGTATGTATGACACAGTCTTTGTCCATTTTTCTTTGTCCTGCCAACTGCATGCTACCTCCTAGAGTGGGAAGGATTAAAGGGACAGGGGTGACATTACTAATCGGGGAAAATATCACGGCAGTGCTCAGAGTGGAAATACTAGAGAGCTTGTGTACTGAAGCTATATGGATGGAACTGACGAATAAGGAAGGGATATCCATGTTAATGGGATTATATTATAGACCATCCAACAGCGTGGGATTTAGAGGAGCAAATTTGAAGAGAGATCGCAAATTGTTGCAAGAAACATAAGGTTGTGATAGTAGGTGATGTTAAGTTCCCATGTATTGACTGGGACTCCCATACTGAATGGGATTGAGTTTGTTAAATGTTTTCAGGGAAGTTTCCTTATTCAGTGAATAGAGTACTTACATGGTGGTTGGTAGGGCACTGAGGAGTGTGGTAGACCAGAGAGATCTGGAAATGCAGAACTATGATTCCTTGAAAATAGCGTCCCAGGTAGATAGGGTTGTAAAGAAAGCTTTTGGCATATTGGCCTTCAGAAATCAAAGTATTGAGTACAGGGGTTGGGATGTTATGTTGAATTTGTACAGTATAAGGCTTTGGTGAGGCCTAATTTGGAGTACAGGGTGCAGTTTTGGTCACCTACCTATGGGAAAGATGTCAATAAGATTGAAAGAGTGCAGAGAAAATATTACATGGCTGTTGGCAGTACTTGAGGACCGAGTTATAGGGAAAGGCTGAATAGGTCAGGACTTGATTCCCTGGAGCATGGAAGAATGAGGAGTGATTTGATAGTTATACCAAATTATGAGGGGTACAGATAGGGTAAATGAAAGCAGACTTTTTGCATTGGGGTTAGCTGAAGCTAGAACTAAAGGTCATGGGTTAAGGATGAAAGGTGAAATGGTTAAAGGGAACATGAAGGGGTACTTCTTCACTCCGAGGATGGTGAGAATGCAGAACAAGCTGCTAGCAGAAATGGTGGATATGGATTTGATGTCAACACTGATAAGAAATTTGGACAGGAACATGAAGAGAAGGGGTATGGAGGGCTATGGTCTGAGTACAAGCTGATGGAACTAGGCAGATTAATAGTTTTTATAATGACTAGATGGGCCAAAGGGCCTGTTTCTGTGCTGTAAAGTTCTGTTACTCAAAAATTATTTTTAAATTTTACCGTGAATATAAAATTCATGATTTTCCAGGTAACATCATGCCAATCGTGAAATTCCATTGGGTACTTTGGTCATGATCCCATTTTTGCCCAATGTCTATTCCAGCCAATATTAAACTTAGATTTGATTTCAAAAACCCACGAGCACCATCAGCGCTTTGAATTTGGAACACTGCATGAGTTGCTTTTCTTTTGTTCTGAAGAGCTCTGTTAGTGTTGGAAGACCTGTTTGATCATCTCCTGAACTCACAGGAGACTGTCACTTCCCTTACTGAACAGTGTGAGCTTATATTAACTGTGAGGATCTTCAGTATTTAGCTGTTGAGCTATTTGTACAGTGGGTACCTTGGTGGTGATGGATGTTGGTAGTCCTCTTTTTTTTGGAAGTGTTCTAATGGGTATATGGTTGGTCACTGCAGGTAGTTGGTGATCACAGTGGCAGGATGTAAAAGCATCTCTATCTGTAATATAGCTTTATCTGTCACTACTGAAGAACCTTCAGAGATCCCACATTCTATCCTAAATTCTCTATTAAGAATATAGTCACAAGCTCAACTTTTCCAGTGCTGTGATGTGTAACATTCTGCAGGAAGACCCCGTCCATGTTCTCATATCTGAATTTTTCTTTCCATGAAGGTCAAGGTCATGTTAACTCTGGATTTTCCTCACTGCACTATTGTAATGAATTGATCTGCAAGAACAGTGTGCAAGACAAGATTTTTTTTACTGTACCTCAGTACACATGAAGTACACAATAAACCAATTTACTAAGATCACGGTAACATTGGATTTTTCTGCAATACGTTAGTTTTCTACTATACCTGTCAATTAGTAGATAAATTCAATCATCCAGACACTATTTATAAAGTTATTTTGATGTCTGTGAGGAACAGGTGGTTGCATGGGTGCATCATCATTCTCTAATATTGTCTTAACTTGTCCTACAACTTTTAAATCCATGGGTAAAATAGGTTCCTAAAGGAGGAGCAACATAAAGCAGGTTTAAACGTGCCATATGATTTCCCTTATATTTTTCTGCTTCTCATCGGAATCTCTATCTCAGAGATGGTCATGAGAAGTAATTGTAAAAGCAGAAAAAAACAGGATGAGAAAAGAGGGTATCTGCTAGGCTATCATTTCCAGAATAGCCTAGCAGTTATTGGTATGAATCCAATTAAGTCACAACTGCATATTATGGTGCAGTAAGGATATACGTAAGAACCAGACATGAAAGTCCAATGAACGTAGCTGGTCCTTCAAAAAAATATTATCTTAAAGGACTGGCTTGAAACGAATAGTCTTCCAGGTATGTAATACCAACAGTACCTGGTAGTTGTTGAAATTTAAACATGTAGAGTTGATGGGTTCAACAATGAGATGATATATACAGTCAGTAATTCTTTCTTTCTCATTTGAATGCAGCAAAATCCAACAATCAGTGGCCATTTATCACCTTTGGGTTTACTGCAAGGCATGGAAATATTTAGTCTAAAGCAACTAGTAGCTTGTTCAGCTCCACAATCCTCGCACAGGGAAATCATTATGGAGAAGAGAAGACTAAAGTTTTGAATAAATCTTAGCAAGTTCCAAGCTGAGAAAGAAACCTACATAAAACATTGCAAATTCTAACTGAACTGCTTTAGTAATTCGTACAAGTCTCTACAGCAGAGGTTCTTAACCTGGGATCCACGGACCCATTAGGGGTCCACGGATAGATTCCAGGGGGTCTGTGAATTTGGATGGGAAAAAAAAATTACAATTTTATTTTCACTACCCCCTTACTGAAATTTAGCATTTCTTTCAATTATGAATGTAGGCAACAAACCACAGTAGCATTTGATAACTATATTTCAATATAATTCATTTATTCTGTAATCCTATCTATTTTATTTTAAATATTTGAATAATTATTCTGTGAAGGGGTTCCTAGGCTTCACCGGACTAACAAAGGGGTCCATGGCATAAAAAAGGCTAAAAATCCCAGCTCTACAGGATGAGATCAATTCTCAACTAAGCTAACCGCACTTGAAAATCTCTGAATACAAGAGGCATTTAGACAGGCGCATGAACCTACAGAGAATAGAGGGATATGGATCATGTGCAGGCAGATAGATTTAATTTACTTTGGCATCACGGTTGGTATAGTCATTGTGGGCTGAAGGTGCTGTTCCTGCATTACTGTTCTATATTCTTTTAGTAGGAATAGTCATACAGCACTAAAAGAGGAAATTTCAGTCTATCAGATCCATGTTCACCATGAGGTATCCATCTATATCGATCTCATTTTGCAGCACTTGGCCTGTAGACTTCTAAGTCTTGACACAATTGAAAGGCTGAGAGATTTGCAGATTGTATAGAGAATGGCCAATGTTGCAAGGTTAATGACAGCCTTCATGTGGACTAGCATATCGTAAAAGAGGTAGGCAGGAAAGTCAGCTTGACCAGACGATATTATGTACAAGGTGTAATAGGGGAATGGATGTCTGACTGTTCTAGCAGGGCAGGCTGAATCTACAGAAAGAGAGGTGGTTAATGTTTCATACCAATGACCTTACTTTGTTACGAGAAATCTGATGTCTGGTTATATTGTGTTTTGCATTATTTCCTGAAATTGAATATGCATTATGAGAGCCAACTATTTGCAAATAATCAAAAAGTCTTTTCAGATAATCAAGTTAATACTATACTATGAACTAATTTACAATAATGCCGAACAGCCGGGGAATACTGAAGTGACTGAGCAAACCAATAAGTTCTCAAGGTTGATTCCTTCTAGAGTCTCCATTCCAATCAGGCATCAAAAATTTATTATAAAATACAAAAGCTCTAATTCAGCTGCCTAAGTGCTCAATTTGGCTATTGGAAACCTTCTGTTAGAACTTGAGTAAGACACCCACTTTTAAGAAATGTTATCCCGATTATCACAAGTTTGGGTATCCGACATATACTGATATACAGGAGCACTGCAGTGCAACACACCTGCTCATTTTGATGTTAACACAAATCATGAGCTCATTAGTTAGCACCTCAACCTTATTATTAGGATTATGAAACATTAACTGTTTCACTTTCCACAATACTTGGGGAGGTTCAGGAACCTGAAGACCCACACTGAACATTTTAGGAACAGTTTCTTCCCCTCTGCCATCAGATGTCTGAATAGACAATGAATCCATTAACACTACCTCACTATTGGTTTTTTTCTTTATTTAAATTATTTATATAGATATCTGTCTTATTGTAATTTAAAGTTTTTTTAATTATATATTGCAACAGTCACGACATATGACAGTGACATTAAACCTGATGCTGATTGTGACCTGCAAAAGTTTTTCTACATTTTCTGTTTTCATTTCCAGAAAACAATGGACTTGGCAGTGATGTGCAGATTCCAAAAAAAAATAAGAATTAAAAAGTCACGCAAGTAAATTGATCCTTAGAAGATCAACATTCCTTGTTCTACAGACTGATGATCCCCATTGAAATGAATGGGGTTGCTCATCCTGCGTCAAGATCAGTCACTCAGTATGACCTAGAAGTATCGGTTCTGAGTAGTTCCGGGACTGCTTTCCATGTCAATGACTGAACATTTGCCTTTCCCTTCAACACCACAATGCCAGCAAATAAAATCTGGAGTAACACAGATTATAATAAAATGCTCAAGCAACTCAGCAGGTCAGACAACACTATTGAGAGGAAAAGAGTCAATTTTTTGGACCAAGACCGTTCATCAGGAGTGGAAAGCAATGGGGAAGAGGTCAGAATAATAAGATGGCAGGGGGGAGGGAAAGGAGTACATGCTGGAAGGGCAGAGGTGATGCTAGGTAAGTGGGTAGGGGAAGGAGAATGATGTGAGAAGCTGTGAAGAGATAGGTGGCAAAGGCAAAGGGTTGAAGAAGAAGAAATCTGATCAGAGAGGAGAGTGGACCATGTGAGAAAGGGAAGGAGGAAGGTTATGGTTGGGGTTAGTTGAAGGTTTCATGCTCAAGATTTGCAGAATCTCTTGTGTTTAGTAAAATCAGGACAATGGAAATGTAGATAAAACCTCTCTGCATGATAAAGCTTAACTGATGCACAATTATTACAAAGAGTTGGAGGGAATAAAGTTTAAAGGTGGGATAAAGTTTTTAGGATGCCATCTAATTAACTGATATAATAGCTTAGTTTCTTAACTATCGAAAATTTTAAGGACTTAACCATTTTCCCTCAATCCATTGTACTGCTGTAGAGCTACAGGTTTTGATTAAAGACCAATGGACTGGTGGGGTACAGCCCAATGGATTGGCAGTGACAGGACCCAAGCATAACTACATGTAGTACTATGCAAAAGTCTTGGGCACATATGTTTATATATAGCCAGACATTTGCACAGTACTATAAGTATATTGCTCTGTTTTGCCCCAATAAACTAAGTTTTGTAGTTCTAAGGAAATAATTGGTATTTGTGTCTTTCTGCCTTACCAAGTTCGGTCTGCGAACCTCTTGTTATAATGTAACACTAAATTTCATCCACAGAGCCCTTCGATAGAACAGATAGGCCTTGAGATAGAGTTCTCTGAAGGTGGTAACAAAGGTAGACAGGCTGGGGAAGCTTGCCTTCATTGGTCTGGGCACTGAATACAACAGTAAGACTATCACATTACAGCAGTATGAGATATTAGGAAGATTGCACTAGGAGTATTGCATGCAATTCCTGTTGCCACACTGTTGAATTTATGTGATTGTATATGAAGGTACAGAAAAGATTCAAAAGTTTGTTCGAGTTAGAGTTTTGAGTTAAAAGAAGAGATAGGATAGACAATGTTTGTTTTCCTTGGAACAATGGAGGCCAAGGAAACCCTTAGAGAGGGTTAAAAAAAATCATGAGAGGCATAGATAAGTTGGTTGATCACAACTTTATTCCCAGGGTAGGAGAGTCTAAACTAGAGGGTACAAGCTTAAGGTGAAAGGGAAAAGATTTTAAGGGAACCTGAGGTGATGGCAATATAGAATAAGCTGCAAGAGGAAATGCTAGAAGTGGGGGTTTATAATTACAACATATATAAAAAAAAATCATCCGGACAGGTTCATGCACAGAAAATGCTTCGAGGAATATAGGCCAAATGTAGGCAAATGGTAAAGGAAAGCACCTTTGTTGGGAAAGATGAGTTGGACCTTAAAGCTGTTTCTGTGCTGTATAACTCTATGACACAGAAGTATAACTCAAAAAGTGCTAGTGCACTTTCTGAGGAAAAAAATTACATTTCAAGCCTTCCATTTCCTGGATTATTCCACCCAGAATTCCATTTAAATCTATGATAAATTTTGAGATTGCAAAGACATGAAAAGCTTTGGAGAATCGGTCAGTATACATAATTCCATAGACATGATTGAAGATACCTTTTTCACAATTAAAGAAGATAATGGGAGCTCTTTCTTGTCGCAATATTACAAATGTGTGTTTGAAGAATTTGTCTAATAAATATAAATGTATAAATTCTGATTTGTTCCACATACTACCATAGTAAATTTAATGTTACAATGAAAATATTATTACCTTTGTTGGTCATGAGTCTTTACTCAACAGCTGCCTATCCATGTCTACATTACTCTTTTACAGGATTGTTTATGTTGACAGATAAAAAGCTAGTGGGAAATACTGATGATTGATTGCTATTTCTCAGATAGGTTTCTAAAAAATTTTGACCCAAATAAAAGGAAGGTTCTTACTAGTGGCAAGATGCATTCAGTTGTAATCTTATCCATCAATCAAAATAAAGTAGAAGAGGTTTGAGCCTGGTTTTACCCTGTGGAAAGCACAAAGTTTGGATTGATTAGATAATGGTTTGGTTCAAAGCTGATTTCTACATGGAAAGTCCCTAAGGTGAGACAATACAGATCTTCCATTTGGAAGAGATTAGAAGCAACAAACTGCTTGCAAAGATGGAACAGAAACTGAGATCAAAAGACATGAAGTCTATAAATATTTGCTTGGAATATTAAACAATTCTGCTCTTTGTATTTCACTTTATCACATGAGACATCAGCATGTAGGGACAATGTCTGCTTTATGAGTACAATACAAGAAAGTAATGTTAAAATTGCTGACATACAAAGTAAAATTCTCTATTTTAAGCTGCTTATGAAAACCAGTGCTGCAAATGCCACTGGCCACAACATATAGCTTATACAATGAATAATGGAGAAGAAGCTTTCTCTAGCCTACTGAGTGGGATAATAAAATAAAAGTGCTTAAAAATCAATGAACTCAGCAATCACAACTCTTTACAGACACAGATACAGCTAGTGTTTCTATTCTCTAAGTCACAGAGTTATCAACTACGTGTAGAATCAGTGGTAGAACATCAAATGATATAGAAACCAGAGATTGTTTGTCATTCCATTCTGAAGTACAGAGGGTAGAGGAGGTAAGGTGGGGAAGGAAACACTTCAATGTCTGGTAAGCTATCTGAATGTGCTGGTCACCTGCAACTGGAGCAACCATTTCAAGGAAGAAGCTAGCTCAAATCATTTCAAGCACAAGTATCAGGGTCTGCCCCCAGAACAGCCTGGAGAGCTGGAGAAGCCTGGCCCTCAGACCCACCAGCAGTTAATGCTGTCATCTAAATCGATGTTTTTGAACACCTTTAGCTTGCAAACATTGATACAGTGGAAAAATAATCATTACAAAGTGGAACACTAAATCACAACCACAAAAAGAAATCTATTTAATTCAACTAAATTAGATCAAATAAAAAGGAAGTTAAGTTTTCTTTATCTTTCTAAGGACAGATACTCATTTCCAATTACTCCAATAGCCAATAGTACTCATGCTAGGTTAAACTGGAATAAACTCAGTAGGCAGATTACCCATCCTTGGGTTAGGGTTGACAATGGCATGCAGCATGTGGATTTGCTGACTTTTTTTTAAAGTAAAAGATTGGGCTAATGTTTCTATCCAAAATATATGAACTTTTAAGCACTTAAGCTGTTAGCATTTCTTTTTAAACTATTTTTACAGTTATACTTCTCTTCAGATAGAATAAATGTAATTGAATTCTAACACTTTCATCAAAGCTGTGATTCTATAGTAGGAGAAATTTTTGATGAGGTATTTCTATCAACAATGAGAATAAGAAAGATAAAGGGGGCCAAGGGAGCAAGCACTGGTATTTAAAAACCTGACATAGGATTTATTGTGAATTAGTAATCCATTTTTCATTTGTTAGATTAAAGACAGATGGAAGGCCATGATCACCAACGTCATATGAGATGGCACATAATAATGATTATAATAATGAGATGTTGATAGGTCATTGTATTTTTAAATCACTATATTTCTTTTCTGAACACTGATTTTGTTTTCAAAGCAAATTAGAAAATATGTAAATGCATTCTTTCATGAAATAAATTACAAGTTTGCAATGACCATTTGCTTTCACTTCTTTAGCACTTCACTTAACAATGCTTTTGTTGCCATCAAATTCAACTGTTCCAAGCCTCCTAGCCATTAGCCCTTGAAAATTTAATTCTGCACAGCCTGTCACCAGTCCGTTAATAATTTTGCTCTATCAGATTTATATTTCTATATCTCAGTTGGATCCCAAAGTGCTGTCAGTTCAGTTTCAAATTTACATCCACCTGTTGGAATGCTCTCAACTTGCAACCTTCTGGCTCCGGGTTTGTGTACGTATCCCATGCTTGTTGCCCTGGCTTTAGCAGTTATGGCCTTAACAACTTACTAGAATGCTGGAATCGTATCCATGATTTTTTCATAGAAACATAAAAAACATAGAGAACCTACAGCACAATACAGGCCCCTCAGCACACAAAGCTGTGCCAAACATGTCCTTAACTTAGAAATTACTAGGCTTACCTAATAGCCCTCTATCTTACTAAGCTCCATGTACCTATCTAAAAGCCTCTTAAAAGACCCTATCTTATACACCTCCATCACTGTTGCTGACAGTCCATTCCATGCACTCACCATTCTCTGAGTAAAAAACTTACCCCTGACATCTCCTCTGTATCTACTCCCCAGCACCTTAAACCTGTGTTCTCTTGTGGCAACTATTTCAGCTCTGGGAAAAAGGCCTCTGACTATCCACACGATCAATGCTTCTCATCATCTTGTACACCTCTATCAGGTCACTTCTCATCCTCCATTGCTCCAAGGAGAAAAGGCCAAGTTCACTCAACCTATTCTCATAAGGCATGCTCCCCAATCCAGGCAACAACCTTGTAAATCTCCTCTGCACCCTTTCTATGGCTTCCACATCCTTCCTGTAGTGAGGCGACCAGAACTGAGCACAGCACTCCAAATAGGGTCTGACCAGGGTTCTGTATAGCTGCAACATTACTTCTCGGCTCCTAAATTCAATTCTACGATTGATGAAGGCCAGTGCACCATATGCCTTCTTAACCACGGAGTCAGCCTGCACAGCTGCTTTGAGCGTCCTATGGACTTGGACCCCAAGATCCCTCTGATCCTCCATACTGCCAAGAGTTTTACCATTAATACTATATTCTGCCATCATATTTGACCTACCAAAATGAATCACTTCACACTTAGCTGGGTTGAACTCCATCTGCCACTTCACAGCCTAGTTTTGCATCCTATCAATGTCCCGCTGTAACCTCTGACAGCCCTCCACACTATCCACAACACCTCCAACCTTTGGGTCATCAGCAAACTTATTAAACCATCCCTCCACTTCCTCATCCAGGTCATTTATAAAAATCATAAAGAGTAAGGGTCCCAAAACAGATCCTTGAGGCACTCTACTGGTGACTGACCTCCATGCAGAATGTGACCCATCTACAACGACTATTTGCCTTCTGTGGGCAAGCCAGTTTTGGATCCACAAAGCAATCTTGTCTTTCATAAAACCTTCATCATATAACTCACCATATTCATTGTTTTTGATTACCTTCCTAAAACCTGCAACCAAAAGCTCTTCCCTACTCTATCCCACCATTACTCCAGGTACTTCTATGGAACACTAAGAGAGGATTTTGCTCATGGTACTCAAGTTGTATGAAAATGACTTTACTGTGAGTGAACGCAATTCATATCAGCTGTCTGTCAGCAACCTATAGACCATTTTCTGATATTTCTAAATATTATTCATGTGAGCCTAGAGATTGCTTTTTAGTCAGAAACCTAGTTCAATATAAGCACTGAACCAGACCCTGATCTCATTTGACATCCATGAAAGCTTAGTTCCAGCATCAGTACTGGATTGCAGTTAAGTGTGTCACATTTGACTGACTGGGATTGTTCTCCTGATGTGAACAGCTGGTTTAATATTTATTAATTCATCTACTGAGATACAGTACAGCGCAGAATTGCCCCTTCCAGCCCTTCGAATTGCACTGCCCAGCAACCTTCGATGTAATCTTCCCCTAATCACAGGACAATTTACAATAACCAATTAACCACCTAGCAGTACCTTTTGGACTGTGGGAAGAAACCAGAGCTCCTGGAGGAAAACCACACAGTCACGGGGAGAACTTACAAACTCCTCAGAGGCAGCGGAGGAAACCGGTCGTGGATACTGAAGCACAGGTTGCATTGTGATCCATTTTGGGACCCTTCCTTCAGTGTGCCCTGGCTGCCCACTGGATAAAGGACTCACTGAAACATCAGGTGTGTTATTTTATGTTATGCCAGTATTCAAATGGTACATTTTGCTATGCACATCTTACCTTTCTATCAAATCAAATTAACATCACATCTGCTAAAGACTGTCTGCAATGCACAAAGGGAATTGATTATTGTCATATGTGGTCACTTCTTATATAACACAGTAAAACAATTTAGCAATGCCTATAAATATCAAAAACTATGATTTAGCTTTCTTAAAAACTGGTTATTCAGAGCTTAAGTCCCTGATATTCTTAGCAAACCAAAGAATAACTGTGAAGTGTATTTCTCTGCTCTGCAGTCATGATGATGAAAGAAAGTATGTTTTATCTTAACCTTCACATGCTACTCTGAAAGTGGCAGATCACCCACTGCCAGAGTTATCACATTGGGATGGGAATGGACATGTACAACTAGTCAGTGTGCTTCCCCATTGATGACTATTTGAAAAATATAGTTTACCCTTAGCTTCATGAGACTGTTATACTGACTAAGAGGCATTAAATATATTGAGCAGAAATGTCTATTATGTTTAGTAACATGTCACGTTGCAAAAAATGACATATTATTGTCCAGAAACACAATGTTTGACTTCCTGAAATTGGGTTATTCCCAGTATTATTTTTGCCCTCATTAACGGGTTGTGAAACCACAGTGACCAGGTACCAGAAAAGTGGCTCTTTCAAAGATGCTTTTCTGATAATGAAGTCAAAGTTTCATTGCAGACCTGTAGCTCATTTCTGGATGGGCTCACCTTGTTACTTTTCCTCTTTCCAATCAATTTTTCACTCCACAATCCCATTAACAACTCAGATGGTGAGAAAGCCAACACTGTTTTACACGTAACCTCATAAAGAAAAACCTAGAACACATCAGCATCTGCATAAAGACTAGTCTAGGCAACATTTTCATGTCGATAGGCCACTCCAAATTCACCTCAAACCTTTATCCTTCTTCATAATTTACCCAGTAATTGTAATAAATAAGCAAAAGTCCTATAGATTCCTTAATCTCATAACAACAGTTTTCTCTATTAACTTGAATTCATTAGGAATCCTAAATCCATTATGAAATCACTAAATGGGACAATGTTATGTCCTACCTGTTCTCATGTGTTGCAAGTTTAATATTATATCAAAAATAATTGGAAATGAATCAAGATTAAATAATATTCCTCAACTAAAAGTTGATAATCACATGTACATAATTGTATTAGAATTATTTTCTGTTAGTTAAAAATGTGCATGCTAGAAACTTGAAATACAAAGAGTAAGTGTTGGAAATTCTCAGTAGGTCATCAGCATCTGAAGAAAACATTTTAATATTTCAGGTAAATGACGCTGTTTCTCTCTCCACACATGATTGTTTTCTGCCCTGCTCTCTGAGTACATTTCTTGGTTATAAGAAAAATCTAGCAAAGATCTGAAAGTGTTCAAATGGAAAATCTGCAGAACAGCATAGCATTGTTTAAACATAGAAACAACTTATGGGGATATCACATGATGGTGAATCTGTGGAATTTGTTGCCACCAGGAGCAGTGGAGGCCAAGTCTTTATATATATTTAAGGCAGAGCTTGATAGATTATTGATTTGTCAGGGCATGAAGGGAGACAGGGGTAAGGCAGGAGATTGGGGCCAAGAGGGAGAATGCATCAGCCATGATGAAATGGTGGAGCAGACTCAATGGCCAAATGGCCTAATTCTGCTTCTGTATCTTATGGTCTTGTAATTTCCAGAACTTTATATTTATTATCCTCAATATGTGAAACATATCAACTGTCTGCAGTAATTTTCTGATAATAAAAAGCAGAAAATGTGAGAAATACTCAGCAGGCCAGGCAGCTTCTCTGGAAGAAGAAATAAAAATAATAACTCAGGTTGAAAACTGTCTGATCTACTCTGCAGAATACTGTCTGATCTACTAAGTGTTTGTTTTGCCAGATTCTATCATCTACAGATTTTAAATATCAATTTTCTGATAGGCTCCCCCAGTTGGAAAGACACTAGTGCTGATGGAAGTTTGTAAAATTCTGCTCAAAACATTAAGCATTGATATGCCCAAGGAGTATTTACTCTCAAAGCTATCCTTGCAACTAAATCTCGTGCTGCCTTCTCACTTCTAAAACTCTGACAGAACCATTGGAAATAGTTGAAATATCAAACTAAAAGTCTGTTGAATCTCTCATCTCAGTGCATATACTGCCTGACAGCTCATCTGGTAAAAGCTCTCTATTAGCAGTCATATTGCTTCCACATAGCGAAATCTGGAACCTTCCATTAACTGCAGCTCATGTTATAATAGCCACTAGCAACACCATACTTATCGAAATAGCCAATTTGTCCTAAGCATCTAAAGTACCAAAGAGTTCTAGATATTGAAGATACATAACTCAAACAGGACAAAAAGTAACAATATTCATATGATTTCTATCTATTGTCCAAGCATCAAGTATTTACTGTTTCCAGCTCACTTTGTGTGTTGAAAGTGTATTTATTAAAGAGCTCTCAAATACAAAAATTAAATCCATTTTTCACATGACTGAATTGTTAACCTTTATAACCACACACACTTACAGTCATGTAATTAACTCTGACTGTCTCTTTTAGTGTAGGGTGCGAGAGGACCTTTGATGGAGCTCAATAACATGGCGTTTCATTAGAACAATGACACATCACCTTTTACAATTTCCCAATATCCACTGCAAGCCAACAAAGCAGGACACAACAAGCAGATACTGTGGTACAGTTTTAGTTCTCACATTTAAGGATACTTACATTTACACATGAAAAAAATGTTTAGGAAGTTTAGGCCTACAATCTGCGGTTTAGAAGAATGTAATAAGTTCAAACTGAAAAATTAAAATATTGAGGCACTTGACAGGGTGGATGATGAAAGGATAGAAACATAGAAAACCTACAGCACAATACAGGCCCTTTGGCCCACAATGCTGCGCCGAACATGCACTTACTTTAGAAATTACCTTGTGTTACCCATAGCCCTCTATTTTTCTAAGCGTCCTGAACCTGTCTAGGAGCCTCTTAAAAGACCCTATCGTATCTGCCTCCTCCACGGTGGCCGGCAGCCCATTCCATGCACTCACCGCTCTCTGTGTAAAAAACTTACCCCTGACATTTCCTCTCTACCCACTTCCAAGTACCTTAAAACTGTGCCCTCTCGTGTTAACCATTTCGGTCCTGGGAAAAAGCCTCTGACTATCCACATGATCAATGTCTCTCATCATCTTATACACCTCTATCAGGTCACCTCTCATCCTCCGCTGCTCCAAGGAGAAAAGGCCAAGTTCACTGAACCTATTCTCATAAGGCATGCTCCCCAATCCAGGCAACATCCTTGTAAATCTCCTCTGCACCCTTTCTATAGTTCCCACATCGTTTCTGTAGTGAGATGACCAGAACTGAGCACAGTACTCCAAGTGGGGTCTGACCAGGGTCATACATAGCTGTAACATTACCTCTCAGCTCTTAAAATCAATCCCACGTTTGATGAAGGCCAATACACCGTATGCCTTCTTAACCACACAGTCAACCTGCGCAGCAGCTTTGAGTGTCCTATGGGCTTGGACCCCAAGATTCCTCTGATCCTCCACACTGCCAATAATCTTACCACTAATAGTATATTCTGCCATCATATTTGACCACTGAAAATGAACCACCTCACACTTACCTGGATTGAACTCCATCTGCCACCTCTCAGCCCAGTTTTGTATCCTATCAATGTCCCGCTGTAACCTCTGACAGCCCTCCACACTATCCACAACACCCACAACCTTTGTGTCATCAGCAAATTTACTAACCCATCCTTCCACTTCCTCATCCAGGTCATTTATAAAAATCTTGAAGAGTAGGGGTTCCAGAACAGATCCCTGAAGCACACCACTGGTCACCGACCTCCATGCTGAATATGACCCGTCTACAACTACTCTTTGCCTTCTGTGGGCAAGCCAATTCTGGATCCACAAAGCAAGGTCCCCTTGGATCCCATGCCTCTTTACTTTCTCAATGAGTCTTGCATGGGGTACCTTATCAAATACCTCGCTGAAATCTGTATACACTACATCTACTGCTCTTCCTTCATCAACACGTTTAGTCATATCCTCAACATCCAAGGATGTTTCCCTTAGTGAGGATGTCCAAAACCAGGGGTGGGACATAGTTTCAAGATAAAGAGTTTTTAAAATGGATGAGGAGGTATTTCTTCTGTCAGTAGATTGTGAATCTCTGGGATCCTCTATGGAAGCAATGCTATTGCATGCATTAAAGCAGAAATTAACAGTTATTTAAACTACAGGGGGATTCAAAGAGAACGAGGAAACAATGAGTAAGTGGTGTTGATGGTAATAATGGATCAACTGTGATCTTTCTGAATGGTGGAACAGAAGGGATTAATTAGCCTATTCCTGCTGTTGGTTCATATATGCAACCCCTCCCCACCCAATAATCAAGTGACTTGCCAGCTTTTATTCCTCAACACATTTAATTTACTGTTCTGTCTGTTATCCTCTCATTGCAAGTAAAGAAAAAATGAGGTTTACAAAGCCAACACTTCTCCTTGATCGTGCTGTGCAATCTGTTTTCTTTGCATAACCGCAGCTGCAATTATTCAGCAAAACCAATTCACGGCCAACATTCTTCTGACTGGTATCAGACGTGACACCAACAGGCCAACATATATTATTAGGAACAACCAGGCACTCACTGAGGTCAATCAAAGCTTCTTAAAAGATCTTCTTACCTGTTAAGCATAACAGGCCATTCAGCCTATCGAGTCTGCTCCACCATTCCATCATGGCTGATCCCGCTCAACCCCATACACCTGCCTTCTCACCACACCCTTTGATGCCCTGACTGATCAGGAAACAATCAACTTCTACTTTAAATATATGCACGAACTTGGCCTCCATCGCAGTCTGTGGCAGAGAATTCAACAGAATTATTACTCACTGGCTAAAATAATTCCTCCTTACCTCTGTCCTAAAGGGTCACCCCTCAATTTCAAGGCTGTGTCCTCTAGTTCTGGATACCCTCCCTCTACATCCACCCTATCTAGTCCTTTCAACATTCGGTAGGTTTCAATGAGATCCCCGTGCATACTTCTTAATTCCAGTGAGTACAGGTTCAAAGCTGCCAAACGCTCCGCATATTTAACCCCTTCATTCCCAGAATCATCCTCGTGAACCTCCTCTCAACTCTCTCCAAAGACAACACGTCCTTTCTGAGGTATCGGGCCCAAAACTGTTGACAGTACTCAAAGAGCAGCCTGACTAGTGTATTCTAAAGCCTCAGCATTATCTCCTTGCTTTTATATTCTATTCCCCTTAAAATAAATGCCAGAATTACATTTGCCTTTTTTTTTTTAAATCACAGACTCAGACTGTAATTTAACCTTCTGGGAGTCTTGCATGAGGACTCCCAAGTCCCTTTGCACCTCTGATGTTTGAATCTTCTCCCCATTTAGATAATAGTCTGCACTATTGTTCCTTTTACTAAAATACATTATCATATATTTCCCAATACTGTATGCCATCTGTCACATTTTTGCTCATTCTTCCAAATTGTCTTGAGTCCTGCTGCAATCACATTGCTTCCTCAGCACTACCTACCCCTTCACCTATCTTCATATGATCTGCAAACTTTGCCGCAAAGCCATCAATTCCATTATCCAAATCATTGACAAACAATGTGAAAAGCAGTAGCCCTAATACTGACTCGTGAGGAAAACCACTAATCACTGGCAGCTAATCATAAAAGGCCCCTTTTATTCCCACTTGCTGCCTCCTGCCTATCAGCCATTCCTCTATCCATGCCAGTAAAGCCACGGGATTTTATCTTGTTAAGCAGATATATGTGGCACCTTATCAAATGCCTTCAGAAAATACAAGTAAACAACATCCACTGCCTCTCCTTTGTCCAGCCTACTTGCTACTTCCTTGAAGAACTCCAACAGATTTATCTGGCAAGATTTCAATTGACAGAAACCATACTGACTGTGACTTATTTTATCATTAGTCTCCAACCACCCCAAAACCTTGTCCTTAATAGTGGACTCCAATACTTTCCCAATCCCAGAGATTAGGTTAATTGGCCTATAATTTCCTTTCTTTTGCCTTCCTCCCTTCTTAAAGAGTGACATTTGAAATCTTTCAGTCTTCTGGGACCATGCCAGAATCAAGTGATTCTTGAAAGATCATGATCAATGCATCCGTTATCTCTTCAGCAACCTCTCTCAGGACTCTGGGATGTAGTCCATTTGACCCAGGTGTCTTATCCACTGAGTTAGCCTAGCACTTTTTCCTTTGTAATAGCAATGGCACTCACTCCTGCTCCCTGACTCTCACGGACCTCTGGCACACTGCTAGTGTCTTCCACAGTGAAGACAGATGCAAAGTACACATTAGGTTCATCTGCCATTTCTTTGTCCCAATTACCACCTCACCAGCATCATTTTCCAGTGGTCCAATATCAACTCTCACCTTCCCTCTACTCTTTATATAACTGAAAAAACTTTTTGTGTCCTGTGTTATATTTCATCAATGGAATAGATTCTCATCAGTTCAGTTTTGGCTCCTGAATACATTACCTCCTTTCAGCTTTTGTTAGTCAAGGCATTGAGTTCAAAAGTCAAGAGGTAATGTGGCAACTTAATTAAACTTTGATTAGGCCACATTTGGGGTATTGCATACAGTTCTGGTGGCCCCACTATAGGAATGATGTTGAGGCTTTGGAGAGGGAGCAGAAGAGGCTTACTAGGATGCTGCCTGGTTTAGAGGGCATTTGCTACCATGAGAGCCTGGGTTGTTTTTTTCCGGAATGGCGGAGGCTGGGGAGAGATCAGATAGAGGTTTATAAAATTATGACAGGCATAGATAAAGTAGAGGGAAGTATCTGTTTCCCAGAGTTAAAATGTCTAATACCTGAAGGCATGCATTGAAAGTGAGAAAGGGTTGGTTCAAAGAGAATGAGAGGGGTTAACTTTTTACTCAGAGATTGGTGAATGCCTGGTATGGTGGTAGAGGCAAATACATCAGAGGCTTTTAAGAGATGTTTGGATAGGCACGTGGATGTAAGGAAGATGGAGGGATATGGACATTGGGTTGGTAGGGGGGATTGAAGTTTGGAAGTTTTTGATTTGCTCTTTGCTTGCTCAGCACAACATTCTGGGCCAAATGGCCTGTTCTGTTTTCTATCTCTATCTTCTATGCTCTATTTTCTATTTTTCAGTTGTCTTAACTTTGGGTTAAAGTTTCTAACGTTACTTTTTGGAGCATTTGTTGCATTTGCTTCAATGCTACTCCTTTTTTAATTTCTGTTCTTTTTTAGCATCTTTGACTCTACATCCAAATCACATGGTTTTGTTGGCTGGATTTTTTCACTGCATTAGAAACAGTAAAATGTTCAAAGGCTTTGTGGCAGCCTCAAGTGAATTCCAGCTGTTTTACAAATGTTACACAATGTGCTTTATTGAATTGCCATTTGAGATTATGTGAATTGCATCACTATTATAAAAGTGACTAAGTTGTCTTTTGAGTAATATACAATTCATGGCCATGGTATTTGAAATGAACATACCAATGTTTTATAAAGCGTACAAGACTGTAAATTAAATAATTAGTATAAATGGAGACAATGGATTGAAAATGCTCCCATTTTACACCCAGACCCCCTTATGTTTTAAATAATACCATTAAAGTGAACAATAAAACACAAATAAAAATACTAATTGAATTAAGTCCACAGCAAAAGAACTAATTAGAGATAGAATAGTCTTCAAGGCAATTTGCCTGAAGCGTTGCCCCAAAGAGAAATGTTACTCCCGCACAAATTAAAATGATCTGCAGCCACAGTCTATACTATATTGGTGCGGCTCTGATGCAAAGATTCCAGGCAATGAGGTGGAGCTTGAGTGGCTACTTCTATTGCATGCTGTTCTGTGGCTCAAAAGAGAAGCAAATAAAAAGTAAAGATAGAATAGAAATCCTTGTGAATAAGGACTGAGCAACTTGTTAATACATGTTACCCTGATTGTGAAATAAATCAGAGTTTGGTTCAGGCTACTGGTAGTGAACAAAATTGCCGCTTCTTTACAATTCCACCACTGCAACAGAGATCCTGTGCTGTTTCATTATAAAAGAGAAAAAGATTAATATTTCTCATTTTTCTTACAATGTCTACATCAAGTCTATACTAACTCAGAGCAAACTCATTGAATTGAATTGACATTATTCCTTCCATCTTTCACATACATGAGGTGTAAAACTCTTTACGTTACATCTCCATCTAAATGTGCCATGTGCAATCATAGCAATTTATAATAAATAGAACAATCCATGTAATATTTTAATCTATTCCCATGTTTATGTCCCTATGACCTATGCCGATTCATCTCACATGCCCATAAATTCTCCGATTGACTTATCTGTCGCTCACTTACTTCAGGGTCAATTAACATAACTAACATAATAGCTAATAGCTCAATATGTTTGATATGCTGGAAGAAACCTGTACAGTCACGGAGAGAATGTACAAATACAACATACGGAGAACTTAACGTCTGATTGGAGTGAAGCTACTTGTGCAACACCTACCTTGCACAATCTTATGAGAGTTGAAGCACTTTACAGCCAGTCATTTTTGTAAAGTAGGAGTCAATGTGTGCACAGTTAAGGCTTCAAAAGTAATAATGTATAATGATTAGCAAACTAACTTCAGTGACTGGACATAAATGCTGGCTAGTGCAAGAAGAATTTCCTCTTTCCTTTTATAGCCTCTAAAGAGATGGAGCTTAGCCAAATGTCTCACCCAGCAGGTGATAACTCTAGCAATAAGGAAGTAAAATGTCAGGCTAGATTTTATGTTCTAAGCTTGCTTGGGATTTACACTCACAATATCCTGGCTAAACCCATCCTGATCTCCAACAGTGTGGCACTGCATGGTAGCTCTGTCTTTGTATATCAATTTAAAAAATGCAAAACAAACTCTGCCACAAATAGCTGAAGTAACTATAAACCAGTTAATGCATGAAAATTGCATTAGCTGGCTGTCAAGCCTATGGAAAAAATGTTTCTGAATACAGTGACCAGTAAAAAAAAATGAAGTCAATTAAAATAGAAATAAAACTAAACTACAATATTATTAGTTACACTAAAAGTATGAAAAACAATTAACATTTTTGCATTAAATTAGATTTTCAATTGTCCCCTGTAGCCATTCCCCTAAATCTTAAATGAATATTTATCTGCATTTATGATGGAGAAAGTCATGGAAGCTAGGTAAACCAGCTAAGAGAATTGTGATACCCTCCCTGAAACATAGTAAAATTATAGAAAGGAATGCTGGCCATTTTATAATACATAAAGTTGGACAAATTCCCAAAAATTGACCAAATGTATCCAAAGACATTGCAGAGGCCTAGGAAATAAATTGCAGGGTACAGTCAGCCCTCCTTATCCGCGGGGGATTGGTTCCGAGACCCCTGTGGATACCAAAAAACGCGGATGCTCAAGTCCCTTATTTAACCTGTTTCAGTGCAGTGGTCTTTAGGACCCACCAGAACCCCAGACTTTATTGAACATGTCTCAGTGTTAGGACCTGGCGGTGCAGCTCTGAAGACGCAGTCTTTCTGTTCACGAAAATAATCACAATCACGATTGAAAATAAGGTGTAAGTAATAAAGCAATCGAAAAGAGGTGAAATGTCATCGGTTATTGAGAAAGCATTAGGCTACAGTTGGTCAACGATCGGAACAATTTTAATGGAGCATGTGAAAGGCCCTGCCCCGATGAAAGCTACAATTATTACTAAGTAACGCAGTGGTTAAATTATTGAAATACGTACTTTTGAGTCATTACTTATAATACCTAATACAATGTAAATGCTATGTAAACAGTTATTATACTGTATTGTTTAGGGAATAATGACAAGAAAAAACAGTCTGTACATGCTCAAACAATGAGTGCTGGAGAGAGAACTTCCGGGTTTTCCCGATCCGCGGCTGGTTGAATCTGCGCATGCGGAATCTGCAGATAGGGAGACCCGACTGTATTTTTATTATCCCTTTCAGCCATATTCTCCTGCCTTCTCCCAGTAACCTTCGACACCCTGACTAACCAAGAAACATCAAAAGCATTGTTAAAGACAATGTAGACAAAGACTGCTATCGTGGTAGAACTTAAATCAAACAGGTGTGAGGTAATGCATTCTGGATTTAAAGCAGAGAGACTATGGGGTACAACTACGTAGCTCCTTTAAACTGGCACCATAGGTGGCCAGGGTACTGAATACGGTATTTAGTGCATTGCCTTCATTAGTTAGTGTACTGAGTACGAGAGCTGAGTCATTTTGTTACATCTGTACAAGATGCTGGTGAGGCTGTACTTGAAGTTCTGGTCACCTAACTATAATAGGGATGTAATTAACCAAGAGAGACGGTACAGAAAAGAGCCAAAAGGATGATGTCAGGGGTGGAAAGACTGGAAAAGATGGAGCTGGTTTCCCTGGAGTGATGAAGACCTTATTGAAGTACACTCAGTGACAGGAGTGTACCTAATAACAATATCATTAACAAGACATTTTCACCCACAGAATCACAACTCATTGGATTTATTTTGGTTTTCACACCAGTCTCTGTAAACTTAAGACATTGTTGTGCATAAAAATCCGAGGAGCTCTGCAGTTTCTGACCTGCTCAAACCACCCGGTCTGGCACCAACTATGATTCCACAGTCAAAGTCACATGGATCATAGTCCTTCCCCATTCAAATTTTTGATCTAAGCAACAACTGAACCTCTTCTTCTTTTTCTACTGATTTTTAATGGTGGTTGGCAGTCTAACTTAAAGGTGCAATACCACCACCAAATGGACTGGAATGTGGTGCAGAGAGTTGGGAAATAAAACCCTTCTAAATGAAAACAGAATTATCCCAAAAATCTGAACAAATTACAACTCTGCAGGGACAAATTTCCTCCACCCACTGTAAGCCCAAAATGATGGCAACCAATTCTGCTGTATATACTGTTAAATGGTTAAAGATAATTCTACCTGCCATTCATTTATTCACTTTAACATACAATTTGGATCCTGTCGTAAACTTGAATGATGTCCGTCGTCCAACAAATCTCCGATTTTGGTGTCAACTTGAAATTTACTGATTATGCTACTGACACATTCTCATTCAAATCATTGAAATCATTGACAACACTAACCCCCTGTGGCACACCACTGGTAACAGCCGTCCAATGTGAAAAACACCCTGATCCACCACCTTCAGATTCGTACCATCAAGCCGATTTTGTATCGAGCTAGCTCCAAGTGATCCGACCTAACTCCAATGCAGGACCAGACAAGACTGTATGACATTAGAACAGAATTAGGCTATTCAGTCCATCGAGTCTGCTCCACCATTTCATTTAGTAGTATTATTATTAGCCATGGCTGAAGTATTGGAATATTGGAGGCTAATGCAGTGGTTTTATTTAAGAAATGCTACAAGAACAAGCTAAGGAACTAATGGTAAATTAGTGTAATGTCAGTGGGGAGTAATTGTGAAAAACAGGTCTATCTGCATTTGAAAAGGTAAGTAGGGGGATAATCAGCACAGCTTTGTGCATGGGAATGATAATTAACAAATTTGACTGAGAGATGAATACAACAGCAGGGTAGCAGTCTTCATCGTGGCTGATTTATTATAGGGTTTAGTATGATTTTTTTTATTGTTACCTGTAATTCAAGCACAGAAATATCCACACCAACATTCCCAGTTAAATTACCTTTTGATCCATCTGTAAAAATGATTAACATGTCAGAGAAGTTTTCATTAATATATTGATGGACCAATAGACTCTCCAACATAACAGGATCCTTGGAGTTCATTAAATCATGCAACCTAAAACCAACTGAAGTCATTAGAAAAAAAGCAAGGTGGGGTTACCAAAAACCTTACAGTGGAACATATTGCATAATCCAGCAAAACCAGATTCCTAGCCTGATAAGAACCCAGCCACCAAAAATAAAATCATTCTTCTTGTGATGTCCCCAACAACCTTCCAACACACTTTTAACAGAGAGATCATTTATCTGCCCCCTCAAATTAATTCAGTATGTTAACATCAACTTCAACCTCCACAACAGGTACAATGGTAATTGGCCCATTTCAACCACTAAAGCTGAAAGATGAGATAACCACACAACATCAAACAGTCTTAAAGCCTGTGCTTTTATCACATCCAAACATTTTAAAAATCTGATCCATAAGCCACACAGCCATAACCAAATACAGATCTAATTAAACAAATATAAATGGTCGTGTAGCACCCAGGAATACCCTCATAGACACCCAAGGATATTCAATGCCCCTTTACAGTGTCAATTATTTTACTGATATGGTGCTTCTACGTCAGCTTATTATCCGGCCACATGCCAAGAAATCCTCCCACTGACACTTCAAGAGTTTGACCATATAATTTCAAATTAAGTACACATCTATTGATCCTCTTTGTAAAACACATAACCTGTTTGGCCACTGAAAGCTTAAAACCCCATCTATTTACCCACTGTTCAACCTTATTAATTACTAATTGCATCCTATATACAGTTATATTGAAATTTTTACCTCTGATCCATCATCTGAAAAAAGTGATTTACCCACCCCAGTACCTATCTCAGAGAAAATATCATTAAACAAGTCTACAAATATTGCCTTGTAGGGTCTCATTCTCTAACTCATAGAAGCCCAGATATATCTTACCTACCCTTACCCTTACCTCCGATTGTCCAGATAAACTCAGAAAAAATTATATAGCCTTCCTCTCATTCCTTATTTCCATTATTTAATCAAAAGACCTTCCTTCCATAACATATCATTTGCTTTTTCTGTATCAAAAGATACTGCTATTGCAACTTCTTTATTTACCTGTACTTTCCTAATAACATCTTCCAGACATAAAATGTCATTCTATCCTTTCGAAATCCACTCTAATAAAACACCATAGAAACATAGAAAATAGGTGCAGGAGTAGGCCATTCGGCCCTTCGAGCCTGCACAGCCATTCAGTATGATCATGGCTGATCATCCAACTCAGAACCCTGTACCTGCTTTCTCTCCATACCCCCTGATCCCTTTAGCCACAAGAGCCATATCTAACTTCCTCTTAAATATAGCCAATGAACCAGCCTCAACTGTTTCCTGCGGCAGAGAATTTCATAGATTCACCACTCTCTGTGTGAAGAAGTTTTTCCTCTTCTCGGTCCTAAAAGGCTTCCCCTTTATCCTTAAACTGTGACCCCTCGTTCTGGACTTCCCCAACTTCAAGGAGTGGTGTCTCAGAAAGGCAGTGTCCATTATTAAGGTCCTCCAGCACCCAGGGCATGCCCTTTTCTCACCGTTACCATCAGGTAGGAGGTACAGAAGCCTGAAGGCACACACTCAGCGATTCAGGAACAGATTCTCCCCCTCTGCTATCCGATTCCTAAATGGCTATTTAACCCACAAATACTACCTCACTTTTTTAGAAACATAGAAAATAGGTGCAGGAGTAGGCCATTCGGCCCTTCGAGCCTGCACAGCCATTCAGTATGATCATGGCTGATTATCCAACTCAGAACCCTGTACCTGCTTTCTCTCCATACCCACTGATCCCTTTAGCCACAAGGGCCATACCTAACTTCCTCTTAAATATAGCCAATGAACCGGCCTCAACTGTTTCCTGTGGCAGAGAATTTCACAGATTCACCACTCTCTGTGTGAAGAAGTTTTTCCTCATCTCGGTCCTAAAAGGCTTCCCCTTTATCCTTAAACTGTGACCCCTCATTTTGGACTTCCCCAACGTCGGAAACAATCTTCCTGCATCTAACCTGTCCAATCCCTTTAGAATTTTATACGTTTCAATAAGATCCCCCCTCTATCTTCTAAATTCTAGTGAGTATAAGCCTAGTCAATTTTTTCCAAAATATAATTCAATCACTCTATTACCATGAGTTTACACAAATGGGTCATTAATTACATTGGTCTATAACTAGAAAAATCCGACAGGTGTTTCACAGGTCTTAGAATAGGTATTACTATTGCCATTTTCCATGAGGAGGGAAAATGGCCTAGTCTCCAAGTATGATTCAAAAAATTTTAATAGTATCTCAAGAGAGTTGTCAGCCATATGTTTAAACATATAATAGCATATTTCATCCTTTCTTGGTGCTGTCTGACCTGTACTGTTAAAAGCTTTCTTCAATTCACACAAAGAAAACTCTACATCAGTGATACTGTAGCGATGTGCTACACACAGCGCTGAAATAACGACACGCAGTCGGTAAGTCGTTTGGAGACTAGTTTATTCAAACTTCGCAGCGCTGGCATTTAATCCCTAGCGCCCACCCTCTCTGGGTGGAAATGACGTCAGAGATGCATTACCAAAGTCTCCCCCCCCCCCCACGCTGGTTATTTGTGAGCCGATTCGCCTGCGCAGAAAGTGGGTTGCCACAATACTATCATTGCTACAGCTGGCTTCCAACACATCAGGGTAATCACTTAGAACCTTATTCCTACATTGTCTAGCCTCGCCACTTAAATTATCTTTATTATGAATTGTAGCAAATGACTGAGCTAGTAACTCAACTTTCTCTATTTCAACAAATGTATTAACTTCTTTAATCAATACCAGAATGTTATTAGCTCTATGTATCCAACACCTCCCCTATTTTCTTAATCACCTTCCAAACATCTCCAAGTTTAATATCCCTTCCATTACTATCACAATATGACCTCCAGTAAACTGCTTTTGCAACCATCACCCGGGGGGAGGAGGAGGGGGGGAGGAGGAGGGGGGGAGGAGGGGGGAGGGGGAAAGGGGGGAGGGGGAAAGGGGGGAGGGGGAAAGGGGGGAGGGGGAGGGGGAGGGGGAGGAGGAGAGGAGAGGGGAGGGGAGAGGGGGAGAGGAGGGGGGGAGAGGAGGGGGGAGGGGAGAGGGGGAGAGGAGGGGGAGGGGGAAAGGGGAGGAGGGGTGGCATAACTGGTCAGGGATACTATTACAGCTACAGAAAGGGTGAGTAATGTAGCAGGATCCTCTTTTGAGTCAGTATGGGTGGAAGTCAGGAACAGGAAGGGAGCAGTTACTCTATTGGGGGTATTCTATAGGCCCCCTGGTAGCAGCAGAGATACCGAGGAGCAGATTGGGAGGCAGATTTTGGAAAGGTGCAAAAATAACAGGGTTGTTAGCATGGGTGACTTTAACTTCTCTAATATTGATTGGGAATTGATTAGTTCCAAGGGTTTGAATGGGGCAGAGTTTGTTAAGTGTGTCCAGGATGGATTCCCGTCACAGTATGTTGACAGGCTGACTAGGGGGAAATGCCATACTAGATCTAATATTAGGTAACAAACTGGGTCAGGTCACAGATCTGTCAGTGGGTGAGCATCTGGGGGACAGTGATCACCGCTCCCTGACCTTTAGCATTATCATGGAAAAGGATAGAATTCAGATTCAGATTATTGTCATTTAGAAACCACAAATGCAATGCAGTTAAAAAATGAGACAACGTTCCTCCAGACTGATATCACAAAGGCATATGACAAAACAGACTACACCAGAAAATCCACATAACGTTTGGCAATCCCCAACCCAGAGTCCGGAGAGCCTGCTGCGTATTAATATTGCGCTACCATCTTAGCGCGTTCCCCGGAAAGGAGCTCCAAATCCACCAGACAAAAACAAGACCAAAAACTAAAGCTACAAGACCTGCACAAAACCACATAGTTACAACAGTGCAAACAATAGCATAATTGATAAAAAAAAAACAGACCATGGGCACAGTTAAAATAGTCCAAAGATGTTAAAAGACTATAAGTTCAAAAGAAACCACTACACAGTTTCCACAAGACCCCAGGGCCCCGACAGACTCGCCATCCCACGCCGGCGGCAGAAGGGAATACCCCCGCTATGGACTGCCAAGGCGCCGCCCCACTCAGCCTTGCATACGCAGCACACAATGAAAGCTCCATCGAACCCAGCCTCGCAGACACAGCACACAATAAAAGCTCCCTCGAACCCAGCCTCGCAGACACAGCAGACAATGAAAGCTCCCTCGAACCCAGCCTCGCAGACACAGCACACACCGAAAGCGACCTGACCGCAGCGGACTCCGAGTCCGTCGAACCTCCGAGCCAACGACCATCCCCTCCGGCACAGCTTCTCCGAGCACCATCCTCTGCCGAGCGTATTAAGAAGTTCAAGGGGGATATTAGAGGAAGGTTTTTCACTCAGAGAGTGGTTGGTGTGTGGAATGCACTGCCTGAGTCAGTGGTGGAGGTAGGTACACTGGTGAAGTTTAAGAGACTACTAGACAGGTATATGGAGGAATTTAAGGTGTGGGGTTATATGGGAGGCAGAGTTTGAGGGTCGGCACAACACTGTGGGCCGAAGGGCCTGTAATGTGCTGTACTATTTTATGTTCTATGTAAAAATAAGCAGGCAAATGGGATTATGCATGTTGTACAGCATAAATGAATTGAAGAAAATGGCCTGTTTCTGTGCTGGAAATAAAATGATTATATTTCCCTCTACTCATATGTATGGAAACACGGATTGCATAGGCAGATGGACTGCAGCATATGCTGGGGTATTACTGAAACAGTGTTCAGCCAGTGAACTGAATGAAATGCCCAGCAGGGAAGTACATATCAGAAAAGGCTACAAAGAGGAAAAATAAAACTTTAAATTTTGCTTTTCACTTGTAAGTACGCAGGGATAATGAACTCAGTGACATTACTTTACAAAGTCTGAATAATTATATTTTCCATCTGATTACCCTTTCTTTCTGAAGCTATGAGACATGACTTCAAGTTCAGTTCATGCTGCAAGCAGCATTGCACAGCAGCCAACCTAACCCGCAAATGCAATCTTCAAAAACAAGATCGATCAAGAACTGAGGAATATGCTGAATACACACCTAGGCAAAAGCAAATTCTCTTTTGATCATTTTGGTGATAAAGCATTCAAACAACTACGTTTTCTATTTGTATGCCTTCAGCATTCAACTGTATGGCCTTCAATCAAAAAGTCAGAAGCTAATATAAAGTACCTATTAATATGTTAACCACTGCAAATGATACACAAAATTATTTTTAATTACAGAAAACACATAATGCATCAATGCTTAGTAATTACAAATGATTTATTTACCTGAACTAATTTTAACATCAGAATTGATAATTTTGTACTCATTTCAACCAGTTTGCTAGCAGCAATAATAATGCAGAACTTTAAATCATTAATTAGATGGAGATAAATACTGACCCATACTGGTGAATGACCTACAGCAGATTCCAGTTAATTGGGACAGCCTCTTACTTGGGACAATCTTAAAAGAACAAAACTAATCAAAAAAAATTGCTGCGATTCCCTTCATTTATTTGGGACACTATGCCACTTAATTGGGACAGAAGACCATTGCTGAACAGTTTCTAACCAGCATTGTTGTGTGCACTACACCATACTTAGAGCGAATAGTTTTTAAACTAACATCATTTGCATGGTTTTATGTTCAAAAAACAGTGATTTTTGTCATTGATAGTTGACGAGAAATGAGCAGTAAGATGATCCAAAACTGTTTCGCTCACTGCAGTTTCCAGCAGTCATCCTTGGAGATGCCAGGGATGGCTGGGAGTGAAAAAGAAACAATTTCACTATTTGAATAAGTTAGACACTACACAGAATTTGAAGCTATTGATCATAATCTTGAAACTTACAACAAAAATGAAGATTTGGAGCATGCAATCATTGAAAACATTGAATGCAAGCAGTCCATCTGCACTAGGTGTCCATGCTGATTTTTGTTAATTTACAGTCAATCAAAAGAACACAGCAGCATACACTGGATGAATTCATCTGTCGATAACTATTAGGATCTAATACACAGATTTATAGTACAGTGGTAACATTGAGAGTATTCTAACTTGTACTTTCTACCTGGAGACAGGGCAAAGACAAGCTAACAGCAACTCCTTTGTTTGCATCTTCAGAAACAGTCCTATTTCTATCTTTGATATCTCTTTATTTTTCTTTTCAAGGTTCTTTTGAAGACTCTGACCTGGAGTTACACGCTGACTTCATTTTTTAGTGGGAATCGGACCGGCTCTCAGAGCTTCAAGACTGGCCACTTTTTGACATCTGAAGAGTACAGCCTGGAAGACAAACATACCTTCAGGGTTCTGGATTTTCATGGCTCTCGGGATATGCTGATTCTAGGCTAGTTGCAGGAGAACACGGAACCTCGGGAGCAGCGGATTAGCTGCCAGGGGTTGTGTGTCTGGAGAGCTGCACCTTTTTGGTGCCGACACTCTGGGCACAGAGCTCAGAAAAGGCGACGCAGCAGACTTTTAACATTGCAAATTAGCGTGTTGTTTGTTTTGTTTCCCCTCTTGCTCTGAAATGGGGAAACCTCTTTTTTCTCTTATTAGGAAGATAGAGCCTGTGGTATGTTAAATGAGCAGGTGAACAAGTAGTTTTTGGGGTACTGCAAGACTTTGTCTTTATTGATGCTTTGCTGTATGCCTGAGTGCTCGGTGGAGGGTGCTGATGCTTTTGATGGTATGAGGTGGGGAGGGGGTCATTGCTTTGCTGCTGCTTGTGTGGGGGAAGAGGAGCTGGGGGGGTCTTTGGGGTTCTAACATTTTAACTGTCATTCATTCTTTGGGCACTCCTCTGTTCTCATGGATGGTTGCGAAGAAAAAGAATTTCAGGATGTATATTGTATACATTTCTCTGACATTAAATGTGTCTATTGAAACCTATTTCATTTAAAAACATAATTTGTTGCTCAGTTAAGCAGTAGTTTGTCTTTTTTATAGCTTTTTAACTATTTCCATGAAATTTTGGCTAATTAGGGTAGTCAATTAATTGGGCCAAAATGTACCAGGTCCCAATGTACCAGAATCTACTGTATCTGTTTATGCTGGTCATGTGAAATGTTAAATGTTGCTTTCTAATCAATATTGGTACTTTCAGAAAATGTATCAGAGTTGAGGAGGTACCTAAGAATAAATACCATGTTTATGCACAAACACAGAGTATCTATACCAATAAATCATTGGACTCCCCCTTCACTCAATGGAAAGCCAAGACTTCACATTTCAATCATTGTCCATTATTCCATGGAGCAAGAATGTAAAACACCACATGATCACAAAAGAGCATGCAGAAAAAAAATGTGAATTTAATGCATCAAGTCTGTTCTTTCAGCCTATATTGCACGACACTGCAAGTTTTCATGTTCTAATTTACATACTCTCCATAGAATAAAAAAGTGGAGGGTTTTTAGATACAGATCTATAAATCACAAAGCACTAACAGTGAAAAAATACAAAAATTATTTCTATGTTCAACTTCTATTGAATTTTGATTTAAACAGAGATCAGCTTTGACTACTAATATAGAGATCCTGTAAAATCTTTACAATAAAATTGCTGTAAGAGTACCTGAGCTAGGAGATTATAGTACGAACAGATTGGGTTTCTTTTACCAGGAAAGACAGAACCCAAGGTGCCTTCATAGAGATAGTTTAGACCTTGAAGATAATTTTCTAAGGATGTAGAGAAGCTACATTAGAAATTCACCTTTGTTCATTTGCAGCCAAATGCTGATGTATCAGTTACTGAGATATTTTTCTCTCTAGTCTACAGACTATCTGATTGATTTGTTGCAGTGAAGCACATTCCTTTTGCTAGGAGTCTGACAATTGTATTTGGTTCTCTCTGGTGGTCAGGGACAATGAGAGAGATAGGATGGATTAGTTGAAAGGTTGCTCCTACATACTATCTTCAGGTTATGAAGGCCCTACTTAAAGACGCTCATACATTCGAACGAGCTTGGGGCAGACTTGATGGACTGAGTGACCTAATTCTGCTCCTAAATCTTATGGGCCTCTCATAATGCTAGCAAATTGAAAACAGTGATGTACATTTGTACATCCATTTCTATGAATGGAAGAACTATTCTCTCCTCTTTCTACTTTTATTGATTGTTGCTTTCTTATCAGTTTGGTGTTTTTGATGTTATTCATTACAATACTGCATTGATACCATATTGAGTGACTTTGATGTACCTTCTGATTAAAGACAAAATCAACTTAAGAATGTCTAGAAATTGAACCTGCTCATTTTTCATGCACTTCCTGCATCCATTTTACAGGTTTATAATGGTGAGCATATTTTAATGATCTAAATATACCCTATACCTCTGAAACATTTTCAAACATGAATTAGAACCTGCATCAAACTTTTCTCCAGTTTAAGCAAGTTCAGATCAGATTTTTTTCATACTTTGGATCAAATGTTAAACTTACTGTTACCCTTTTCTAAATTATTCCTAATTAATCTGTATTTCTAACAAGATAAATTCCTCAAAACTATAAACAACATTCGGATTGCAGCTCACCAATATTCAGAACAGCAGCTTTATACTGAAGGCAGGGATTTTCTGGGAAAATACAGGTATTTCTCGCTTCAGTTCAGCATGGTTGGGGTTTCCATGTAGCCATGCAAGAATATGGAAGTACCAGTTTGCTTACAGCTGCTCATTATTATTTTGTTGAAGCACGGCAAGGTGACATAGTGGCAATTCCCCCACAAATGGAAAGGAATGAATCCAGCAACAAAAGTCAGGCTAGATAATTGTAATGGATTAAGGCAGGCATTGTTATCTTTTAATTATTTGAAAATTTCTTTATTTAAACATTTAAGTCTTTTAGTAATTGCACAGAGTAATAATAATTTAATAGCTTTCGTAATTTTAACAAATATTTTGGAATAACCAGAAAGCTACAAAATTTCTTTCTGCAGCTTTTGCTGAAAAGCCTTGTTTTGACCATCTTCCACCCCCAGCCCCACCTCCACGCAATGGCAGTAATACCATTGAAAGCCCTGCTTCCAGGCAAGGTCAGGCTGTATATTGGGCTGATTTAATTCAGTAAGTATACACAGAGACAATTAACTAAATGAACATATAACATCCTTCATTCTAGTGCAGTGAAAATTATGGGTGGCTCACTGCTGACCACTGCTGGCCTTCATTTTTGTGCTTGATTGACATTACCAGTAACAGTCTGATATCGACTGGAACTTTTTAGTGAATGATCAATAATCAGACGCAGATCCATTTTCATTCCCACCTTGGCTCTAGGACATCATGTCATTTTATGTGTTTAGTCATTCCCTCTGGTAAAGGGCACTGCTTTACATTTATTTACACCAAAATCCATCCTATGCTGCTGAACTGGCTGATTCTATTCTCTCAATTGTATTTATTGCCAGGTTATATTATTTTGTATTAACAGTGTATGCAATTTTATACAAGAAATCTCGTCAGATCATTTATGAACACAGCAATGAGAAGCCTAAAATTTCAAACCTTTCAATGTTCTATTATCTGTTTCTTATTGCCAACCAGGTTTTTATCTCAGCTATTGTATTTCCAATTAATTGCTGATCTTTTAACTGTCGTCAAATATTTATTGCATGAAACAGTGATTCTGGATAATGCAACTCCTTTAACATTCCGTTATAGAGTTCAAGTTTGATGCGCCTCTCCTTTCAATTTCAGTGAAGGTTATGATTGGTGATACTGTCAAGAGACTTTATTTCTCCCTTATTGCAAAACTAGTTTTACGAAGGAACTAAGTGGTACTCTGTAATAAGGCCACTTGGGTGGCCTATCACATCCTATCAGATCCCCGCCAGGCAGTTGATTAAAATGACTGCATAATTGCAATCCAGAAATATAAAGCCATGGAGCCACAGCAAATTCTCTCCCTCTGCAGGCTTTATCCTTATGACAGTGGCTGAGGATTGGGGATGTCGTGCCTCCTCCTTCAATTTGTGGGTTCTGAAATGACTGATGAGGTCAATGTGGGAACAACAGACTCTTCTACAGATTGGGTAGAAATGTGGATGGTCTGTGAGGTGGTCAGAAAATCAAATAGAATGGAAACAAGGCCCTTTGGCCCAAATTGTCCATGCCAAGCACATAGAGGCTTTGGGCACGCACTGGACCCATATCTCTGAACTGTTCCCATCCATTCACCTGACCAGGTGGCTTTTAAATGTTGTTAATGTACCTGCCTCAACCGCTTCCTTTGGCAGCTTATTCTTTCTACAGATCGCCCTCTGAGTGAAAAAATCTGCCCTTCCAGTTTCTAGTAAATCACTCATCTCTCACCCTAAACCTATGTCAGCTAAGTTCCTGATTCCACAAACCTGTAATAGCCTGCACACATTCTTCCAGTCTATGCCCCTCATGATTTTATGCACCTCTGTAATATCACCCCCAATTCCCCTATTGTCCAATGAATAAAATACCAGTCGGCTCAGCCTTTCTCCATAACTCTGTCCTTCAAGTACCAACAATATTCTTGTACATCTCCTCTGCACCCTTTCCAGTTTAATGACATCTTTCAATGGCCAAAACTGAACACAGAAGTGTCCCTAATGTCTTATATAACTGCAACATTATATCTCAGCTTTTATCCTCATTGCCCTGACTGATGAAGGCCAGTGTACCTAAAGCCTTTTTCAACAACTTGTTCAGCTGCGACACCAGTTTCAGGGAAACATGAACTTGTACTTCTAGCTCTCACTAATCTACCATACTTTCCAAGCCCTACCTTTCATCATGAAAGTCCTATCTTTAACTGTCTTTTCAAAGTGCAATACTTCTCAGTTATCCAAATTAAACTCTATTTGGCGTTCTTCAGCCGACTTATGCAGTTGATTAAGATCCTCTGAAATTTCTAATAACCATCTTCACTATCTACAACACCACTTAATTTAGTATCACCTTCAAACTTATTAATGATGCCTTGTGCATTTTCATCCAAAACATTGATATAGATGACAAATAGCAATGGGCCCAACATCAACCTCTAGGGCACTAATGAGCCTCAATTCCAAAAAACAACCTTCAAGCATCATCCTCTGTTTCCTTCCATCAAGCTAATCACATATCCAAACAGCAAACTCCCTCTTGATCCCATGTGATCAAACTTTCCACAGTAGTCTACCATGGAATCTTATCAAAGCCTTAACTAAACTCCAAATAGATGACATCGACCATCCTGCCCTTGTTGACTTTCGTGGTTACTTAAAGAAATTCATGAGACATTATCTCCTGCAGACAAAGCTAAGCTGGCTAACCCTATTCAACCCTATAGTTTGAGATGCTGATATATCTTGGCCCTTAGAATCCACTCTAGTTATTTGCCCACCACAGATTTTAGGCTTCCCGGTCTATAATACCTAAGTTTTCTTTGCAGCCTTTCCCAAATAAAAGCACAATATTACCACCCTGCAGTCTTCTAGCAATTCATCTCTGCTAACAATGATGTAGAATTCTCAGCCAGGACTCTGGCACTTTCTTCTCTAGCTTCTGACAGTGTTCTTGATTTATCTGATCAGGCACAGAAGATTTATCTGCTGTCATAGTTCTTAATACATCCAGCACTTTACTTGCGGCAATAGGCTCTGTCCCCAAGATATAGCAGAGCCATCAAAACAGGAATACCTTGGACATGCAGTTAAAGAGCTCTTCAATTTCTTGGTCATTCTCATCAAATCATTCATAGTTCTTAAGTAAAAAAAAAATGCTGGAAATAATTGCCAAATCATGTCTCTTCTGTGAGAAGAAAAATAGAACCAATGATTCAGGTCAAACACGATTTGTCAGAACTTTTAATATTTATTCCAAGTTCTTTTAGGGCAGAGTAGACCACAACTTATTCTCAGGTCAGGGTAAATACATATTCTAGACACTCTGTTGCGCCTGTTGGATAGACATCATTAAGATGTCTGCGAGACACTGTCTGAGAGGAATAAGCTTTATGGCTCTTGGGAACTCTGATATTGATCTTTTTATTGCAATACTCTGCTGATGCTTTTATTTTGGTTCTAAGTTAATGAAGATAACAGATGGATCAGTAGATGGTCACTGCAGAAGTTACTGATACTTGCCATCACATGACTGTTGCAGACATCTTTGTGGTCTCTCCTATGGACATTGATATAATCTAACATGTCTATTCTTGGACCAGGGGTGTTGCCATGATATCTCATGCTCATCCCTTTTATGTAGCCTGATGACTAGACCGTATTCTAACTAACTCACGTATAGAAAAGCACAGTTAGATCACCATGAAGGATCTAACTGTGCTTTTCTATACGTGAGTTAGTTATATTTAACCTACCAAAACACTTTTAAAGCACTGGATATTGATTTAATAACTATTATCATGTGCCAAGATAATACATAGTTGCATCTACTTCTCTTAGAATCGCAGCTGTTCAAATATGTTAATGGATATTGTGTGCTTTTGTTTTCTTTGCAGAGTCAAATAATTAAAGCAGTCTTAAAGGTTGAAGTTAGCCTCTGTGGAATTGAGAAAAGATGAGCTGCAGGACTTTAAAAATGCTTCTGTTGTCTGTGAATGGGAAATATTACAATCACCATCATCACTCAGAGGTCGAGACATCTAACATCACCAATTCTTTAGTTAAAAGAATAAAAATGAAGTGCTATTTTAAACAGTTATTGTCCATTCACCCAAAGTTAAAACCTTAAAAGCTTTTCTTGTTTGTCGAGAGTGGACAAAGTAGTGACAGTGGATGTCATTTACTTGGATTTTCAGAAGGCATTTGATAAGGTGCCTCACATGAGGCTGTTTAACAAGATAAAATCATATAGTGTTAACAGCAAAGTTTTTGGCATGGATAACGGAATGGCTGACAGGCAGGAGGCAGTGAGTGGGAATAAAAGGGGATTTTTTGGTTGGCTGCCGGTGATTAGTGTTGTTCCTCAGCGGTCAGTATTGGAACTGCTGCTTTTCACATTGTTGTTCAATAATTTAGATTATGGAATTGCTAGCTATGTGGCCAAGTTTGTGGATGATATGAAGATAGGTGAAGGGGTAGGTAGTACTGAGGAAGCGATGTGATTGCAGCAGGACTTAGACAAGTTGGAAGAATGGGCAAAAAAGTGTTGGATGGAATACCGTGTTGGAAAATGACACGTCAAAGGAACAATAGTTATCCAAATGGGGAGAAGGTTCAAACATCAGAGGTACAAAGGAGGAACTCGGCAGGTCGGGCAGCATCCGTTGAAACGAAAAGTTCCTCCAGCTTGTTTGTACATGTTGATTTGACCACAGAATCTACATTGTACCTTGTGTTTACTAGAGGTACAAAGGGACTTGGGTGTACTCAGGCAAGACTCCTAGAAAGTTAACTTACAGGTTGAGTCTGTGGTAAAGAAGGCAAATACAATGTTAGCATTTATTTTAAAGGGAATAGAATATAAAAGCAAGGAAGTAAGGCTGAGGCTTTAGAATACACTAGTCAGGCCACTCTTTGAGTACTGTCAACAGTTTGGGGCCCCATATCTCAGAAAGGATGTGTTGTCATTGGAAAGAGTCCAGGGGAGGTTCACAAGGATGACACTGGGAACGAAGGGGTTAACACATGAGGAGCATTTGGCAGCTTTGGGCCAGTATCCACTGGAATTAAGAAGAATGCATGGGGATCTCATTGAAACCTACCGAATGTTGAAAGGACTAGATAGGGTGGATGTGGAGAGGATGTTTTCTATGGTGAGGGTACCCAGAATTCGAGGGCACAGCCTCAAAATTGAGGGGCAACCCTTTAGAACAGAGGTGAAAAGGAACATTTTTAGCCAAAGAGTAGTAAATCTGTGGAATACTCTGCCACAAACTGCAGTGGAGGCCAAGTCCATGCAGATATTTAAGGTGGATGTTGATTGTTTCCTGATTCTTCAGGACATCAAAAGATATGGTGAGAAGGCAGGTGTGTGGGGGGGGGGGGGGGTTGAGTGGGATCTGGGTTCAGCCATGATGGAATGGTGGAGCAGACTCAATGGGCTGAATGGCCTATCATCTAAGTTTTATGGTCTTATGGAAATATGGTTTATAAGTTTTAGAATGATTGGCACCAATTTGCAAATCAAAATTTTTCATCTTCACCAAGAAGGATTCTTGGTGGAATTCAGCAGGTTAGGTGCACCTGTGGATGCAAAGCTATAGTCAATATTTCAGATTGAGACCCTGCATCAGGTCTCTACCTGAAACAGTGAGCATTGCTTTGCTTCCACAAAAGCTGCTTGACCAGGAAATCTAGAAGTTAGTACTTTGCTCCAGAATTCAGTAATACTGCAGTTTCATTTGTCCCCAACTCTTCATCTTTATATATTGTCCACAGATAGTTTTCTACTACTCATACAATTCCAGATGTTATTACTATGCTGGGGGTCTAATCTTTCCTTCAGTTGCTATATAACAATTCAATCACATCCCCATTTACGATGTAGCTCATAGAGCATCGGAACCTTACAGAACCATAGAACATTACAGCACAGAAACAGGCCTTTCGGCCCTTCTTGACTGTGCCGAACCATTTTTCTGCCTAGCCCCACTGACCTGCACCTGGCCCATATCCCGCCATACACCTCTCATCCATGTACCTGTCCAAGTTTTTCTTAAATGTTAAAAGTGAGCCCACATTTACCATTACATCTGGCAGCTCATTCCACACTCCACCACTCTCTGCGTGAAGCCCCCCCCCCCCCCCCAATGTTCCCTTTAACCTTTTCTCCCTTCACCCTTAACCCATGTCTTCTGGTTTTTTCTCCCCTGGCCTCAGTGGAAAAAGCCTGCTTGCATTCACTCTATCTATACCCATCATAATTTTATATACCTCTACGAGTATAATGTTCTACGAGTCTGTGGTGGCCAGTGCTATCATGTTTGCTGTTGTGTGCTGGGGCAGCAGGCTGAGGGTAGCAGCCACCAGTAGAATCAACAAACTCATTTGTAAGGCCAGTGATGTTGTTGGGGTGGAACTGGACTCTCTGACAGTGGTGTCTGAAAAGAGGATGCTGTCCAAGTTGCATGCCATCTTGGACAACGACTCCCAACCACTCCATAATGTACTGGTTAGGCACAGGAGTACATTCAGCCAGAGACTCATTCCACCGAGATGTAACACTGAGCGTCATAGGAAGTCATTCCTACCTGTAGCCATCAAACTTTACAACTCCTCCCTCAGAATGTCAGACACCCTGAGCCAATAGGCTGGTCTTGGACTTATTTTTCCACTTGGCATGACTAACTTATTATTATTTAATTATTTATGATTTTATATTGCTATATTTCTTCACTTCTCTTGGTTGGTGCAGCTGTGACGAAACCTAATTTCCCTCGGGATCAATGAAGTATGTCTGTCTGTCTGTATCAAGTCTCCCCTCATTCTTCTATGCTCCAGGGAATAAAGTCCTAACCTATTCAACCTTTCTCTGTAACTCAGTTTCTCAAGTCCCATCAATATCCTTGTAAATCTTCTCTGCACTCTTTCAACCTTATTAATATCCTTCCTGTAATTTGGTGACCAAAACTGAACTGCAAATCTGCAGCAACAGAACATATTCACCAAAATTTGAATTACCCTCTCATGAGTATGCATCTCTACAAAATTGCTGCTTTATTATTTAATTATTTCATTGGAATACCTTTGAATATTGAGGCTGAACATCTTAGGGACTGCTTCATCTTCATTTAAGTGGCAAGTAAAGTCATTACTTTTGACAGTTATTTGCAAACAACTGAACTTGGGGATTTGGAAATGTCATTTCATTGTGCGGCTTTTTCCACATTGCCAGCATATGTATCAGTCAACAGTCAAGACTTGCGGTGATCTAGTAGAGACCAATGGTTTTGATGTTTTTTTTGGAGAAGATCTAAAAGCTGAGATGGTTGTGAGGAAACTCTGTGATACACAATTTGCAACAGTCTTAAAGTGATAATGTGTATGGACAACCTGATATCAGTTTCTTGCAGAGGGTTATGGTTCAGCATGAATTGGTAGTAAATTAGCAATATCACCTTGTCAAACCAAATGGATAAAGGTGTAAAGGAGGGAAATAGAGATAGGGCAGATTCTTTCCGCTTTATAAACAGGTGATTTGTTGTATTCATTTTCTAGAACCTCGGCATCACTGGCAAGGCCAGCACTTCATTGTCCATATCTAATTTTTCTTTGAGAAGCTGGCAGTGAGTAAGCAAGAGCTTTCAGAGGACATTCAGATTCAACTCTATTGAATGGATCTGGAGTCACACGCAGACCAGGCCAGATAATGATAGTACATGTCCTTCATGGAAAGGCATCGGCATATCAGATTGTACGGGGTTTCTATTGCACAAATGGTGGCAAATCAACTTTGATCATTAGATTGTAGTTTCAGACCCACTCATGAAACTTGAACATAATATTCAGACTCAAATTCCAGTTGAATTCTTAAGATTGCAGGTGCTATTTTTCTAAACTGTATATAAAAGATTCTAAAGCAGTCATTTAAAACAGAGCAGAAGAGTGATCTCCACTACACTACCCAATATTATCTAGCACTTAACGATGCTAAGAACAGATTGTTGAGTCGTTAGCACATGACCGTTGTAGGATCTTGCTCTGTCCAATACCCAATCACCTTCAGCTGTTTCTTCAATTACCCTTTTTTTCATTGTACGGTCAGAAGCAGAGATGTTCAACTGATAATTGCACAACAATGAATTCTGTTTGTAACTCTGCAGTAAATGAAATAGCTTATCAGGTCATTGTCTTTAAGTACTGAAAGGTGGAGGGCAACAGCATAGATAAGATTATCCAGTCAGTGCCATCATTATTTCCTGTTGACGTAAAACATTTAGACAATTCAGACAAATTGAATTGTCAGAAAATGACAGAGCCTGGATCTCCAGTTTCTGCTGGTGGTGTTTTAGCATTTAGGATTGGCATACAACAGTGAAGATGACTAAAGTGACCTCATGGCATCTTTGTATGGAGATCCTTCACCGTTATGATGCTTAAAACCTACCAATATGAGAGAAAACACAATGAATACATAACTTCAGGACCAGGGAGATGTGTGGGATCAGAGCCATGAAACAGAAAAAGAGGAATGACCATACAGGCCAGGTCTTTATACCTATGATTGTGTGGCCAAATGCAGCTTCAATGCTGTGTTTATGTTTGCTGACATAACTGGTTGCTGGCCAAATCAATGGTGGTGACAAATCAGCATATAAAAGTGAAATTGAAAGTCTGCCATAAAAACAACCTCTCACTTAATGTCTGCAAAACTAAGGAGCCGGCTGTCTATGAGTCCACTTCTCATTGGTGAGGTGGAAAGGGTCAGTAACTTCAAATTCTTTAGTATTAGTGCACCAGAGTATCTGTCCTGGCATAAATGTCATCAAAAAGACAGCATGAAAATGTATCAATTTTCTTAGAAGTTTATGTAGAATCAGCACGTCACCAAGAGGTTTGGCAAACTATTATAAATGCACAGTAGAAAGTACTCTAACTCTTTGCATCATGGCCTGGTATGCAACACCAGTGTCCAGGAATAGAAAAGGTAATGTTCTGAATTGATCTGAACTGATTCCAGAGACACACTTTCAAGGACGCTTTACAACTCATGGTCTCATTGTTATATCTTTATTTGTACAGTTTGTCTTCTTTTGCACATTGGATGTTTGTCAGTGCTGTCTGTTTATATATAGTTTTTCATTATATTCTATTGTATTTTTTTCCAATAAATCCCTGCAAGAAAATGAATCTCAAGTTTGTATATGGTAACACATAAGTACTTTCATAATACATTTACTTCGTACTTTGATATTTTACAACAACTAGAGACTCCTTCTTTCCAATAGCATGGCAAACAAAATTCCAACTGCTCGAACAGCTGGAACAAGTAAAAGAAAACTCTTCGGGACTGACATTTATTCAAGAACTAATATGACAAGAATCAAATTGTGTCATTATCCATCCTGCTGCTGTTTTATAGCACTTTGTTGTACAAATTAAGTATCCAAGTTTTCAAGCTGGGTCAATGATTCAACCAAAGTACATTGCTTTTGACAGCTCACTTTATTTGTGCACACAAATTTAATGGACACTATTATTAAACCACTAATTGTAATACTAAAATAGCTTCAGCAATAGGTAAGCAAGCACAGTCTAATTATGCTCATTAATGCTGCATGTATCCCAAACTGCCTTCACTTCTTTCTTGAAGTTGAAGAGGTTAGGCTTTAATCTGAACAGATTACCTGGAAACCTGCTTTTTTCAGTTACAAAGAAACTTCATTCCTACCATGGTTCCTGTTTTGAATCCAACATCAGATGAAACTGACCATGTCTTTATATTTTAAAATCATTATCATTTGCTCTATATAAATGTTGTTTGAAAATGCCCTCATTGTGTAGAAAAACTAGTACTGACTGGGCCATCCATAGTGTGAAGGGCAGAATGGAATTTGTGAAATGTGTCCAGAGAATTTTCCTGAGATGGATAGCAGAGGGCTCTTCTTGGGAGGGTGCAGTACTGAACCTTCTATTGGAAAACAAGGCAAGACAAATAACCAAAGTGGCAGTCAGGGAGCACTTTATATTTCCGGTGATCATAATTACATTAGTTTTAAGATGGTGATGGGAAAGGTTAGGTCAGGTCCAGAGGTTGGCCCTAAACTGGAGCGGGCTAATTTTGGGAGAACTAGGCAGGATCTAGCAGAGCTACAGTGCCTGTATCTTGAGCCTCAGGAGATGACTGGGATTTTTAACAAATACTTCTCCTCAGTAAACACTGAGGAGAAAAGTATGATTGTTCAAGACATAATGGAAATAAGCAAACAATCTTTTGGAGAATAATCATGTTATCATTAATACAATTCTAATAGCACATTGAGGTGGATAAGTTCCCAAGATTTCACTAAGGCTAGAGAGCAAATTGTGGACAACCTTGCAGAGAATTTTGTTTCTTTGTTAGTCACAGGTGAAGTTCCCAAAGTCTAGAAAATTACAAATGTTATTCTATTATTTAAAGATAGCAAAGACAAACCGGGGAACTACAGGGTTATCAGCTTGATGTCAGTGGTGTTACAGGAGCAAATTCTGAGAGGCAGGATCTACCAGCACTTGGACAGACCACGTATGACTAGGAGAACTAATCCTGGTTTTGTGCTTGGAAGATGTGTTTGACTAATCTTTTAAAGTTTTTTGAAGAAGCAACCGAAACGGTTGATAAGATTAGGACAGTTGTTTATTTGGACTTTAGTAATGCCTTTGATGAGGCCCTGCATGTAGGCTGGCTTGGAGCTAGGAAGCAGAGTGTGGTAATTGAAGGTTGTATCTTGGAATGGAGGCTGAGATGGTCATTTTTGGGACTCTTGTCATTCTATTTGTAAAAATGATTTAGATGTGAACGCACAGGGTTTAATCGATGTGTACAGATGACATCAAATTAGGAGATGATGATAGTGAAGGATGTTATCATATATTACAGAGAGATACTGATCAGTTAGGAAAGCAGGCTGAGGAATGGCAAATGGATTTCAATACAGATAAGTGTGATGTAACACATTTTTGGAAAGTCAAATCAGCATAGGAGCTGTTCTATGAATAGTAGATAATGAGAGAGTTGGATAGGTACATGGAGGGCCAAAGGCTTCAAGGGATATTGCTGAATGCAGGAAATTGGGTCTAGTTGTGTGGGCACTGTGGGTGGCATGAACTAGATAAGCTGATGGGCTTGTACCCATGTGGTATTGCTCTGTAACTTTATTGTAAAAGGGTCTTCATTTTTAGTCACACTCACTTGAATTAATTTGTAATCTTCTGATAGCATGAAATTCTAAATACACATTTTATTTTCCACAGCAATTAAATAAAAAACAATTGAAGTAAGATTGCAAAATGCAGACCACCTTCTTTGTTGTAGCTCTTAGATATGAATTAAACCAGATTGCTTAGCTAATAAGTACTACCAGTCTCTGCTCACCACAGAAAAAGCATATTCCTCTGGTTAATATTATACTGCTAATACTTTTTCCACAGATTAACTCATAATAGTCATAAGCTAGTCCTTGGATTTTGTTTATTTTTACATTAATACTGATCCTCTACCTTTGATAAGATCTCTTACGTTTCCTAAACTGGAACAATTGCATTTTCCCCTGATAAGTTATACTCACTGCTGAACATTGTTGACTCACATTTTCGCATCTCGGTGGTTCAGAATAGAAAATAAATAGAAAATTCTGGAAGTGTTCAGTATTGTATTTCCTGCATTTTCTGGTTTATTTTAAATTTCCAGTTTTTTTCTTCAGTATCAGAATTTCCTAGCTTGTGATCAAATAAACAGTGCAGCATTTAACATCTAAATACTCTGTAAATGAAATTTGTGTAATATTGATAAAAATCATGGGAAATATTCAAATAATAAACTTGGTTCCATAAATACATTTTGTCATTGAACAAAAGTGCTGACATCTTTGCTTGTTCATAATTATAACTGCAAATCTAATGAGAACTGCTTTGAGAATTTGTAATTAGTTTCTTGACGTCCTTGAATCATTAACAACTATTTTGCACATTTGTCATTATGATGCAATTTGTCAGAAGAATAGGCAATATTACTCAGTTTTGTTTTGACTTTCATTTTAATTAAAACATGTTCACAAGGCTATTTATAAAATTAAAAGAACACTTTTTCTTTTCTGAATTATATGAAGAAAATATTCTTTCAGTATTTGTTGTGTGATCTTGTTGATCAACATTATTTTTAATTCAATGCAAAATAATTATTAAAGGATTACCCTTGTACTTACTGGATGTGACAAAGAAATAGCTTAGTAGAAAAGTTTGACTTGAAATATATAATGATGTTTAAAATTGTGCAGCTCCAAGAACCAAATTTATATTATTTTTTAAGAATGCATAAACTGACAGGTGATATTTTGTCAGGTTATGAAATTTACTTTTAATAACACAACCATTATTCAATGTACAGAAAGGATTATGAAGTATACCTAAACTTCCATCTCTGAAAACAGATGCTATAGTTATAAGCTAATTATAAGATGTTTAAATGATAGTCATAGGGTACTAAAGCCCACCTAGTCCATGCCGAACTATTAATCTACATAGTCCCATCGACCTTCACCCTGACCATAGCACTCCATTCTCCTTTCATCCATGTATCTATCCAAATTTATTTTAAATGTTGTAAGCAAACTCACATCCAGCCCTTCTGCTCGCAGCCCATTTCACACTCTCACTACCCCGTGTGAATGTTTCTTGTCCCGCTTGCTAAACAATTCACCTTTCACCCTTAACCCATGACTTCTAGTTCTAGTCTTACCCAACCTTGGTGAAAAAAGTCTGCTTGCATTTGCCCTATCTGTGCCCCTCATAACTTTGTATACCTCTATCAAATCTCCCCTCATTCTCCTCTCTGGGGAATAAAGTCTTAACCTATTCAACCTTTCCCTCTAACTCAAGTTCTCAAGTCCTGGCAACACTCCTGTAAATGTTCTCTGCACTCTTTCAATCTTATTAACATTTTTCCTCTAGGTAAGTGACCAAAACTGAACACAACACTCCCAATTAGGCCTCACACAATCTTATGTGACTTCAGTGAAAACTTCTGAATGCCTTAAGTCCACATAGAGCAAATCACTCAGGTAAGGAGGCAGTTAACTTGTGCCTTCATTACATTCTTCAACATTTGGACACCCCCAACACCTATGTAAGGATTTTGTTTGTGAATTTTAGCTCCTTCAACATCATTGTTCCGGAGTTGATCCACAGCAAGCTAATACAACTAGCTGTACCCTACAGTATCTTTCAGTGGATTATGACAAGAAGGATGTGGATTCTATAAAAAGTGTGCAGAGGAGATTTACAAGGATGTTGCCTGGATTGGAGAGCATGCCTTATGAGAATAGGCTGAGTGGACTTGGCCTTTTCTCCTTGGAGTGATGAATGATAGGATGTGACCTGATAGAAGTGTATAAGATGATGAGAGGTATTGATCGTGTGGATAGATAGAGTCTTTTTCCCAGGGCTGAAATGACTAACACGAGAGGGCATAGTTCTAAGGTGCTTGAAAGTAGATACAGAGGGGATGTCAGGGGTAAGTTTTTCACACAGAGGGTGGTGGGTGCATGGAATGCACTGCTGGTGACAGTGGTAGAGGCAGATACTATCGGGTCTTTTAAGAAACTCTTAGATAGGTACATGGAGCTTAGAAAAATTAAAGGGCTATGTGGTAGGTTAACTCTGGGCAGGTTCTAGTATAGGTTACATGGTCAGCACGATATTGTGGGCCAATGGGCCTATAATGTGCTGTAGATTTCTATGTTCTATGAATTTCCTGACAGGAAAGAAGCAGTCTGTACAGCTGGCCTCCAGTTTGTCTGATCCAATATCTATAAGCACAGGCTCTCCCCAGGGCTGTGTTCTTTCACTCCTCCTGTTCTCACTTTATACAGATGACTGTACCTCCACAGATAAATCCATTAAAATCCTGAAGTTTGTGGATGACATGACTGTAGCTGGTCTCATTTGTAATAATGATGTGATCTGCTATCCAACAGAGGTAGATCGTCTTGCAACATGGTGTGTTCATAATAACTTGCAGCTTCATGTTATCAGGACAGTGAAAATGAGAATTGTCTTCCACTGACAACTTCCTACCTGCACCCCCTTGGAAATTAATGGTCAGGCTGTGTCTGTGGTTGAGTCATTTAGATTCCTGGGGACTACTATTACTAATACATTGATGTGGGATAAGCATGTTATACTCATCACTAGCAAAACTCAGAAGACATTGTTCTTCATACGTCAGCTCCCTGATGAGTTTCTACTCAGACATCATTTACAGCATTGTGAACTCTGCCATCACTGTTTGGTTCCCTGCTGCCTTTTCCCTCTCCAAGTATAGGTTACAGCAAGTGGTTCACACAGTGCAGAAAATTATTGACTGCCAGCTATCAATATTAAAAGTCCTGTTCATCACCAGAGTGAAAAGAACTGAAAAAAAAAACTACTGATTCCACCCACTCCAGCAGTCACCTATTCATTAATTGCCATCGGGGGACACTATAAGTCCATCACTACCAGGATTACATGTCATCTCCAAAACTTCTTTCCTGTAGCTATCCAGGTTCTCAACAAAACTCGCTCAGGTGTAATACCCTTACTGCCACTACACACCATCTGTTAAATGGTCTTTCCTGGTCGCCTTGTTCTTTGATAATTATTTAGTCCGTTCATATGTTCATATTTATTTAAGTTTGGTTACTGACTTTTGGACGTGTGACAGTTCTGCTAATTATAGATAGTTCGTGGCTGTTTGCATTATTGTTTTGTAAATTGTTGGTTGAGCTAAGGTGTTATGGTATTGTCCAGTGTTTTATGCTTAGCATCAAACCAAATTCAGTTCCGTTTCAGACTAACTAAAGTGATTCTGAACATGGCATCCCAACTACTGTACTCGTGACTTTGATTATTGAAGGCCAATGTGCCAAAAACTCTCCTTACATCCTTATCTACCTCAGATTCTATTTTCAAGGAATTATGTATCTGTATTCCCAGATCCCCCTGTTCTACCAGAATCCTCAGTGTTCTTCTGCTCATCATGTATGTCCTACCCTGGTTTGTTCTCCGAGTGCAACACCTCACACTAATCTTCATTAAATTCCATCTGCCATTTTTCAGCCTATTTTCCCCGCTGCAGGCCATAATAGCCTTCTTCGCTGTCCACTGCCCCACCTATCTTGATGTCATCCACAAATTTGCTGATCCAGTTTACTACATTATCACCCAGATTCGGTGATATAGATGACAGACAACAATGGACCCAGCACCGATCCCTACGGCACACCATCAGTCACAGGCTTCCAGTCAGAGAGGCAACCATCCACCAACTCTCCTAGGCCTCTCCTGTGAAGCCAATGTCTAATCTAATTTACTACCTCATCCTGATTGCCAAGCAACTGAACCTTCCTGAACAACCTCCTATGCAAGACCTTGCTAAAGTATATGCAAAGTAACAGCAGAAACAAAAATCCACATCCTATTGTGGGACAACAAAGGTATTACAATGTGATCAGAATTCAGGCAATTTATGACAAAATCATTTTACAAATGTCAATTAAAATGATTAAAATGTTTGCTTGAAATAAGTAGATAAATGCCAACTATGAAGCTCTGATAGGAAATTCAAAAATCAAAAGAAACTGGATTAAAATTCATCCACGTACAGGGCTGAAAACTGTAAGCCACTCCCTGAATAGCTGCAGGAAAATCCCATTTCAACTTGGAAAGCTGACCGACTGACAACTTTTGTTTAAACCAAGAAGCATATGTAAATTCAACATGGTTCAAGCGAGATGCAGCTCAAAAACAAATGGGTTTAACAGAATTGCATGAAATAAAAAGCAACTCTATTAATTAAAGAACAAAAGTGTTACTTTTAGTTACTACACCATCATTAAATCTGCAACTGGCACTGAAGTCAACACAATTATATTATGTAATGGATAAGACACCTAAAAACATCAAAAGTGTCATTCATAAAATCTGAAAGCCAAAATTATGCAAGATACTGTCACAGAATTTGTGGTCAGAGGTGAAACACATAATCTCATTAAAATAATTACATTTGCCCTGTATGGATCTAGTGAGGTCAACCGATTTAAAAATGTTAACTCCGAATGTTACTCGCTCTAACACACCCATTCCTTGATCTGTACATGGGCAGGAGGTCACACAAGGTCAATTCTTCATAGCAATGTACTTCATACAAGGTAGAATATCAAAGACCATTCAGCAGAACAGAGCCCCAACACACTCCATGCTTTATATGGGTGTTGCAGTTTGTTAAAAATCAAAGATATCTGGAACAGTGCTTACACTCATCTTTCAAAACAAAAAAAAAGATTCAAATTGTAAAGAATCTGCATGCAAGGTAATGGGAATTAGGGAGATTTAAAACCTAACCCTAATTGAAACTGCTCAGGTGAGGTCTAAATCCTTCTTGTGTGAGCATAATACAAAAATAGTTCAGAATATGCAGGCAGCAGTGACAACTAAGAGCTCTTTGCTGATATCAGAGAATGCTCCACGAAAGATCTATTGATATTTGCTGCATGATGCTGCAATCTTTCAATGACAGCACAGTGAGACTTGAATTCAATATGATTCCTTATACCCAGTAACTGGGATGTTATCAAGCCTATTGAGCAGTCAAATACAGACCATGTGAGAACTTCCAGATAACCTTTTAAACCTTAAGTTTGGAACCTTGACACAATTAAATGAAATTAACATTACAGAAGCCCAGGATACCATGATCTGTTTAACTGACTCTGCTCCAATTCTGGTACTCACTTTAAAATTACTGTAAAGTTCATTATGAAACATGTAATACTTAAATTGTGTAAGTGAAAAATATATTACCACCCAGAAAGACTGCCTGTTCAACACTACCGAAGTCTTGATCATGTTGATTATTGCAGCATAAACACTCACACTTACTGTAACACTTTAGGAAAAGCTTCGACCTACCTCTCCACCATTAGATTTCTGAATAGACAATGAACCCATGTGATATTTGTTTTCTTTTTTTAAACTGTCTTTTTGCACTACTTATTTTTAAAATGTATTTCTTACTGTAATTTATAGATTTTTTATTATTTATTGAAATATACTGCTGCTACAAAAGAACAAATTTCATGACATATGAAATTACGTTAAATCTGATTCTGACTCTTGTGGTTTACATTAGTTGCCTGGAAGTTTGTGTTGTACAACTGGGAACCGTTTCTCCAAAAAGCAAAGCAAGATATCAATATTTCTTATCACAGAGAAAATACACCAAGACACCTCCAAACTTGAGAATGCTTGTTCCCCTGATGCAATTGTGTTTTGACTGAGTGGAATCTAGACTATGTTATTTTGGGAGAGCCTATCATTGGTTATTTATGGTCCAGACCTCTGGAAAACTGGGTCACGTCAGCCAAATCAGTAATTCACCTCTATCATTCAGATCCCACATTGCATTAGCTACTTCGAAGACAGCTCAAAAAATTCAAAGTTCAAAGTTAATTTATTATCAAAGTACAAATATGTCACCATATACAACCCTGAGATCCATCTTGTGCAGCCATTCATAATAAATGCAAGATGATCAATAGAATCAATGAAAGACCACCACTAACAGGATGGACAAACAATGTAAAAAAGACACACTGTGAAAATATAAAAAGAAAGAAATAATAATAATAAATAAACAATAAATAGAGAACATTAGATGAAGAGTCCCTGAAGGCGAGTCTAGCTTGTGGAAACAGTTCACCGTTGTGGTGAGTGAAATTATCCCATCTGGTTCAAGAGGCTGATGGTTGAAAGGTAGTAACTGTTCCTGAACCCAAGGCTCATGTACCTTCTTCCTGATGGCAGAAGTGAGAAGATAACATGGTCTGGATGATAAGGGTCCTTGTTGATGGGTACTTACTTCAACTAACAGTGTTACATGTAGTTGTGCTCACTGATGGAGAGGGCCTTACCTGTGATGGATTTGGCTGTATCCATTACTTTTTGCAGCTTTCTGTTCAAGGGTGTCGGTGTTTCCATACCAGGCTACGATTCAGCCAGCCAATATACTCTCCACTGCACATCTACAGAAGTTTGGCAAACTTTTAGATGACATGCTGAATCTTCGCTAACTTCTAAGAAAGTAGAGGCACTCCTAACCCAGCCCTTACCACAGACCACTGGCCCCCCATTATCCCTGCTGCCAAGTACGAGTCCTTCATCTGTTGTCTCAACTACATTGATCTGAATAGTCCTGATTTTTCTCCCTCCACCGCCCAAAATGACAAATGTTGGCTCCAATTCTTTACCACCCATTCCAACAAACGCACAAGCAACATCCTTAATCCATTTTACTACCTTCTGATCTCTGGTGCTTTGATGCACGCCAATCACCCCAGTTCTAGGTATAATGGAATTCTTTCAAACCCTGCCATGGAAAGTAGTATCAGGTGACACTTTCCCAATGCTGAAAATGTGAAACACCTGGACAGGTTCCTGTCCGAGAACATGGTCTTCAATGAATGGTTATTGCTGCACACTTCCACACCCACTAGTGTGCACTACAATTTCTAAGTTTAAGCAGGCAAAGTCTGAAAATAATTAGTCAAACATCCATTATTCAGATTAATAAGGCTAACAATGTCAATAGCTGGGCCACTGATACTGACGTGGCCTCTTAACATACTGTTGTAATGCAAACAAAGTCACCAGAAAGACACTGAAGCTAGCAAGTGTTTTATTCAACAAGCAGGAGGCATCATTTTGAGACCCTCTTGGAGGAAGAGGCCTCCTGACCCAATATTATATGACATTTTTACATGCTAAAGATCAAAGGTAATAGCAGGACAATTCTATAGTTAATATGTATCTACAATGCTTCCTTTGAATTACAAATGGTTTTCACACATCTCCTTCTTCACATTCACACTGCAGACACCCAAAATGAATGCTAATCCGCATTGTCTGGTGTGTATTCAACTCCAGTCCACAGCTCCAAGAAAACTATTGTTCAGGGTTGCATTTTAAATTCAATCTATAATGCACCTTCACATATGAAGCTTGGTTGCTGGTGAAATTATTATTTGCTATATACCCTAACGCCAGGGTACACCCTATCAATATCAAGCACCTCCAAGTGGTGACTGGGGGGGGGGGGGGGGGGGGGGAGGTCTCAGCTTTGAAAATCAAAAACTATTAACCTGACCGAATTCCTATCAGAAGCAGGGAGTTCAAAATGGTCCTTGATCCATTACAGAGACAATATGTACACTCACACATAAACAGCTCACAATTCCAATTTTTTCAGCCATTTCTTAAACTTTAGGTAAAATGCTGAACTCTCAGTTTGCTAAACGATGATGAAAAATCCACTGACTAGAATAAAATTTCCACTCATTCAATGTGTGTTGTTATTTTCATAACAAAAGAAGGTTACTATAGCTGTGGACAGAGAAGACAGGGTGTTGAGGATTGTTAAAAGCAGCTGCCAAGTCCACCGACAAAGCTTTCTGTGCACCAACAGCTGTTCACTGATACCCAGTGTGCATGTTGTTACTATAAAATATTGGGGAAGCTCCTTTATTCTCTTTTCACCGAAGCCCTAACCTTCTACAATGCGATCACCGCTGATTAAAATTGGTGGTAGTTAATACGAAAACATATGTATTCTTCAGGGTAAGAAGAAATCATTAAGACCTCCACTTAATCTTTCCTACAATGTGACCTAAGCTTCACTGGGTTTGCTCATACAATGTTAACGAGCAACACACACAAAATGCTGGTGGAACACAGCAGGCCAGGCAGCATCTATAGGGAGAAGCACTATTGACTTTTCGGGCCGAGACCTTTCATCTGGACTAACTGAAAGGAAAGATAGCAAGAGATTTAAAAGTAGGCGGGGGAGGGGAAAATGCAAAATGATAGGAGAAGACCGAAGGGGGTGGGGTGAAGCTGAGAGCCGGAAAGGTGATTGGCAAAAGGGATACAGAGCTGGAGAAGGGAAAGGATCATGGGACGGGAGGCCTAGAGAGAAAGAAAGGGGGAGGGGAGCACCAGAGGGAGATATAGAACAGGCAGAGTGATAGGCAGAGAGAGAGAGAGAGAAAAAAAGAGGGGGGAAACAACTAAATATATCAGGGATGGGGTAAGAAGGGGAGGAGGGGCATTAATGGAAGTTAGAGAAGTCGATGTTCATGCCATCAGGTTGGAGGCTACCCAGCTGGTATATAAGGTAGCTTAGAGTGTGGCTTCATCTTGACAGTAGAGGAGGCCATGGATAGACATATCAGAATGGGAATGGGATGTGGAATTAAAATGCGTGGCCTCTGGGAGATCCTGCTTTCTCTAGCGGACAGAGCGTAGTTTATGTGACATACATTTTTCCATGTCCCGTTAAGTCACTTGCAAGAAGATTCCGATCCACCCAACACAATGCTGAATTTAATATGGGACAATACCATACCTCTGGTCTGAGCAGAATGACAAAAAAAAAATCCAAATTCTGAACTTGAACTCAGAGTAGCTCCAAAGTAACTAAAATGAAGCCAGTTCATTCCATCTGTGCAGTGAATAATGCATTAGCTGAAGGACAGAACAGCTACCTGATTTGAACTGCATTAGAACTGGCAAACCTGATTAAAGCACCAACAGCATCCTCCCACCATCCAAAAACACTGGGAACAGAGAGAAGAGGAACCAACCTCCTCCCTGATGCAATTCCACACCCATCATTGACAAGACAGACTTGTAGAATAAAGCAAGGGTAAATGGAGTAGTCTGAGAGAAAATAGCAGGATGGAAAGCAACCAATTTTTCTTCCAAGATGTAATTCCGTGAATACAATGACTTTGGAAGAATCCTGAAGAGATAGCAACTTTGGGTTTATAGTAATATTTGGAGCTGTAAGCAGTCAAATTGAATCACCTAACATAATCTCATAATCCAAGATCTTTCCACTCACTGCCTTTTCATCTCATCTGGCTTTGGCTCTTAGACTGTGGACACCAATTAACATTGCATATCAGCACAAAACATAGTCAACTCATTTGGACTTTCAAATACCTTGGACAATTGCTGAGGAGCTCATATTTTATCTGGTTCTATCTTTATGTTAGTTTCAAGAGTGGTTGAGAGGTTGTATTAGTAATTTTTCACTGACGGGAATGAAGATTACAAACAGCGAGTCTGGCATGCCCTTTGAAATTGCAGGTCTTGGTGTCAATCATAACAATTTCTCAGAATGTGGTAGATAGTGGTGTAAGATGACAGCTGGAGTCGACTATATATCACGACTCATCAGCTATCAGTGATGCTTTTGGGAAAAAGAATGGCCTCCAGGGTTTAGGCTTTACTCATATGCATTGAGTTCAGACAGAAATATCGACAGAGGGAAGTTGAAGTACCAGATATGTGATTATAGTTATATGATAAAGCAATTCTTGTAAATGAAAGAGGTCAGATTGCCTAGATGGCCAACTGGTAGCCACATAGAAATCGCCCTGCAAGTCATAGACTATTCCATACTTTTGCACATCAGGGGAGCAATAGAAAACATACCAGAATGCTCATGTCACAGCTAAGAGTGGAAATGTTCATAATTTATTGATAAGCTCTGTATCTAGCCTCTCACCTTAATATCAGCTGCAGTTAGAGCTTCAAGCTTTGTCATGGCCTTATTAAGCTTATTGTCTGCCCACACTGCCCTTTCTCTTCAGTTATAATACTTCACACTGCTTTCTGTTATTGCTTTTCCTTTGCAGCACCTCAACAATGTATGGATGTGACAAAATGATCTGCATGAATGGCTTGCAAAATAATTTTTTCCACTGTACCTCTATGTATGTGACAATAATAAACCAATTTACCCATTTCTTTGAAGAGTCATTTAGCCTGATTTAAAAGTAAAACACATAATATTAATTGGTTTGATTTGTTTACATATGTTCAATGTGATTTTTAATGAATTCATTTAATATATTTTAATTATTTAAATTTTTTCACTGGTTTCCAAGTGCATCTAACCATCAACAAAGTTTATAGAATGCTATCAGAAGGTTCACATACATAAAATGGCAAGCTTTAATGTGAAACATGGAAAACCTACAGCACAATACAGGCCCTTCGGCCCACAAAACTGTGCAGAACACCGTCCCTACCTTACAACTACCTAGGCTTTACCCATAGCCCTCTATTTTTCTAAGCTCCATGTACCTATCCAGGAGTCTCTTAAAAGACTATCGTTTCTGCCTCCACCACCACCGCCGGCAGCCCATTCCAAGCACTCATCACTCTCTGCGTAAAAAACTTACCCCTGACATCTCCTCTCTACCTACTCCCCAGCACCTTAAACCTGTGACCTCATGTGGCGACCATTTCACCCCTGGGGAAAACCTCTGACTATCCACACGATCAATGCCTCTCATTATCTTGTACACCTCTAACAGGGCACCTCCCATCCTCCGTCACTTCAGGGAGAAAAAGCCAAGTTCACTCAACCCATTCTCATAAGGCATGCTCCCCAATCCAGGCAACATCCTTGTAAATCTCCTCTGCACCCTTTCTATAGTGTCCACGTCCTTCCTGTAGTGAGATGACCAGAACTGAGCACAGTACTCCAAGTAGGGTCTGACCAGGGTCCTATATAGCTGCAACATTACCTCTCGGCTCTTAAACTCAATCTTACGGTTGAAGAAGTCCAATGCATTGTATGCCTTCTTAACCACAGTGTCAACCTGCACAGCTGCTTTGAGTATCCTATGAACTCGGACACCAAGATCCCTCTGATCCTCCACACTGCCAAGAGTCTTACCATTAATACTATATTCTGCAATCATATTTGACCTACCAAAATGAACCACTTCACACTTATCTGGGTTGAACTCCATCTGCCACTTCTCAGCCCAGTTTTGTATCCTATCGATGTCCCACTGTAACCTCTGATACCCTCCACACTATCCACAACACTTCCAACCTTTGTGTCATCAGCAAATTTACTAACCCATCCCTCATCCAGGTCATTTATAAAAATCACAAAGAGTAGGGGTCCCAGAACAGATCCCTAAGGCACACCACTGGTCACCGGCCGCCATGCACAATAAGACCCATCTACAACATTTGTGAACTCTTGGGAAAGGCAAACACAGTGCTTGGGATGGGCCGAGTTCTGTTCAGTCACAGAATCAGAGAAAGGTTGCAACAGAACAGGAAACCATTCTGCCCATTGTGCTCCATGAGCCAATGATGACAGTGAAATCAGGCTTATTATTTGTCTTTTTTATGCGACAAATACTAATGTGAAATTTGCAAGGCTTACTCCTGCATTAACCATAACTTTAAGGAATGAGCCTCAGGTTCCTTGATACCATGGAGTGAAAACCATCATTGCTGTTTCACGTGAGTTTACAAGTCTCAGCTTGAAGTTATCACAAATGACTGCATTATTTTCTCCCAGAAGGCATTTAGCTTAATGAAGGTACCAAAAAGAAAACTGACAGGGAAGTGTGGAACAAGTGACTGGTCACCCATCTCGTTATTAGAAGTTACAAATTGATTCTACTTATTGCATTCATATACTTTTCTCTATTTTAATTATACATTTATATATGTACTTCCTTTGTTTGCCATCACCAATTTCCATAAAATAAAGAAAAACAGAAAACCTAGAGATTAATAACTTTCAATAGAAGCAGGAGGTCAGCTATGAGCACAAATAGAAGACTGATTGACTAACAGGCAGCAGAGAATAGGCTAAATGAATCTTTTCATATTTGGCAAGTTGCACTGGTTTGTGTGCCTCAACATTTTGCAGTACAAGAATAAATGACTTGAATGGAAACATCAAAGGCGTGGTTGCTATTTTTTTTCTGATGAAACAAGAAATAGGTAGGAAAATAACCTGTGAGCAGTATATAGGGATGTTTCAAAGATAGATTAAATGTTTGTGAAGATCTGTCAGATGGAATTTGAGCGCACGACCACACATCCAAGTACTCAGATTGCCAAGTTCATGAATGACATGACAGTGGAATGGCTCAACACCAACAAAGATCAGTCAGAGACAAGGTGGACGAGCTTAAAGCCTGGTCCCGGGCAAATATCACCTTCCTTAATGTCAACAAACAAAAGAGATGGTTATTGACTTCAGGAAATCTTGCACCACACATACACTCCTCTTTACATCATTGTGCACAGCAACTGTGAGCAGTTTCAAACTCCTGGGAGTCCGCAACTCACACAACCCATCATGGTCGCAGAACACATTCTACACAATGTGAAAAGCTCATCACTGCCTCTGGGTTCTGAGGGTGCTGAAGAGAGCTGGATGGTGCACATCTGTACTCATTTCCTTCTACAGATGCTCAGTAGTTGCATCACTGTGTAGCACAGAAACGGCACTGCAGCAGGAAGGCCCTACAATACGTTGTTAAAACTGCCTCACTGGCACCAGCCTACCCACCATCATGGATATAAACACACACACAGAAAGGTGCCGGAAAAGAGCCAGTGACATCATAAAGGATACAGGCCACCCTCCACATGGACTGTTTGATCCACTCCCATGCACTCCAAGATCACCAGTCTGAAAGCCACTTGCTTTCCACAAGCAGTAAAGTCAATCAACACCTTGACCCACTAACCCACCAACCCACACACCGGACCACTATGATTTTAATTACTTCCTGTCCATCATCTTTTAAACAGCCACTCCTATTTCTATCATTACTTTATGAACAGACAGTCAATCTATGTATAAAAGCTATTTTATGTATTTATATTTATTATGTTTGCTTTTTATTATTATTGTGTTCTTTATTTTTTTGTGCTGCATGAAATCTGGATCAACATTTGTTTTGTTTTCCTATACACTTGTGTACTGATAATCTTAAATAATCTTGAACCTTCAATCTTAAAAGGAAAAGAAGTGAAAACTTTTGTCACAAAAAGTAACAAGGAAACACGATCCAAGTTGCAAGATTACAAAACTCAATGATGTATATCCGTACATGATTCCCAAAAGACTACGGTAGTGTACGGGCACAGAAAGGGTCATCTGGCAGAATATTGGTGTTTATTGCAAGGGGAATTGAGTACAAATGCAGGGAAATTATCTTTCAGTTATACAGGGCAATGGCGTGCACTGAACTCATTTATGGAAGGATGCTAAAGCACTGGAAACCAGTTCAGATTTTTGCTCGAGTAACGAAAATCAAAATTAACAGATGCTGGAAATCCAAGATGAAAACAGAAAATTCTGGTAAAAATGAGAAATCTTTTATTCTCATTCTTCCTTTGCACCTGCTGTGCGACTCATTCTCTTGCTTGCCCAGATCTGCTGAAGTGTCTTTAACCTGGGTGGGAATTCTATTTCTCCTTCCACAAATGCTTACTGACCTGCTAAGTGTTACTAGCATATTCTGTTTCCATTGTTCAGCCAATGCCTGAAGAGATAAGGAGTCTTGGTTGAAAAAAGTTGATGGGCTAGCCTCGTATCAACTGGCATTGAAAGGAGTGAAAGGAGACTTGATTACAAAACATAAAGCAGTTAGAAGTCTCCTGTGGGAGAATTTAGAACTGGGAGAAGAGGCACACTGTTTAAAAATTAAGGGGTCATTCATCCTTGAATCTTTGGAAATGTGCTAGGCGTAAAATATTTTAGTATTTTTAAGACTGACGTAGGCAAAGTGATGATCTTGATAAGTGAAAGGATGGAATATTACTGAAGGTAGACTAGACTGCAGAGCTGAGGTAATAATTAGATTAGCCACAATCTTATTTACACATTTATACATTTTCATTCTAATTCATAATGTTCACATATGTTCATAAACCTGTTAACATTATGAAATATCACTTATTTAAATTAAATACTTAACATAAATGACCAGCACATTAAGGCAACTCAGAATTCCAGCAGATGAAAATGTATTAAAATTGGTTTATTATTGTCACGTATCGAAAAGTTTGCCTTGCATACTGTTCATATAGACCAAATCACGTTACAGTGCATTGAGGTCGTACAAGGAAAAACAATAACATAATGCAGAATAAAGTGTAACAGCTACAGAGAAAGTGCAGTGCAGGAAGACAATAAGATGCAAGGTCATAACAAAGTCAAGAATCAATCTTATCGTACTGAGGAGCCATTCAATAGTCTTATAACAGTGGGAATGAAATTGTCCTTGAGCTTGGTGATGTGCTTTCAGGCTTTAGTATCTTCTGCTCTGATGAAAAAGGATAATTTTGATTTGTGTGTGGAATCACAGTATCGTTACAGCACAGAAAATAGGCCATTTGCCAGATGTGTCTTTGTCAACATTATGCTAAAGCATTCCCCTGCCACTCACAACGGCGTTGCAGCTTGTTTCCTTTCAGAAACTCATCTAGCTCTCCTGTGAATGCTACAATTGATCTACTTCCACTGCCAGCCTGCCACTGCATTCCAAATCCCAACCACGCACTGGGAAGATATTTTCTTCCATGTCACTTTTGATTTGTTTGCAAATTAAACTTCATGCCAGATCTCCTGGTTGTTGACCCTTCCACTAATGGGTTCAGTCTCTCTTTATCTATGGATTCTATATTTTGCAGTCAACCCTGTAAGCAAGATATACTTAACTAAAAATGCACAGGTGTTAAAGGGATATCGGTGTCTACACTATAAAGGAAATGGACTTTGAAATTTCACACAAAATTTGATTAAGTTTTATATTTCAGCATTCTGTGAGGTACCAAGGGGCTTCTTAGAGAAGCATTGGATGAGTGATTCATGCAATGGCAAAAACAGAATGGAATTGGAATTGAACTAAGTCATCCTCTGAATTCCAGTGTCATAACAAAACAAAATTTACTAGTCAACTCATTTACTAGAATGGAAGCCAAAACCTGCAGATACTGGTAATCCAAAATGACAACAAAAAAAATGGAAATACTGGAAGGAGTCAGCATGTTAATCTGCTTCTGTGAAGAGAAAAATGGATTTTTACTTAGGGGTCAGAGAAGGAAAATGATGCAAATTGAAACAGAATTGTCACATCTGTGGGGAAAACGACCATATGAAACAATGATTACCCAAAATATTAAATTCTATATAAAGTTTCGAGGGTTTCAGTTGTCATGACCTCAGCCCCCTCCTTCAAGAGAATCGCAAGATCGCTATTAATTCGGGTCGTGGACTCAGGAAATGAGAGACAATGCCACGGATTTGACCATTGTTCTTAGAGGCACCTGTGTGAATTGCAACTCTATAGTACGTGCCAGATATCAGGGACATGGACACCCTCGGGCAATGTGGTGTGGGGATGGCCTCACCCTACCTTGATTGACATTTACAAATCTTGCCAGCCATGATAAAAAGGAGACTGCTGGAGGCGGTACTCTAGCGACGCACTAGACGCCAACACAGATGCCTTGTGCAGGAAGGCACAGAGTCGACTGTACTTCCTTAGAAGGTTGGCGTCATTCAATGTCTGCAGTGAGATGCTGAAGATGTTCTATAGGTCAGTTGTTGAGAGCGCCCTCTTCTTTGTGGTGGCGTGTTGGGGAGGAAGCATTAAGAAGAAGGACGCCTCACGTCTTAATAAGCTGGTAAGGAAGGCGGGCTCTGTCGTGGGCAAAGTACTGGAGAGTTTAACATCGGTAGCTGAGCGAAGGGCGCTGAGTAGGCTACGGTCAATTATGGAAAACCCTGAACATCCTCTACATAGCACCATCCAGAGACAGAGAAACAGTTTCAGCGACAGGTTACTGTCGATGCAATGCTCCTCAGACAGGATGAAGAGGTCAATACTCCCCAATGCCATTAGGCTTTACAATTCAACTGCCAGGACTTAAGAACTTTTTTAAAGCTATTATTAATGCTTTTTGAGTTAGTGATTTAGATGCATATCATATTATTACTGAGTTAAGTATTGTATGTAATGAGTTTTTGCTACAACAAGTGTATGGGACATTGGAAAAAAATGTTGAATTTCCCCATGGGGATGAATAAAGTATCTATCTATCTATCTATCCCTCTCGTAATAACGGGAAGCTGCTCGGAAGCCACGTGTGATTTGGATCCCCTAGCTAGGGAATCGAGTGGCTAATAAGTCCGAAAAGGATTTCGGACTGACAACGAGGAACTCCCGTTCTCGATCTCACACTTTGAGTCCAGAAGGCTGGCAAGTTTATTTTCTCTATCCAACCCGTGAACACGCAGCGGTCCCTCAAGCGGCAAAAAGCATCCATGAACTGGCGAGACTTTTATATTTCAATTGGACAAATCGTTCAACCCCTAGACAACGATAGAGCTCAGTTTTGATTGATTATTACTACACCTATGTTTTAGATTGAGTTTTGACGGTGTATATGATCTGAATGTTTTGTATTAACCATACGTTTCTGCCCCTTTATAAATAAAACGTTTGAAAATAGTAGCACCAGGCTCAGCGGACCCATCTATCTTTGCAGGTACATTACCCGGTTACTGGGGAATGTAACACAGTAAACCCTGGCAGAATTTGAGTTGTTGTTAGAACGTAGAAATCTACAACACATTACAGGCCCTTCAGTGCACAATGTTGTGCCGACCATGTAACCTACTCTAAAAACTGCCTAGAATTTCCCTACCAAATAGGCATCTGTTTTTCTAAGCTCCATGTACTTCTTTAAGAGTCTTTTAAAAGACCCTATTGTATCCGCCTCTACCACAATCACTGGCAGTGCATTCCATGCATCCACCAATCTCTGTGTGAAAAACCTACCTCTGACATCCCCTTGTACCTACTTCCAAGCACCTTAAAACTATGCTCCCTGTGTTAGCCATTTCGGTCCCAGGAAAAAGCCTTTGGCTATTGACACAATCAATACCCCTCATCATCTTATACACCTCTATCAGGTCACCTCCCATCCTCCGTCACTCCAAGGAGCAAAGGTTAAGTTCACTCAACCTATTTTCATAAGGCATGCTCCCCAATCCAGGCAACATCCTTGTAAATCTCCTCTGCACTCTCTCTAGAGTATCGATATTCTTTTTGTAGTGCGGTGACCAGAACTGAACACAGTACTCCAGGTGGGATCTTATATAACTGTAGCATTACCTCATGGCTCTTGAACTCAGTCTCATAGTTGATAAAGGCCAACACACCATACGCCTTCTTAACAACACTGTCAACCTGCGCAGCAGCTTTGAGTGTCCTATGGACATGAACCCCTTACTGATCCTCCACACTGACAAGAGTTTTACCATTAATATTACATTCTGTCCTCAAATTTGACCTACTGAAATGAACCACTTCACACTTATCTGGGTTGAACTCTATCTGCCACTTCTCAGCCCAGTTCTGCATCCTATCAATGTTGTGCTGTAATCTCTAACAACCCTCCAAGACCATCCACCAACACCCCCAACTTTTGTGTCATCAGCAAACTTCCGAACACAGCATTCTACTTCCTCACCCCGGTCATTTATAAAAATCACAATGAGGAGGAATCCCAGAACAGATCCCTGTGGAACACCACTGGTAACTGCCCTCCATAAGAGTATGACCCATCTACAACTACCTTTTGCCTTCTGTGGGCAAGTCAATTCTAGATCCACAAAGCAAGGTCTCCTTGATCCCATGCTTTATTACTTTCTGAATGAGGCTTGCATGGGGAACCTTATCAAATTCCTTACTGAAATCCATATACCCTACATCCACTGCTCTACCTTCATCAATATGTTTTGTTACATTTTCAAAGAATTCAATCAGCTTTGTAAGTCATGATCTGCCCTTGAAAAAGCCACACAGACTATCCCTAAGCAGATTATGTCTCTCCAAAAGCTTACCAAATCCATCATTAAAACCTAAGAGTTCCAAATGGGAGCATGAAGTGTCATCATATCAGTCATCCGTAGAGAGGAGAAAGCAGCAAGCCAAGGGACACAGCCATGACTGAAAAACGAGGTCTGTTCCACAGATCCCACAAACAGACAAATATAGTTCGGAATCATGCAGTGTCCAAAGGAGTCACCTTTGATTGGATTAAAGTGAGCAAAGCTAAATAAGTTGCACAAAGCAGTAAGCAATGCAGAGAAATGAAGGAAGGTTGCAATAGCTGGTTGCTCAAAATGTCGAGACTCCAGATCATCCCATTGTGGATAGAGGGCATTTTGTGTGAAAATGAGCCAGCTGCAAACAGGACCTGGGAATTGTCAAAGTGACAGAGGGCATCAGAGTTGCCATGGATATAAATAGTAACACACTGAGCAAGGGGAGAAAGGATAAATTCAAGGGAGAAGGAAATTAATTAATTGATACAAGACCAAACTGAAACAATGGGTTTACCCAAAGACTTTGTGACTGATTAACCTTAAGAGATCTTCCATTCACAGCTTGCAGTCTCCTAGACACCCCCCCTCCCACAACCTCCACAACTCACTTAATTCCTTCCCAGGATTCTCACCACCACCATTGTAGTACAACCATTGTTTCACTGTACTCTTGTTAATATAGAACGTATTTCTTTGTCCTTTAATACATAGTCAGCACAACTGAAACCATCTGATCTTGTTTATTATGCTTCTTCAGTTTACATACCTGAAATACCTGAATCACAAACATTCTTATGATATCTAAGCACTTTGTATTTCTGGTGTTATCTAGCTCTCTCCCATGGCAAGTCATTCTGTATCATAGAGAATGTATTTACAGTGGGAAATAATGTGTTTGGATTTAATAAAGCAAGAACTATCATAGCACCACCTTAGGGGATTCTTATAATGCAATTTCTCACAGATATAATAGTTCTTAAATGGAACTGAATTCATTGACCCACTCAGTATAAACCTGTAATAGTAACAAATGCTTTAAACTTGGATCAATATGAAATTATTAATATGGGAATAAAAAAATCAATAGAAATGCATCAAGCTAAATTGTAATATTGTATGTTCATCATCAGGAGATCCAGGAGTATTCATGGGTGAAAGAAACAGTACAAAGGCTACCTGAAGTTGTTTAAAAAAAGGCAAATGTGATGTTTATATGTTGTTCTCATTTGTATGGGATCAACATTTCAATCCAGAGAATAGTGTTATGTTGTATAAAGTATTAGTCAGAAGCTACCCATGCATTCTACCCAGCTCCCCAAATTATCTGTAAACTTCTGCTGAAAGTACAGTCCTGTGCAAAAGTCTTAGGCACCTGAGAATTTTAATATGGCTTCAGATGGTATAGCTTCCACTGAGCCCTGTTCTTAACATCAAAGAAGCTGTCTGGAATTAGCTGGAGAGACTAAAGCAAGTGAGACAGATGAAGTCTGCAGAAGAACTACGTCATGTTCTCCAAGATGCTTGGAACAACCCACCAGCCGATTTTCTGACAAAACTGCATGACAGTGTACCTGAGAACTGATGCAGTTTTAAGGGCAATGGGTGGTCACAGAAAATATTGATTTAATTTACTATAATTTTTTTATGTTTAATGCCCTTTACAGTTTATAATATTTAGAAATTTTGCATTTCATTATTTAAGTAATTTTGCATTAAAGGTTTCTTTTTACATAGACCCAAGACTTTTGCACACTACTGTATATTAGAATATACAGTAAAATGAGAATGCTCTGGCTCCTGAGAGCAAGAGAAACAATGATCAATGTCATACAGCATATTGGGAATTTATATTATAAAGCAAGTTTAAGAAAATCCAGAGGGCACTGAGCAATTGATTCATTGATATTTTATAGTCCAGGATATTGCAACTTACTTATCCAAAGAGTTACAACAGAGTTTACCTATTTAACCTCTGTTGCATAAAATGGCTCAGATAGCTTTGTTTTGCTAGATAAAAGACAGGGTGCCCGATATTGCGAAAAGACATGTTACTCATTATTAAGGAACAATAACAAACTCATTGAACTATTTCAGGCAATTATAACTATACATTAATTGCAAAATTGATGGACACACTGGACAGTGTTGAGATGAGTCTCAACAACATCAGACTGAATCTGGATTACCTGTTGCTTTAACTCCTCTCGTGATCAAGCACAGCTCTATACCAGCTTCATATTTCCGAATATTATTTTGTATGTTCATAAATGTATCTTTTACAGTATCTGTCTTATTCCATAACTTATAGAAGTAACAATAAATGATTCTTTAAAAATTGGTATTTAAAGAGCACAATATTCCTTGATTTAATAACATAATCTGATGATACATGTTCACATCTTATGTTTGTTTATTGGTTTAGTCAAATGACATTTCTGACAAGAAAATCACCAACAAGTTGCTTTATATGGGCCTTCTCTGGTAAGTGCTTTTCCATTCCTTGCATCAAAATGGAGCCATCAGTTGTTTACAGATATTAGCCATTATTTGAATGTTTTGCACAAGATGAGTTGTGAACTTGTTTGATGCTAAAGTTAAAAATTACTGACAGCTTTGTTCTGAACAAAGGGAATGCTGATTCCCATTGATTGTGAAATGTCAGATCTCACTTCTACAAATGAATTGAAATTATTTTAGTCAGCGTACATGAGATGTAAAAAATTACAGTGCTGTAAAAGGAAGTATCATTGTAATAGAGAGAATGTGATCTCTTAAGAAAACATGATTGACATCTGACAGTATTAAACCATTTATTTGCATTGACGTCCTTATTTTTTCTGGAGCAAAAAGATAACCATTTCTATACCTCTGTAGATGATGCATGACCCACAAGTTTCTGAGCAGTTTTTTTACCCTATTTTTTTAAACTTGTGAACCTCATTCGTTTTTATAACTTCCTCTTACATCCTCAAGCCTGAGTTGTTCTTCTAACTGAGTACTTTTCCCTCCCGAACTTCGACTCACTGAGTGACAAGTGGCCAAACCATTGGTGACTATTGTCATCTCTCAATGGGTAATTAACTTATTCCCAGCATGCTCAAGAAAATGAACACAGCAATGTTGTAGAGTTTGCAGTGGAGGAGACTCCTTACTAACGCATTTTTTCATTATAGGAAGGCAGACACTTGTATTCTCATTTTTTTCTACATCTAGCACTATTCCTAGCTGTAAACCATAACACAGACTGGAGGGGAAATGATAAGCAGCAATCTTTAGCTCGCTTATTTGTGGTAAATGACATCTGCTTCACTGAGTTAATAAACAATATTCTCTGAGAAGGTAGGCAATAACATTAATTCCTTCTGGATAGCAGCACCATAAGTGTAACATCAAGAAGTAGCAGAATACTCCTTCCAAAATAATATTGCATTCACTCTTGAAAGTTAATCTGCTAAAATTCAATATAATATCTGCCCAGACTGATATGATGTACAGATTTTTCCCATGTCTACTTACTCGGGAGATGGACATAGATTCTATAGAACCGAGGCAAAACAATAGCGAGATAATGGACATACACAGATTAAAGAAGAAGAAATTTACAATGATATTTCCAGGATATATGAGGCTGAGCTATAGGGAGAGGGGGAGATTTGATTGAGGTATACAAAATTAGAAAGGGAATAGATAGGTTAAATGCAAGCTGGCTTCCCCCCCCCCCCCCAAGACTGATTGAATGAGACTAGTACTAGAGGTCACAGCTCAATGGTGAAAGGTAAAGTATTTAAGAGAAAATCTAAGGGGGAATTTCTTCACTCAGAAGGTGGTGTGACTGTGCATTAAGCTGCCAGCGATGGCAAAATTTAAGAGAAGTTTGGATAATTAAATAGATGGGAGAGGTATGGAGGGCAATGGTCCAGATGCAGGTTGATAGGGATAAGCAGAATAGCAGTTCAACATGGACTGCATGGGCTGAAGTCCTACTTCAGTGCTGTGGTGCTCTATGACTCTAACAGTTGACAGAAATCTGCAAGAGCACTCTCGTTTACAGTTATTTCTTGGTAAATTTGTTGAAATAGTCAACGACCATTTGTAAACCTGACATGACTTTGATTATGATCTAATTTATGCCAAGCATTTATATTGCATTTGGGTGTAATTATTTGAAATGGTCAAAATAAATGAGATAAATATGTTCTTTTACTCCATTCATCTGCCTTTCATGTGTTTGAATAGTAATTCTCTGAAAGAGAAACACTTACAACAAAACTTGTAGAAAACCACTGAATGATCAGAAACTAATTTCTGCAATTAACAATACACATATGCAGATGAATTCTTTTTTTTTCTGATTTACTCCTACAAAGATTGCAAAATTTGGGCCATCAACATCTTCTGTACGACAGAAATTCAAAGTTATCTTTAACAGCTATCTTTTGCCTCTCACGAGTGGATCTTTATGTGAAACCCCAAAACGGAAGTGATAATAGATAACTCAACCTGTAAATTATGCAAGTGGGAAACACAAGCCTGGGCTAATTTTATTCAAAAAGGCCTGCCCGTGCTAATGGATATGCAGTGATCAACTGTTGTAAGAGCTAAGATCGTGTTACTCTGCAGATATTAGTAATCCAATGTGGCTCAGCTTTCCATGATAATATTAGGTAACATAGATAATCTTCTTCAATTTTACTAAACTTTCTGATTCTTCACAAATGTCTTAATATTTACAGAAATGATACCCTTCATTAAGTCAAATACTTGCAATATACCCATTACCTTGAGTAAGCCCCAAAGGGTACCTTTATTAAATGCGAACCGGACTATGACTTTTTTTGTTTCTTTCCCAGTCTTTCTGCATTCATGCAGTTATTTAACAAGGTAGATGTAGTTCTCTAAATCCATACACTGCTATCATCTCTCTGAAATACTTTGAATTAATCACAAGTTATTATCACACTTATGACTATAATGACAACATTTAAAAGCTATTGATCCTAATGGTAAGACTAATTCAAATTCTTTACATCATAGTTGGCCTATGAAAGTATTTTTCTCTCTACTTTTCACTTGCTAATTTGGACCTAAACAGAGAACTCTCAACAAAATTTACTGAGGCTAAAGTTAGTGAGCTTCAATTTACTCTCAGTCTGAAAATATCAATAGGAAATAACTTCATCTGAGAGGAAAGGAGAATTCAGTAGCAACTGCAATTCAGAAAGACAACGTGACACCACAGTAATTGAACAAAAGGCCTGTTAAGTACAAGCAGATTGTTCTTCTCTGCTATCTAGCTGCTCGTTTTTTCTGTTTTGAGGGAAGATCAGATCAGCCTGAATTTTTAAACATCCTGATAGGAATGAAACAGAATGAGAAATATGCACACCCAGAAGCAGCAACGTTCTTGTTTTTCCCTAGCCAAAGGAAAATTAAACACCTATGTGGTCCTGACTCCTGTTTCTACTGGCTGGGGTCTGCAGATTGCTCTCAATGGTACAGTTTTTACCTGTATGTTTAACAAATTCCCCAACAGCAACTGGTGAAAATGTAATATTGATGTCAGTCTAGTCAGAATCAGAAGTGAATGGGAGAATCCCCGTCACTATTTTTATATCAACCCAGAGAGCTGAAGGAGCCAATTTCGATAGAGAACTGTAAAGTAAAAAAGTAAGGAAAACATCACTGGCATGGGCCAGAATGAAAAGTCACAGCCTCACGATACTGGGTATGTAATTTTAATTGATTCAGGAGAAATACGTGGAGGCCAAGTGTGACATTGAACGGTGAAGGAAGACCAAAGAGTCAAATGGCCAACTTCTCCTCCTATTTTCTAGGTTTCTAAAACACATTCCAGCATGAAACTATAAAGACTAATTGTAGCGCTTTTAATATTTCAGCAAAACTTGAGTAATATTGTAAATATATTGATTGATTAAGCAGGTTTTGTCTGTTTATATAATTCATTATCAGTTACATGTAAGAAGTACATGAATGGCAAGTGAGAACCTCACTAAAGAAAAAACTAAATAGACAAAGCATGCCCCAGCTCCTGCGATTTTCTTTCGATTAGCTTCTGGAGTTACAAAACATAACACTGGCCTTAGTCAGTCACTTTTCTACAGACAACCTAAGCATGCAGCCATGAGTTCATAAACAGTAAGTATTAGGTGGCAATAATAAATTACAGAAAAGCAGATGTGGCTGGCTGCATCAGAAAGATAGATGCATTCGATTTCACAACGGATAACTGGGTGATGTATTTTGAACAAATTGAGCAGTACTTTGAAGCAAATGAAATAGCCCGTGAGAAATGAGGACCAGTATTGCTGATTTCAAAGGGTGGAAAAGCATAAATTTTGCTTAGTTGTTTAACTGCTCCAACCAAATCAGCCAAAATGAGCTTTGCTGATATCATGAATACAATACAGGAACAGTTAGAACCAAAACCATTACTGATTGAACCTAAAGAGTTATGCAGTAAGCAGAATCAAAAGGAAGGGGAGTCCATTTCAGCTTATGTGGCTGAATTGAAGAAATTGTCCGACCATTGTTAGTTCAGTGATGAGCTGAATGCTGCACTGAGAAATCATTTAGTTTGTGGACTCTGACAAGAAAGCATTTAAAAACAGCTCCTAACTGAAACACAATTCATATTTATATTTCACAATTCATATTTCAGAACAGCTGAAATAACTGTATCAATGGAAACAACAGCCAAAGACACAACTGAGTAGCAGTCAGGAATGAAAGTGTGCGTGAACAAAATTGCAATGTTTAAACAGAATCCTACTTGGCTGAACAATTTGTGTTGCCATTGTGGCAGGGGCTCAAATACATCAGATGAATGCATGATTAAGGGTAAAATATACAAAAAAATGCAATAAAGTAGGACACATCCAAAGAGCATGTGGTGTAGACAAAAATAAATGGACTACATAGGGAAGAGAAAAAGATACAAAAAGTCAAGTTTCCGTTTCAAAACGGGAACTAACCTGCATGCTGTTGATGAAAAATCTGATAATGATGAGAGTGACACAGGACTGAGTAACACTGAGATATAGAATGCAAACACTAACAAGCAAGCAATATGGCTTACACCTTAAGTGAACGGCAAATAAATAAAAATAGAATTGGGAACTGGTTCAGCTGTTTCAGTCATGCCGCAAAGTGAGTTTGAATGGCATTTGAAAGATGGTGAAACAAAACCTGCAGATTTCTAACTAAGAACCTATACTGGAGAAAAAGTAACACCTGGGGAACTGACATTTGACAAGGTGAAATACAACAACCCATTGAGCTTGTATGTGGTGAAAACAGGAGGGCCATAATTGTGGAGCATAACTGGCTGCGTCAAGTACAATTTGATTGGAGACCATCCATCACTTGAAAGTCACATCCCCCTTCAATACTGTATAGTCAACTGAAAGTTAGTTAAGAAAGGTACTGGATGAAGCCACAGCAGTGTTCAAGGATGGCATTGGAAAACTCATACAAAGCAAGGGTAAATTGGTGTTAAATGAAAATGCCACATTTAGAAAGCCTGAATGGTGATTAATAGTACCCTGATAACATAGCGAGTAAGCTAGATTGTATGGAGGCTGAAGGAATGCATTCAAGGTTGAGTGAAGCCCATGGGTTATATTCAACAAGTACCTGAAAGGGATTTATTATGATGCCACCACATCATTTGTGAGCACTTCACTAAAGAAAAACTAAGTAGATAAAACATATCCCAGCTCCTGGGTTTTTCATTTGATTATTTTCAGGAGTTACAAAACATAACAATAATCTTTCATTATTCTTTTCCCCCAAAAAGGGTCATAAACAATTTAATTTTGATTAATGTCATAAATTAATACAATTATGAAATGTTAGTTCACATTTTTGTGATTAATCTCAAGCACATTAAATAAAATCATTGGATTCTGCTGGCTTCAGTGGCTGGTACACTAGTAAAGAAAATGCAAGAAGATTTAAGGTGTGTGGTTGTACAAACACGGCAGCATCTAGCAGTCAGAGTGAATATATTACAACAGTTTGAAGAAATAGGCTGGGGGCATAAAAACAATTGAAACAACTTTTGCAACTTGGCAAATGTTAGGTAAGATTAGATAAGTCATATATCAGTGACAAATACCACTATCTCTCAATGCAGTGTACTACCTTTTACCATAGATCTAGATAGAACTGAATGAATTGCAGATATATGTAGTGTAACAATATTTACCCATTCTGCCCTTTTTCCCATGGGTTTGCATAACACAGGCAAACAGCCAACTAAAATTAATAATACACAGAAGGCAAGATCAGGGAGGAAAAGACCAAAGAGTGATACAATTAAGTCTGTTTTAACATATCATATGTTCTGCCATTGTTTTGCACTTATTAAACATAAAACAAACTAAATTTGTAACTTACCCACGTATGCCTAGAAAATTCCTTTAGCAGGTCATGCCTTTTGTGCCTTAATCAGTGCATCGATGAAAATGTCAACATGCCTGAATTTCCAAGTTATGATAGTGGAGCAGTGTTCAGGTCTATTTCTGTTGGGAATGTACATGTGAGCCCTGACATTCCTGCTTTTGAATGTATTGGAAGTTGTCAGTAGCAAAGCCGTTAAGCACCAGCTATCACATCGACCTCACAGAGCTGGTCTTGATTTAGTGGACACTCAAAATATGCCAAAAGCATGGCAACACTTGTGGCTGCCCCCAGCACAATCCACAGACTGTGTTGGTTGTTGACACAAATAAACACATTTCACTCTATATTTAGATGTGTTGGCGTACTTCTGACAAATAAAGCTAATCTGCATTTCTTCAGCATTCATATTCTTTCCCTCTATGCCTGGATAATAGACAAGTTTTATTAAACTTGTAGAGGGAAACATTCAGCCCCAGATTTCAGAAGTGACCAGATTTTATTGCTACCCTTTCATAGTTTAGGAACATTTTCACTTCTGAAGATTAGGTCATCTTGAGAGCTCAGTTCATTTTTCATGTATGGTCTGGGATAGGCTCAGCATCATGTTGTAACCCCTTTCAGCCTGCCTGAATCACAAGTTTCAGCAGATGCATCATTTCATCTTCTCCAGTAGTTCTATCAACCTACTACATCAATAGCTGAGTCATTAATGTCCCAGAGAGTTTCCTGTGCAATATCTAGTCAAAGCTATAATTCCCGTTACTATTTTGAATCTGAATGACAATCCTCTGCAGTGATCTCTACCAAACAGAAAAAAGAGGTTAAATATGAGTGCTGCTCATCCAGAATCAATCATTTATTGTGCCAAAGTCAATTCTTCACATATAGCACAATGTTCTTTCCTCTATCTACACCTGGAAAAACACCTCCAATTTACTTCAGAGGGCAATGGTTCTTCTTCATGTTCAAAGCCAATTTATTATCAAAGTACACATCTGTCACCACATTCAATTTCTTGTGGGCATACTCAATAAATCAACAGAATAGTAACTGTAATAGAATCAGTGAAAGACGACACCAATCTCGGCCTTCAACCAATATGCAAAAGGCAACAAACTGTGCAAATACAAAAATAAAGAATAATTTAAAAAATGGATTAAAATAAATAGAGTCCAGGCAAATCTATGGGTTGTGGGAATATTTCAATGATGAGGCATGAAGTTGAGTTAAGTTATCCACTTTGGTTCAAGAGCCTGATTTTTGGAGAGGTATAACTGCTTTTGAACCTGGTGGTTTGAACCCTGAGGCTCCTGTACCTTTTCCCTGATGGCAGCAGTGAGAAAAGGGACAGACCTGGGGGAGGGGTGGGGGTCTCTAAAGACTGATGCTGCTTTCCTGCAACAACGTTTCCTGTAGATGTGCTCAATGGTGGGGAGGGCTTTACCCATGATGTACTGGGCCATATCAACTACTTTTGTAGGATTTTCTGTTCAAGAGCATTGGTGTTTTCATACAAGGCTGTGATGCAGCCAATCAATGTACTCTCCACTACACATCTATAGAAGTTTGTCAAACCTCCATTGTCATCTCCTGGGTCAAAATTCTTTGCTTGCCACTTTAGTTCTTATAATATTTTACATGTCAGTATTTTCACAAACTTTTTCCTCTTTTTCCTTGATTGTGCCTGGTGCCACCAACTTCCAATTCATTGGATCATCCTTCATAATTTTGCTGAGTATTTCTAGAATTTTCTATTTTTACTTTGCTCACGGTGTTGTTCACAGAGCCAGTGTACTTACAATTGATTTCTTTCAAACAATCTTTATCATTTGTGTCTCCAAACACTGCTGCAGTACAAAACCTATGATCACATGGAACGTTGGAAACACCAGGAAATATGAACAACCATCGTCCACAGACCAATTGTTTATATACTGCAAATGTTACACACTTGTGCCCAATCTCAGAAACTGCAATTAAATCCATTGTACTACAAACGAACTTCCTGATGTCAGTGATAGAATAACCTATATTTATATAGCACAACTTACACAACTTCAAAATATCCAAAGCTCCTTAAATTGGTTGGCACCCATCGAAGGACAATGGGTGATGATCATTACAAGTCTGGGTAAAACTAGGTATGGTGTACTTTTTGTTGTAACATAGGAAACAGAGTAACTGAGTTCACTAAATTCCACAAAGAGAAATTAAATAATCAAATTTATTGGTTTCATCAGCCACATTTAATATAATGGGAGTGCATTTAGCCTCTTGAAGTAATTCCAACTAATTTAAGAACCTTTTCAGCACAAACCTATTCTCAATTAAAAGAAAAATGTTTTCATCAATATGCTTGAATGCCCTTTTAGCCTGCTGTCAATAACCAGACAGCTGCCTTGATTCTTCTAGCTAATGCATCAATAGCTGTAGGATGCAAAGCTGAATAGTAACAATTTTCTTAATAACATGCTGGGAAGTCTCAGAGGTTCTGAACACAATGGTGTGCCCGCCCAAGTAATAGATCGCAAAAGGCAGAAGTATGTTCATAAGCAACCCTGCAAAAATATTTACAACTAAACTATTGTATGAGAATAAATCAGTCACTTAAGATTTGCTCTCTGCGATCAATGTTTCATAAAATAATCGGCTAAATGTATCTTGCATAAATCGTTTTAATATGATTGTTTCTTTGTATAAATTTGATAAGGGTGATCAAGTGACTGGATAGTTTACACAAATACACATACATTTTTAATGCACATACCTAAATGTAGCTGTTTTGTGCAAACAATAATTTTCAGAAAACAGACCAGAGCACAAGTACACATGATTCTCCTGACAGCTTTGGGATGTGGAACTAAAGATTTTAGTCCAAGAGGGAAAACATTAGTACAGTACTCTGGCTGATGTTGAGATTGTTGATATTAGCGAGAGTCTTTTTACTATTGCTTTCAAGATTAGACAGGGAGAAACAAACAAAAAATCACCGAATATATGCATTCATGCTTGGTATCCAATATAGATGCCAATAAATACTTGATATTGCATCGGAGGGCAGAAAAATTCGTGGTAAGAGTTCCGCAGTAAGAAGAATAGAGATCAGCTTCTGAGGCTGCAAATGGGACTCCTGATTTGATTATTGCCACACATATGCAAGGATCAGGGATATCTCAGAGTGGCTCCAGAACATTCCTAAAAGGAAAGGTGAATTGTCAGTTCTTGTGGTGCATCTTGGAATTAACAACATAGCAACAAAGCAGGATGAGGTCCTAAAGCTGAATTTAGCAAGCTAGGAGATAAGTTAAAATGTACAGCCTCAAGGGTAATAATCTAAGTATTGCTACCTGTGCCACGTGCTAGTCAGAGGCAGAATAGCTGAATGGTTAGGATGAATATGTGGCTTGAGCAGTGATGTAGGAGGAAGAATAGCTAGGAAGTTATGGGAGATGGAGTAGTGCACTTAATTAAAGATGAGATCAGAGTGATAGTGAGAGACAATATAATACTTAAGGATCAGAATGATGAATCCATCTGAGTGGAGATTAGGAATAGTAAAGGAGGAAAATCACTGGTAAGAGATATCTATGTATTACTGAGTAAAAGCATTATAGAGGTGCAGGCAATAAACCAAGAAATATCTGATGCATATGAGAGTGGAACAGCAGTTGTCATGGATATGCAAACTTGCACATGGAATCAGCTTGGTCAAGGCGGTGTTGAGGAGATCTTCATAGAATGCATCTGTGATATTTTTCTTGTACAGCATGTTGCTGAACCTACAAGGGGGATATGTTATCTTAAATCCGTCCTATGCAATGAAACAGTTAAAGACGAATGATCTTGTAGTTAGGGATCCTCTTTGAAAGAGTGACTACAGGATGATTGAACTTATCATACAATCTAAAACCTTCAATATAAAATCAGTGTATTATCCCTAAACAAGAGAAACAAAGGAATGAGGGAAGTATGGACTAGGGTAGACTAGAGGAACTCAGGCTAATTGAAGTTTTCAAAGAACATTTTCACAGTGCTCAATAAAACACTCCAGTTAAAAACAAGAACAGTAAGGGTGGAGAGAGACATCCTTGGATAACTAGGGCAATAAAGGAAGGCATCAAACTAAAAGCTCATCATATAGAAGTTACCAAGTGGGACAATTGGGAAAACTTTAAAAAGCAATAAAAACCACCAAACCAGCAATAAGGGAAGATAGATTATGACAGTTAAATAGCATAAAATATTAAAACAGATGTAAAAGTGTTCATAATTGTATAGGGTGAAAAAGGGTGGCTAAAATCAACTTGGATCCTTTAGAAAATAAGAAGGGGAAATTAATGTTGGTTACTGCAAAAATAGCTAAGACTTTAAATGACAATCTTGTGCTGGTCTTCATGGTGGAGGATATATTTATCATGACAAAGAGAGATGCTATGGATGCAATGGGAGGTGAGGACAACAAGTTGTGTTAAAGAAATAGTGCTGAGCAAACTAGTGGACCTAAAAGTAGACAAGTCCCCTGGTTCTGATGGGAGGCATCCCAGGGTTCTGAAATAAATGGCAGAGTTATAGTAAATGCATTTGTAATAACTTACAAAAATTCTCTGGAGTCCAAGCAGGTCCAGGCAGATTATAAGCCAAAGGATATCACACGGCGGTTTAAAAGATAGAGCTAAAAGGCAGCTTACACCAGTTAGCTTAATGTCTATGGTCAGAAAAATGATTGAATCTATCTTTAAGGAAGAATTAGGAAAACAAGTGAATGTTATATCCTTAGATTTCTAGATGGTATTTAAAAAGGAACCACATAAAAGGCTTATCTATAAAATAAGGACGTATGGAGTAGGGGTGATGTATTAACATGAACAGAAGTTTGAGAATTAGGTAAATGAGTGTTTCTCGAGTTGGCAATCAGTGGCGAGTGGAATGCTGAATTGGTCGGTACTTGACCTGCAACTATTCAGCAGATACCTTAACGGTTTGGTAGAGGGGACCAAGTGTGGCATACCCGAGTTCGCTGATGACAGTAACTTGGGTGATAAAGCAAATTGTATGGAGGAAGCAGAGTCTGCAGAGAGATCTAGATAGGTTAAAGGTCTGGCAGACGGAATATAACTTTGGTAAATGCGATGTCATCCATTTTTGAAAGAAAATATATAGTAGGTCAGATTATTACTTAAATGGCTAAGGACTGCATCATGCTGCTGTGCAGCCTGACCTTGGAGTGCTAATGTATGAATCACAAAAGATTGGATTGCATGTGCAACAGGTTGTCAAGAAGGCTAATGGAACATTGGCCTTCATTGCTAGAGGGATTGAATTTAAGAGCAAGAAGCTTATGCTGCAACTTTATAAGATACTAATGATGCTATAAGCTAGAATACTGTCTGCACTTCTGGTCTCCTTACTTGAGGAAAGAGATACTGGCTATGGAGGCGATGCAGAGTAGATTCACCAGGTTGATTCTGCAGATGAAGGACTAATCCATGAAGAGAGACTGCTCCTTGTGGCTATATTCATTGGAATTCAGAAGAACCAGAGGGGATCTAATAAAATCATATAAAAATATTAAAGGGATAGATAAGATAGAAGTAGGAAAGTTGTTTTCACTGGCAGGCGAGGCTAGAACTAGGAGACGTGGCTTCAAGTTTCAGAGAAGGTAGATTTAGGACAAAAAAAGTTAAGAAACTCCTTTTCCCAGAAAGTAGTGAATCTGTGGAATTCCCTGCCAGTGAAGCAGTAGAGGCTATCAAATTAAATATATTTAAGACACAGTTGAATATATTCTTGCATAGCAGGGGAATTAAAGATTCTGAAGAAAAAGCAGGTAGATGGAGCTGAGGGATGATTTTATTGAATGTAGGACTAGGCTCAACGGGCCAGTTGGCCTACTCTTATTCCTACTTCTAATGTTCTTATCACTCAAAAGTAAAATCCAATGAATGGTAAGAACAGCACATTTACATTCTTTGGGGTTATAAATGGGAAAAGGTTCCCATGTCCCTCTTTTTCCCATCATGTATGGTATTTATCAACTGGTGTCCACAGAAGTATAAGCAAACTTTGGGCAAGCAAGGGCATGGAAAATTTGAGAAAAAGGGAATATTTTTGTCCAACTCTGGTAATAAAACTCAATGATTCTTAACTTGATATTTTTGGATTATTTTATTTAAACCACTAGAATTGTTAGAAATAACTAAGCTTCAAAAAATAAACACAATGGCACCAATAATCATAGTAATAATCAATGATTTGGAAATTGTTTAGTTTGTGGAACCACTTACTGAGATCAAAATGTGAATGCCTAAATGAAACATGTTAAACAGCTTTACTATTAAAACAGGCCAAAAGAGAGAACATTTCATTGGTAATATGAACACGCAATATTAAAACTCTTAAAAACGAGTGCGGTCCATCCACAGTGCAATAATAAATGAGATGTGAAAGCAGTGCTTCCCATTCAGTACATTTACCATTATTTTTAGCCCAACAGACTGTAGGTTTGTCCTGAATAAAGACAATTAATAGTTACGACCTTGGTTGTCATCTCTCTGGACATGCTGAAACATTTTATACCATTTATTTGATTTGCTCCCACTGTAGGTACAGAACTCTCAATAATCAATAGTTCACAAACAGTCCTACTCCTGCTCCCAATGCAACTCCTACCTCCCGACCATGATTCATTGTATTGGATACTTACCTAAGAATAGAAAAACCAAACCAAGTGGATAACAGAATCTCTCTTTATTCCATTTTATTCCCGTACTGGAAACTGATTGTATCCAATACTCCCATTTTTCACATATTACATGACACTATTACTTGGACAATATACCCTTATCTAAAAGGTACCAATCAATGCAAAAATTGTTAAAAAGGCTCTGACAACAATAAAGTTCAGTCAATCTTTTGATCCCAAACCTCTGAATACATCATTCACGGTCTCTTCAAATTCCTGTCTGAGTACGTAAGAATTACCGTAGATTCCGGACTACAGAGCACACCTGATTAAAAGCCGCTGGCTCTAATTTTAGAAATAAAATCAATTTTTTACTTGTAAAGGCCGCACCGGATTTTCGGCCGCAGGTGTCCCACGTTGTAATATGAGATATTTACACAGAAAGATATTACACGTGAGGATTTTTTAACTTTTAATTAAATCCATATGGTAACAAAAACAAATACATATTGTAAATGCTTTTTTTCGAACCGTGCCCGTAACGCGGCTACTTTTAAATATACGTTGCGTATACTTCTTTACTGAACAACATTCCAATATCTCCTAACGACTGGTAGAAAATATATATACTGCAGCCTACCGGGAAAAGTTATTGATCGCCTTTAACTTAAAAGCAGCGTTTTCGCTCCGCCGCTCGACCCCCTCCTTTCCGTTTATCACAAACGGCATTTTTCCCACAAGACGCGGCGAAACCGGGTGTGACGTCATAGCATCCCGCGATGTAGTACAGAAAACAAATATAGTTAAAACTCTTCTAACTTTAACTAGAAAATGAATTACTAAGTGAAAATATTATAAACTAAATAACTGCCATAAGGCAGCACAATGCTTCGAGTGTTTTCCATGTTGATGAGGGTGAGTACAAATGACTAATTTACAATAATTTAATTGTGAAAGTGCGCTTGATTTATCGTACAATTTCATTGGACCTCTGTGAACTACTCATCAATTTTATTGGTCTACTGTTACGAGGCAAAATGTTTACGAGGCGGCATGAAAAAAAATAATGCATTAGCCGCTCCGTATTAAAGGCCGCAAAGTTCAAAGCTGTTCAAAATGTGGGAAAAAAGTAGCGGCTTAAAATCCGGAATCTACGGTACATTTTCAAATTAGAGTTTACACTCACCAGCTAAATGATATTTAAAAACTACCCCTCTGCACAAACTTAGGGGATGAAATTGATCTTTGTCCAATTATACAGAATGGAATCCAATGAATATACACCACATTTTAACATGCAACTTATTCCTTTTGCACTTAAAGATAAACCAAGCCAGGCAGAAAAATAGGTTTCTATTAACTCCGAGTCTATTTCAATCTACAGAAGAACAAATTTGGACTAGATTCCAAGGAAGCCAAGGAAGAGAAATTTGTTTTGGTTGAAGACATTTGTCACCAGTTATATCTACCTCCGCATGTTAAATTATATTGAAATGAGTTTGCAAGATAAACACAAACTTGCAGCCAATACTTGCACGTGTAAAAGCGCTGAGAAAATATAGTGATTTAGAACTATTCACATACATGTGATTCAAAACCACAAAGGAATATTTTAAGCAATAATTGTTCTGATAAACATGAATGCTATTGAATATTAATTACAATGCTGCTTGGAATATGGTTATATTTTTTGGAATTTTGGAGTTTTGTAAGCTTCATCTCAGAAGCAATATGTTAGTTGATAAATAACTGGCAATTTTCTACTCAATTTGACACATACAGAAGCATGTGTGAAAGCTTCCAATATAGGGTTTAATTGTAAGGTGTACTTATAAGACAATTAATTCAGTGAATTACACAGACTCCAACTGCAACAGCTGCCATGACAGAAACAGATGAAGGATAATCCTACCTCTTTTTTTTATTGCTAATTTCTTTTTGAAGATGATATGCCCATGAAGAAACATCAAGATGTCCATATAATCGGTACACAATACATCACATTAAGCAGTTGTGTCTACTCACCTAAAAAACCTGATTACACTGCATGCACCACCAAATATGCATTTATATTAACCTGTGATGGATCAACATGAGTGATGTTAGCACTGCTAATGTGAGAGCAGATTTGCATTATCGTACATTTTAATTTTCTTGACAAATCACAATAGTTCATAAAAACTGCACAAGGCGTACTCTTAGGCTAATCTTGCAGAAAAGCGTGTCCCAGTAACATTATCAAATTTAGCCAACCATATGTAATTTCACAGTTCTATGCTCAAGTTACCTCAGAGAATGAGATTGGCTTCAGGGACACATGCAGATTTGATTTAAAAATGATCCATGTTCAGATCACAGAAAAAGTAAATCAGTGACAATGAAGGTAATTTTGACATTTAGATGATCAAATGTTAAAACTAGCTGGTTAACAATCCCTTCCAGTGATGAGTTTGAAGCTATGGCTTTTATTTGAATTTGCCAGACAAGTTGTACAGTTGCCACTAGAATGCCATTTTGATGCTGGGGTATTTGCCATTAATTCTATAGTTACAGTTTAGCAACTCATTATTTCTTGTTTACACCATAAAAATATATTGCTTCCTCGAGGGATCATGATAATAATTCAACAAAGTAAAAGATAAAAGAACCCTTAAGGGCAAGTGATCATAAGATGATCAAATTTACCCTGAAGTTTGAGAAGGAGAAGCTAGAGTCAGATGTATCAGTGTTACTTTGGATTAAAGGAAATTCTAGTGGCAAGAGAGAGGAGCTGGCCAGAATTGGCTGGAAAAGAACACTGGCAGGGATGATGGCGGAGCAGAACAGGATATATACAGTGGCATGCAAAAGTTTGGTCAAAATTTTGTTACTGTGAATAGCTAAGCGAGTAGAAGATGACCTGATTTCCAAAAGGCATTAAGTTAAAGATGACACATTTCTGTAATATTTTAAGCAAGATTACTTTATTTCCATCTTTTACAGTTTCAAAATAACAAAAAAGGAAAAGGGCCTAAAGCAAAAGTTTGGGCACACTGCATGGTCACTACTTCGTAACACCTCCTTTGGTAAGTATCAGTTTGTAAACACTTTCTGTAGCCAGCTAAGTGCAGTTCAGTTCTTGTTTAGAGGATTTTTGCCTATTCTTCCTTGCAAAAGGCTTCTAGTGATGTGAGATTCTTGGGCTGTCTTGCATGCACTGCTCTTTTGAGGTCTATCTACAGATTTTCAATTATGTTTAGGTTGAAGGCCTGTGAGGGCCATGGCAAAACCTTCAGCTTATGCCTCTTGAGGTAGTCCATTGTTGATTTTGAGGTGTGTTTATTATTATCCTGTTGTAGAAGCCATCCTCTTTTCATCTTCAGTTTTTTTTCCCCCACAGGCAGTGTGATGTTTGCTTCCAGAATTGAATTCATTCTTCCCTCTACCAGTGTAATGTTCCCTGTGCCACTGGCTGCAACACAAACCCAAAGCATGATGGATCCACCCCCTTGCTTAACAGTTGGAGAGGTGTTCTTTTCATGAAATTCTGCACCCTTTTTTCTCCAAACATACCTTTGCTCCTTGTGGCCAAAAAGTTCTATTTTAACTTTATCAGTCCACAGGACTTGATTCCAAAATGCATCAGGCTTGTTTAAACCTTTGCAAACTTCTGACGCTGAATTTTGTGGTGAGGACGCAGGAAAGGTTTTCTTCTGATGACTCTTCCATGAAGGTCATATTTGTGCAGGTGTCACTACACAACAGAACAGTGCACCACCTCTCCAGAGTCTGCTAAATCTTCCTGAAGGTCTTTTGCAGTCAGATGGGGGCTTTGATTTTTCTTTCTAGCAATCCTCCGAGCAGTTCTCTTGGAAAGTTTTCTTGGTCTTCCGGACCTCAACTTGACCTTCTTAACTGCCATTTCCTAATTACATTAAGAACTGAGGAAACAGCTACCTGAAAACGCTTTGCTATCTTCTTATAGCCTTCTCCTACTTTGTGGGCATCATTTATTTTAATTTTCAGAGTGCTAGGCAGCTGCTTAGAGGAGCCCATGGCTGTTGATAGTTGGGTCAAGGTTTGAGGAGGCATGGTAATTATAAAGCTTTGAAATTTGTATCACCTGGCCTTTCCTAACAATGACTGTGAACAAGCCATAGCCCTAACTAGCTAATTAAGGTCTGAGACCTTAGTAAAAGTTATCTGAGAGCTCAAATCTCTTGTGGTGTCCAAACTTTTGCATGATGCTCCTTTCCTTTTCTTTCCCACCCTAAAAACTGTACAACACAAAAATAATACACTAATCTTGCTTAAAATGTTGAAAAGAATGTTTCATCTTTAACTTTATGACTTCTGGATATCAGTTCATTTTCTACTCACTTAACTATTCAGAGTAACAGAAATTTTGACCAAGGCTGCCCAAACTTTTGCATACCACTGTACATCCCAAAGGGGAAGAAGTATCCCAAAGGAAAGATGACACATCCGTGGCTAACAAGAGAAATCAAAGCCACCATAAAAGCCAAAGAAAGAGCATATAATACAGCAAAAAAAATGTGACTTAGGGGATTGGGAAGCTCATAAATACCAAAAGAAAACAACAAAAAAACCCATTAAGAAGGTAAAGATAGAATATGAAAGTAAGCTAGCCAATGATATTAAAGAGAACACCAAAAGGTTCTTCAGATACATAAAGTGTAAAAGAGTGCAAAAGTAGATATCAGACCACTGGGAAATAATGCTGGAGAGGTCTTAATGGGGGACAATGAAATGGCAAATTAACTGAGTAAGTGTTTGCTTCGATCTTGACTGTGGAAGTATGGTAGAAGTTCCAGGTGTCTCAGGTCAGGAAGTGTGTGAAGGTACAGAGAAGGTTACTCGAAAGAAGGTTCTTGGAAACCAAAAGGTCTGACGGTAGATAAGTCACCTGGACCAGATGGTGAAGAAATTGTGGAGGCATTGGTAATGATCTTTCAAGAATCCCTAGATTCTGGAATGGTTCTGAAAGATTAGAAAAGTTGCAAATGTCACTCTTCAAGAAGGGAGAGAGGTAGAAGAAATTATAGGCCAGTTATTTTGACCTCAGGAATTGGGAAGACATTGGAGCCAATTATCAAGGACGTAGTTTCAAGGTACTTGGAGGCACATGATAAAAGGCCAGAGTCAGCATGGCTTCCTCAAGGGAATATCTTGCCTGACAGATCTGTTGGAATTCTTTGAAAAAATAACAAGCAGGAAAGACAAAGGAGAATCAGTTGATGTTGTGTACTCGGATTTCAGAAGGCCTTTGACAAGATGCCACACAGGAAGTTGCTGAACAAGCTACAAGTCCATGATATTACAGGAAGGATTCTAGCATGGATAAACTAGTGGCTGATTGACAGGATGCAAACAGTGGGAATAAAGGGAGCCTTTTCTTGTTGGCTGCCGGTGACTAGTGGTGTTCCACAGGGTTCTGTGCTGGGACTGATTCTTGTTATATGTCCATGATTTGGATGATGAGCTGATGACTTTTCGCAACAATTGTAGACGATATGGAGATAGTGGAAGACAGGTAGTTTTGAGGGAGGCTACAGAAGGACAGATTAGGAGAATGGGCAAAGAAGTGGCAGATGGAATAGTGTCGGGAAGTGTATGGTCATGCACTTTTGTAGAAGGGGTTGAGTATTTTCTAAATGAAGAGAAAATACTAAAATCTGAGACACCTTTGGCATAGTCTATTGGCTTGAGTCTATTGGCTTTGCACATCTGGACACTGCATTTTCCCCCCCGTTCTTCTTTGCAAAAACTGCTCAAGCTCTGTCAGATTGCATTGGGTTTGTGAGTGAACAGTCCTTTTTCAGTCCAGCCACAAATTCTCAATTGGATTGAGGTCTAGTTTCTGACTTGGCCACTCCAGGATATTACCTTTGTTGTTGTTAAGCCAATCTTTTGCAGACTGAATCAGGTTTCCCGCCAGGATTTCCCTGTATTTTGCTGTATTCATTTTACCCTCTACCTTCACAAGCCTTCCAGGGCCTGCTGCAGTGAAGCATCCCCACAGCGTGATGCAGCCACCAGCATGCTTCACAGTAGAGATGGCGTGTTTTTGATAATCTGTGGTGTTTGACTTACATCAAACATAGCATTTAGTCTGATGGAACAAAAAGCTGTTCTGGTTTCATCATACCATAGAACCTTTTTCCAGCTGACTTCAGAGTCTCAAAACTGCCTTCCAGCAAACTCTGAGATTTCTTCTGAGATCTTTTCCCAACAGTTTTGCCACTCTCCCATAGGGTTGTGACTGGTGAAGCACCTGGGCAACAGTTGTTGTTTGCAGTCTCTCCTATCTCAGCCACTGAAGCTTGCAACCCCTCCAGAGTGGTTTTAGGTCTCAAGGTGCCCTCCCTCACTAGTCCCATTCTTGCACAGTCACTCAGTATTTGAGGATGGCCTGCTCTAGGCAGATTTACAGCTGTGCCATATTCTTTCCATTTGTTTGATGACCAAGGATGACCAGTGACTTGGAAATTTCTTGTATCCATCTTTTGACTTGTGCTTTTCTTTAACTTTTTCATGGAGTTGCTTCAAGTGTTCTTTTGTCTTCATGGTGTAGTTTTTGTCAGGATATTGCCTCACCAGCAACTGTACCTCCCAGATATAGGTATAATTTTATTACAATCAATTGAAACACCTTGACTGCACACAGGTGATCTCCATTTAACTAATTATGTGACTTCTAAAACCAATTGGTTGCACCAGTGATGATTTGGTATGTCATATTAAAGGGGATAAGTACTTCTGCAATCAATTATTTTATGTTTTATATTTGTAATTAATTTAGATCACTTTGTAGAGATCTGTTTTCACTTTGACATGAAAGGGTCTTTTTCTGTTGATCAGTGTCAAAAAAACCAAATTAAACCACTGTGATTCAATGTGGTAAAACAATAAAACATGAAAATTTCCAAGGAGGGCAAATACTTTTATAGCCACTGTATAATGTACACAAGTCCTTACACCACAGCAAAGGATTACAGTGAACAGTTTTCTAAAGAATTCTCAACTCCTCAGTGTTTTAACTAAATTGAAAGTGAAGCACATGATAGAAATCATCTGTTACCTGTTTGTCTGAATATGTAAATACAATTTGATGAAAAACTGTTTCAATATGCTTAGCTTTATTTGTGTGACCAGCATTTCTGATGTAATACCCTTTAGCTATAATGGACTTTCTGTACTTCTATAAATAATCAGTATAACCTCACAAAACACTGCACAAATAAACTGAAACAGATCAGGGAGGCTTGAGAATGTTAAATTCCAGCACAATTTAGAACCTTAGAGATTTGGGATTAAACTGACTATTCTGATGGAAATTTTCTTTATCAATTGCTGCGGGCATCTTATGTTTGATGAAGATAATGAAAATGTAACCTGTAAGCATGTGATTACATGTCCAGACTAATTTAAAATTAACCTAATTCAGCATAAATTGATTGAAGCAAGTGTCATACCTTGAGAGAAAGGAGGTTTAAAAAGGGTAAAAGTTGCATGGCTAGAGCAGAATTAGATACTGATTTGTCTGTGATTTGCCTGAGCTAGGAATGTTTACTGAAAAAAGATACAAATGGAAAGTTTCAATGTCTGTCATAAGCATTTTATTTTAATTCAACAAAACTGTATTTTTCCAGGTGAAGGATATCAATCAAAACTCCAGGCTATACATGTGGTATGAGTGAGGTAGAGGCAAAGGTAGTGACAAATGATCACTGATATGAAATGTCAAACCCAGTCTTCATCTTCAGATTCTGCCTGACCTGCCGCATGTTTCCAAAACTTATTGCATTGCTATAATATTCTCAACAGAATACAGACTTTTAATTGTGCACTTTTTTTGTGCAGATAAAAGAGAAACAAAAACTTTTTCTCATTCTGAAGAACTGTGAACAATCCATAAACCCATGAACAATACCTCATTTATCCCCCATTTTCACCAATTATTTACTTTCTGTAACTTGCCATGTACATGTCGGTAGCAACAATATAGAAATAAACTCAGGGATGATGTCCAAGCAGCTGGAGGTTATGCAGCAATTGTACAGGGTGAGGCTGCACCTGAAGAATTGCATGCAGTTCTGGTCTCCTTATTTGAAGGAAGATATGCTGGCTATAGAGGCGGTGCAGAGGAAGTTCACCAGTTTGATTTCAAAGATGAAGTGTTAGCCTCTCAGGAAAAATCGAGTCACCTGGGACTACACTCGCAGAAGTTCGGAAGAATGAGAGGGGATCTTATATAGAATTATGAAACAGATAGATAGAGGAAGAAAGTTGTTTCCACTGGCAAGTGAAACTAGAACTATGGGACATAGCTCAAGAATCGAGATACTCGATTTAGGATGGAGATGAGGAGAAGTTGCTTTTCCCTCAAAGCAGTGAACCTGTGGAACTCTCTGCCCAGGGAAGCAGTAGAGGCTACCTCATTAAATATATTGAAGGTACAGTAAGATAGATTTTTTGCATAGCAGGGGAAAAGGCAGTTTGGTGGAGCTGAGTCTATGGCCAGATCAGTCATGATCTCATTGACTGGCAGATCAGGCTCAATGGACCAAGGTGACCTATTCCTGTTTTTATTTCTTATGTTATGTTCTAATCTACGATAATTTTTCATCTCCTGCACTGTACTGCTGCCACAAAACATCAAATTTCTTGATGGATTTCTTGATTCTGACTGAACGGCAGCGAGTGCAACATGAAGTCAGGGAGTGCAGAAGAATTAAATGTGACTACTTTTGGAGGGCTACAATTGGAGCTGGATCATGAAAGTGACTAGCAGGGAGTCTTGGCTACTTGCAATGCTCGTGTCAGGTGGCTGACTTCCTCGTGCAACTTCACACTTTGCTGCACAACAGAGAACAAATGCAAGTGCAGCTGACCTTTCACTGCACTCTTGGGCTCAACACCTCACAGCTCACCTTGCAGCTTGACAGCAACCCTTTCTGGCATACAAAGGGCCACAGATCTGCATAGAATGGCTAAGTAATGTTGACTGTTCTTGACTTATTTTCTTTTAATTAATAATGTTCTAATGAATTTTCATTAAGTGAATGTTTTAAATGAACCCATTATTCCCAAATTAAAAATATATATTTTTAAATTATTTACATACATTCTACTATTTCAGGATGTCTTTGATCGTCATTCACAATATGCATCAGAGGAAAAGGCCTCTCAAAGGCACACATTGCCAGAAGAATGCCAATGAGATCTGGGGCAGAGGATTAGGTTGTGCTGCACTATGTTTGGTTAACATGGAATGACTGCAGCAGTGACTGGGAAGGATGCTGGGAAATTAACTGAGAAACCCAAAGAAGGCAAACAGAGTATAGGCTGGGGTGAACACAATCCAGTAGATTGTGCAGAAATGTCAGCACCCTTAATAACCTGAATGATTACTGGAGAGGATCTTGTACTTTTGGTGGCCACCAAAACCTTCTTACAGTTCTCCATCTCTGTATGACTTTGTTCCTTGATTAGCCAGAATGTCTCAATGTTCCTGAGAAGTGCCTGCTTTCTATTTTTACCTCTTACACCTACTCCATCCAGTCAGGAGACTGAAGATTTGATTTCTTCGGCATGGATTGCAACTCAACCTGAAACTAAGCATTGAAAAGCTAATAATGTCAGGCCCCCTGCATCTGGGATTTCCCTGCAAAATCGTTTTCTTTCTCACCATTTTTTTCCCATTTGGCTCCACACTGATGTAGTATCACATCTAATACACTTTTGCAATCCCAGGTTAAAACTTCATTTTGACTTAGCTGACCCACGTTGTTTTGATCAAATCATGAACATTTCCAGTTATTACCTGTTTCCATTCTTGTGATTATATACCAATGTATTAAAACAGAATTTTATCAAAACTACCATAAATACCCAACTTGGTTCTCAACACCTGTAATTCTGAAAACAGTTCTACGGAATAAAATTCACATTGTGTATTTTTTAAAATTTACTATATCATTTTCTGGTCACTTATAGAAGTTTATGCTAAAGTAAGAAGCAGAATTTAAATTCTGTCAGACTATGAGATGGAGATATCAGACCTTACACAGCCCATTTCCTCATCAAACTGATGGGATGACAAGGTAAGTCTTAGTAAACAGGATGGGAATAAAAGAGAAATCAGTCATGGAAATGGACTTCATTTCAAGAGGACTGTGCCATCACAAGGTCTTGATTTAGTAAGTTTAACAAAACTTGCTCTCATGGTTTATGAATTTTAGTTAATGTAATTTAAACCTTTTGAAATTGTCATGATATAATTATGCAGTTTAAAAATGTAATTGGAAAGATGGTAGCTGGTGAACTACTCTGTGACCTGAAGAAATGTGATGGTTTACAGAAGTATTCAAGTCCATGTTTATCGAACAATTGAATAGCGAAGCAGAATAGAACCAAACTTATTGTACGAATCAAATTTGGAATCATCTTTAAAAATTCCTGTGTATATACAATTGAAGGGTATTCATGGTTAACAATTGTTTTGGAGTATATCCACCTACTCCTCAAAGGCCAGACACCATTTTGGGACTGCTCAAATCATAGTTGCGAGACCTTAAAATTTTAACATGGAGTATTGAAATTTTCAGTTCGAGATAGTTTACATGAAGCAATTTTAATGACAGTGTCATAGACTAGTTTATTGTTTTAAAAACTGTGAAATAATGAAATTATAGAACTCATTCATTGAATTGTGTCTAATTCATTTACTTGATGTGTCAGAAAATACAGCAAGCATTTTGTTCTGAGTATTGTGCTTCTATCATTTAAGATGGATGTACTGACAGCAACTAATGCAACATTTTGACATACCGTGACATCTATGAAGATGATTTATCAGGACAGGAGACACAAGAGACTGCAGATGCTGGAATCTGGATCAACAAGCACTCTGCTAGGGAAAATCAGTGGGTTAAGCAGCAACTATGGTAGGACATGAATTGTCAATGCTTCAAGTTGAAAATCCACACCAAAACCACAAGTCAGAAGTTGGACACATTGCTAGAAGTGACAATGGCAAATCAGGATACCCCTGATATCCTAATTCTGGCACACAGGATAAAAGTTATCAGGCAAAATCTAACGCAGAAAGCTGTGCACAGAATTCCCAAAAACAATTAACATGAGCTTTCATGTAAAGTATCTTAAAATGAAAATAATTGCAGCAGAAATCATCTGCCTCACTTGGGGAATAGCTCACCCTGTTAATGAGAAATATCAAAATAAAAATATAATTAATCTTTGCATAATTCTTAGATAACCAAATAACATCCAACTCATTTCATTTTTTAAACTTAAAAGCCTGTACTTGATCCCAGAGCTTAACCAAAATAGCAATCAAGCAACACAATAAGGGATCAGAGCGACATTCAACCAACAACAATACAATGATGACCAGATAATTTAGTGCAGCAATGTATAAGAATGCCTGGGTACTCTTTGAATGGTGTATTTTGCTAATTCAGATCTGTCTGCAGGAGGAGACCAGTGTTTAGTTTAAAAAAACCCACCTCCAATAGTGGGTGCAGCATTATTGAAAAATCAAACTTAGATCTTTCAAATTTTAAAGTGGAACCTGAACCGACTTCATTATGAATGACTGGAAAAGGTGGTGTCACCCAGGGCATATTTGGTCACATTTGTTCTCAGCTAACTCTCTGACTTGGTTGCCCAATTTTCAGTGTAACCCATCTGCAAAAAATCCACCATCAGCAGGACACACCCAGGCTGTCAAAGGATACAGGCTCCTATCCAATAGCCAGGAGGTGAATGGAATACAGGTGCAATTACTTGTTCCCATTCCCTCTCCTGATAAAAGGACTTGTACCCGAAATGTTAACTGTTTCCCTTTCTACAAAAGTTGCCTAATGTGCTGAGATTCTTTTTCAGCATTTTCTGCTTTTATTTCAGATTCCAGCATCTGCAGTTTTTTCCTCTCTCTTTGATTTTCATAGTTTTGGTAATTATTCTTCCCCATCCCTGAATAACCAATTATAGAAAATGCAAATTCCCAATGATGGTATCTGAACTCTCCCTAAGGATTGATATTTAAATACCATAAACACACCATCGTCACTATGCAATTACTGTTTACTTCTTAACAAGTTTTCAAAAAAATGTATATTTCATATAGCATTTTGTTCAGCCAAAATTGGTTCAAACATACAAGAAAATCCAGCATGACGTAAGCATTCTTCGGTACATGAAAAATACAAAACTAAAGGATAGACTAGAGGGTGAGAGTAAACAGGGGCATTCATAAGGAGCAGAAATAACATTGTAAAGTGATTGAGTCAAACCTCTGTGCTGAGTTCTGAATAATTCTATATTTTTAAAAATAAAGGTGGAAGAGAATAGAATCTGGATACATTGCTTTAAGTGACTGTGGCAAATAAGGATTCCCCTGATATGCTAAATCTGGCACAATAGATGGAAGTTATCAGGTAAAATCTAATACAGAAAACTATAAATAAACTTCCTAAAAACATTTAACATGAGCTTTCACGTAAAGTATCTTGAACAAAAACAAATATTTTATAAAATATTACGAATGCACTGCACGTGTTCTTTTGCAGAAGTTAAATGAGAGCTAAGCTGAGTTTACATCTTCAGTGGCTGAAAAATGAAGTTAAAATTATAGGGCTGGTTAACTCTGAGGGCATTGGTCAGAATTTCAACATTGAAGTTATATCTTCTAAATAATAGAGACCGACTTAAGTAGGCTTTACAGCGGCAGATTTTTTTTATGACTTTACGGTGTGAAGCGGAATGTGAAAGAGTTTTCATGTAGTATGAAATAATGAAACTTACACAGATCAAAGGTCATTAAATTGCGCGTATATTTCCTGACAGTTAATAAAAATGTAATGCCTGGCAGTGTGTTGCAAACTATTCAACTTGGCAGCTTTCACATAAGAGATACTAGTATATAAAAATTATAAATTACATATTAGTAGATCAAAATACATTGTTCAATTGAATGAAAATAACATGGTGCTTAAACCAGGTCTCTTTCATTATTAAAGGTAATGGTTTTCAAATATATTCAAAGCATAAAATATACAGAATTCTGTTCGCTTGAAATTCATTTTCACTGAACATAATAGTTTTTTTGTCCATATTCTTACATTTAAAATTTATTTGATGAAAATTTACCCATTTCAAATACTTAATCACTACACCCTGACATTCTGCTGTTTTCCAGGCAAGCAGCAGATATAGTAATGGTGTCAAAGATCTTGCGGGAGGTTGCTTTGGTGTAAGACTAATAGGATAGCAATAATATAATTACAAAGATCGGTCACATTTTTGAGTTCACTGACCTCATGGGTGATCTGACTGTAAATTTAGCTCCTAGATTGCTACCAATTCTGGTGATTTTTTACCCCTTGCTTCTGAATTACCTATCACCTCAGTTTTAAAATTAGTCAAAAACTCTGCTTCCACTAACTCTTTGAGGATGAAGTTCCAAATTCAGTAGCAATAATATTTCTATTTCAATTGTCTGTTCTTTGTAGAATGTCATCTTTATGTTCAACATTAAGTCCTTACAAAGGTCAAGTTTATCTAACTGCAGATATCCTCTGTTGATTGTTCCTCTGCACAGGTTTCTCTGGAATTTAAAACTTGGTTGCTTTTTACGTTTTTTAAGAACCCAGCAAAACTGAACTACATAAAACGTTATGGGAAATGATGAAACCTAAGTGAGGAACACAATTATGAAAATTCATATAAATTACAGATGTTAGCAGTAATGGGGACATTAGTAGTGATGATTTTTGCATGTCCTATAGAGCCCAATTACCTACTTCACTCCAAGGATGGCATCCATTGAGTTGTGTGGCGTTGCCACAGTGTTAAATGAGATTGATGCAGAAGTTACCGAGCAATTCTGATCTATGGATCCTGGAGACACTGAGCAACTAGCATAACTATTTTACCACAACCTGTAGCCTGCCTCATGGTCTAATATCAGCCTCACCCTAAGATGATCTTGAAAACAGGTGACCAATCCTGGATTCATGAGCACTGTAAGAAGAACACATCTGGAGAAACACTTAAAAATTGAGTGCCAATCTAGTCAAGCTACGGCAAAGGACTGGGTGCATCCGATGAAGTGGGGGGAGAAAAATGGAGGTATATCATCCCTGCCATAGAAGACATCAAAGCTTATACTGGAATTGTAGAAGATACAAGTATGGCATAAGCAAAGACAGTACTTCCAGGGGTTATAATGCAAGTGCAGTTTAAGTGAAAAGGAATCTCTACAAGACATAACCTGGGAGAAAATGTGAGGCCAGAATTCTGCTTATAACCTCAACTCCACATTCCTGTCCACTCCAGGTAACATTAGATCTCCTTAACTCCAGATGCTACAACTAATTGGGAACTGCAATGGGCAATTAACCAACCAACAGAAGGCAAAAACCTTTTGAACAATTCCATCTACATTAAGGAAACCACCATTGGAGCAAAAGCCAAAACTCAAAGACTGCATTTGTCATTAGCTGAACATGCTGAGTGGATCACTCTTCTCAGCCTCTTCTTGAGAAAATCACATTCTCCAGTGCAGTTTATTGACATCGTGTGAAATTATGTAGCTGAGGGCACTGTGTAAAGCTGAAGTTATGGACCAACTCTTCACTGCAGTGCTGAAGCCTCACGCTCCAGTATAAGCTGCACCTACTGCCAATTTGTTCAATCCAGAATACTGGTACGTATGCAAGAAAATGGAAGATCTCCCCCTCAAACTCCTGCCTACAAGATAATAAATTAAATCCAATTAGTGTACTCTTACTCATCAATCGATGGAAGGTGTTGTCAACAATATTGTTCTCAAAGAACACCAGCCCACACTCTACGCAATGCTTACTTTGGATTCTATCAGGATTTCAGCACAGCTTTTAGCCTAATATCAAAACAACCTATGATTAAGCATGGTACCAGGAAGCCCTAGTTACAGTGATGTCCATTAAAATCGGGTGGGGGGGGGGGGGGGAGTGCAACTCTCCATTGACAGTAATCATTGCTGGCACAAGGAAAATGGTTGTGGATGTTGCAATTTAATTATCTCAGCCAATAGATGTTATTGGTTAAGGAGGTCCAAGGTTAGCTGGGGCAGGTGGGAATATGCAACCAAGTTACAAACAGAATCCTGGTCTCACACTTCCTTTGGAAATTACTGCTTTTAGAGGTATTGTGCCATCTTTTAAACTGTTCTTGCTCTATAACCTTTAGAGGTACTGTATTTGAAATTGTATAGAGCTATGCTATGATTGGATATTCTGCAACATTAATGTGTAGACATGTGTTTTAAGATTTATAATATTAAATCTGCTCTCATGAAAATAAAAGGAGCCCTTGCAGGAATGTGATTTTGCTGAAACTTAATATATCCAACTGTTTTGCTCAGTCCTGAGGCCAGTTTATTATTAAGATCAAGTTCAACCTCAAGTTTAGTTATCATTCAACCATACATAAATATAGCCAAATGAAACAGCATTCCTCCAGGTTAAGGTACCAAACACATTACCAACAGCACACAATATATAGTACATTGCACAAACTAGCACATATGGTTATGATTTAAAAAAAAGCATACAATCACAATAAAAATGTAGCTCAGTCCCTGAATGACACGACTGTAGAACTGATGGCAAGTTGTCCTGGGTGCAGCTTGTTCTTTTATCGAGCAAGCACAGGGGAGCAGCACAGATGGCAGGGGCCATCATGCCTGACAGAGGTTCTCCCACACCAGATTTCCACTGGGCATAATGTAAAGATTCATGGCCTTTTACCTAATATTGTCGTGGACAGAAAAGAAAGTTGGGATAAATGGGTTATTTTCAAACTGGCAAACTGTAATTCATGGGTAATGTCCTCCACTACTTGACATTTCTATCATGGGAGAAAGATTCTATCTACCCCTTTTATCCGTCTCCTAATTTTAGAAATTTGTAATTTTTGAAACTTTTAGAAACCTTAACCTCCAATGCTCGAGAGAAAACAATAGAAGTTTGTCCAACCATTGATCTAATCTAGGCAGTGTCCCTGTCAACCCCTCCTGCACCATTTCCAATGCCTCTACATCCTTCCTATGATGGGGCAACCAGAAGTATATGTAATATTCCAAGTGCAGCCGAGTCAGAGTTTCATATAACAGCAAAATGACTTCCTGACTCAGATACTCAGTGCCTCAACCAATACAGGAAAGCATGTCATACGTACTCTTATCATCCTATTTCCTGGCTGGCCATTTTCAGGAGACCGAGTGGCAGCATTCCCATAGTACTCTAGAATAGGCTGTCCCAAATTCACAATTATCCAAGTGAAAAATACTGAATGACTATTTCCTTACTTTGAAACCAAGACTCTAGTTCTAGGCATCTTAGATGAAGGGGAAGAGAGAGCAGGGAGTGAAGAGGGGAGACATCAGTGGGGGAGTGGAAACATCCTCCTCATACCTTTTAAGAATTTTGTATGTTTCAGAAAGATCATCCCTCATTCCTCTAAATTCAACAGAGCCTTGCCTGCTTATTCTCTCTGGGGAACAATCTCCCTTTCAAGGTAACAAGCTAGCAAACCTTAAGTTCAGTTCTTCTATCCCAAATATATTCTTCTTGAGGAGGGGAGTTTAGACCTGCACACTACATTCCATGTGCCCTGTGTAACTTCAATAAGCCTTTACCCTTGAAATCCTCTTACAATAATTGCTGATACACTGCTGGCCTTCCTAATGCTTGCTGTACAGTACCTATATTCAATTTTCAGTGATTTCTGTAGAAGGACACCAGAAACAGCAAATCCAGAAACTAAGGAACATTTTGAACAACAGCTCAATCATTCACTCAAATAATGCCAACATCAAACTTTTATCTGTAACTCAACAACAGTGCAGTTCCATTTGCTAAATCACTGTCACATTTTCAAATACTGACATTCTATAGTTAGGAATTCATAGGTAAGAATTACATGGAAAAATAGTCTGAAAATGAACCTGAACATCTGCACATATAAATTATACTTTCATAATCCACAGGCATTAATTACATGTAGAATTGGACTATTGCTTCTGACATTCAGTGAAGAATGTAATTGGCAGCTGGTATTTATTCAAACTAGCTATCAACTGAGCACCTAAAAATAAAATTCTTGAATTCTGACAGATAAGGTAGTATTTTAAAATTCCATACAGTGTTCTCAGTATTTTAAGATTCACTGTTTGGTTCTTTCTCAAGGAATGATTGTGAACAAGCCAATATAAAGATATGGGAATACTCAACTGCATCTGTGAAAAGAGAAACAGACATAATGTTTCACTAATAAAAGGCAATTTTACTGAAACATTTCTTGCTGCATATTCCCAGTACTTTACACTTTATTTCCGAATTCCTCCATCAGCAATATTTTCATTTTGTATTATTATGCGTTGTTTCAGTTATATGCCAAGTATCTTACAAAAGCTACAGGAGAAATTTTAACCAGTGCAGGCGGGGCAAGGGGGCAATACTCATGAAAGTGATATACTTTGGAAAAGAAAGATAAATAAGGTATGGCTATTATTTTTAAACTTTTAGGCTTTGAATCTATTTTGCAGTGCAGAGTTCCATGGAAACCTGGTCAAAAATAAGGTAAAGGATTAAGAAAGGAATCCACTGGGATTCCTGGGAATGGTGTCTTGTGGTAAGTGGATGATAATGTGATAGGAAGCGAAGGGAAGGGGAAGAGAAAACAAAGGCAATGCTGTTTAAAGAGTGAGAAGGAAATAGAGGGAGGGGCCACCAAAAGTTTCCTTCTAGTGCCAAGAGCAAAATTAAAAATTATTTACTTGACAGCCAACACACACAGAATGCTATAGGAACTCAGCAGACGAGGCAATATCAATGGAAAAGAGTACAGTCAATGTTTTGGGATGAGACCCTTCAGACTTCTTTCTGTTTTGCAAAATTAATTAAAATTATTCTGAATTTTCTTAAACCAGGCTACATTTGTTGTTCATTCACCCTTAATAGATCAAAAATCCAACCAATACGATGCTTACTAGACAGAGGAAAATGGGAAACACGTGCAACTTTCCACTGGCTGTAAATGGTTGCAGAAGGATCACACATTGTAAATAAACACGTCTGTTTACAACTTTCTGTCTAATTTTTTACATGAAAATTATTTTGTACATCACTGATCATGCTAACAATTCTACTTAGTTTGATTAGGTATGATCATTAAATTGACCTGGGTCCCTCCAAGAGTAATTTACTTTGCATATCTGATGTACTGTACATCTTAACATCTGAAGTGCAGCAGCCACTTCCTCGTTTACCATCATCATGAACAATGACATTTGTTTTTCACTCATTGTAAAAAAAAAACAAACCCTGAACAAAATTGCTAGAGGCACAAATTTAATGGTTCTCTCAGGGATTTATCCTCCATTTCCAAGCATTTTTTTGTGATGCTGTGAGTGTGGTTGCCACCAAGTGTGTCCCAACACTTAACACTTAGCAGTCAGTGCCTCGATAATGTGGCAGATGTGAACTCAGCAAGCAGCTGCCGTTGGGCACATAATATAATGCAAAACCCAAACTGTTTTTAGATTTTTTTTTCCTGTAGTTATGCGTTTTAAATCAATTTCTCTTACTATTGAAGCATATATTGGGTGGTGATGCTACGTGTTGGTAGTCAAAGGGAACAGAAACAGGTCCTTTGTCCAACTGAGCTGGTACAAGTCACCAGGAACCTCTCTGAACTAATCCCATTTATTTTTAGAGTTCAGCCTTTAATGTCATAATGTATGACAGCAGAGAAGCGAGGTCATTGCCAAACTATTAATATGCCTAATCTCCTCAAGTGAAACTTTTCATACCCCTCCCATCCATACACCCATCCAAATTTCTCTTAAATTCTGAAATCGAAGCCACATCCATCACTACCACTGGCAGCTCATACCACACTCTCACCACCCTCAGAGTGAAGAGCTTCCCCCTCGTGTTCCCCTTTAGCATTTGACCTTTCACCCTTAACCCATGATCTTTCTATGCCATATAGTTTGAGTATATATATACACATACATTTACACACACTTTTTAAAAATATTGCAAGGATACCGGTTTTCACCATTGCCTTGAACTAATTCAGATTTCAACCCTCTGGATAGAAAAATATGTTCTTACATCGCGACTAAAATCTCCTAACCTTGATGTTAAACTTCTGTCTCAAGTAGGTCTCCTTTGAGTTCTCTCTCCTTCAAGTAAAACAAGCCCAGCCCATCCAGTGTCCCACCATAGCTAACATGCTCCAGCCCAAACAATATTCTGGTGAATGTCTTTTGTACCTTTGTAGCCCTCCTGTGTAATCCCATTTTCCCCAGAGAATAGAGAAGAGTACAGCACAGGAACAGGCTGTTCAACTCATGAAATATGTGCTGACCATATTGCCAAATTAAGCAAATCCCATTTTCCTCCATTCATTTCCAGCATGTTCATATGCTCATGTAAATGTCTCTTTAACATCACTCTCATATCTGCTTCCATCACAAACCCTTCTCCCAGCAGTGCATTTCAAGTACCTACCACTTCCTGTGCAAAACAGCTGCCGTGTACACAAGTTTCATGAATGGCTTGCCTTCATAATGAATACATGCATCTTTGCTGTGACTTTCAGTGATCTGTGGACACCTACACAAAAGGTCCTCTGTTCCTCAGTAATTCCCAAGCCAAAATGAATCACCTTACATTTGTTTAGTATTAAATTTCACCTGTCATTTCTCTGCTAATGTTATTAATTTATTGAAAGTGTTTTGTAGAAGACTACCCTCCTCTCTATTGTCAACACTATCCACTATCAATCTTCATTTTGCGCCAAAATGATAAAACACACACACAGAAACTTGGGTTGGGACATTTTGGCTCAGCTCATAAATCTCTGGTAAGTCTTCTTGGATAAGAAGTTCAGAGCATCTGGGCAGCTAAGCAAGCAGATAAAGAAACGCTAAAGCAATTGTTGTCACGATGGGTTCTCGAACATTCAAACTTCAAAGCAGCAGTCACTGTTATATTCATCTTCCACACTGTGAGGAGAACAGAGATGTCCTTTCATGAATTAGAGATGGAAGTTGTGCTCAATTTCTTCGGGAAATTTCTCAGGATACAAAACTCCAACAAGGATGTAATATTTTTTAGGATGATGAGGTCTGACATTTATGGCACTTAATGCTTTTCGACTAACATTTTAGATGACAACAATTTCTGCTCCAGCAGATACAAAGTGTGCTTCACGCTTTCCCTTGATGCACTTTCTAATCTCACCCTTTCAAAATGTTAAGGATTTTTCTTTCACAAAAAGCATATCCACTGGCATTGATATAAATTGAAACTCAACTCTGACAGCTTTGATTTCTGTTACCTTGGTGTAGATTTAATAAAGCAGCACTTACTAATATATGTGCTGCCATCTCACTCTGAATACAAATGCTTTGTGATGGAAGTATTCAATGTGAGGGATATTACAATACAAGGGGTGATTGATAAGTTTGTGGCCTAAGGCAGGAGGCGTCAATTTGAGAAAATCAAGCATATTTATTTTTCAACATAGACCCCTCCTATATTTACACACTTAGTCCAGTGGTCGTGGAGCATATGGATCTTGGTCCTCCAGAAAGTGTCCACAACAGGGGTGATTGATAAGTTTGTGGCCTAAAGTAGAAGGAGGTGAGTTATATAGCCCTCTTTATATGCATGTGCAGTTCAACTCTGAGTGATTATGCAGAAAGTTCGAAGTTAATTACTCATCTCCTTCTACCTTACTCCATGAACTTATCAATCACCCTTGCTGTGGACACTTTCTGGAGGTCCAAGATCTGTATCCTCCACGTCCGCGGGACTAAGTGTGTAAATGTAGGAGGGTACTATGTTGAAAAATAAATGTGCTAGGTTTTCTAAAATTGACTCCTTCTGCCCTAGGCCACAAACTTATCAATCACCCCTTGTAGTTAGATGACAAGTTTTAGAAAATAACTTACTTTGGTTTTTAAAAAATGAACCGTTTTGATATCCTTAACTCCTGAAAATGAACATTTTATTGATATTAATTTTACTTTTTTCTGGTTGCATGAATTATCTAATTTGTTTAATATTGACAACTCCAGAGCAAAGAAAGCTTAAACTTGAAGTCTAAGGAAAAAAAATATTCAATTTGCTAAAGATTCTTAATTCTGAAGACACACTCAGAAAACACTGTAAAATAAGCAAGAAACTGCAGAAATCAGAGTTTCTGGTGGAAGAACTCAACTGGTCAAGGGGATGCTGCCACCCAGATGGTGTGTTCCTCCAGCAGATTATTTCTAGCAAGTTATAGATCTGAAACTTCTGTAGTGTGTTTTCCTTTTAGAAAGATGGGCAAGTTGAGCTTTTTAGTAAACTGCTTTAAATATCTTTTTACTTACTTTGTAGGGGGAAGATTCAAATTTAATCAATGCTTCTCATTCTACTTGCTTGCTTCCATACAAAACCAACATATTTAGTCTGAGGTTGAATGTTTTCTTAAGAGGTTAGAAATGGTTAAAATGTGCTTGGCCATTTGTATTGTGAGGGCACAATCAGCTTCATACTGAAATATGAAACCATCCTTTCAGCAAGTAAAGAGCTTTTCTTTTTATATGTTTTCTCCTTTGATGTTTGCTGTTGTATTTTCTGAAAAAGAAATGGAAAAGAAAATGTATTTTTCTACAGCTATTTCTGTTACAGCTCAGAGGGCTCCATAATAGGCTGGGGATTTTTAATGCTTTACTGGACCCTACCACTCTGATAGTGTGAATGAAAGGCCTGATCCATTTCCAGCCCCTTGAGGCAACCTGCCAATTTTAGGCCACCAGACTATTGTTTGTGTGCAGCAGATAATTGGGAAGCCGACAGATTTGTTTTCACTGGGGAGCAGATCTAATGCAACAGTGGTTAAGATTGTTTTGAGGAGCCTAAAATTGTATGCCACTGTGAAGGGATTTTTAAGTCATGTTCCACCACTCTCAGAGCAGGGACATCTCTTCCGGTGAGCAGGAGGCATTATCCACGCACAGAACTTTTATGTCCTAATGCTGATAGTTGCTGAGTGCTCTGACAGCACTTGTACTGGCACAAGTAATGCCAGAACATCAAATACACACTGATTTTCAGACCATTGCTTTTTATAACATTTTTCTAACATATTCAGACTCCAATTGCATCTCGACACAGCAAGTTGATATTATTAGTGTTGTTAGACTGCTTGCTTGAAATGATATTATTTGGTTTAATGTGCCAATATACGCACGTAATATTTAGTTCGTATTAAAATAGCAGGTCCTCAACAGAGTACTGGACAACAGAACATGAAAATCAATAAATTTACTTTATGTTTACATTAAGAGAGCTTGCTTGAATATTGCAAGAGGTTTCAAATACCACTGACAGTAATGGCTGAAAAAATCATGCCACATAACAAGGAGAACCAGATTTTAACTCAGGTTATGAATTCAAGGTAATTCCTTCTCTCTGCACAGATGCCACTTGACCTATTAAATATATCCATTATGAAGCATCCTTGTACATTCTATTAGATTATGTCCAATAGTTCACAAGTGAAGATTAAACTAATCATGTCAGGTTAGACCTCTAATAACCCTAATTTATTGCAGATTTTCACCATCCACTCTACCTCCTTAGAGAAAAAAAACTCTTACAAATGTTAAAGCATGTGACTAATGGTTTTACATAAAAGGACTGAATTTTTATTCACATGATTCACAAGCTTCATCAAACATGCAACATAAATGCTGATCTGATGCACAATATAGGCCCTCAGGAACACAAGAAAATAAGGCCCCACAAGCCTACCCCTCCATTCAATGTGGACATGGCTGATGTGCCCCAAGCCTCAGCTCCTCTTCTGTACCAATTCCCAACTGCCTTCAATGCATCAAAAATACATGCACTTTCTCCATAAATCTCGGGTAGAGAACTCAAAGATCCATCACCTCTAGTGATGGGAAGGATAGAAAAAAAGTAAGCCATTTCGAGACATACCAATAAGTATAAGAAGTTGGACAGAGACAGCAAGAGAGACAATCACGTAAATGTTGGAACAAAGCTTGAAAAGGATACATCACATTGAACATACTACAAAGTTTTACTTTTGATACAGTTAGATACTCCAAATGAACACTTTTGTTATCCTTTAAGTAGGGTACCCTGCCCACTTTTTCCATAATTCATGAAATAAAACCACAGCTCGAGGTCTTTCTAGGTCACAGGAGAGCAAATGGAGAAACATCAAAAAGCTACATTAGAAATGGAAAAAATGAATACAAATTTAGCGTGCACTAAAAAAAGATGACTCAAGCAAAGGCATCTCTTTGTGCTTCATAAGATGAGAAAATACTGTCAATAACATGATCCATCACCACAGCAATGAAAAGGCAACGATACTAAACTTCAATAAGCTATCATGACCATGCTACTGAGCAAATGTGCATGGATTTGGAAATGTACTGCACTGTCTCTGCAAAACCGATGAGTAATCAAAATTGCTTTTCAGGGAATGCCTTTAGATTGTTTATGCTAAATCGCCTCTGTTGACTGATAGGAGGTATCCTCAAACACGAAGGTATGAAACATAGAAACTTTCACAATCAATGTTATATTAAATAAAGATCTCCATGAAAAGCATTCAAAGTTATTGCATGAGAACCTGTCTTTCAACTGTAATAGTATGTAACAGCTTTTTGATGTACTCCTGGTTTTCGATGTAGTATGCAAATTTCTCTAGAAAATGCTTAATCCTAGGGGTGGAAAATCTTTAACCAGTAGTCGATAAATGATAACCAGTAGTCGATAAATGATATACAAGGTATTACATTTCATTTCTTACATTCAGTTTTACTGAAGAAAATGCAACTAAAGCCAAGGATCCAACTACAAAATACTTCTATTACTATATTGCACATCTGCTGCTTGCATATTAGAGCTATCTTCTACACATATCTCAGATTTTCATCATGTCTCAATGACAATTTTAAGATGAAGCTTCTATTACTATACAGAGAGAAAATAATTGGGAACTCCAGGGGGTGAACTGCTTAGCACTCTAAACAAGTGCAGGGGTCATGATGTGTAATTAACATGAATCCATTTGAACTGGTACAAATTGTCCTCAAAGAAACTGTCCAACTCCTGAAATTATTATTAGTAAACACGCAGCATCAACAACACTGCTTATTGATTCAGCATAGCTCTGAAATGCTCTTCTCTGTGAATAATTAGTCTGTTGAAACCACTTGGTTGAAGCTTTATGTCATTCCATACAGTTGGAGACAGCCATGTCAGAACAACAAGGGGAACTGACACCCTGACTTTGACATGTCTTGAAGAATAAAACAGAACAGAACAGAATAAAGTAGGAAGCCTCTGCTGGTGAAGTCCAGGAGGCACAGCAGATTGACGATGAAATGACAGCAGGGAATCTCAATGACGCACAGGGCATCCAAAGAATATGGGTACAGTTCCTCAAGATGAATCATTTCACATACATAGCTCAACTTTGTGAAGCAATAAAAATAATAAATTACATCTCTAAACACCTTCACCACTGGCCACACATTCCAATCAATTACCCTCAAGGATCTCAATCAATCACAGCTCCCAATAACTACTCCCTCACACATTAACTGCTAATCAAAGTCCCTTTCCTCATCACATGATTTCTATTCACTCCCAGATCCCAGATATTCCTCAATAGATAACACACCTATTAGAAGCTGTACCTAAGCATATCCCCTTCCCTTTTGCTAGAAATTGCTGGTAAATGGGAGCTTGATTGGATGAGACTTTGGAAGCTTGAGTGAAGTTGTAGATCATCACAACATAATTCCATCATTTTTGACCCACTTTGAAGTTGGATTAACTTAGGGCTTCACAATTTGAGACACTAGCTGTACATTACATAGACCCTGAATATCCTACTAATCGTAGCAATTGGGTATCAGGTCCAGGAAAGATCCTGGTCGAAGGTAACCCAAAGGCGGTGATGTTAGGAATTACGCAATGATATTGCCATTGAACACAAAGGTTAAAAAAGTCAATGATGTGCATGTTGTATGAACCCATTTGTATGATCTTGCAGATTCTGCATCTTTGTTAACTAAGTTTTTCTGATTTAGTTTATGTTCCTTTTTCAATCCAAAAGACCATAAGAAAGAAGCTCTCAACATTATCACTTCTGTCTTCCTCTCTTTCTCTGTCTTTTCTTGTGCATCAACAGGCAACAGTCAAGTCCATGTGGTAGCCATGTGCTACACATTTTAGTAAGCTTCCACAAATTGATAGAGACTATTCTAAAGCATCTAGGATTGGTATAGCAACTGCTCTACCTTGACTACAGGAAACTGCAGAGAGTTATGAACACAGCTCAGTTCATCACAGAAACCATCCTCCCCCTCCACAAACTCAGCAAGACAGCTAACATAATCAAAGACTACATCCACACTGGGCAATCTCACTCCTCTGCCCCTCCCTTCAGGCAGAAGATACAAAAGCATAAAGCACACATGACCATGCTCATAGACAGCCTCAGCCCTGCTGATATGATTACTGAACAATCTTCTGGTACGATAAAATGAACTCTTGACCTCAGAGCCTACCTTGTTATGATCTTCCACTTTACTGTCTACCTGCACTGCACTTCCTCAATAGCTGTTACACTTTATTCTGTTATTGTTTTATCTTGTACTACCTCAATGCACTGTTGCATTAAATTGATACAGTACATGAACAGCTTGCAAGACAAGGTTTTCACTCTACTCAGTACATGTGACAATAATAAGAGTTTAAGAATTTCTGTCAAATAAACTTTCTGTTCTAGTGTTTGGAGATTTTAAGCAGAATCAGAAACCTGGTAATCTAGTTCATAAAGCAGCCAACTGTTTATCTTGTGTTCTGTATAAAATAGAGCAAGTACAGCTATAGTGGCAAGATGATTGTGTTATCTGACTTTTTCAAGTAGTCTAGTAAGAATTGCTTGATTATGATTACAGGTTATCTGAACATTTAGGAAATGAAACATCTTGCAGTTGTAGTACTGTTCCGAGTTTTAGCCTTAAAGTGACGAATCACTTCATTCAATCACTGTACAACACTGGGAACACCACACTTCTGAAACAAACAATTCCAAGTTCTGTCCTAAGAACAGATGGCCAAGTGGATAGAGGAAAAGATATATTTTTTTTTCTAAAAATATGGAATGCTTCATGAATTTACATGTCATCCTTGCGCTGGGGCCATGCTAATCTTCTCTGTATCGTTCCAATTTTAGTATATGTGCTGCCGAAGCGAGCACAGAGGAAAAGATTTATTGGGAAAATGCAATGCCTCTAACTGGCTTGTGGGAATCCTCAAAGTGGAAAAGGAACATGATGTTGAAAAGGTGGAAGCCATTTACCAGGAATGCACAGAAGCCTCCTGCAATTAACGGAGGGAGTGGAGCAGCTCACAAACTAACCTCTGTCCTTCCCTCTCATCTGTGGAAGAGTCCATGGTTCCAGCATTCACCACACAGCCACCACAGAGTAACAGCTGGAACAAATCATGCTCAATACCATGGGACAAGCTAAGATACAGTGGTTTCCTTTTGATTGCCGGTTTGGATTAAGTAATTTAATGCTTTTTTTGCATAAAGTTGAGATGGTTCTAGCACTCCATGCAGAGATGTTGTGCAGCTAGTAAAGATCTTCCTCGTTAGGGATTCAGCTTCTTTAGCATTTGTTACCCCTCAATCAACATGTCAGAAAACTGAAATCAAGTGACACTTTGTAAACCAAAACAGTAGAGCCACTTGCTCCTATATGAACCTCTTTCAGCTCGTCGATGAGCTAGCAATATTGTTAACAGTGAGCTTCATTAGTTCACATGGTTGGAATGAAATCTAATGCACATTTTCATAATTAGTTTTTTATGACATAAAGATGAAAAGCTGATGCTTGTTGTGTACATAAAACACGTTAAATGGTTGAATTCACTTTAGGATCCTGAGACAAATAGGTATAAAAATGAATTTATATCATGGACTTTACCGCTGGCTCAGTATGACCTCTTATTTCTGGAAGAGGATCTCACATTCCTTAAAATTGTCCCCATTCTGCATAATACCTGAATAAATAAATACAAGGCCCAAGGATAACAACAAAGAATTCTGACATTATTCACCAGCCACAGCCTGCAGTGATGTGATTTCTTCAATGATACATAAACTGAACATGTATTCTCACACAGACTATGATAAATAGTGTTATTAACATACGATAGATGAATGAATAATATGCTACAGTATATAGAGGCTACTCTCAATGTATAACATGATAGAATATTGCTTCACATCAAACAAAAAGCCTCACCGCAAATGGAACATAACCTTGCTCCTTTACCAATCCAGCCCCATTATTGCCAATGGTACAGATATGATAAGTCAAATTACTAATAACGAGCAATTAATATTCTTTTGGGTAGTGATTTGTCTGAAATGCAATTTTGCAGGCTGAATCCTAAAATATGCAGCATTAAGAACTCAGCAGTTTATTTCTATTCATTGTGAAGATTTACACTGTTCTGGCACACCTTGACTCCATCCTTTCTGGCACAACATCCTTCATCAGCTCTCAAATAGCTGCAGGTTTGCAGCAGTATGGGTTTCCTTGGAGCTGATAATTCAAGTTCAGGTCTAATTATCATTCAACCATACATGAATATAGCCAAATGAAACAGCTTTCCTCTAGGGTCAAGGTGCAAGTCACATTACCAACAGCACATATGGTTATAATTTCAGAAAAACATACAGTCACAAAGAAAAAATAATTGATGGCAAATTGTCTTGATCCACATCGTTCTTCCATTGAGCAAGCACTGGAGAGCAGCATTGATGAACAGGACCAGCCCCCAACCCAAGTACAGATTCCCACATGCCCCCACAGGGGTTCTCCCACACTGCCTCAGCATATTCTCCCCTGGTCAGCTTCAACAGCTAACCCCGTGGCCTCAGCCTGTTATACATTGCCAATGTATAACAGGGTCTGGCAATCACAATTAAAATGTTGAAGAGAATCACACGCACTGTGCACCATTCAACGGTACAAGTACAGGCGACTATACAAAAACGGTACGCAATAAGTCCAGCTCCATTGCTATCTGTCAACTCTCCAACAGGATTGTCCTACAGTACTTGACATTCTTGGTTACCAGCAGTGACTTGCGATCATAAAAGATACAGAGGATGAACAAATACACTTTTGATTGGACCCAGACTGACCACTGTGTACGAGCATCTCACCGGAGGTTGATGGTTGAACACTTGTTATGAGGATAGATGGTTCACTATTCCCCTGTTGTGTTCCAGAAATTTAAAACAAAAATCATTCTGGAGTTTGTGAAGCTTATAGTCTTGGAGGAGATGCCATTGCCAAGATGTATTTGTGCTCTCTCTTTATTGGCATAGATAGAGTAATTCAAGTCATTCAACCTTTTTCATTTTTGTTGCCCTTTTTTCATGCTTGCCATTGCTGGTGGATCCATTTAACAATTTTTTTTGTCTCAAAATAACTTTAAGAGTTGGTATCACAAATATCTCAGCACGAACATTTAAGACGAATAAAGGTCAGAGTCATTAAATGGTCTTTTCCCCTTTGAAGGACAGTTTAATTGCCAGGGATCCAAATTGCTCTTTTTGTGCAGTGCAAGATTCACCTATCAGTCAGTGTTTCAGTTTTATCATCAAGAACTAAAAATCAATATTATATAGGCTAACAAATAAAAGTCAGGAAATACGTTGCTTCTCAGACATTAATCTTCCACCACTACTGATACACCATAATTGTACACAGTTAGCACATGTATTGCTTGTGATCAGTGCTTGATAATTTCCTACTTCAACGTTGCAATACTGGTGCAGGGTATTAATTTCTTTTGCAGAAGAACTACAACCTTGATGTTTAATTCTTTTGTCCTTGTTGTGGTTTATTAATCATAGATTAGGTAACAATGTTCTTGTGTTCCAAGCTGCTTCGGATCAATTCTTGTAAAAGCAGACTTTGAACTGATTTCTGAATTAAGTGTTATTAGGTGTGATTGAGTTAAAGTTACTTGTCAGCCAGACATGCTGTAGATAAATACTGTAACTTTCTGCAATGGATGAATACATTATTAATTTTCCATTGAATTTTACAGCATAGAATAAAGATATCTGTCCCAAATTGGCTATGGAAGCATTCCACCAAATCAAGAAATCCTTTTAAGACAATTGACAAGCAAAATGCTTAAGATATTAAAAACCAGTATCATCATCTACTGTCCCGCTTCCTCAGATTCCTAAAGAACTTTATCTCTACAACAGAAAATCTTGGATTAATGTATCACTTCCAATATAGTAAAACTTCCCAAGTGTTTGCCAGGATGATCCCCAAACAAAACTTGCATGGAGTACACATAAATTTATCAATGACTGCTGGCCATAGTCACAGGACACAAAAGGAAGAGAGTTAGTGAAGATTAGAATGGGAATTCCAGAGGCTGCTGTGCACTCTCTAAGTGTTTTTTTTTAAGTGCTTTACCATAAAATGAGAATACATATTGATCTTTTTTGGAAGTAAGTGCTTGTAAATTCTTTATATATGATAGGCACAATTTAAATTTGACAGAAAAAAGCAAACTCTAAATTTCATCTCACTCCTATTTGTCTGTTAAAAACTGGATGGCATCTAAATTTAGGGAAGCAACCTGTAAGCTGGCATTTTCTCTCAAACTGAAGATTTCCAGCAGAGATGAAAGTGACAGCATGCTGATTTATTTACTGATTTAAAATGATTTAGTAACAACTCTGGATCTGATTTTGCTTCCAGTTTCTTACTTGTATGGACTTGAATCTCTGACAATCTTGCTGAAGGCTTTTCCTAATCTGCTTGGCAATATAGTTTCATTGAGTTCTAACTCTAAATATATGTGACTGAAAATGTAATTTTTCCCTGCCAAAATTAAATGTGTAACTTATAAGACCATAAAATATAGTAACAGAATTAGACCATTTGGCCCATTGAGTCTATCCACTGTTTCATCATGGCTATTTCACTTTCGCCCTCAGACCCAATTTCCTGCCTTCTCTTCGTATCCTTTCTGCCCTGACTAATCAAGAATCTATCAACATTTGCCTTAAATATGCCCAATGAGTTGGCCTCCACAGCTGCCTGTGACAATGAATTGCACAGATTTATCGCTCTCTGGCCAGAGAAATTCCTCCTCCATTGTAAAAGGATGCAATTCTATTCTGAAACAGCAGCCTCTGGTCTTAGACTCCCCCACCATTGAAAACATCCTCCCTATATTAACTTTATTGAAGCCTTTCTACATTCAATAGGTTTCAATGCAGTCGCTCCTCATTCTTATGAATTCCTGTGAGTAGAGGCCCAGAGGCCTCAAATGCTCCTCAGATGACAAGCCTTTCAATCAACACATCCTTTCTTAGATTTGCAGATCGAGTTTGTGGTGAGGAAGGCAATTATTAGCATTCATTTTAAGAGGACTAGAATATAAAAAGGATATAATGTTGAAAATGTATAAATCACCGATGAGGCATCACTTGGAATTTTCTGAGCAGGTTTGTGCCCCTTATCTTAGAAAGGATGTGCTGAAACTGGAGAGGGTTCAAAGGAATGATGATTTCAGGATTGAATGGCTTGTCATATGCAGACTATCTGATGGCTCTGGGCCTATAATCACTGGATTTCAAAGAATGAGGGGAGACCTCATTGAAGCTATTAAACGGTAAAAAGACATGATAGAGTGGATGTGGAGAGGATGTTTTCTATGGTGGGGAGAGTCCAAAACCAGAAAACACAGCCTCAGAATAGAGGGACATCATATTAGAGTGGAGATGAGATGGTGTTTCTTTTGCCAGAGAGCATTGAAACTGTGGAATTCTTTGCCACAGGCAGCGGTGGGGGCCAAATTTTTATGTGTATTTAAGGCAGAATTTGATAGATTCTTCATTGGGCAGGGCGTAAAGGGATGCAGTGAGAAGGCAGGAGATTGGGGCTGAGAGGAAAATTGCATCAGCTATGATGAAATAATGGAGCAGACTTGATTGGCCAAATGGCCTAATTCTGCTACTACATCTTATGGGGCCAAAACTGCTCACAATACTCTAAGTGAGGCATCACTAGTTCTTTATAAGGTCTCAATATTACATCCTTACTTTTATATTCTGGTCTTCTTGAAATGAATGCTAACATTGTATTTGCTTTCTTCACCACTGACAATCCTGCAAATTAACCTTCAGGGAATCCTGCACAAAGACTCCCAATTCCCTTTGCACCTCAGATTTTTGAATTTGCTCTCCATTTTGAAAATACTCTCCCCTTTTATTTCTTCTGCCCAAGTGCATGACCATAGATTTCCCTAAACTGTATTCCATCTGCTTTGCCCATTCTCCTAACCTGTCCACGTCCTGCTGTAGCCTCTACACTACCTCAAAAATACCTTCCCATCCACCTATCTTTGTTGAGTCTGCAAACTTGACCACAAAGCCATCAATTTTGTTATCCAAATCATTGGCATATAACATAAAAAGAATCATTCCCAACACAGACCCCTGTGGAACACCATTAGTCACCAGCAGCTAACCAGAAAAGACTCCCTTTATTCCCACTCTTTGTCTCCTGCCAATCAGCCAATGCTCTATCCATGCTAGTATCTTTCCTGTAATACCATGGGCTTTCTGAAAATCCACGTATACAACATCAACCAATTCTCCTTTGGCTATCCTGTTTGTTATTTCTTCAAAGAATCCCCAGTCATAGACACAGCTTGCCGTGATTTCCAAATTTAGGGACGTACCTGTTAATAGTGCCAAATACATGCAAATTTTTGCTATTGTTGTTTACATAGTATGGCTGCTTCATCACCAATTTAGAAGTTATAGCCAAGATCCAAAGTCAACAGATTGTTTTGATTTAGCACATAAGGTGACACACTCTTCATTCAACTAGTTTCTGAGGTCTTTACGTAGATTTCAATGCAAAGGTTAATGTCTGGTCTGCTGCCACAATTAAAAATCTTTGAAAAAATCGTTACCACCACAAATATCCAAATTGAGCAAACTCAGTTTGTAGGATTAGAAAGGAATGGCAGAATAATCATACTTTGGTTTTTTTCTTCACAAAGAAGAATACAACTTTCCTCCCAGCATGTTGGGAAAGCAGGACTCCAGAGAAAGAGAGGAATGAAGTAAAATCAATAAAGAAATGGCACTGGCAAAATGAAGAGCTAAAAGGTGATAATTCCCTGGGCTTGATGATACAGATTTCAGAGTATGAAAGTAAAACATTTTTGAAAGAAAGGAAAAAATTATGTTTTGAAATGCTTTAGATTCTGGAGCAGTTCCTACACATTAGAAGGTGGTAAATGGAACTCCAAGATTCAAGATTATTTGTCACATGTACATCAAAACATACAGTGAGATCTGTCAACCAGCACAAGCAGGGGTGTTCTGGGGGCAGCCTCCAAGTGTCACCACACATTCTGTCACTAACAGAGCATGCCCATGGTGCTCGGCAGAACAACACGAAACACAAGCAACAAAAGAACATCAACAAAACAGCCAGCCATTCCTCCCTCCAACCTCTGTCCATACAGTCCTCTAGCTCCAAGGCAGTCCATATTCTTCAGCCTCCTACAGACACACATTATTTCAAAATAAAGGAGAAAGAGCAAGTACAAATACAGATCAGCAAACCCAACATTGGCAAAGGGGAAAGGGCGGTAATCTATTACAAAAGGTCTATTAACTAAACATTTAGAAAGCAATAATAGAATTGGACAGTTAGCATAGACTTGTGAAAGGAAAATCATGCTTAACAAATCTAGTGGAGTTTCTTGAGAATGTAACTTGTCAGATAGATAATAGAAAACCTGTAGATATGGTGCATCTGATAAGGAAAGCTTCTGACAAAAACCCACAGAAGAGTTTATTGTGCAAAATTAAAGCAATTTAATTTGGAGTAAAACACTGGCTTGAACTGAGAATTGGTTGATGGTCTGGAAACAAAAAAAAGGAATAAGCAGGTATTTTTCCAAGTGCCAGTAAACTGTGAGATGCTACAGAGATCAATGCTCGAGTTGGTGCCGCAAGCAGTTATGAAGATAAATTATACACTAGCCTTTATTGCAAGAGGATATCAGTATAAGAGCAATATTATCTTGTTGCAGCTGTACAGGGTCTTGGTGAAGCCACATCTGCAGATCTCAATGAAGTTTTAGTCTCCTTATCTTAAGAGGGATGTTCTCGCTGTGAAGGGAACACATTAAAGGTTTACGAGACTGATTCCTCGCCAGCATTTCAAGAGGTCAAGTTAACTGGGTCAATATTTAATTAAGTAATAAGAATGACAGGTGTTCTCAAAGAAACCTATAAATTTCTAACAGTGGTGAACAGACCAGATATAGGGAAAATGTTCCTGAAGGCTGAAGGTTCAGACCAAGGTTCACAACATTAGAAAATACAGTCATAGTTTCATAAAGTAATACAACATGAAACAGGCTCTTTGGACCAACATGTCCACACCTGGGGCTTATGGCACAGAAGGCAGATTTGCAGGATGCAAGGATAGGGTTCAGAACCAGAGTCAGCGGTGGGGGAAATTGAGACATACAGATTTGGGCTAGGCAAGGGTATTTTGGGTGAAAGTCATGACTGAGTACTGGGACTGAATGCACTGGTCAGACAGGCCTCCTTTCGGTCATGTTAAGAAAGCTTCACACTCATTCTGTGGGTGTTCTTTTGCTCAACTAATCTGTACTGTTAATGTATCATGCATAAGCAAATGAATTTTCAGAAGTGGCATCCAAACATTCACTTTATGGTGATGAACACCAATGCACACGTGTATAAATATACCATGTGCTTTGTGGATTTAGAAGCAATATGCTGCACCACTTTGGAATGACACAGTAAGCAGCTAATCATTTTCTATAGTTGGTTTTCAAGTAAAATTCTATTGGGTACATTGAATATAAAATATTAAACAAACAATACAGCACAGGAACAGGCCTTTGGCTCACAACGTCAGGCTAAACTAATTAAACTAGTAATTAATCACCCCTGACTAATCCCTTCTGCCTACAAAATGTCCATACCCCTTGATTGTCTGCACATTCCTGTCGCTATCTAAAAGTCTTCTATCGTACCTGTTTCCACTATCACCCTGGTAGCGCATTCAAAGCACCCACCACTATCTGTGTATAAAATTTTCCCTTCACATCTGTTTGCAATTATATAAGAACATAAGAAATAGGAGCAGGAGTAGGCCGTCTGGCCCATCGAGCCTGCCCCACCATTCAATAAAATCATGGCTGATCTGTCCATAACTCAGCTCCATCTACCTGCCTTTTCCCCATAACCCTTAATTCCCTTACTGTGTAAAAATCTATCTAACTGTTTCTTAAATATATTTAGTGAAGAAGCCTGAACTGCTTCCCTGGGCAGAGAATGCCACAGATTCACCACTCTCTGGGAAAAACAGTTTTTCCTCATCTCTGTCCTAAATCTTCTCCCCTGAATCTTGAGGCAATGTCCCCCAGTTCTAGTCTCACCTACCAATGGAAACAACTTTCCCACTTCTATCTTATCTATCCCTTTCAAAATTTAAGTTTCTGTAAGATCCCTGCTCATTCTTCTAAACTCCAGACAGTATAGTCCCAGGCAACTCAATCGCTCTTCATAGGTTAACCCCTTCATTCCTGGAATCACATTAAATGCAAGATATTTAGACATTTTGACTGGGGGGGGGGGGGGGGTGAAGATTCCAGTTACCTACTCTAACTCTGCCTCACATAATCATCCATCAGGTCTCCCTTCAGTCTTCATTGCTCCTGAGGAGGATTCCAAGTTTGTCCATCATCTCCTCACAGCCCAGGCTCTCTCAAACAGATAATACAATAGTAGACCTCTTCTGCAACTTCTCCATATCTTTCCTATACTGGGCAACCAGAAATGAAAGTAATAATCCTAACCAGAATTTTATAAAGCTGCAACACAACTTTCTTTGACTAAGCATGCCATACGCCTGCTTTACCACTCTATCAAACTGTTCAACCATTTTCAGGAAACAATGGACTTGGACCCCAAGATAGATCCATACCTTAACACTGTTAAAGATCTTGCTATTAATCCTTTCAATTTGATCTCTCAAACTGCAATATCGCACACTTGGCTGAATTAAACTCTATCGAACATTTTCACCCACATCTGCAAGCTACACCCTGCTGCATCCTTTGGAAACCTCCTATACTCTCCCAAAAGGTGCCAATCTTTGCATTGACTATGAACTTGCTAATTCATGTCTTACATTTTCATGTCATAGATGAATAAACAGTAGAGCTCATAGTTCAGAACCCTGTGGAATACCATTAGTCACGGGCCTCCAACCAGAATAAATTCCATTGACAATTACCATCTATCTTCTATCAGCAAGCCAATTCATGCAAACAAGATCATGTATCTGAATCTCTGGATGGGCCTACCACGTGGAACATTATCAAGTGCCATACCAAAATGCATGTAGACAACATTCACAGCATAAAAAAATGTGAACGTGCACATAAACTGAATTAAATTGATTACTTACATCCTTCATATACATGAGGATAAATATCTTTACGTTATGTCTCCGTCTAAATGTGCAATTTATAGTAATTTATAATAAATATTATGTACAAAAGGATAGTCAGTATAACATAGAAATATAGTTGCATCAGCATGAATTAAGCAGTCTGATGGCCTGGTGGAAGAAGCTGTCCTGGAGCCTGTTGATCCTGGCTTTTGTGCTGCGATACAGTTTCCCAGATGATAGCAGCTGGAAGAGTTGGTGGTTGGGGTGACTCAGGTCCCCAATGATCCTTTGGGCCCTTTTCACATACCTGTCTTGTAAATGTCCTGAATAGTGGGAAGTTCACATCTACAGATGTGCCAGGCTGTCCACACCACTCTCTCCAGAGTCATGCGATTGAGTGAAGTACAGTTCCCATACCAGGCAGTGATGCAGCCGATCAGGATGCTCTTAATTTTGCCTCTATAGAAAATTCTTAGGATTTGGGGGCCCATACCAAACTTCAGCTATCTGAGGTAAAAGAAACATTATTGTGCCTTTTTTGCTGCAAAATGTTTTGCTACAAAGAATTTATAACCCATTATGCTCTTCTGAAACACGGTAAGAGGCTTCAAAAATATAATATTCAGGATCCTGGATGTAGTGGCCACGCATTACGATACAAGACACTTCTGTATTTCCATACAATACAAAAAACACACCATGAACCACCCTACCACATGTCTTCTTCTGGCTATCCTATACATCCACAATTCAACAAACCCTTTTTTTATATAATTTCTATCCTCCTTCATTAGCATTGCCAGTAAATCCTTTGAACCCCATAATCAATCTCTACAAACTTTCAGTCCACTGAATCGCTACTCGGGCCAGAAATACAGAAGCCTTAGGTCCCACACCATCTGTTTCCGGAACAGTTTTACCCTACAAGCAACAGGCACCTGAACTTCACTCACTATAGTTCTGAACTTTTCTATGACCTGGAGACTCACTTTCAAGGACTCCTTAAAATTCATGTTCTCAATTTATTTCAATCCATTTCAGCAGCTGTTATGCAAACTTGATATCACCTTCAAAGGATGATAACAAATGTCAAGTTTAAACACATCCAAATTAAGGGTTAACAAAAATATCTCAAAATATATTTGGCCAACAGCAATATTGCTGAGGCGGAAAACCAGATTATGACAAAGGCTTTGCATTTTAAACTGCTGCATTATTCAGATAATTGTTTTAAAAACAAAGGTAGAAAATGCAGAAATGTTTCAATAAACAAGGTAGTATCAGTGGTCAATCTAACTAATAAACTTTTCATCAAAATAGTTGCTTTCTTTTTTTTTGAGAACAATTATCATGAAAAGTTGCAAAGCAATTCAAATGATGCCAACACAAAACTGTTGGCTCTTTCGAAATAAAAATAAGGAGGTTACAAAGGCGCCAGTCCACAAGGAAATTGAAATTAATGGATATTGCGCAATTGACATGCTTTTCAGCACATTATCTATAGACATATAAACTCGAAAACTTCCTCCAACTTCCCCTTTCTTCCTTTGACTGGACTCCTAAAGTATCATCTTTTGTCACACACCATCACCTTGCAACAATGCCCCACGTTTTGCAGAAAACAACATTAGTTTCACATTGTTGCTTTCTCCTCTGTTCCCTATTGTTGGGAAAAAATAATTTGCCTCCAACTATTAATGGATGGAATTGTTCTTGTGTGTGTTCATGGCTGGCCATGTAAACCAAGATTCAGGAACACAAATTCTACAGATGCTGAAAATCCAGAGCAACACACACAAAAAGCTGGAGGAACTCAACAGGGCAGGTAGCATCTATGGAGTGGAATAAACAGTCGTCAGTTGAAGCCAAGGCTCTTCATTGGAACTGGAAAGGAAAGGATGAAGAGCCAGAATAAGATGGAGGGGGAGAGAAAGGAATACAAACTGATGTGATAGGTGAAACCAGGTGAGGGAGAAGGTAGGTGAGTGAGGGAGGGGCAGTGAAGCAAGAAGCTGGGGGGGGGGGTTAATAGGTGGAAGTGATGGAATGGGAGGTAAAGAAAAGGGGAATCATATCCCTGTTATGGCAGTGGGAAGATGGGATGAGTCTGGATGTCTGGGAAATGGAGGAGATGCAGGTGATGCCAGCATTGATGGTAGATGAAGGAAAATCCCATTCTTTGAAGGAGGAGGCCATCCCAGATGTTCTGGAATGGAAAACTCATCCTCATTCAAAGTTCGTTCAAAGTACATTTATTATCAATGTATACATTATACAACCCTGAGATGCGTCTCCATCCAGGCAGCCAGAAAACAAAAGAAACCTTAAAAGAAACTATTTTTAAAAATCACCAATCATCCATTGTGCAGAGAGAAAAGGAAACAATGCAAATCATGCAAACAATAAAAGTAAGCAAATAACATTCAGAACTGGGGTTTTACAAGACACGAGGCCAGACATCGCTGAAGCCAGCACTGCAGATCAGTTCACAGCTGAGTAAACTCCATGGAGTGATGAGCCAACCTGGTCCTTGCCTCACCGCCAGTCCCAGCACCCCGGCCTTTTCAATCTGGCATGATGCTTAAGTCGTCCAAACAACAAGTCATTCTCTGCTCTTGGACCTGGATCCCACTGCCACGATTCAGCCATGCCTGACATTTCCAATTCAGTCTGGTGCTTCAGTTAATCAGACATTGGTCCTACCTCGCTCTCGAAGATGCTATGACTCTGTCTCAGCCCTGACTCTGCTTGCCATGACCAGACCTTGCCTGGGTCTACGTCATTGCTCGCTTCCTCTTGCCTCGACCACCCTCTGCCTGTCTCTCCATCGTTAACATTGATTGTTATTAATAATTACTGTATTTAGTAATTCCCTTTGTTGTGTTTTTTCCTGCCCATTTGTCATCGCTGGGCATCACCAGCAGCATCGAAAACTGAAAACAGATGCAATGTCAGGAAAGCCCAGAAATTGGCCCAAAAATGACTAACAGATTCATGAAAAGAGTATATTAATAACAGCATTTGGGTGGAAACGGTATTGATGGACACGGTGTAACAATGAAAATGGAGGTGGTATCAGGCACGATGGCAGGGTTTCTAACTGACCAGCTGAAGTGCTGAGTACAGTCAAAAAGTTGAACAGGACATTAGTACTCAAATACTTTTATGACAAGTTAATGCTACAAAACTGGATAACCTGTAGGGTAGCATCCAGTAATTGTTTACACCATCAACAAACTGTAATAAAACCTGTTCACTAAATGATCATGCTTAAATATGTTAGACCATTCATGATACACAATATGGTTAAAATGAGAAAGAGGGGTTGTGAAAAAAATGAAAACCTGAGGCTTTTCCCTCAGTGTAACAAAGGATTATGGTGGGGCAGAAGCTTGGAAGAACCTAAAGATTTAAAGATATAACAATTAGCTTTATTTGTCACATGCTTATTGAAGCATTCTGTGAAATGCATAGTTTGTGTCTAATCAAATCAGCCCGCAAAAGTTGCCACACTTTTGGCACCAAAGTAACGTGCTCACAGCTTACTTTTGAAACCACGTGTTTGGAATGTGGGAGAAAACACAAGGGTTTGGAAAAACCCATTTCTCACAAAAGTGTGTACACAGACAAACACCAAGAATATCAGATCTCTAATCCTCATCCCCGTCTCACTCAAATATCACCTAGCCACCAATTGGCAACAGAAAGAAAACACAGAAAAACTGAAAGATACCAGTATAAACTACAGTCCACATGATAATCACACTAAGCCTAACCCAATCCCATTTTATTGTTTCTACATTCCCCTCATTTCCTTAGGTGAATCTACTTTTCACCAATACATTTGTGACAACTTATAGAAGCCAAAAGAAAAACAAACCCAGATGGCTTTAGGGTGCGAGTATAAAGCAGAGTGACTGGAATAAACCCCATGTGGTCACAGGGAAAACAAAGAAACATGACACAGAGATCACTGGAAATCAGGACTGAAACCAGGGTGATGGAACCGAGAGGCAGCAGCTCCATGAGCTACAAAACCGTACCACCCCTCATGCTGAGAATTAGTACGAGAATCAAACAGGAAACAGTTTTCACATGAAGTGCAACTGCAAGGTAAAACCCTTTCAACAATTGCCTACTGGTTCAGTAATTATAACATTATTAAAAGCGAATTAGATAAATATCTGAAAATAGTAAACATTAAAAAATGAAATAGGATTATATGGTGACTACCCAAAGTGATGAAAAACAGGCTGAATGGTTTCCTTCTGTGGTGAGACTTATAAGATTCTGATTAGCTGGTGGTTATGGTATTACTTTTGATAATCTGTCAAATCTATGTGCAGTACTCGCATCCACACATTAAGTCTAAGATGAGACACTGAGCAGTCTTATTCACTGCTTTCAAAACAAACTACAAAATTCATCATACTCCATGTAGCTTTTCCTGGCTTATTTGACAAGAGATACCAAGAATTGAACTCTACCCTTCAATTCAGTCAGAATTCTCTGGTAGATGAAAATAGATTAATAGCTACTAAAAAAATAATTTCATGATATCTAAACTTTGTTTATGTTTACTGCAGTTCATGTGCTGTTTTTGATTCCACAAGTCCTGTTGCATTACTGATGAAAAAGTATGCATTACTCCAATTTTGCCACTGAGGGAAGTTCTCGCTACAAAAACCAGAAATAACTTGAGAAGAAATATTTGATCAAACAGCAACTTACCCTTCTAAAATAAATGTGCCAAGCTATTGAAGATGGATCTCCCATTACCCTGCCCATTCTCAGTTCACTAAAACCTCATCAATAATTACATTAATACATTATTTCATTGGAATGTCAACGAGAAACTCACTGAAAAACATCAGAATTCAAGAGCTGCAGAAGTCTGATTGATAAATATTCCAATCAGACAAATCTTTGTAGCATTTGGAATAAAATTAATCCTTACCTACAAATCTCAGTCATGCTCAAATGTAATAAAAAAAACACACCAATATAAATTAGAAGGTATTAGGAGAAAATAGGTTTTGTTTGCATAGTACAATACATACTTAATTAGACATGAAAGTTGTCTTCACATCAGTTATGATTTTTTAAATAGTTTCACTCTTGGTAATTAGAAAAAGATGCTTTTAAGTTGACTCCAGCTGTGGTCTTCTCCAGTATTGTCACAGTTTCACTCATGATAATATTGCTCAAAGTAAAGGGCTGACACCGGTTGGAAGATTTGCATTTGCAGCCTTCAACCCTTTGGATGTCAATAACCCTTTGATATTCTAATAATTCTCTTCATTACACAGCTAGTTTTTTTTCTACCTTGAGTTATATTTCTTCCTTTGAATCTCCTCTGCCTTAATTATTTCCCATTATTCCAAAATAATTCAGCTGACTACTGTTAGGAACCCCGTAACTGGGTCACTTACCAGCAAAGATAGAGAGGTCCGTTGAAGTCTGATGGTACTATTTTTAACAGTATTTATTAGTAAAAATACACAAAAATAATATCAATGCAACCATACAGATAATATACGTCATCAATACTAAATCTAAAAGTGCGGGTATAATAATAATCAATAAGAAATAGCTCTATCGTTGTCTGGGGGATAATGTATTGTCCGATGGAAATATAAAAGTCACTCAGTTCATTCAGGCTGCAGCCTTTTGGTCGTCGCTGTGTTGCACTTTGTTGGAGAGAGAGAGAGAAATAGGAATAGAATGGGAACAGTTACCGCTGCGGGTTTTCCAACCTTTATGATTTTGATCCGTCAGGAGTCCCGTTTGGGTGGCCATTCACTTGTGGCCTCTCCTTTAGCTAAAGCCGTTCTTCCATGGTCCAATCCCAGGCAAAGGGAAAGGACGCACGCGAGCCCCCCACCGGCTGTCGCTATTAAACGCTGTCACGGGATTTCTAGTGTTTCTCCTGGTGCGTCTAAAGGGGTTGTTCCCCAGACCCTCTTTTATCCTTACTCACGGGGTCTCAGATGTCAATCAGGTTGGGATGATGCAATCCCTCAACCAGCCCACTCTGGTCATCCCGAGGGGTTTCAATGAATAGTACAGTACTCAATACACAATTCCGTCTCCAAGAGACAATAGCCGTTATCAATGGTTCCGTCTTGCTGCGGCCAGGACACATTCCAAACCCTTGTGGATTCTCTCTCATTTCCTGGGTCCCAGACCCGAATTAATAGCGATCTTGCGATTCTCAAAAAGGAGGGGGCTACTTTGTACCCTTCGGCCCCTCAGAGTTGTGGCACATTCGTAACACTACCATCTAAATTTCCAGAGAATGCTCAAACAACTCCAGGAATTGCATCTCCACAGAAGCATCAGCACCATCATGTATAGAGATTTCATTCTAAGCTTGACACTTGCCACAAAAATAATAAAATATTTAATTTCTAACTGTTTCACACAAACCATCTACTCTCTCCCCTCCTCCACTTTTTCTTTCTCATTCTTCATCTCTTCTTTCTGAATACTCTAAGAGGGAGGGAGGGAAGGCCTTAGAATATGCTGAAGTGCTTAGCATTCACAGAAACACCATTGTGGAGCAGGAGTATAGTGAACAACTTGTTGTGAGAGAAGAGAGACTTGCATTGATATTTGGCTTTGCCCCGAAACATCGACTCTTCATTCATTTCCATAGATGCTGCCAGACCTGCTGAGATCCACAGGCCTTTTGAGTGTGCTGCTTTCCATGTGATAATAACAGAGAATCTGTTTCTTTGGGAATGTTGACAGGGTTGAGTTAATGAGCAGATAAACATGGTCTTGGTGTTCTTCTCTGGAAGCCTTGGTGTGGTGTTGTTTGAGGGATAAATACTAGAAGGCATTAGGGAGGAACTCTTTTACTCTTCTTCAAAACAGTACCAAAGGGAACATTTATACTGGCCAGAATGACATAAGAACTTTAGTTTACTGTCGCATAACTGTGCAAAACTCTGTGCACAGTACTGGGGACTGAGTTCAGGTTTTGCTCTCAGATCTTTGAAATGAGGCTTGAACCATCAGCTTGCGGATTAGACATGTGAGATCTACTACTGACTAGTGGATTGCCTCCTCAATCAACTGCAGGTCATAAAACTGAAAGCGAATAATCCTCCAAAGGAGTCAAACCACAATCTTTTAATGGAATTCCTTCCCAGAATTGTCCTGAAAATCACTATGTAAGAATGCAAGGCTTGACAAAATAGAGTTCAACAGTTCAAGCTGGCGCCCACCTTCAACTCTTCAAGGGCATTTAGGAATGAAGAACTAAGTCTCAAAGTAAGGAGGCAGCCATTCAGGTTAGAGATATGAAGTAACTAATTCAACCAAAGACTTGAGATTAATCACTCAAGAGTATAGTGGAGATTCTGTCATCAAATATATTCAATGACACCTGCTATGTATTCCCAGCACTTCCTGATTAAACCCCAGATTTGTATCATTTGCAGATTTTTGATTTTAAAAATATCTTTTTTTAAAAATTTTCATCATCTCTATAATCACCTCCAAATCTCCAACACCAAGACCAATGTACTTCTTCAATTCTGCCTTCTTCCAAATTTTAATCAGCACACCAGTGTTAGATGTTCACCGTACCACTTTAAACACAATACTCTCTCTAAATATTCTGCTAATCTCCACCTCTCACTTCTCTTTTAAGATGTACTTTAAAACCTCCATCCAAGGCAAACAAACCAGTGGTGGGTTTCTGTACAGTAATTTAAACAATCAGATAATTGAAGGATATAATGATATTATCAGATAACCTTATACGAATAGGGGCTATGTGAAGTGAATGTTCCTTGCTGCTGGGCTTAAAGCAAGGATTCTATGCTCAGCTGCATTTACAATAGTATCTGAAATCAGCTACAGCATACAATATACAGTAACACTTCCCATCTTCCAGAACGATTCCTTATAGTTCCTTATATAAGGAACTATATACAATGATGCTATGTACTTGCAATGGATATTCTTTGTGATCAAAGAGTTCTCCAATCAAAGTCATAGCCCACATTGAACATGTCAAAGTGATTGGTATCCATAGGGAAATCTGAGAATAGGCATGAGTAAAAGAGATTTGAAACCCTGTCTGCTTACATAAAAATCAGTTTTCCTTTTCTTGCTATAAACTATCGTGCACATTTTAGTTTAATAAACAAGTATAGTTTGTATTTTATTTATTTCAGTGCACTAAAATAAACTACTAAGAGTAAAGAATGCATTTTGTGATTTTAAAGTATATTAGAGTGGAGAACAATAGATGAGTATTTCTTCATGTTTCAGCAAAGATTAAAGTGCCACTTATTATTTGGTGAAGAATCATGAGGAGATACATGGGTTCTGGTTAATTGGGACACATTGGGAATTGTATACTTTGGTCCAATTGAGCGGCTGCCCCAATTAGCTGAAGTTTTATGGAAATAGTTAAAAAGGTATAAAAAAAACAAACTACCATTTAACTGAGTAACAAATTATGTATGTAAATGAAAACCAGAACAAATTAGAACATCACCAATACTATTACAGTTCTATAAAGCAATGCATTAGTTCCTAATAGTCATCGACAGAGAAATCCATTCAGTGTAAGCTGCCTTGCTTTTTTTTTTAAATGACTAAATGAACAAAATCTGTGCAGACATCAAGTTCAGGTAATGGACTGCCCTCATACAATGCATCCTCCAAATCTTCATTTTCATTGTAACATTCATGATCATTATCAATATCTTCAATTCTCTGTGGTTCCCAACTTGAAGTTGTGAAATCAAATTTTCACTCAGCCATTTCTCTTATTTCCAAGCCTGAACGCGAGAAACCACAGTGAACAAAATAGTTTTGAACTTTCTTACTGCTTGTTTCGCACCAATTAGCAATGACAAAAATCACTGCTTTTTGAGCATAAATAGACATAACTGATGCTATTTAAATACTGTTTACTCTAAGTAAGGTCTGATGGTCTTACAAGCGCACGTGACTGACACTTTAGAAACTGTTTGGCAACAGTCTCCTCTCCCAATTAATGAGCATAGTGTCCAACATAAACAAAGGGAATCCTGGATATTTTCTTGATCAGTATTTTTTCTTTTAGCTGCTGTAACGATTAACCAATGACTCAAGTAATCGGAATCCACTGTATTAGTCTTTTATATGCTAAGTGAAGCACTGATCCCTTTGGTCTAACTAGTCTCAGTCAAAATATCCTCCTTCCACCCAACCACAAACTTACATCTTGAGAATGTAAAAGCAATGCTATTCTAGAATTTGTCCAGTGGTTTACCTCCAGTATAGAGGTCCTCCCCAGGTTGCAAAACACCCAATTTATTGACAACCAGTACATTCCAACAATCTTAAGATCAATCACTTCTTGGCTGAATATTTTTTGAGAGAGATGTTAAAAAAAATTAGCAACATCCCAGAAGATGTTGGAAGTATTAACATAACCTCCATGCAAGGATAGATTGCAAATAGCATAACAGACAGCCCAGGCAAGAAAGGTCTTTGAGGAGCATGGCTTTCCTTTGCATACCAGGGGTCTAGAAAAGAGTTAAGTGATACACCAACTAAGAGACAATTGCTTTACTAACTTCGAAGTATCATCGGTTTTCAATTTGTATGTTCTATTGACTTTTAACACCTATATTGTGATTATTCTTGCAAGTAAGAAATTCAAAATTACATAGTTTACTACTATCTGTAACCTCTAGCTAATTCTGTATTAAAAAAAAAGCAATTTCTCCAAAGTTCATAGCAGTAGGATGACAGGGGCCATGCTGTTCTCCTTGTGCACAAGTAAAAGAAAGTGTGGTTGAGTCATGAGTGTGCATGTTGAGTCCAGTTATTTTATTTTATAATTGGTGATGACAACGTGATTTAGATCAAGGTGGAAAAAGTGACCAATCTGTCATCATACAACTGATTCAGAATGGAAGAAAGGCTACCAACCCTCTTGGAATTTTGTGTGGGACCATTTAGTAATTCAAACTTCCTGTTCTGACAATATAGTACTAGCTTCGAATGGGAATTTTGGTTGGAATGGACCAGATGGGTTGAAGACCCTGATTCCATACTGAATGGCTCTATGACTCTGTGAGAAAGGAGATAAAGGGATAAGTCCTTTTGAATGTGAAACTCCTGAGGAGATCTTAGCTCTGCTGAGGACAGAAGGGTGATATCTAATATTTCCTACAAAGTCCAAAGCAATATCTACACTAAGCTCAATCAAGTGGCAAGGAGGAGAAATGGACAGTAATGAGTAGAGTGACCTGGGGAATTTATTGTAGGCAAAGAGTGAAAGATTTACTTTGCTGGCACAATGGGGAACAATTCATGGAATTAGAAGATCCTCACTGGAAGAAATAAATCAGAAAGCTGCGGGACGGATTTTGAAGTGAAAGCTATCAAACTATGAGATACTTCACTAAATGTGCCTGTTGAAATTACTGCCAGACATTACTACCAGACCAGATATTCCAATAAACTATTTTAGTCTCTGTTCCTGGTGGGTTTGGAAATTAATACACAAATCGCTATATTAATGTCCCATTCAGGCTAACCTCAGAAAGTTCACAATTTGGCTTATTTTTTATTTATTCATTTTTCAGGACATGGGCATCACTGGCAAAGACAGTATTTATTGCCATCCCAGCATACCTTGGAGGAAGATGGTGGCATGGTGTCTTGAATCATTGCATGATGATAAAGAAAAGGCAATACATTCTCAAGCCATGATAGTTTATGATTTAAAGAGGCACCTGGAGATGATGATGTTATTATTCGCTTGCTGTCTTTTTCCTTCTTGATGTTAGAAGCTGTGGGTTTGGGCGATGTTGTCAGAGTAGCCTGCCCAAGTAACTTCATAGCATTTTGTACATAGTGAAGGCACAGAATTGATGCAGAAGGAAGAATTGTTTAAGGCGATGTATGAGACATAAATCAAGCAGGTTGTTCTGTCCTGAATGATGCTGAGTTTTCTGAATAATGCTCACTTTGCACTCATCTAAGCACATGAAGACTATGTCATAATTATCTTGATCTGTGATGTGAAGAAGGTGAATTGCTTGCTGAAGGAAATGCAATCTCTGATCTGATCTGTTTCATAGTATTTTTTTAAAGCAATTCTTTAGTGATCCACTCAATATTGATGGTGTTAAGCTGAGCAATGGTATTGCAAGTTAAAGCCAAATGCAGTTAGTTAGAGATTTTCTTATTGGATATAAGACATTACCTGGCACATTTCCAGTGTGAATGTGATTTGATAATTATAAGTTCGCACCTGAATACCAGCTAAGTTTGCAAAATGTAGGTATTTTAATTCCTTTACATTACCACAAAAGATTAAAATATCTAATGTTGAAGAAGAGAAAGAGTTTAATTTTAAACCTAGATTGGATTTTCAATGGACAACAGTTTATGGAGTAGATTTGTTTAAGAGAACGTGTCATCCATCAGTCACATAACCATATTAAATGTTTAATCTAATACAAGCATAATTCATACACAACCCGAGAATCACCAAACAATTCAAGGAAAATCTTTACTTTTGGTCTTGGACTTGAAAGTTTTTTCTTGTCTTGCAACAGAACACAAAACTAAACACAACTCAGTATTTAAATGTTTACCCCCTTCAAGTAGATCACAAGCACAGTTGGTGGGGAAATGCACACCTTCTGTGGAGCAATGATAGATTCAGGTACATTAGCAGACACAACTTGTTCCTCAGCCCCTCATGCTTCTAGCCAGTAACTGAATTCAAGAGTGAAAAGAAACTCTTCATTGACAAACACCCTTATTTAATTAGCACAAAATATTCAAAGTAATGTATTTTTAAATAATTTTAATGCTTTCCCCTTTATACAATATTTCACACCTTGCTCCAGCTTGGGTATTTATTTTGTTGGAAGTTTTAGCAAACTGCATGAATCTTATTTGTGATTCAGTACAAGCACATCTGAAGTCAAGGTACAATGTAAACTGGAACTCATGCAGGCTTTTCAAACTATCTTAACTCTTCTGTCCTCCATTGATTGATATCACTGTGCTTTCACTATTCATATGCTGTATCAATTCTTATGTATGCTGACAGTCAATAAAGCAAATCTATTCCTTTAAAAAGATTTAATGATAAGATTCTTGATATTTTTATCCTATTTTCTGCAGTATACCAAACTTGCTGAGCAGAGAACTGTTTTAAGCGTACATGATACCGTTTGAGTTGGGAGGGTCAACAAAATGTAATTCTGCTCTAACACCAGTAACACACGAAACATTGAATCAGTACTTGTAGCATTTTTCCACAAGTACTATTACTGGTCAACAGCTAGAAAGTTCACAAAAGCAAATCTGTCACGTGGATTTGCTTTGTTCCATGTCAATGAAGGACCTTGAGTATAATATCGCAAGCATGCTGCGAAAAAGTAAACTCATGGTCAAGCCTTAAATGAAGGATATAAAAAGGAAATCAAGTACTTGTTTCTACATTGTGTATTCTATGTAGCATGAATGACCTTTTGACAAATCTGTACTCTTGCTACATAATGTAATCCGGTAATCTAAATTGCTTAAGTTTCAAGTAATACCAATATTTAATTTTTAAAAAGTCACCACTTTCAATCTCATGTGCAATGGGTAATACCATATTATTTAGTATTCGAACTCACTGGGAGTGTTGGCCTGCTTCGAACTTGAGGCTACTGCTTACAGATATACTGTAGATATTAAGTGTAGAAGCAGAATTAAGATAGATATTGAATGATGGGGCAGGCGTGAAGTTCCAAGTGGCCTATTCCTGCTTGTACTGTTGTGTATTGCAATGCCTTGAACTGAACTGGAAAAGCAATTTAAATACCTTTATAGACTAAATGACCATTGCAATGTATCAATGGTATGATTTAACATGGGAATGGGAGGGACTAGTCATTAAAATGGAAAGTGGGATTAGAAGCTCAGTTCAGAACCAGTAAAGGACTAAAAGAACAAATCGCTTGGTTCAGTTTGAGACAAAACTTGCTCAAGAGGATTAAATAAAAGGCAAATGCATCTATCACAATAATTTTACTATTAATTCAAGTAATATTTAATTCTGAAACAAAAGACAAACAAATTTACGTAATGTCATTCATGACCTCATGGGATCCCAAAGGGTTTAGCTACTAATAAAGCATTACTGAAGTGTAGTCACTGTTGTAATCTTAGAAATGCAGGAACTAATTTACACATAACAAATTCCCACTGTAGTTGAGTGGATATTACATTTGATTATTTTCCTCTCTTGGCATAATTATTGCTTCATTTAATCTACATGTCCTCACAAAAAAATTCGGGTAGATGGAGCTCTTCAGCCTGGGAAGGCAGTCCATCTAAGAGAGAGAAAACTCTGATTTCAAACCTCGGCTGCCTTGCAGCCATACCCACTCATGGGAAAGGCTTCGGGAGTAAACCCTGAGGAAAAATCCGGAGCTGGAATCCCTAATGCAGTCCAACATTGCTTTCAACCTCGCTCTGGCAGCTCCTGTGACATCAATGGTGCCAAGCTGCATCGGCCCTTGCCCTTCCCTTGGACAACATCGGTGGCATGGAGAGGGGAGACTTGCTGCTTGGGCAACTGCCGGTCTTCCGTACAACCTTGCCCAGGCCTGCACCCTGGAGAGACCGAAGCAAGATTTTCCAGGCACAGATCCATGGTCTCATGAGACGAACAGATGCCATCCATCCTCACAAAAGTTATGATCTGAAATTCCAGCTGTTTCTGTTCATCCACATTCCTCCCAACACCCTTTCCTTGTGGTATTCATAACCAGTGGGAGATACAGAAGCTTGAAATCACACAGCACCAGGTTCATTTAGTGGATGAAGCTTTAGATCAACAGCTTGAAGTGTTTACTAAGTTTTGGGAGCAATCAGTAATGTGAAATGGAGCACAGCACTGCAGATATCAAAATGAACAACTTGTTTAATCTTTATGGATCTTTCTGTCACTCAGATTTCATTGGATGTGCATTGTATTTCCAGCCACGTGGATCAACATGACCATTTGAATTAGAAGGCAGGAGCAAGCCAGTAGGCTTTCCAACACCTTTGAAGCAGAATTTTGAACAGAACCTCACAGCTATCATTAGGAAGGAGGTACAGAAGCCTGAAATCCCACATCATGTTCAAGAACATTTACTTCCCTTCAAACATTCAGTTCTTGACCTAACTAGCAAAAACCTGAACCACTAGAGTTTAGTAACACTATGACCACTTCGCACTAAAATTGACTTCATATTTTTTGTTCTAATTGTATTCTTTCATGAAAAATTGTGTATAGTTTAATTTATGCTTTTCTTATGAATACTGCTTATATGACGGGCTTGTGAACCTGCTGCAGGCAAGATTTCCAAAGTGCCTGTGTATATATGTACTGTAGGCATTTGTGCACATGACAAAAAACTTGACTTCTTTGGACTGCTAGTATTGGTCCAGATGTCTGGGTATAGGTTACGTGGTTGAATCACTTGGATTCAGGGACTTTTTGTTTTTGAGCGATTGTAACATTAGGCAGCAAGATTTCCAGGGAGCCGTTGACACTTCAGGGTGCACTGACAGCACCCAAGCTCACTACTAGTCAGGTTGACTTTGGAGGTGACCTCCTCACAGACCAGGGTTATAATCCAGGTTTTACTGGAAGATAATCCATTAAAATGGTTGAAGTTAAAAGAATCACTTCGACAGTGATTTAGGATCTTCAGAAATAACAGGACTATTCACAGATCCAAGCAATAACCATAATCTGTTTGAACAATGTAGTAGAAGATGCAGGACATGGGTGTACCATATTGGGAGTTGACAAAATGGGGTGCTGTACTGTGGTGATAACAACTGAACTAAACACAGAAAATACAGACAGAGAAAATGAAGGTTGATGAGCTCAGAGGGAACAAGACTCCTTTATTTACAGAATTAATGAGTAGCCTGAATCAGACATAGATTAAGTTGGATGCTCCAAGAGAGGGGTGCTTTGAAACATGAAGGCAATTCCAAAGCTGTAAAAGTCCTGTGATAAATCACACAGCAGGTGTGGATTTACTAATTGTAGTCTCGTACTCTGCAGGCAGAATGCTGCAAGGCAGGCAGAAACCAGTCATGTCAGAGTTGAAAGCCTTGGGGATGATTCGGAAAGGAAATCAAAGGAAGTAACTTGGTAACTTCAAAGAAACAACAGGTAAGAGCAAAGATGTGGACTTCAGGGAGTCCTGGTAAGAGATGCAAAACAGTGTGCATGAAGTTGTGAGTGAAGATTGTGGGAAATAAGTTCATGATACTCAGTAATTTAAGAAGGACAATGGGTAATATGGAATTAGCCACAATTTATGCCTCTTTTCTACATTGGTATCTGGAGACATTGTTATCTCAGACCAGTCTAATGGGAAAGCCCCGTCTTCTTGTACTTCGGAAGCATGCTTCAGAAATACTGTAAAGACCTAGTGCAGTAACAACTTCTAGCAGATTTCAAAGTTGGATTACTCTCAGTCAGCATGTAGAATGTTACACTTCTACCTTGGTTTCTAAAATTTAAAAGCGCATTAAATGCAAAACAAAAAAACAAAAAAGATCAAATGTTTTATTAATTATAATTTAGAGAGATTATTTACATCCTTCACAATATCAAAGCCCAACGTTGTCCAATTCTTTACCTTTCTCTTAGGAGTTTGAAACTGACTGATTCCTTCTTTCAAAATAAAGGAGGTGGTGGGATTGACTGGATTTTGACCATCTGAACTTGCAAATTTTATCAAGGGTCTATTTGACTTTTATAAACAGAAACAATGACACATATTTGATTAGGTTGTTCTTTTTCAAACCATCCAGCCTATTACAAATAAAATCTTGTGTAAGATTTTATTTGTAAACTGTTTGTGCAGCTAGATTTAAACGCATAAACACTTGGTTAAAACAGAAAATGTTTCAACTTTGTCATACATCAAAGATTACAGAGCAGCTAGAAAATACACTGCAATTAATAATAGTAAGTATTTCAAATTCATTTATGCTATGGTTATTTTACTTCAGGTATTAACAAGTGAATTGCTGATCTTTTTCTGCAAACCAAGTTAAAACACATCTTAGGTAGAATGTTAAAACTGTAATTTATCACCTTGTTATCCTCACTCTATCCTAAATCACTGACAAACTTAAAATAGTCACACATTTAAGCATTCTACTGTTGATATTTCAGCTGAATACACCAAGGAATTAAATCATTTCTATCTCATTCAAGCAACCTACTGGCCTTCAGCCAGCAATGTGTAACTTGATTAATGTATTACAACTCAGCCCTTTCCCATTGTTTCAGAGGGAGAACATGCACATAGCTGAACCTGTCAGGCGTGGTAGAAAATAAACAAAAGAAACCTTTTTATAATAATATATTGTGTATAGTGAATGTAAATACATAATCACACTTCACATTCAAGACAATTTTAGAAAATTTAACCAGCATTTCAGATTTTAAATTCATTGTGGTCAGATCCAAACCGAACATGATAAAATTCCATTCAAAACAAATCCATTATTCCAAACACTTTCAATCCATAAGAAATTATAATAAGCATTTCTAAATCCATAACTTCTCAGTTTCTTAACCAATAGTTTTGGAAAATTCATTGTTTATAAAATGATTATAAAATCATGCAGGACATTGAGCATCTTCCACATCACACACACAATATACCGAGAAAACTGACTACAGATATAATCTGAATGGAGCCCATCAACCATATTCACTGGACAAATTCCAATAGCCCTATATTAACTTGGTACAAATATAGAAGAATGGATTTACAGGTCAAGATCATCCTAGATTTAATCTTGCAGACTTCACACTGGCAATCTGGTCAAGCAAGTAAACCTTTGGCAAAATCACTTGCACATCTTTGCATTTTGCCCACAAAACAGTAGCAGAATTAGGCCATCAAGTTCATGCTACCATTCAATCGTGATTGATTTATTTTTGACTCTCAACCCTATTTATTTTTATTTTTGCCTTCTCCTCAAAAAATTTGACATCTTTTGAATCAAGAACAAATTAACTTCTGCTTTAAATAGACGCAGTAACTGTGGCAATGAATTCCACAGTTTCACCCCCCACTGGTGAAAGTAATTCCTCCTCAGTTCTGTTCTAAAAGGATACCTTTTTTTCTAAAACTGTTCCCTCTGGTCCTAAACTCTCTCACTATAGGAAACATCCTCTCCATATTTACTCTACATCCACTCTATACAAGCCTTTCAATATTTAGTATGTTTTAATGAGATCCTCCACATTCTTCTATACTCCAGTGATTATGGGCACAGAATCACTGTGTTGGTGTGTGGCCTAGTGGATAAGGCATTGGACTAGTAATCTGAAGGTCACTGGTTCGAGCCTCAGCTGAGGCAGCGTGTTTGTGTCCTTGAGCAAGGCACTTAACAACACATTGCTCTGCGACGACACCGGTGCCAAGCTGCTTGGGTCCCAGTGCCCTTCCCTTGGACAACATCGGTGGCTTGGGCAACTGGCAATCTCCCATACAATCCTGCCCAGGCCTGCACCCCAGAAACCTTCTAAGGCGCAAATCTATGGTTTCATGAGACTAACGGAGCCTTCAACTACCCTTCAGATGATAACAATTTCATCTCCAAGATCAGTCTCGTAAACCTCCCAATGCTAGCACATCCTTCCTTACAGCTGCTCACCATTGCTACTATATTCTAACCTTCTCAAAATGAATGCTAACATTGCATTTGCCTTTCTTACTTCTAACTCAGTCTTCAAGTTAACCTTTAGGGAATCCTGCACGGGGACTCATAAGTCCTTGCATTTGAGGTCTACCCTCATTAAGAGTCTACAGCCTTATTCCTTCGATCAATGTGCATGACCAAGCACTTCCCTGTACTGTATTCCACTTGTTTTCCCATTCTCCCAACCCATCGAAGTCCTGCAGACTCCCTGCCCCCTCAACACTACTTCCCCTTCACCCATCTTTGTATCATCTGCAAACTTCCCCACAAAGCCATCAATTCCATCATCCAGATCACTGACATAGTGTATAACATGAAAATACAGTGGACCAAACACCACCAATCACCAGCAGCCAACCAGAGAAGGACCGCTTTATCTCCATTCTATGCCTACTGCCAGTCAGCCAATATTCTATCCACAATAATACCTCTTTCTTTAAACCATGGGCTCATATCTTGTTTAGCACCCTCATGTGTCAAAGATCTTCTGAAAATCCAAGTAAACAATATCCACTGACACTCCTATCCTGCTTATTATTTTTGAAATAATTCCAACAGATTTGTCAGGCAAGATCTCCCCTTAAGGAAAACATGCTGAATTTAGCCAATTTTATTATGTACTTCCAAGTACCCAGAATCCTTATCCTTTATAGTAATAGACATCCGTTTGTCTCATGCGACCATGGATTTGCACCTTGGAAGGTTTTTCCAGGGTGCAGGCCTGGGCAGGGTTGTATGGGAGACCGGCAGTTGCCCAAACTGCAGGCCTTCCCCTCTCCACACCACCGATGTTGTCCAAGTGAAGGGCACTAGGACCCAAGCAGCTTGGCACCAGTGTCGTCGCAGAGCAATGTGTTGTTAAGTGCCTTGCTGAAGGACACAACACGCTGCCTCAGCTGTAGCTCGAACCAGTGACCTTCAGATCACTAGACCTGATGCCTTATCCACTAGGCCACACGCCAACAGTTATCCTTCATATGGATTGTAAAATCCTACCAACCACTGAAAGTTATAATTCTATGTCTTTTGCCTTCTTCCCTTGTTAAAAAGTAATGTTTGCAATTTTCCAGTCCTCTAGAATCATTCCTCATTCTAGCCATTCATGAAAGATCACCATGAATGCCTTTACAATGTCTTCAAATACTTCTTTCAAGCTTTTGCAAAACCATTTAATTTCCTTGATATTCAGGTTTAGTATACTTTTCATCAATTCCACGCTGCTCCATTGTCCAGCAACAGAACAAGTCAGCAGATTCATCAGCTGAAGTCAGTTAACAAGTTCGGGACTTCTGCATTAGTATACGCATGTGCTGCACTTGTTTGATTTCTACGAGCTATTGCAGCTAGTTTGCCTGAAAACTAAAAGTATTCACCAGAAGGATTTAGCCCATTATCCGATCTGCCTACATTTAAAAAGGAGCCACCCTGAGGAAAATATACCTATATCAGAAATAGCTCGGCATGGAAGATTTCTAATTCAATTACTCATAATCATTCTGTGATGTAACAAATGACAATGTACACTTGGAAATCAATTAAGACTGCACAAAACAATTCTCAATTTCAATATCTAAACTTCAAAATAGTGCAGGAAATTAATTACCTTCATATTGAAAACCAGTGTTTGACATCACTGTCTTCTGGGTACAGAAGGAATCAGCTAGTGACTAGTGATCTCCAGGAGTTGGTGCTGTTGGTTATAAATTTTGGAGGCATGATGAGGAAGTTTGAAGATAACAGATATTAGGACCCATCATAAAAAAATGTTATAAAATGACAAGCCTGATTGAATCCACTTTACAATGTACCCATCGTATCCACAGAGATGAATGGGATTTCAGCTACACCAAACATTGCTCAAAGGCTTTGAATCACTTTAAAACTGCAACCTCAGCTTGGCTTACAGTCATCCACTTCATTTAAGGAGGCTTTCCATGAAATACAAGTTCTTCTACATGAAGCCCACATTAAACGAGCTAGCTGACTAGCATATTAGCACAGAGTGTAACGTCACTATTGCTAAAATTTGGTGGTAGAGATTCTAATTATTGAATTTAGAAACACAGCATGAAACAGGCCCTTCCAGCCCAACATATGGCACTGCCCAGCAATCCACCCATTTATCACTACTAACCTGTATGTCTTTGGACTGTGTGAGGAAACCAAAGCACCCAGGGGAAGCCCGAGCAGTCCACAGAAAGAACGTACAAACTCCTTACAGATGGTACCCGAACTGAACTCCGAACTTCAGGAAATCCAAATTTGTAATAGCATTGCAGTAACTGTTAATGCTTCTGTGATGTCCAAGTTTATCAGCTTAAGAATTTCAGCAGAAAATCTGCCCAATTACATTTTCATATCTTTGCCTCAAAATCTGAAACACATTGTGTTTTACTGCACTCTATAAAAACATTACATCTTTAAAACCTATTGTACAACCATAGAGTAATGATATGATCCACTGTTGTTTCTTAAGGACACCTACTTAGATTCATTCCTTAGCCTCTTGACAGTTTTGTGAAAACTTCTTAAAATATTCAACAAGTAATACCAACGACAAGTCCTGAAGGGGAAGAGAAGTTCGAAAAGCAATACAGCATTCCCTTCTGCAATCCTTGGTATAAATAGGCCACAATGCCAATGGGTGTTGGATTTTCTAATGAACAGATAGACAGGCTGTACAACTGCTCCTCCCTCCTCACCATCCTAAACACTATGATCCTCCCCCACCCCCAGGGCTATGTGCTGAGTCTTTTGCATGATATTCTGCTCACACATAGCCAAACACACAAGCAATCACATCATCACATTTCAAATCCTGGCCGTGCACATCTACACACAACCTCTCATGGTCCCAGAACACATTCTACACAACCAAGAAAGCTTACCATTGCCTCTACTTTCTGAGACAGCTGAAGAAGGTTGGACTTTGCACATCCATACTCATATCCTGTTACAGACGCACAGTAGAGAGCATCCTGGCAACCCACAACACTGCTTGGTATGGAAAGTGCACTGCAGCAGACAAGGCGGCTTTACAATGGGTAGTCAAAGCTGTGCAATGCATCACCGGCAGTAACACCATGAGGGATCACCCCCACCCTACTGATGAACTGTTTGTCTCTCTTCCATCAGGGAGCAGGCTACGTAGCATCGACGTTAGGACCATCAGACTCAAAAACAGTTACTTTCCCTAAGCAGTAAGGCTGATCCACACCTCCACCCATTAACTCCACTACTACTTTATTATTTCCTATAAGTCACCTTATGTACAACCTCGCGTCACTTTATATACATGTAATAAATGTATACAAGTGATATTTATTGTGTTTTTATTATTAGTGTACTTTATCTTTTGTACTGCATCATATCCAGAGAAACAGTTATTTAATTCTCCTTTACACTTGTGCACAGGAAACGACATTAAATAATCTTGATTTGTCTATGATTGCATTTACCAGTATTTTTTAAATAGTTAGATTTATATTTATTGAAGTTGAAGCAATGAATTGCCTACGATATGGCTTAAAATACTCAGAATCAAAGTTCCAAGTATTTTGGAACATGTGATAAAAGATAAAGTAATATGTTATATGCCTGCTGAGTTAACATTATCAAAAGCTACCAATATCACCCTCTACTGGTATTTCTCAATTGTCAAAGGAATTCATCCTGCTTTAACCAGAGAATTTGTTTGAAAGGGCGTTAATGTGAAATTGGAAACTAAAATTTTTGCCATACACTTCAGTGTTTTTTTTCATTTAACTTTTTCGTTTTATTCTAACTGAAGCACAGACATCATTCTATTTAAAATAATATTAATTCAAAGGCATCTAATAGTCCAAAGAAAACAAATTAAAGTAGTTGGCTAATGTACAATATAAATGTATTATTAAAGTACATATATGTCACCATATACAACCCTGAGATTCATTTTCTTGCGGGCATCCTCAATATATACATAATAGAAACAAAAAAAGACTGTAGCAACCTTGACATTCAACCAGTGTGCACAAGACAACAAACTGTGCAAATACAAAAAAAAATAAGCAATAAATATCGAGAATATGAGATGAAGAGTCCTTGAAAGTGAGTCCATATATTGTGGGAATGATAGGGCAAGTGACTTGGGTGAAGTAATGCTCTTTGGTTCAAGAGACTGATGGTTGAGGGGTAACAACTATTCCTGAGCCCGGTGGTCTGAATGCTAAGGCTTCTGCACCTTCTTCCATGCCCTGGGTGACGGGGGTCCCTGATGATGGACGCTGTTTTCCTATGACAAGGTTTCGTGCAGATGTGCTCAATGGCTGGGAGAGCTTTGCCCACGATGGACAGGGCTGTAGCCACTTCATTTTGTAGGATTTACTGTTCAAAGGCATTGGTGTTTCCATACCAGGCTGTGATGCAGCCAGTCAATATACCTTTCACCACACATCACTAGAAGTTTGTCAAAGTTTTCAATGTCATGTCAAATTTTCACAAACTCACAAGGAAGTAAGGCGCTGCTATATTAATTAATAACTTGATTAACACAAGTAAGCAACAACAGCAGGCCATTTTGCCTCTCAAGCCAGACCCACCATTCAATATAATCATGGCTGAACCACATTTCTTCTTACTTTTTATACTATTTACTTTGTAATTTGTAGTAATTGTATGTGTTTGCACTGTTGTAAAACAATACATTTCATATCATAATAAAGACAAATCTGACACTGCACCATTTTTCCATAAACATTAATTCCAATCTTTCAAATATTTTTCTAACCACTGAATATTTTTAATGATCTAGCCTCCACCACCTTCTACCCTGAGGAGCCAGTGATCACAATATGCTTGAAATTCAACTTGAAATTTGATAGGGAGAAAGTAAGGTCTGACATAGCAGTATTTCAGTTGAGTAAAGGAAATTACAGCGGTATGAGAGAGGAGTTAGCCAAAGTAAATTGGAAGGAGCTGCTTGCAGGGATGTCAGCAGAGCAGCAATGGCACCAGTTTCCAGGAAAAATGAAGAAGATGCAGGACAGATGTAGTCCAAAAACAAAGTAGTACTCAAATGGCTGACAAGGGAAGTCAAAACTAATATAAAAGCAAAAGAGAGGGCTTAAAACAAGGCAAAAATTAATGGGAAGACAGGATTGATAAGCTTTTATAAACCTACAGAGAGCAACTTAAAGAATCATTAGAAGGGAAAAGATGAAATATGAAAGCAAACTAGCAAACAATATCCAAGTGGATAGTAAAAAGATTTTTCAAGTATGTAAAAATAAAAGATGAGAGTGGATAAAGGACCACTAGAAAATGGGACTGGAGAAATAATAACGGGGACAAGGAGTCTGCAGATGAACTGAGTACTTTGCATCAGTCTTCACTGGACAGTGTGTCAGTTGTTGTAGTGTGCGAGGGTGTGAGTGCAGTTACTATTACAAGGGAGAAGGTGTTCAAAGAGAACAGATGAACTTCACCCTAGGGTTCTGAAAGAGGTAGCGGTGAAGATTATGGAGGCATTAGTAACGATCTTACAAAAAAAATCATTGGACTCTGGCATAATGCCAGAGAACTGGAAAACTGCAAATGTCACTCCAGTGTTTAGGAAAGTAGGAAGGCAGCAGAAAGGAAATCATAGACCAGTTAGCCTGACCACAGTGGTTTAGTTAATTGTTAAGGATGAGGTTATGGAACACGTGGTGACACAGGTCAAGATAGGACAAAGTCAGCATGGTATCCTTAAGAGAAAATCTTGAGTGACAAACCTCTTAGAATTCTTTGAGGAGATTACAAGTGTTGAGGAAACAGGTAGGTTGCAGAAGGACTTAGGCAGATTAGGAGAATAGGCAAGGAAGTGACAAATGAAATATAATGCCAGATCATGCACTTTGATAGCAGAAATAAATATGCAGACTATTTTCTAAATGGGGAGAAAATCCAAAAATCTGAGAAGCAAAGGGGCTTGGAAGTCCTTGTTCAGAACACCCTAAAAGCTAACTTGTAGGTCAATTCTGTGGTGAGGAAGGCAAATACAATGTTAGTATTCATTTCAAGAAGTCTTGAACACAAGAGCTAGGATGTGGTACTGAGGATTTATAAGGCACTGGTGAAGCCTCACCTTGAGTATTGTGAACAGTTCTGAGCTCCTCGTCTATGAAAAGGTGTGCTGGCATTGGAGAGGGTCCAGAGGCAGTTCACAAGGATGATTCCAGGAATGAAAGGGTTATCATACGAAGAGCAGTTGATGGCTCTGGGTCTGTACTCACTGGAATTTAGAAGGACAGGGGTGGGGGGAATCTCACCGAAACCTTTCAACTGTTGGAATGCCTAGATAGAGTTGATGTGGAAGGGATGTTTCCAATGGTGGGGGGGCCTAGGACAAGAGGGCACAGCTCAGGGTAGAGGGGTGTCCATTTAAAACAATGATGCAGAGAAATTTCTTTAGCCAGAGGGTGATGATTAAGTGGAATTTGTTATCATGGGCAGCTGTGGAGGCCGGGTTGTTGGGTGTATTTAAGGCAGAGGTTGATAGGTTCCTGATTGGACACAGCATCAAAGAAAGAAGGCTGGGAAATGAGTTTGAGGAGAGGAAAAATTATCAGCCATGATCGAATGGCAGAGCAGACTCTGGGCCAAATGGCCTAATTCTGCTCCTATGTCTTATGATCTTATTATAGTTTATTAGTTCCATAATACTTACAGTGGGCAGATTTACAATTTATTTAGTACTCAGCATGAAACAAAAGGCAATTTGTGATTACTCAAGCTTGGATAAGTTCCATTTGTCCTATTTTTATATGATTAGTAGTCTCAAATTTGGAGGAAAAATAAGGTTTGTTCATTATTTTCTACTGTAATGTCATGCTTTAAAAACCCCTACCCATAATTATAAATTTTTATATAACAAACATTGACAACATAACATTGATCATGAGACAAATAATAGAGAAAGGAAACATCAAAGGGATCTTTTATACATACACACACTTGTTTTTTCCCTGATAAAGTTGGCGGCACAGTAGTTAGTGCTTAAGTCTCTCAGTTCCACAGACCTCTGTTTAATCCTGACCTTGGGTGTAAATTATATACATCTCCCTATTACAGCACGAGTTTCCACCACATGCTGAGGCTTCTACAAACAGTCCAACGATATACTGAGGCTAATTAGTTGCTGAAAATTAATCTATAATGTTCAGTGCTGAAGGATCTAAGGGAAATTAATTGTCAGGTAAGAGAGAATAAATTGCAGCTCTGTGGGGTAATAAGGAAACGCATCTGGTGGACTCCCCCTTGGAGGTCAGCATGGACCCAGCGCCTCCGGCCGCAACATGATAAGTAACACGAAAGCCTAACCATGGATGCCTTTATTGTCTCACTTTTAACGATTACTTGTATTTGTGAGGTACTTCCCACTACAAGCGGGAATGCAGAAAAGACATTGCTGAGTGAAGACAATTTGGCTAATTAATAAATATCAACGGTCATTCATTAATATTAGGAAGTCATTTAGAGGTACGCGAAACCTGCAGCAAGCCAGTCTCTTAATGACTAAGGTGACTGAATTGATTCTCTGATATCATGAGAGATCAAAAAAAATTCATGCTGCAGTTCTGAAAATTACCTAAGGTGGTTCTACTCAATACACAACTAATAACAATGATTAACACAACTATGGCTTCTGATAGTACAAACGGTAGAAAGTCTTATTTAACAATCTATACAATAATTGTCTTAATGCTACAAAAAAAATGAAATCTTCCATTTCAGCTTCCTCCTTGTAAGAGGATGCGATGGATTGGTTGTTAGTTTGAGACTCAGGGTCACATACACCATGATGGATTTAACCAACTAACGATAGAAATTCTATCAAAAGGTCACAACCTACACGCTTCATTCCCAATCCCTGGAGCTGCATTGTTGACTTCCTTTGACACTGTTGACCTAATTCCATTGTCAAAGTAAGAGTGACACCGCAGCAGACTACCCATGATGCAGCAGTTGAAAATGAAATTCTTGGGTTTGAGTTTAATTGTTCTTCAAAGGGAGATTTTCCCCATTCTTAAAGCAAGGACATTCTAATTTTGATTGTTTATGTAACTTTTGATTTAGTAAATTCTGTTATTTGGCTGAAGTCCAAATTTTTGTGCAACAGATCATTCCCTGCATAAGTGAGAGTAAAAAAATAAAAGAAGCCATTTACTTTTACTAACAATTCCCAGTTTCTGCTCTTTTGTGGGCAAGTCATTTAATGCATTTATTATACTGTCTTAAGGTCATGCATTTATACATGAATAGTACATTAAATGTTCATTATAGTTTGAAAGAATATTGCTGCAGTTTTTCCACTTGTCCCACTTAAATTACCTGAGGGTGAAGGATTCTAATTTCCTCATTAGAAACTCTGGGCAACATTCACATACTGCACAACCTACTTACTGCTCCATACCACAAAAATGATAGTAGCTGTTAAATATAGTTGAACAAAACTACAAGACGCACTTCAACAATAGTTCTTCTCCAGAATATATTCCACACTGGAATAAAATTAGTTTTTCATCATTTCTCATTCCTGCAGCATGAAAACAATCTGCAGATTAAATTTATAAAATAAGTCAACCTGGTTAATTTACTTAGAAACAGCAATAAAAAAATCATGTTTTTCAGATATAGCATAATCAAAATAGATTTTGTTGTAGAAATGTTCCTATACACTGGAATACACTAGATTCTCACATGAATATTATTCATTTATCTCACTCAGAAATATTACTTGCTCTGACTAGCACTAGACTTCTTGGAGTTAATCTTGCTTATATCAGAATAAATAGAAATACCTTCCAGATAGTGGCTGAGATCAAATTAATTTAATCAGTATTTGATTGAATTTTAAAAATAAAAGTGACAATCAAATGAAAATTTAACACAAATATTTGCATTTAATCTGAAAGGTTTATCTCCTCCTTCAAATGGCAGTTTGACCAAAAATTATTAAAATTGATTTTGCCCATTCCAAAATAAATTCATCGGTTTAGTTTAGTTTAGAGATACAGCACATTCACAGTCTCCTCCAGGTCAATGAGCCCATACTGCCCAATTTCATTTCACCAATTAACCTAGTAGCTGTACGTCTTTGGAAAGTGAGAGAAAACCAGAGCACCTAGAGAAAACACACATGGTCATGGGGAGAACACACAAAGTCCTTACAGACAGCGTTCAAAGTAAAAATTTATTATCAGAGTACATACACAACACCACATACAACCCTGAGATTCCTTTTTCCTGCGGGCAAATCTATAGAACAGCTACTGTAAACAGAATCAATGAAAGAGCTAAACCATAAAAGACAAGCTGTGCAAATACAAATAAATAATGAGAGCCTGAAATAACAAGACAAAGGATACTTAAAATGAGATCATTGGTTGTGGGAACATCTCAATTAATGAGTGTAGTTATTCTTTTGTTCAGAACCTGATGGTTGAGGGGTAGTAACCACTCTTGAACCTGCGACAGGATTTATGAATGTTTATTATGCAAGAAATAAATTTCAACTCATACAATGATAGAATTAAAAATGTTAATGTTAACATCAATATAAAATGTGTTTTTTATACATCAAAGTAATCAACAGAAAATCAGCCAGATGACCTCTTTCAGGTACCTCGGAAACTCTAACACATGTGCCCACGTGTGAACGTTAAATGAAGAGATATTGAACTTCCCTTGGAACACATTGTTAATTTTCAGTGTCAGTTGGCTTATCGCTGAAGGAAGCCTATACACACATCAATAAAAACTGGCAGCGGCTGGCACTGATTTGCAAGCTGTTTGCACACACATTACACCCCGCAAACAGTTGCACTGTTGGGGGCGGGTGAGGAGGGGAGCAGCAACTCACATTATAGATGTACAATCCTATTTTCACAGCCATCCCTGTCACCACCATCCCAATGCACCCAGGTGATGTTGGCACAGAAAACGCAAGTTGACACAATACACGTTTAAAAGCAAAATAAAACAAACACCAGACTGCAACTTCCAAGTCATGAATTAAACTATTTTTAGCCACAATCAATATCTGTATTCTGCTATTTCATATGTGCTTCCTAACTTCAGTGATCAGGATAGACATTCAAATTTCAATAATTAGAGAACTATTTACTGAATGCATAACCTCCTTCAATATATCAGATTATACACATTGCAAACTTGGTTATGTGCTTTTATCGAGAGTACATTGCTGAAATATGAACATTTATTCCCATTGTACAGGTACATAGGTGAAACTATACCCATGTCAACAAGTATCTGGGATGATATACTTTTAAGTAAACTGAAATCTTGCCACAGTAGCCTTTTCACTGCAAGAAACAAGAGGATTTTTAGCCCATTGAATGGACAAGAGTGCAAATTAAACATTGCTTTTTGTTTGTTGCCTGAAGCGTTCTGCAACACAGATTACTGGAAAACATAAAGAACTGCAACTCCCACTCAGTGCAGCTAGCTTTGTTATGTACAGAATGAACTTACTATTCATATATTACATTAATAATTACCACAAAATATTAATCTGCATGTACAGTATCAGAAACTGCAGCATGGAAAGATTATACTGCTACACGGAATGTAAAAGACTAATTCTGCCCACTCTATCCACCCTTTGGTAGACCTTATGTTTCCTTTTCTCTCTAGGGTAAAACAGTATAATGGTTGTATCACTGATTTACACCTAGAGCTAAAGATGCTACATGAAAACGGGCCTGTCACTCACCAAGTCTACAGCAACTATCAATGTAATCCTATTCTTTTCATTCTCCCCACCTTCTCATCAATTCTCCTCATCCTGTCATGAGCTCTGCGGCTTGCTATAGAGCTTCATGCTTCTGGGTTTCTCCAGCATCTGTATGGACTAATTGTTAGAACCGTTAAGCCCAGGTGCTTTCTGCTTAACCTTGTCAAGCTAATTGCAACCAGCACATGTGTCCCGGATGCTATGATTATTTAAAGGGGACTCGCATTGTGTCCCTGGAAGTGAAGTCCTCCTGTGTGCTTGTGGAGAATGAGTTGTTTCCTGATGTTACTCAGTCCTGCTTCCAGCGCTGTACTGGTGTTCCAATGCCTAACCTTGTGTTTCTGTCTCTTCATGAGGAGTCTGCCGTTCCTCCACTCCTGGGTTGAGTTGTTGTTGCCTGCACTCACTGTGACAGAGCCTGCCACCCTCCGTGCCTACGCTGAGTTGGTGCCAGCGACCACCAACGCGGAGAGATTCAGCCTTTCCTCCGCACGTGGGTCCAGTCCCGACATCGTACCAAATCCCATCGCCCATAGATTCTACTGCTTGCCTACATTCCAGAGGCAATTTGCAGTGTTCAGTTCATCCACCAACCTGGGTATTCTTGGAATGTGGGAGGAAAGCAGAGAATGTTCAGTAAAAGGAAGAATGCAGATAGCACCAAAGGACAGGATTGAATTCTGGTCACTGAAGCTATGAAACAGCAACTCCACAAGCTGAGTCACTGTACTGCCCTGGAACATTGATTCAAAAGTCAAAGTCAGAATCTTAACAGGGAACTTGGGGAAGCTAAAGTCAGGTAATGAAATATAGGTTTGATTTTTAATAAGCTAGTTACGCAAAGTTAACATGAAACTACTGGCTTGCTGTTTAAATCCATTTGGTTTACAAATTACCTTAAGGGAAGGAATCAGTCTAATTTAATAGATTTAATTGATTTAGAGACTTCCACTACTTCAAAGAAGATTTGATCACCAGATACCCCATGCCTCCCTGAGCACTCTCAATAGACTGTTCCCTCTATGACTCCTGGTTTGTCTAACATCTCCACCAAATTACTGCCCTCCTCACATCTTCTCATGAAGATGAGAACAACTGCTTCCATTGTCCAGAGACACAATTTGTTGCTTCCCATCATCCAGGGACCCCCCAAAAAAAATCCTCCCATGCAAATTGACATTTCACTTGTACTTCTCCAACCTGTAGCATTTAATGCTCATGAGTGCTGTCAACTGCGTGAGAGGAAACATGTCCAGATTAGACGGCCATTTTGCAGAATAGTTCTATTTAGTCTGCAAGTGTGACCCTGAGCTTCCAAATCCTGTTGCTTTAATTCTCCATGCTACTCCTAATATGACTCATCTGTGTTTCAGTGAAGCTAGAGGCTTAAGGAACAGCACCATTGTACATTATAACACTCAAGACTCACATTGAGCTCTGCAATTTTAAATATCAGGCTGTTTATGTTAGAACTTATCAGTTCTGTGGCAAGGTCATTCAGTTGCACATATATATTTGTTTTCTCTCTAAATATGTGCTCCCGTATATCCAGAATTTGTTGTCAGGTTTCCACCATAGCTCTGTTCTGATTCTCACTATGATACTTTCCTTTATACTATCTGCTCTGGTTCTTCTTTTACCGTTTACAATTCCTCAGATAAATCCCTGTGTCAGACAGCATTAAAAGCAATTTTGTCACCAAGACAACATTAAAATCCACCCAAACACACACGTATTGTTCTTTCCTCTCCCTTCATTTGTAAAATTCAAAAATGAAACCGTGCTTGCTTAGTTTTTCAGTTCTGACAACGGGTCATTAATCCAGAACATTATCTCTGTTTCTCCATTAGAAAAAGAGTGATTTGCAGGATATTCCAGCTCCTTTTGTTTTTTATACTAATATTGTTAAGCTCCAATGATGTGTCACATTCTTTCTGTGAAAGTAACATACCGTTTACTTCTGCAAAGGGCTAGGAAAATTTAGGCACAGTGGATACACCAATTTCCTCTTTAGGTATGTCCATACATGGCCTCCTCTACTGCCATGATGAGGCCAAACTTCGGTTGGAGGAACAACATCTCATATACCGTCTGGGTAGTCTCCAGCCCCTTGGTATGAACATCAAATTTTCCAACTTCCGGTAATTCCCTCCCTCTCCCTTCCCCATCCCACCTCTACTCTGTCTCCTCTTCTAGCTGCCTATCTCCTCTCATGACTCTGCCTTCTTCTACTACCCATAGTGCTTTCCCCTTAGATTCCTTCTTCACCTCTCCTGCCTATCCCCTCCCTGCTTCCCCTCCCCCACCCCTTGATCTTTCCTCTGATTGGTTTTTCACCCTCCCCCACCTTCTTTATAGGGCCCCTGCCCCCTCCTTCTTCAGTCCTGATGAAGGGTCTCGACCAGAAACGTTGACTGCTTCTTTCAACGGATGCTGCCCGACCTGCTGAGTTCATCCAGCCTTTTTGTACGTCCTCTTTAGGTAGTTCCTTTCCTTTATATATCAAAGCCAGTTTCGTATAATGAAGTTGCTAGACTCGAATCATATCTGGGATTATGGAACTAAGACCCGTGTGCAACAGTATATGCCAGTTTCTGTTCAGAAGTGGCTTTCTGACTGAAGTGTTCAGATTGATGAATGGTTTCATGGTATAATCAGAAAAAGATTTATTTTACAGAAGAACATTGAATGTGTAGACCAACATTCAAAATTTGAACAAAGGTGGTTACAAAGGTGGAAAATTCATAGAAAGCATTTCAAAAGTAGAAGAAATGAATAGAGCAAAAGTGTAATGCATTAAAAGGGGGAAGAAATCAGATCTTAAGTGCCTTTGACCACGGAATTATTGTTGGTGCCAGAAGGAATGCTTTGAGCATTTCAGAAACTGCTGATCTCCTGGGATTTTCATGCACCACACTCTCTAGGTTTTACAGAGAACGGTGCTAAAAACAAAATTTAAAAAAAAATCCAGTGAATGGCAGTTCTGAAGATGAAAATGCCTTGTTTATGAGAGCCATCAGAGGAGAATGGCGAGATTGCAAATAACTGCTTTACGAGAGTGGTGTGCCGTAGAGTATCTTCCGGAGGTACCTAATAAAATGGCTACTGAGTTTGTAACTTACCAAAATTTATACCAGTGCCCCAAACAACAAAGACAAGTATGCTATAGGCTTCCCTTATCACCTGATCCACTTGAGTTGTTACTTTCAGGGAGCTATGGATTTGCACCCTAAAAATGCTCTGTTCATCAGAGTTCCCATTTGCTGTGCACTTTCCTTTTGAATTTTACCTTTGCAAAACACATGTCCAAATTAAACTCAATTTGTCAGTTCTTTGCCTTAGTACAATTCCTACAGTTCTGATTGAAACGCTCCAGATCCTGGGCCTCTGTACCTCCCTCTGCAACTGGATTCTCAAGTTCCTAACTGGTAGACCACAATCTGTATGGATTGGAAACTACATCTCACCATGCTGACCATCAAAACTTGATAACCTTGGGATATGTACTTAGCCTACTGCTCTGTTCTCATTACATCCATGACTGTGTAGCTAGGCACAGCTCAAATACCACCTACAAATTTTACAACCACTGTTGGCAAAACTTCAGACGATGAGGAGAGAATGTACAGGAGTGAGAATAATCAGCTTATTGAGTGGTGTTGCAGCAACAATCTTGCACTCAACATCAGTAAGGCCAAATAACTGATTGCGGACTTCACAAAGGATAAGGCACGAGAACACACACAAGTCCTCAGAGGACAGAAGCAGAAAGAGTGAGCAATTTCAAATTCTTGGACATCAGTATCCCTGAGGATCTGACCTGGACTCAACATATTGATATAGCTGTAAAGGCGGCACAACAGAGGCTATATTTCATTAAGATGTTGTTGAGATTTTGTCTGTCTGCGAAAACACTCAAATTCCAACAGATGCACCTTGGAGAGCATTCTAACTGTCTGGTATGGGGGGGGGGGGGAAGGGGCTACTGCACAGGATTGAAATAAGCTGCAGTGAGTTGTAAACTTAGTCAGTCCCATCATATACACAAGCTTCCGTAGTATACAGAACACCTTCAAGGAGCGATCCCTTACAAAGGTGACGTCCATCATTAAGGAACCTCATTACCCAGGTCATGCCCTGTTCTCATGGCTACCATCAGGAAGGCTACCCTCAATGATTCAGGAACAGCTTCTTCCCCTCTGCCATCCGACTTCTGAATGGACATTGAACCCATGAATACTTCCTCACTACTATTTTTATTTCTATTTTTGCACTACTTATTTAACTATATACAGTATATTTACACACACACACACACACAAATATTTAGTATAATTCACAGTTTTTTCTCTATTATTTTGTATATAATTGTACTGCTGTCCAAAGACAACAAATTTCATGACATATATCAGTGATATTAAATCCGATTCTGATTCTGCTGTAAGATTTGGCACCCTTCCTTACTATCCACAGTACCACTTATTTCCACACTGAGAAATATGAAAGGAATGGAAAACTGCTAGTGAGATACCCATATTCAACAAAAAAAGGAGCAAAGAGTAACTGTAGATTTATGAGGCTACATATTTGTTGAAAGAATGCTAGAATCAATTGTTAAGAATGTATTATCAGAACATTTTGAAAATTGTAATCTAATTGAGCAGAGTTAGCATGGCCTCATGAAGGAGAAACTATATCTGAGAAGTTATTTTTTTTAATAAAGTTTTTTTGAGGAAGTCTCGGCCATACTGGATAGCAGGGAGCCAGGAGTTGCATGGCATTTGAACTTCCAGAAGGTGTTCGACAAGGGCACTCAAAAGGTATGTTCACAAGAGCCCATGGTGCTGGAGGTAACATATCAATATGGATAGGGAGTTGGTTAACATGCGGGAAACAAGTCCAGCTAAGGGGCTAAACCTCAAGCTGGCAATCTATGACTGGTGAAATTTCTCAGAGACCAGTGCTAGGACTGCAACATTTTACAATGTGTATTCACATGATGGATGAAGGAAACAACACAAACAATTCTATAGTGAAACAAGTTGTAAGATGGATATAAACATCTCACAGAGAGGTACTAGATTAGATGAATGGGAAAATTGTTGGCAAATGGTAAAATAAAATATATAGTTAAGTTACTAATTTTAGAAGGAAGAACAAAAGAACAAAATATAAATCAGGAGGGGGCACCAATTTAAGATCAACCAAGATCACTTTTAAAAACAATCTTTAAGACAGTTTGTCAAATACATGGATAAAAAAGGTTTAGATGGCCATGGGCCAAATGCTGGCAAGTGGAACTAGCTTGGACAGGCATTTTGGGCAGCATGGACCAGACAGACTGAAGGATCTGATTCTGTCCTGCATTAACTCTATAACTCTTTGAGGAAAAATATCATCTTTCACAGCTTTGAAAGCCCTTTAAACTATTTGTGATAGTGAGACGAGAGGCAGATTTCCTGTGTTTATTTAAATATGAGATTGATAGACTTCTGAACAATGACTGAATCAAGGTTTAAGGGGAAAGGGCAAGTAAACGAATGTGAGGAATAACAAATTAGCTATGACTCTTTTGAAATATGGAGCAGACTTAAAGGGTGAACAGGCTACATTTTTCGACTTCTTGTAGTCTTATAATGGCTCTGCTGGTTCTGGTTTCTCCGATTCTTTGAGGATCACCAATTCTTAGTAATATGTAAGTACCATCATAATAACAAAATTACAAAACAGACAGAGCCTATAGAAGTACTGATAAGCAGAATAATACAAAGGGACAGGCAGATCTTTGCGAGCATAGCCCTCCAGCATGTAAAGAAGTTGCAAACTGTAACACAACATATTGGCGAGATTAAGGTCAATTGTTCATGCTGCTGGGCTGTTAATGAAACTCAATTCCCAGTCATTCAACATTGACCTCCACCAGTGACAGTGACTAAATCTTTTTCAGCACTAGCAAGGTTTGAATTTTAGAATTACCAAGTAGTAGTTTTCAAAAAATACTTAGAATCTATATTAACCTGTTCTACCCTGGATTAAAAAAAACTTACAATGGAATCCTGACTCCACAATATAATGCTTTTGGGATTTTTTAAACCCTATAATGCTATAGGGTTTTTTTTGCTCTTGAGACCTCTTTCACATACTCCTGTTCTAAGGCAAAGACTCTGGATTTCTGGCAATGACAAACCAAATGTTGACACCAGGTGAAAAGGGCTACCAGCAGTCATGTATCAGTAGTGTGAATGGCATTGGGCTGAGCACGCAGTCCTGTGGGAGTGCCAGTTCTCAGCGGGATGAAGCTAGGACTGACTGAGGCCTTTCTATCAAGTCCAGGATCCAGATATATAGATATTGAGAGGCAATGAGGACAGTTCATCCTCCACCTTCTGAGGGATGATCATATTGAACGCAGAGCTGAAGTCAATAAGCAGCATCCTCGCAAATGGGGCACAATTTTCCTGGTGGAACAGTACAGAGTGGAGTGCGGAGGCTATGGTATTATCAGTGGTTTGATTTGAGCAATAAGCAAACCGGAAAGGGTCCAGTGAAACAGGAAGATGGGATTTAATGTGAGCCATAACCAGCTGCTCGAAATATTTCATTATCGAGGTCAGTGTCACTGGATGGTAACCATTGGGACAGGTTACTGTCACCCTGTTGGGCACTAGGATGATGGTGGCCACCTTGAAACCAGAGGTGTCAGTGAACTATTCCAAAGGGATATTAAAGATGTCTGTTAGAATCTCGGTTAACTGTGCTGCACAGTTCCTCAGCCCACGACCAGATGTGTTATCAGGGTGTGCATCTTTACATGGGTTGACCCTCACATTAAGGTAGGGGAAGACCCCCTACAGTCTTACTCACATTAGATGCAGCTAGGCAGAGTGCTACTCCTGGGGGGAAAGTGAGGGGGCTTTCCTCACCAGTACATCGTTCCGTGCATCAAGCTGAGCGTAAAAGACATTCAGCCTACAGGAAGCATCACAACAGGGTGGACTTGGAATCTTTTAAGATCTAAATACTCTCCTGTCACATATGCCTCATGTCTCTGGTGTAAAAGAAACAGCTATATATTCTCTGTGAATAATGCCGATTTGTCTTCCTGATGACCTAGGAAAGCACAGCTCTTGCTGACCTGAGGGCTGTCTTATCTCCCCATCTGAAGGCATCATCCCAGTCTCTCAGTTGTGACCAGACCTCTGCTGTCAGCCATGGCTTCTGATTTGCCCTCACGTAGATGTATTTAATAATGGTAACATCCTCAATGTACTTCTCTGTGTAGCCAGTCACAGATCATGCACATTCATCGTAGTTAATGCAATGGTCATAGGGAGCTGTGTCCCTAAACATGCTCCAGTCTGTGTTTTCAGAACAGTCCTGTAACACTGAGGCTGCCCCTTCTGGCCAGGTTTTCATCACCCTTTGAATTGGTCTGACAATAGATAAGTGGTCGGAATCGATATGGACGAGAAGCAGCTTTGTATGCATCAGGGATGTTGGTATAAACTAGTAATGCAGTGAGACAGTCTACAAACCTCCAACTTGAAAGAAGTAATGTTTACTACAATTCTGTTTTCTGCCTTTAACCTTCCCAAGCTCCTCGTCATCAGTAATTTTCATTCAAGATTCAAAGATTGTTTCATGTAATTTCCAGTACATACAGTAAGTGTAAAGGAGAATGAGATAATTGTTACTCCAGATCTGATGCAGCACAATAAAATAAAGAAACACAAAAATAAAAAAAGCTCACTATATAAAAGTACACAGCATTTATGCATACTATAGCTTGATTGTCTGCCCATGATGCAAGGCACAGGTGACGAGGTGTCCATACATTAGGTGACTGACAGGAAATGATATAGTAGTGGTGGCGGAGGGTGTGGAGAGGTGGGTTAGTGGGTGGAGGTGTTGATCAGCCTTCTTGCTCAGGGAAAATAATAACTTTTGAATCTGGTGGTCCTGACATAGATGATACGTAGCCTCCTCCCTGATGGGAGTGGGACAGAGTCCATGAACAGGGTGAATGGGATGCTTCTTCCGGATCCTTTCTCTATACATGTCCTTGATGATGAGTAGGTTGTTGCTGGTGATGAGTTGGGCAGTTTTGATTTCCCATTATGGATCCTTCCCATCCATCACAGAACCGTTTCTGTACCATGCACTAATACAACCTGTTAAGATGCTCTCTGCTCTGTATATGTGGTACATAATTATAGGCATGCAACAGTCTAGCTCTCTTCAGAAAGCAGAGGCATTGGTGAGATTTCCTGATTGAGTATGATCTATTTTGGAACCATGAGAGGTTATGTGAGATGTGCACTTCCATAGCCCTCACCTTTGTTCACCAGCAATATGTTTTGTACTTGAGGAAAGGCTTCCCAGAGCTCTCAGTGCAGGGCAGTCGCAATATCCCTATTGTTCAACTTCTCCAGTAACTCATTGTCTACAACTTGTAATGCCAAATGCAAACCCATCCAGTGACCTTATTCACTTGCATGAGATCACTCAACTTTCCTCCAAGCTGTATCCAAGTCTTCAAAGTTAACTTCCAACCATTAATCTCCATTGCTTTCAGCTGCCTTTTGATTGCCTCTCCTAGTTTTGTGGACACTGGACATCTTTCCCACGTTCTACCTCATCCACCAAGGTCTTTGATGCTATACACAATGCTGCTCATTCCTATTTCCTGTCATTCGCATACTCTCCTGCGTGACTGCTAGCAACTCCTCCAATCACAATCCACCTTCCCTTCAAGAGCGGAAGGCTAGTTTTAACTCAGACTAGCCACTCAAGATATTAGTTCCTTGTATTCAGATAGTCATCAGCTTGTCATTAATTTCTGCACACTGAAATCATTGAAATAAATACAAGGGTTTGGAACACTGACTGCCAATATACTGTATAATAGATATCACAGATCCTGGTGCTTTTTGTCAGTGGCAGTGAAGTTAACTCCCAAATCACAACATAACAATACACATATAGTATATTATTCAACAATGTAGTACTTTCCAACTTGAGAAATAAATGTTGTACTCTCCTTTGCACAATGAAGTTTTGTGGAACCTTTATTATATACCGGGCATCATGGTAACATAGAAACATAGAAACCCCACAGCATAATATAGGCCTTTCAGCTCACAAAGTTGTGCCAAATATGTCCCTACCTTAGAAATTACTAGGCTTACCTATAGCCCTCTGTTTTACTAAGCTCCATGTACCTATCTAAAAGTCGCTTAAAAGACCCTATCCTATCCACCTCCACCACCATTGCCGGCAGCCCATTCCATGAATTCACCACTCTCTGAGTAAAAACTTACCCGTGACACCTCCTCTGTACCTACTCCCCAGCACCTTAAACTTGTGTCCTCTTATGGCAAACATTTCAGCCCAGGGAAAAAGCCTCTGACTATCCACACTATCAATGCCTCTCATCATCTTGTACACCTCTATCAGGTCACCTCTCATCCTCTGTCACTCTAAGGAGAAAAGGCCAAGTTCACTCAACCTATTCTCATAAAGCATGCGCCCCAATCCAGGCAACATTCTTGTAAATCTCCTCTGCACCCTTTCTATGGCTTCCACATCCTTCCTGTAGTGAGGCGACCAGAACTGAGCACAGTACTCCAAGTGGGGTCTGACCAGGGTCCTATATAGCTGCAACATTAACTCTCAGCTCTTAAACTCAGTTCCACGATTGATGAAGGCCAATGCACCATATGCCTCATTAACTACAGAGTCAACCTGCGCAGCAGCTTTGAGTGTCCTATGGACACGGACCCCAAGATCCCTCTGATCCTCCACCAAGAGTCTTATCATTAATACTATATTCTGTCATCATATTTGACCTACCAAAATAAACCACTTCACACCTATCTGGGCTGAACTCCATCTGTCATTTCTCAGCCCAGTTTTGCATCCTATCAATGTCCCGCTGTAACTTCTGACAGCCCTCCACACTATCCACAACACCCCCAACCTTTGTGTCATCAGCCAACTTACTAACCCATCCCTCCACTTCCTCATCCAGGTCATTTATAAAAATTACGAAGAGTAAGGGTCCCAGAACAGATCCCTGAGGCACTCCACTAGTGACTGACCTCCATGCAGAGTATGACCCATCTATAACCACTCTTTGCCTTCTGTGGGCAAGCCAGTTCTGGATTAACAAAGCAATGTCCCCTTGGATCCCATGCTTCCATATTTTCTCAATAAGCCTTGCATGGAGTACCTTATCAAATGCCTTGCTGAAATCCATATACACTACATCTTCTGCTCTTCCTTCATCAATGTGGTTAGTCACATCCTCAAAAAGTTCAATCAGGCTCGTAAGGCACAACCTGCCCTTGACAAAGCCATGCTGACTACTCCTAATCATATTGTACCTCTCCAAATGTTCATAAATCTTGCCTCTTTGGATCTTCTCCATCAACTTACCAACCAATGGGGTAAGACTCACAGGTCTATAATTCCCTGGGATATCTCTACTCCCTTTCCTGAATAAAGGAACAACATCCGCAACCCTCCAATCCTCCGGAACCTCTCCCTCCCCATTGATGATGCAAAGATCATTGCCAGAGACTCAGCAATCTCCGCCCTCGCCTCCCACAGTAGCCTGGGGTACATCTCATCCGGTGCCGGTGACTTATCCAACTTGATGCTTTGCAAAAGCTCCAGCACATCCTCTTTCTTAATATCTACATGCTCAAGCATTTCAGTCTGCTGCAAGTCATCACTACAATCACCAAGATCCTTTTCCATAGTGAATACCGATGCAAAGTATTCATGAAGTACCTCTGCTATTTCCCCCAGTTCCATACATACTTTCTCACTATCACACTTGATAGGTCCTATTCTTTTACATCTTATCCTCTTGCTCTTTACATACTTGTAGAATGCCTTGGTGTTTTCCATAATCCTGCCCGCCATGGCCTTCTCATGGCCCCTTCTGGCTCTCCTAATTTCCTTCTTAAGCTCCCTCCTAGCAGCCTTATAATCTTCTAGATCTCTAACATTACCTAGCTCTCTGAACCTTTTGTAAGTTTTTCTTTTCTTCTTGACTAGATTTATTACAGGCTTTCTACACCACGGTTCCTGTACACTAGCATAATTTCCCTGTCTTATTGGAACGTACCTATGCAGAACTCCACACAAATATCCCCTGAACATTTGCCACATTTCTTCCATACATTTCCCTGAGAACATCTGTTTCCAAGTTAAGCTTCCAATTTCCTGCCTGATAGCCTCATAATTCCCCTTACTCCAATTAAACGCTTTTCTAACTTGTCTGTTCCTATCTCTCTCCAATGATATTGTAAAGGAGACAGAATTATGATCACTATCTCCAAAATGCTCTCCCACTGAGATATTCAGATTCAGATTCAGTTTATTGTCATTTCGAAACTACAAATGCAATGCAGTTAAAAAACGAGACAACGTTCCCCCAGTATGATATCACAAAAGCATATGACAAAACAGACTACACAAGAAAATCCCCGTAACATTTGGCAATCACCAATCCAGAGTCGGGAGAGGTTGCTGCATATTAATATCGTGCTACCGTCTTAGCACGTTCCCCGGAAAGGAGCTCCAAATCCACCAGACAAAAACAAGACCAAAAACTAAAGCTACAAGACCTGTGCAAAACCACATAATTACAACATATATTTACAACAGTGCAAATAATAGCATAATTGATAAAAAGCAGACTATGGGCACAGTAAAAATAGTCCAAGATGTTAAAGGACTGTAAGTTCAAAAGAAATCACCACAGTTTCCACAAGTCCCCAGGATCCTGACAGACTCGCCATCCCATGCCAGTGGCAGAAGGGAATACCCCCGCTATGGAATTCCAAGGCACCGCCTGACTCAGCGTTGCAGACGCAGCACACAATGAAAGCGACCTGAGTCCGTCGAAAGGACTCCGAGTCCGTCGAACCTCTGAGCTGACGACCATCCCCTCTGGCTCAGCTTCTCTGAGCACCATCCTCTGCTGAGCGTATTAAGATGGTCCCGCCAATGGCCATTGGCAACGCGACCCCGAGGACTGGGTGCCTGTTCTTCCCAGCAGAGTCCCGGACCTCACAGCAGTAGCAGCAACGTAGAAGGTCTTCCTGGAATTTCCCGATGTTCCTCTGTGCTTCCATGCCCGTTTTCAATCAATTATGATTGCACATGGCACCCCACTTCACAAATAACAGATAATCAGTTCCGGAGTGGCCGCTGCAAGCTGCGTCATGCCGCCATCTTGGATCTGACACCTGACCAGGTTCATTTCCCAATACAGCCTCTCCTTTTTAGGCTTATCTACATATTGTGTCAAGAAACCTTCCTGCACACACCTAACAAACTCCACCCCAGCTAAGCACCTTGCTCTAGGGAGAAGCCAATCAATATTTGGCAAATTAAAATTTCCCATCACGACAACTCTGTTATTAATATACCTTTCCAGGATCTGTTTCCCTACCTGTTACTATTGGGCGGCCTATAAAAAAACACCCAGTAAAGATATTGACCCCTCCCTGTTCCTAACCTCCACCCACAGAGACTCCATAGACAATTCCTCCATGGCGTCCACCTTTTCTACGGCCATGACACTATCTCTGATCAACAGTGCCACGCCCCCACCTCTTTTGCCTCCTTCGCTGTCCTTTCTGAAACATCTAAAACCCGGCACTTGATGTAACCATTCCTGTCCCTGAGCCATCCAAGTTTCTGTAATGGCCACCACATCATAGCTCCAAGTACTGATCCACGCTCTAAGCTCATTCACTTTGTTCACAACACTCCTCACGTTAAAATAGACACATCTCAAACCTTCCATCTGAGCGCGTCCCTTCTCTATCACCTGCCTATCCTCCCTCTCGCACTGTCTACAAACTTTCTCTATTTGTGAGCCAAGCTCCTCTTCCCCAGTCACTTCAGTTCAGTTCCCACCCCCCATCAATTCTAGTTTAAACTCTCCCCAATAGCCTTAGCAAACCTCCCCGCCAGGATATTGGTCCCCTGGGATTCAAGTGCAACTCATCCTTTTTGTACAGGTCACACCTGCCCCAAAAGGGGTCCCAATGATCCAGAAATGTGAATCCCTGCCCCCTGCTCCAATCCCTCAGCCACGCATTTATCCTCCACCTCATTCTATTCCTATTCTCATTGTTGCGTGGTACAGGCAGTAATCCCAAGATTACTACCTTTGCTGTCCTGCTTCTCAACTTCCTTCCTAACTCCCTGTAGTCTTTTTTCAGGGCCTCTTCCCTTTTCCTACCTGTGTCATTGTACCAATATGTAATGGTTAATGAAATGCTATTGCAGCTCTGGGCATCGGAATTCAGAGTTCACTCTTAGCGTCCTCTTTAAGGAGGTTGTATGTCCTCCTCGTGGAATGCATGGGTTTCCTCTGGGGCCTCCAGTTCCCTCCCACATTCCACAGACATGCTGGTTAGTAGGTGAATCGGTCATTGTAAATTGGCTCGTGATTAGGCTAGAGTTAAAAGTTGGGGGCTGCTGGCAATGCGGCTCAAAGGGCCAGGAGGGCCTATCCACTCTGTATCTCTAAATAAATAAATAAACTCAAAATCAAAAATGAAAATGTTTCATTCCCAGCCACGTTTATGAGGTTGGATAGTGTTAATCTCCTCCCAGATAACCTTTCATATTTTATATCATTGTCACCAGAAGCAGCTCAGCTCTGAATATAGGCCAGTAAAGAGACAAGTACAGCTGCTAAAAATGCTGACATATTCATTGTAATGCATTGGGGCCACAATGAGAACAGCTGGGAATTCAATGAATTGCATTATTTAAAACAAAACTATTTTATTCATTTTGTACAAATAAAATCATTGAGAGCATCAGTACAGTTATTTATTTACAAATAATGCACAAATAATCTTACGGATAAAACTATTGCAATTAAAATCTGAGCTACTGTTCATCATTAATGTTCCCAAAATGAATACAATCATGCCTCAAGGTCTGAGCCAATTATTGTCTACTTTGACATTTCTCTGCACGATTCCTGTCGCTTGTGTACTTCAGGAGGGGATACAAGAGAAGCAACAGTGAGCATGGATTCCACTCAATTCCACTTATTTCCTCCCCAGCTATCACTTAGAATTCTGTAATATTGTAAATTCTGTAATATTATAATAGTGACTAAATTGAATCTGTTGATTTCAATTCCCTGATTACAATCAAAAGAGCATTAAGAAAATGTATAGAGAAGTAATTTTCTATATTTAGTAATACTTTTAAGGGTTTAAGTAGTTCTTTTCCTTTAGTGAGATGTCCCTCATGCTCAGCAGAGGCTGCATTAAACACAAAACCGACAGCATGACAGCCCTGGGTCTTTCTTCATTGTGTCCAGCTCCCAAGGATAACACAATATGACTGGATCTCAAGAGATTGCAATCAGATCATACACTGGAATTTCTGCTCAATCCAAGGAAAAAGCTTCAAGAGACAATGATGCAAATTTGCACTGTCAAACAGAGAAGATGATTCAGCCCACCAATGCCTGTATTGGCTCTTTGAAACCAATCAGACCTGTTCCCTATCCTTTCTGTGTACAGGCCTTCCCAGGTTACAACAGGCTTCAGTTCCTGTTTGCAACCAAAACACTTTTCAAATGCAGCTGGAAACCAAATTCTCACATGGAACAAAATGCTAGCAGATGGCAAATCTATTCTTCTGGTCTCCCAAATACTCATTCACATTTGTGCACTGGGATGGACTGCAATTCTGCAGAAACTCCATCTCTATATAATTATCTAAATCATGTTTGAAAATTATTATTGATTCTGCTTCCACCAATATTTTATATTCCCTATTCCACAACATAACACTAATTAGCCTCATTTTACTGCTGGTATTTTTCCAGCCTTTAACATTCCAGCACTTCCATTCCAGATTTCACAATTCCAGGCAAATTCCAATGGCAAATTCAGTTATTATTCTACACTTTCATTTCCATTATGCTCTTGTTAGCCTATACTAACAACTGTTTTGTTATTTAATCTTCTGCATTATAACCTCTTACAGATATTTGTTCTCTCCCACCCATTGATCAGACCACACTTGGAGCACTATGAACAGTTTAGGGCCTACTATTTATCTAAGAAAGGATGAGCTGACGTTGGAAGAAGTCCAGAAGAGATTTATGAGAATGATCCCAGGAATGGAAGGGTTAACATATGAGGAGCGTTTGGAGGTTCTGAACCTGTGCTTACTGGAGTTTAGAACAATGAGAGGGGTTCTCATTGAAAACTATCACATATTGAAAAGCTGACATAGAGTTGACATGGAGAGCGTGTTTCCAATAGTAGGACAGTCTAGGACAAGAGGGCACAGCCTCAGAATAAAGAGACATCCCTTTAGAACAGAGATGAGAAGGAATTTCTTTTGCCAGATGGCGGCGTATCTGTGGAATTCATTGCCAAAGACGATTCTGGAGGACAAGACATTGGGTATATTTAAAGCAGAGGCTGATAGACTCTTGATTCGTAAGGTAACAGGGAGAAGGCAGTAGAATGGGATTGAGAAGGAAAATAAATCAGCCATGGCAGCTCAGTAGTATATTGGTTAGCATACGCTTTACAGTACAGGCGACCGGGGTTCAATTCCTGTAAGGAGTTTGTACATTCTCACTGTGACTGTGTGGATTTCCTCTGGGTGCCTTGGTTTCCTCCCACAGTCCAAAACCTACAGCTTGGTAGGTTAATTGGTCATCATAAATTATCTCATGATTAGGATAGGATAAAGTCAAGGGATTGCTGGGCAGTGTAGCATGAAGGGCCAGAAGGGCCTATACTGTGCTGTATCCCAATCAATCAACCAATAAATGAATGAATGGATGAATAAATGATCAAATGGAAGAGCAGACTCGATGGACTGAAGGGCCTAACTCTGCCGCCTCAAAATTATTAAGAGCTTGAGCGGATTTGGTATGTCACCAAGGACTCTAGCAAATACCTACAGATGTACTGTGGAGAGTACACTGACTGACTATATCACTGTTGGCATGGAGGATCCAATTTACAGGATCAAAACAAACTGCAAAGGGTCGCAGACTCCGCCAGCTTCATCATGTATACAATGTCCTCCATCATTGCTGGCATCTTCCGTGAAGATAGCAGCACACTCAGATGCAGCAGGGGCTTCTACGGTGCCAACCAAAGATGTTACTGTCGTTTTTTAAAACATTTTTTATGATCACAAGACTTTGCTGGATATTAAGAATTTAAAGTACTGCAGGCTTATCCCATCAGCGAGTTGCCTGTTGGTGGGGAAAGCGAAAGAGCTGGACTTGATGCGGATCGTACAGCTGCCTGTGTTGGAGAGTGAAGGCAGTGTGCAGTCTAACAGTGAGTGATCATCTGGCGATTGCAGGACTCTGTTGGAATGCTGCAAGTCCAATTGACTGATTTGTTGGTGAACAGCAGGGGAGCTGCAATGGCCTCGGTCAGAGTGAAGACTAGGCCTCAAGCTGTGGTGTCAGCTATCTGCAGCTGCCCGGGGGGAGGCTTCGGAGTAGGTGCACTCCAACACAGTGCTGGTGGTGACGCGTTGGAGTCATGCTGCCTCCCATCGTTTGCTCGACAGAAGACACAATGTATTGCGTTTTACTGCAGACTGCTGTAACGTTCATGGACTCAGAGGCCGTCTTTTTGTGTGACTGTATTTTACTGCTGTCTTGCATGTGTTATGTGGGCTTTATGCTGTGTATGACTGGTGGTACTGTGTTTTGTACTTTGGCCCCGGAATAACGCTGTTTTGCTTGGCTGTATTCATGGGACATTCAAGTATAGTTGAAAGATGATTCAACTTGAATTTGATCTTCAAGAGGCAGGTGCGGCATTCATTAACAAAAGATCCCCACCACCTGGGACATGCTCTCTTCTCATTACTACAATAAGTGAGGGAGTGCAGGACCCTGAAGGCCCGCATTTAATGCTTCAGGTAAAGCTTCTTCCCCTTCATCATCATATTTCTGAACGATCCACGAATACTACCTTGTTATTCCACTTGTACACTACTTCATGTTCTGTAATTTTTTGTCTTTCACTGTACTTTCAACAACAACTTCACAACATAATGTATGTCAATTATAACAAACATTGTTATGATTTTGATTCTCAAGTTTGTGAATAAGATGGTGAGAATTTAGGTAAGAGATGAAGAAAGACTAAAAGTCTTTCAAGTCTGTTTCAAGTTCAGGATTTTTAAAATTCTCAGCCTCCAAAGAAGAGGTCTGCCACTGAAAACTCACCTTTACCTTTACCCAGAGGACTTTGAGGCTGAATTACTACAGAGACATCTGGTGGACAGAGGGAGGAACTTCACATAGATGTCAGCTCAATTGGCAAACACTGACATCCCAAATGGGAAATCCCAATGCAACGTCAGTTTCTCTTGTCACAGATTCTTCTGACAGATGCAACAGAGGTGTAGACAATACCTGCTGTAGATACGATAAAAACCAATATTATCCACTTTTACCAAATCCTTCATTAGAAAGGATGTTATTGGACTATAGTACACAAACATACAACATTACCCTTTTGTTACAGTAATTCTGACTTTATTTTATAGATGCTATTAAATTTATGACAGCATGGTGTTACATATTGGGCAATAAAAAAAAGCAATTGGATCTTATTTTAAAACTAATAAACCTCACATTGCTATTCTAAAATTCCCCTTCACCCACAAATAAAATAGTGATTGTTCCAGTAAACGTGCCATTCAATAACCGCACCAGCAATGGTCTGAAGCAAACACATATTTACAGGGGGATCAGATTACATGGGCAGTTTCACAGCAATTATGGATATAGAAATACATAAATACAGAAAACAAGATTGTTGATACACAGTACAAACATCATATACATGATTTTATAAATATATATATAAACACCTTCATACACATGTTAAACTCTTACAATGTTATCAAATTGCTCTGATATTTCATTGTTGATATAAATGAGATTATTTGTGTTATACCCACCAGTTGACAATAATTCAGGGTCCAAAATTAACTTTAGCTATATTTTTCCTGACCTTTTCCTCAACTTTTTGCTTCCTCCTGGATTTTCCTCATGAGGCCAGAAGTAGCAAATCTGTTTCCTAAAAAGAAAGTTTAGCTTTCCAGCTCAGGAGCTCATCACTCCCACCCTCTCCTCACAAAACTTCTAGACCTCCCGTGTGCAGAAAGCTCCAGACAATTCCCTGAAACTTAAATAACTTAAATAAATTCCAGAATCCTATCCTTTGGCCTCTGCTGGGAGACCAGAATCTGTCTCCAAGTTCTTTACAAAATAACAAGTGCAAATTTCCACTTGAATGTGGTGATCAGTGAAGTATTTCCCCTCTGAACTCCATTGCAGTAATACATCATGGCAGGATCTTAGGTGCTTCATCACTAACTTCCATTATAAGGTCAGCCTGTTGCTGATGCTCTGTAGATATTAAAGCACAGACAATATTCATCCACGGACCAATTAAATGACAAAATGGCTATTTACAAAAAGAGGAAGTCAAATTCTTGACATACTCATGGCATTAACAACACCAAGTCACTTACCATCAGCTTGGGGGGGGGGGGGGTTATCAACATATAACTAGACTAGGCACATGAAAATTGTTGCTACAGATAATGTAGCTACAAGAGCTGAGTTTGCTATAGTGAGCGACTCATCTTATGATTCCTCAGATCTGATCCAAATTTACAAGGCACAAGTCAGGAGGATTTTCTTCACTTTCCTCAATTGTCTGGGGGACAGCTGCTTGAAAAATGTGCCAGAAGTCCAGTTCTATCCAGTACAGAGTAAAGACCCTGGGACCAGATAATACTGTTGCATAGTACTAAAGATTTATGTTAGCATAATGCCTTACAGCACCAAAGACCTGTTTTCAATTCCTGCCACTGTTCGTAAGGAGTGGCGGGAGTCTCCCTGTGACACCCTGGGGTTCCTCCAGGTTCTCCGCCTTCCTCCTACATTCCAAACACATAAGGGGCTGGGTCAGGAAGTTGCGGGCATGTATTGTAGGTGCCAGAACCATGGCGACACTTCCAGGCCACACCCAGAACATCGCCGGACTCTGTTGGTCATTGATGCAAGTGACACATTTCTCTGCATGTTTTGATGTAAATGTGACAAATAAAGCTCACCATTATCTTTAATCTTTAATCTAATCTCCCTATTCTGGGGAACATTGCTCAATTATTTCCTGTCTTCAGAAGACGATGATCCTGCATGAATACTTCCTAGTTAGGTTGCTTCCTATTATCTGTGAAGTGACGGAAAATGTTGTGATCAGAGCTATCAAATAATGACAATTCAGGAGCATAACGTCTTGATCCAAATGATCCAAATTCCAGAGGTGAGATGAAAGTTATTGCCCCTTGACATCAAAACAGCATTTGTCTGAGGATGACATCATGACACCCTGGTAAAACTAATGTCAATGGCAAAGGGAAAACATGTCAGTTTTTAGTGTTGTGCCTTGCATAATGATGGTTGTAATTGTTCAGCCATCAGCCCCAGAAGTGTGTTACAGACTTCTACCACTCTATGTGTAAAAATAACTACCTCTGAAGCTCTCCTGATATCCTTCCACTTACTTGAAATAGATGTCCTCCAACATTGGGCATTGCTACTCTGGAAAAGGAACTGGCTGAACACTCTATCGATGACTCTCATAATCTTACACTGTACACCTCTATCAAGTTGCCGCTCATCATCCTCCACTCTGAAGAGAAAAGATCTACGTCACTCAATCTTTATCAATAGACGTTCTCTTATCCAAGAAGTACCCTGGTAAATCTCTACTCCCTTTCAAAAGGTTCTACATCCTTCCTATGATGAGGTAACCAGAACGGTGACACAATGCTCCAAGTGTGGAGTTAGCAGTTTTATAAAGCTGCAACATTACTTCATCGCCTTTCACTAACGAAGGCCAGCACACCATATGCCTTTTTAACCATCCTATCAACTAGTTCAGCAACTTTAAAGCATCTATAGACTTGGATCACAAGATCTCTCTCTTCCTTCACACTGCTAAGAATCCTGCCACTAACCTTGTATTCTGCCTGTAACTTCGATATCCCAAAGTACAAAGCTTCCACTTTTCTGGAATCACTTTAAAGTTATGTTCCCTCGTGTTGGTCATTTCTACCCAGGATAAGGCTTCTAACTGTCCACCTAATCTATGCCTCTTACCTTGTACACCTCTATCAATCCACCTCTCAACTTCCTTCGCTCCAAAGAGATTATCCCTAGCTCACTTAACCTTTCCTTATAAGACATACACTCTAATCTAGGCAGCATCATAATTTCCACTACACCTTCTCTAAAGCTTCCATATCCTTCTTATAAGAGGTGGCCAGAACTGAACACAATATAGTAAGTGTGGTCTAACCAGAGTTTTATAGAGTTGCAACATTACCTGTCAATGTTCGAACTCAATCTCCCAACTAACGAAGGCTAATACACTAGACTTCGGCCTTGGATCTCCTGGACAACAGCAATACCTACATCAGACTGCTGTTTATTTATTACAGCTCAGCATTCAACACCTCTGCAAGGAGGTGTACATGAGGGAGATAAATCATCTGGTAGAGTGGTGTCATAACAACAACCTTGCACTCAACATCAGTGACCAAGGAATTGATGGTGGACTTCAGGAAGGGGAGGTAGAAGGAATACACACCAAGCATAATCAGGGGATCAGCGGTGGAAAGGATGAGCAGCTTTAATTCCTGGGTGTCAAATTCTCTGAAGATCTCTCCTGGGCCCAACAAAGGCACAACAGTAGCTACATTTGATTTGGAGTTTGAGGCAACTTGGTATGTCACCATAGATGCTTGCAAATTTCCCCAGGTGTACTGTGGAGAGCATTCTAACCAGTTGCATCACTGTCTGGTATGGAGGGGCCATGGCAAAGGATCAGACAAAGCTGCAAAAAGTTGCAAACTCAGCCAGCTCTATCATGGGCACCAGCCTCCCCAGAATCGGGGACACCTTCCATAAGACCCTAAGGCCATAAGGCTATAAATTTGTATTGTAATTTATAAAGTTTTAAAAAACTATCATGCATTGCAATGTACTGCTGGCACAAAACAATGAATTTCACAACATATGCCAGTAATATTAAACTTGGTTCTGATACTCCTTCTTAAAAACCCTAATAATATGTGCAGCTCTTTGAGAGATCTATGGACGCAAGATCCCAGTCTTCCACACTGCTCAGCATCCTGCCATTAACCCTATATTCTGCCTTAAAGTTTGACCTGCCAAAGTATATCACTTTGCACTTCTTTGGATTGAACTCCATCTGCCACTACTAAGCTGAGCTCTGCATCCTATCAATGTCCCATTGCAAACTATGACAACCTTCTACACTATCCATAACAACACCGACCTTCTTGATATTTGCAAACTCACTAACTCACCTTTCTACTTCCTTGGTCAAGTAATTCAGAAAAATCACAAAGAGCAGAGGTCCCAAAAGAGAACCGTGCAGAACACCATTAGTCACCGACCACCAGGCAGAATACGCCACATTTACTACCACCCTTTGCCTTCTGTGGGTATGCCAAGTCCTAAACCATGCAGCTAAGTTTCCATGGTTCCCACGAGTCATGAAATTCTGTGCCCTACCTCAAGGTTTCATCAGAACAAAATCCTTCATTCAACAATCCTCACCTGCTTCAACAATGATCTTGCTTTCATCATGAAGTAAGAAAAGGGGATGCTTCAGTGATATTTACAAAATATTCAATTACATTCCCAAGCTCTCCGAAAAAAAAATGATACGGCCCATGACTGCCTGAAACAGACCAGGACAACATGCAGGAAAAGGGAGGTAATGTCTATGTCACATAAAGACAAGGCAAAGTTGATCTTCAACTAAGGAGTCTAACAGCAACATTCAATAGCATTTCCATCCCTGTCCTCTACCATCAACAACCTGTAATCACTATTATCCAGAAACCAGGTGGACCCGTCACATCATTGCAATGGCTTCAAAAGTAGATCAGAGACCAGATATCCTGAAGAAAATATCTCACCAGCTGTCAATCTAAAATGACAATCAGGAATGTGGTAAAATGTTTTTTATCTACTTTCTAAGTGAAGTGTTGCTCCAAATACCCTCAAGAAGATTGTCACCATCTAGGACAAAGCAACTAGGCACCTAGATTAAACATTTACCAGCTCTAAAGTGACTATAGCATTCATTATCTATGATATGTTCTTCAATTATTCATCCAAGCTCCTCCAACAGGATCTTCCAACCCCACATCCTCTACCAGCATGAATGATGAATACTAAGTGCAATAAAAGACTATAATCCACAAGTGTCCCTGCTGACCCCTCCTGCCAATCTGCATTTTATGCTGACTAATATATCCCCAGTCTTTCATAGCCATTGGGTCTAACTTTTGTAACTCTTTACTGAGCAGAACTTCAGCTGGTCAGAAAGGGGATCCCTGCCACCTTCTCATAGGTATATGGAAAAGAGAAATAAATGTTGTACTTGTCAGCAGGGCCCAGACCTTAAAAAGCACAAATTTCCCCACCTACAGTGATCTTTTCCATTACTTTACCCAAGAGCTAAATCTAATTAGTCAGGCACAATTTACATTCAACCAACCCTGCTGATTTATTTACTAACTTACATTCATCAAACTGACTCAGCATTTGTTGTGGATTATGATCTGAAGTTTCCCTCAAATCAACATTTGGCTAACAGAGCAATAACTGCTCTTTTTTGAAGCCTGGTGGAGCATTCATATTTTTTTCCCAGTCTGCTAACACCATTCCCCATATCTAAGGAGGTGTGGAAAATCAGAGCCAACCCTGACTGTCTCAATCACAGGCTGCAATCAAAGACGATTCATATATATTTCAGTAATTGGATCTGGTCCGCATCATTTAATCAAAATAAACTGTTTAGTCCCTCGTACTGGAGAGCAGCATTTACAGCAAAAGGAATTTCTACAATACAGTGAAGCACCTGTTTGAGCAAAGGAGCTGAGACAGTACCCTCTGCTCAAGGCAGAAAATGACATCAGTTCTTTCATCCAGCTTTTATGTAAATCAACCATAAATGAAAGGCGCAAATTACAGATCAAATTAAATTAAAGCGCTCCAACATATAAAACAGTAACTATCCTGCAAACCTTTCCATTATTCTACTTACTCAGAAATGATTGGTTTGAATTCAACCAAAAGCATTTACTGTTAATAGCTCCAATTATCACAACCACTTACATGATAGTTTAGATATAAATCTATTATACTTTTTCTCTGAACACCTTTTGAGCAGAGATCTGCAATACCACTGTGACGAACAAAAGAGTATATCAAACAACAGGTTATGATTAAAACTGCAATATTTTTAAATTTTTAAATTAAAAGCAAAACTTTTAATTTTCAGCAATTTTCAGAAAGAAAATATTCAAAATTGCTTGCAGTATCAGTGCATGTAAATGGTAGAACATTTAGATGAAACCAGACAACCCTGGACAGTTTCCCACAAATATGATAATTCTTGACTGGCGGGACATTTTGTGATGCAAAATATGTGTAGGTAGCATAATGAGCAACCGCAGACAAAGAAAAATGCTATAGTTCACTCATAATTATGGATTGGACAGTTAGAGTGGGGAACCAAAGCTTTGGCTGAAGAGGCTTCAATGAAAAGAAGCGGAGGCTGAGGTCCTGGAGACCGTTTTGGAATGGCCATTGCGTGAGTGGGCCAGTAGTCTACGGTCAGAGACTTTAACTCAAGCAGCTTCAGCAAGGAGGCACAGGTAAATAACAGGTAGGAAAAATAAAGTTTTAAAAAAATAGTAGTTAACTGAAAAGAGTCTAAATTAAAAATAATAAAGAAGGATGCAAGATCAGGTGATGTGTTGTAGCTGCATGATGTGGAGCTGGTGAACCCCACTGCGGTTCCTGACGACCACATCAGCAGCAAATCTTGATTGGTCAAGGTACTCAAGCTCAGAGATGATGACCTGGAATCTGAGCTTCAAACACTCTTATGCATCAGGGACGGGGGGAGTTACCCGGACACCTCAAGAGGCAGTCACACCCATTAAATAACCACTTGAAATTTAGTCTGTGGCCATATACAAGAGGACGTGACTACAAGTGAGACAGGTAGAAGGATCCAAGAGATACTACTGGAGAAGCTTGAGCCCTTAAGCTTTAACAACAGCTCTGAAATTTTTGCTCCTTGTGAGAATGAGAATAGTGGTAGCTGTACCGATCCATGGAACCATGGTTCATGGTGCCATTCAAGAGTGAGAGGGAAGACAACCGCAGTTGCAATTGGCGATAGTATAGTCAGGGGAATCAACACAATTCTCAGTCACAAGCATTGAAAGTCCTGAAGGCTGTATCTGCCTGGGGTCTAGGTTTGGCACATCTCATTTGACCTGCAGAAGAACTTGGAGTGGAAGGGGCAACATCTAGTTGCAATCCATGTGGCTATCATTAATGTAGGAACAACAATGAAAGAGGTTCTGGTGAGGGAATTTTGAGCAGTTAGTAACTAAATTAAAATGCAGGACCAAGAAGATAATAATCTCTGGATTATGGCAGATATGACATTGTGGGCATCTGAGTCAGGGTTAAAAGGTCACAATCAGGAGCATAACATCCAAGGTGACATATTGCATCACAAGGATAAGCAGAAGCATTGGTTTTGCTCATAAATTATGAAAAAAAATACTTTTCTTGGCCAAGGCCAGTTGGCTAGAAAATAAAATGGACTCAGTGAGACTGAGAATTAACGCACAAGAGACGAGAAACTGCCGCATTCTGGTTTCACCAAAACGTGACTAAACAACAACATGTCCAACTCGGCGTTTCAATTTGATGGGATGACTCGGTCCATAGGGATAGAAGCTCCCTGTCAGGGAAATCTAAAGGAGATGCACAAAATAATTTGAGGTCATCAGACACCTACTTGTGGCAATTCAACATCTTACTATTAAATGTCAGCCACATTACCTACTGTGTTCATCGCCGCTTTCTACATCTGAACGTGAATACCAAAGATACACTGGGAGATCTTTAAAGCAGGGTTTTCCAACCTTTATCATGCCATGGGCCAATATTATTAAGCAAAGCATCCGTGGACCCCAGGTTGGGAACCCCTGCTTTACAGTGTTATCAGCTTTTTGCAAAACAAGCATTCCGATGGTCACTTTTTAATTACAGGAGACTTCAATCATTTTAACCAGATTTCATCAACATGTCACAAAGGGAGAAAACAGACTGGACCATGTTTATACAAACAGAGACAGTACTTACAAAGCCATGCCATGCCCTCATCATGGCCTCTCTGACCACGTCTCCATAATGTTAATTACACCATCCTAATCACTGCTAAAAATGAAGAAAACATTCAAGAGGACCATACTGTATGACCTGATGAGGCAATCCCTCTGTCCCAGGATTGTATGGAACTGTCTAACTGGCAGATGTTCAAGGAAGCCACCACAAATGGAAAAGACACAGACTTCGAGGAATATGCCTTATCTGTAATGAGCTCCATCTGTAAGTGTGAAGATGACATTGATACCTCAACAGCCCAAGCAGAAGCCCTGGCTGAACACAAAGGTATGCTTGCTATAAATGCCCGGGACACTGCTTTCACAGCTTGATGTAGACCAGCTCTCAGAGCAGGAAAGAGAAACATTAAGAGGGCAAAGGCCACCTACACACTTAAAATTTAGGAATACCTGTCCAATAATGATCCCTGGTGTGCGTGGCTGGGCATCAAGGGCATTACTGACTATGTAAGGAAAAATGGTGGTAACATTGGTACCGGAATTGACTGAACTACTGACACCTCCTCCCTGACGCTCTAAGCAACTTTTGTCAGTCAATGGCCAGTCCAAAGCTCGTCAAGACATCTCAGTCCATGGCCTCATCTACTGCAATAAGGCCACACACAGGTTGGAGGACCAATATTCCGTTAGGGCAGCCTCCAACCTGATGGCATGAATATCAATTTCTCAAACTTTCAGGAATTACACCCGCTCCCACCCCCTCACCATTCCTCATTCGCTTTTCCCTCTTTCACCTTATCTCATTAGCTATCCATCACCTCTATTTACCTTGCTCCCCCTTACCTTTCTTCTATGGTCTTCAACCTTCTCCTATCAGATACCCCCTTCTGGAGCCCTTTATCTCTTTCACCACTCAACTTTCCAGCTCTTTATTTCACCCCTCCTCCCCTCTTGGTTTCACTGATCACCTATAACCTTGTACTTCTTCCTCTCCACCCCCACCTTCTTACTCTGACCTCTTCCCTTCCTTTCCAGTCCTGTAAAAGGGTCTCAGCTCAGAACATCGACTGATTACTCTTCTTCACGGATGCTGCCTGGCTAACTGAGTTCCTCCAGCATTTTGTGTGTATTCCCCCATAAAGGCTGCCAAGCCAGGCAACATCCCAGGCCAAGTACTCAGGGAGTCAGTACTCACTGACGTCTTCATGGACATATTCAACACTTCATTCGCCCAGGCTGCTGTTACCACATGCTTCAAATCAGCCACCACCATCCTTGTACCAAAGAACTCCACACCTTCAGAACTAAATGACTACGCCCATGATGATGTGACTCATCATGAAGTATTTTGAACAGCTGGTAATGGCATACATCAAACATACCATTCCTGCTGTAGCATCTGTCATGCAATGGGCCCTGACACACCTAGAAAACAAAGACACTTATGTCAGAATTCTGTTTCTGGAATTCAGTTCGGCACTCAACATTATTGTCCCACAGAGTTTGGTGAACAAATTCTTGCTGCTCGGTCTAAATACACCACTGTGCAACTGGGTGTTGGACTTCCTAACAAACAAACCTCAGATAATCAGGATGCACAATCGCCTTTATGCTCGCTTTGATCATCAAAACGTGGAAGAACCTTCATAAACTTCCACTGCCCCCAGTGACCCTGTGATTTCAGTCACTGAGGTCAATGTGTAAGCATCCTCCAGGGGGACAAACTCATGGAAAGCACCCAGCCCAGACATGATCCCTAATCACGTACAAAAGGCCTGTGCAGATCGACTTACTGATTTACCTATATCTTTAACCTCTTGCTTCATCAGTCTGAGGTACCTACATGATCAAGCAAGCTTCAAGTGTCTAAGAACAATGTGTTAACCTGCCTCAATGGCTATCCTCCAGTAGCACATATATACATTATGATGAAGTGCTTTGAGAGGTTGGTGATGAAACATATCAACGGCTGCCTGAGAAGCAACTTGGATCAGCTCTAGTTGGCCTACTATCACAACAGTTCAACAGTTGATGCCACTTCATTGGCTCTTCACTCAACCCTGGAACATCTGGACAGCAAAGATGCATACATCGGGATGTTCTTCATTCATTACTGCTCAGCATATTCTACTATCATCGCCTCAAAACCTATCAATAAGCTTTAAGACAGACCGCAATACTTCCTTGTAGAACTGGTTCCTCAATTTCCTCAGTTCTGATTGGCAACCACATCTCTCCACAATCACCATCAACACTGGCTGTGTGATTAGAACTGTGCCCTACATGCTTTATACTTATGAATACGAGGCTAAGCACAGCTCCAATCCTATATTAAGTTTGCTGATGACATCACTGTCATTTGCCGAATCAAAGGTGGTGATGAATCAGCATATAGGAGGGAGAATGAAAATCTGGCTGAGTGATGCCACAGCAACAACCTCTCACTCAATGTCAGCAAAACCAAGGAGATGATTATTGCTTACAGGAGGAGGAAACCGAAGGTCCATGAGCGAGTCCTCATCGGGAGATCAAAGTTGGAGAGGGTCAGCAATCTTAAATTCCTTGATGTTAACATTTCAGAAGGATCTGTCCTGGGTCAAGCATTTAAGTGCCATTATGAAGAAAACATGGCAGCACCTCTACTTTGTTAGAAGTCTGTGAAGATCTGGCATGTCACAGAAAACTCTGATAAACTTCTATAGGTATGTGGTGGAGAGTATATTAACTGGCTACATCACAGCTTGGTATGGAAACACCAGTGCCCTTAAATAGAAAACCGTACAAAATTTAGTGGATGCAGCCGAGTCCATCTCATGCCAAAGCACCATTGCTTGAAGCGCAGGACATGCTCTCTTCTCACTGCTGCCATCAGGAAGAAGGTACAGGAGCCTCAGGATCCACAGCACCAGGTTCAGGAACAGTTATTACCCCTCAACCATCAGCCTATTGAAGCAGAGGAGTTAACTTGACTCAACTTCACTCACCCATCACTGAACTGCTCCCACAACCTATGGACTCCCTTGCAAGGACTCTTCATCTTATATTCCCAATATTATTGTTTGTTGGTTTATTTATTTATTATTATTATTTCTGCTCAATTTGTTGCAACTTGCAGATTGGTTGTTAGGCCATCTTGTTGGGTGTGGCCTTTTACTGATTCTGTTGTGTTTCCTGTATTTACTATGAATGTCCACAAGAAAATAAATCTCAGAGTTGTATGTGGCGACATATAAAGACTTTGATAATAAATTTACTTTGAATTTTTTTCCTCCTTCCCCATCATCTCCAACATGGTTACTCCGCAGGACTGAATCCATTGCTGTATACTCTGCTCACACACGACTGCATGGCTCATACTACTCATACCCCTCTGTACAGTAGAAAGCATCCTAACACACTGCATTACCGAATGGAACAGAAAATGCATTGCGCCAGACAGGAAGGCTCTACAATAGGTAGTCAAAACTGTCCAACACTTCCCCGGCACCAACCTACCCACCATCAAAGACATATATACAAATGGTGCCAGTAATAGGTCAGCATTACCATGAGCGATCCCACCTTCCCTGCTCATGGATTGTTCCACTCCCATCAGGGAAGAGGATACATAGCATCCACATCAGGACTACCAGACTCAAAAATAGTAGTAAGGCTGATCAACTCCTCCGCCCACTAACCCACACCATAACACTATCCATCTTTATCATTTCCTATCCGAGTCACATAATGTACAGATACTCCTGTACCCAGTGCCACATTATGTACATATAATACAAACTTTGTAGATCTATGTATATAAGTTATCTTATGTATTTATATTTGTTGTATTTTTTATTATTGTGGTCTTTATCTAATTGTGTTTTTTTGTGTTTCATCAGATCTGGAGCAACAATTATTTTGTTCTTCTTTACACTTGCATACTGGAAATGACATTAAACAATCTTGAATCAAATCTTTAGAAAGAAGTTGCATAGGATTAGAAAATCCTTCTGAATGGAGTTAAAAAAATGTAAGGGTAGTAAGTTATATATGTGTCCGAACAGAGGTCAGATGTAGAGTAAAAATTACAGCAGGAAATAGAAAAGGCATATAAAAATGACAACATTACAATAGCCATGGGAGATTCCACTTTGCAGATAGATTGGAAAAATTAGGGTGGTGTTGGATCCAAGAGAAGGAATTTATAGAAAATCAATGGGATGGCTTTTTAGAGTAGTTTGTGGTTGTACCTATTAGGGAAAGGGGAATTCTGGATTGACTGTTGTGTAATGAAACAGATTTGATTATGGAGCTTACGACAATGAAACTCTTAGCAGGCAGTGATCACACTGTGATAGAATTCACCCTACAGTTTGAGAGGGGGAAGCTAAATTTAAATAGATGAGTATTACAGTTAAGTGAAAGGTAACTACAGAGGCATGAGAGAGGAGCTAGATACAGTTGATTGGAAGGAGACATTAGCAGGGATGACAGCAGAACAGCAACGGCCGGAGTTTATGGGAGTAATTGGGAAAATGCAGGATTGGTTCATCCTTAAGAAGAAGAAATATTCTAAAGGGAGGATGAGGTAACTATGGTCAAAGACGGTGTAAAAGTAAAAGAGAATGAAAATAATATAGCAGAAATTAGTGGGAAGCTAAAGGTTTGGGAGCATTTTAAAAATCAAAGAAGGCAACTAAAAAAGCAGTAAGAGACGGGATAAAATATGAAGATAAGCTAGCCAATAATATAAAAGAGGATACCAACAGTTTTTTTCCCATATATATAAACCATGAAAGAGAGACAAGATTGGACATTGGATTGCTGGAAAATAATGCTGGAGAATCAGGAATGGGGAAACAAAGAAATGGCACATGACTAAGTATTTTGTGCACTCTTCAGTTAGGAAGGCAGCATGTAAGAAATTTGAGAATCATGGAGCAGAAGTAAGTGCAGTTGCTATTACCAAGGAGAAGGCGTTTGGGAAGCTGGAAGGTCTGAAGGCAGATAATTCACCTGGACCAGATAAACATTATCCAAGTGTTCTGAAAGTGGTACCTGAAGAGATTGTAGAGGCATTAATAGTGATCTTTCAAGAATCAAAAGTTTCTGGCATTGCTCTAGCAGACCAGAAGCTCGTAAATGTCATTCCACTCTTTAGGAAGGGAGGGAAGCAAAATGCAGGAGACTACAGGCCAGTTAGCCTAACTTCAGTGGTTGGCAAGATGTTAAAGTCCATTATTAAGGCTGAGGTTTCGGGCAACTTGGAGGTACATAATAAAATAGCCAGCTTCCTTAACGCAAATCTTGTCCGAGAAATCTGTTGGAATTCAGTCAGGAAATAACAAACAGGATAGACAAAGGAGAGTCAGTCATCAGGAGAGTGGGTGTCATTTACTTGGATTTTCAGAAGGCCTTTGACAAGGTGCTACATATGAGGCTGCTAAACATGCTATTACCAGAACTATACTAGAATGAATAGAAAATTTACTGACTGGCAGAAGGCAAAGAGTGGAAGTGAAGGGTGTCTATTATGGTTGGCTGCCAGAAACTAGTGGTGGTCCACTGAGGTTAGTATTGAAGGCACTACTTTTCATGTTATTTGTTAATTATATGGATGATGGAATTCATGTTTTTGTGGCCAAGTTTGTGAATGTAACAAAAACAAGTGGAACAGCAGCAGAGAGTGTGGAGGATGCATGGAGTGGAAGATGGAATACAGTGTAGGGGAGTGTATAGTCATGTAGAAGGAATAAAGGCATAGACTATTTCTAATTGGGGTGCCACTTCAGAAATCAAAGGAGCAAGGGGACTTGGGAGTCAAGTCCTAGTGCAGGATTCCCTAAAGGTTAACTTACAGGTTGAGTCCGAAGTAAGGAAGGCAAATGTCATATTAACATTCATTTTGAGAGGACTACAATATAAAAGCAAGGATGTAATGCCAAAGTTTTGTAAGGAATTAACTGGAACACATTTGGAGGATAGCTAAGAAAGGATGTGCTGGCATTGGGGAGGATGCAGAAAAGGTTTGCCAGAATTAACCCTGAATGAAGTGGTCATCATATGAGGAGCATTTGATGGGACTGAGCCTGAACTCTCTAGAGTTTCAAAGAATGAGAGGGAATCTCACTGAAACCTACCAAATATTGAAAGGCCTGGATAGAGTGGACACAGAGAGGATGTTTCCAATAGTGGGAGAGTCTAAGACCAGAGGACACAATGCCAGAATTGAAGAAGGTCCCTTCAGAACAGAGAGGAGGATAAATTTCCTGAGCCAGCGGGAGGTGAATCTGTGGAATTCATTGCCACAGATAGCTATGGAGGGCAGGTCATTAGGTATATTTAAAACAGTGCTTGATAGATTCTTGATTAGTAAGGACATTGAGGTTATGAGGAGATGGCAGGGAAATAGGGTTGAGAAGGAAACTAAGTCAGCCAATATCAAATGACAGAACAGACTTGAGGGGCAGATTGCCCTAATTCTGCTTCTATGTCTTATGGTCTTATCATTATACAAGGATTCCTCCTACTGCACTTCATTTTTCTGCAAATAAAATTTCCTACTGTCATCCACTCGACTTTTGAAAAGATTATGATGTTGCTTTGCCACCTGTACAACACAAATTGCAAGAGACTCTAAAGATATTTCTAAAGTGAAAAGGAACTCTTATCATTATATTTTGTTGCATTTATTCCCTCAGCTGAGAGCTTCTAAATTTAAAATCTAATTAAAAATATACATGAAAGAGATGTGCTGCACTGTGACTCCTCTGCTGCTACAGTTTGAGCAAAAAGAAGTGTCAGAATAAGATTGAATTTTGCATTCAGTTTGAGAGAGTGAAAATAGGTCCAAGACTTGTATTTTCAACTTGAATGAGGGCAATTATAAGGGCATGAAAGCAGATCTAGCCAAAGTGAGCTAGCAAATTAAATTAAAGAATGAAGGTGTAGTGACAGGTATTTATGGGGAGGTTTTAGTATACATCGAATTGACACATTCCATCAGGGCTAAAAAATTACAATGTGATTAACTATCAACTATGTTTAAGTAAAAATATCAAAGACAGTATCAAACAAAAAAAAGATTTTATATATATACACACACAGTATATAGGTGACAGATTAGAATTAGTACTTGGAGCTATGATGTTGTGGTAGAGGCATGGTGGCTGATCAGAGATAGTGTCATGGTTGCAGAAAAGGAGGAAGTCATGAAGGGATTGTCTACTGAGTCTCTGTGGGTGGAAGTTAGGGACAGGAAGGCGCCAATAACTCTTCTGGGTGTTTTTTATAGGCCACCTAATATTAACAGGGACATCGAGGAGCAGATAGGGAGACAGATTCTGGGAAGATGCAATAATAACAGGGTTGTCATAGTGGAAGATTTTAATTTCCCCAATATTGATAGGTATCTCCCTGCAGCAAGGGGTTTAGATGGAGTGGAGTTTGTTAGGTGTGTTCAGGAAGGTTTCCTGACAGAATATGTAAACCTACATGAAGAGATGCTGGACTTGATCTGGTATTGGGAAATGAACCTGGTCAGCTGTCAGGTCTCTCAGTGGAGATAGTGATCACAATTCTATCTCCTTTACCATAGCATTGGAGAGGGATAGGAGCAGACAAGTTAGGAAAGCATTTAATAGAAGTAAGGGGAAATATGAGGCTATCAGGCAGGAACTTGGAAGTATAAATTGGGAATAGATGTTCTCAGGGAAATCTAAGGCAGAAATGTGGCAAGTGTACATGGGGTATTTGCATGGCTTTCAGGATAGGTACTTTCCAATGAGATGGAAAGGATGCTAGGGTACAGGAACCATGGTATACAAAGGCTGTTGAAAATCTAGTCAAGGATAAAAGAAAAGCTTATGAAAGGTTTAAAAAACTAGGTAATGATAGAGATCTAGAAAATTATAAGGCTAGCAGGAAGGAGCTTAAGAATGAAATTAGGAGAGCCAGAAAGGACCATGAGAAGGCCTTGGTGAGCACGATTAAGGAAAACCCCAAGGCATTCTACAAGTATGTGAAGAGCAAGAGGATGAGATGTGAGAGAATAGGACCAATCAAGTGTGAATGGAACCGGAGGAGATAGCACAGGTACTTACTGAGTACTTTGCTCCAGTACTCACTACGTAAAAGGTCTATGGCAATTGTAGGGATGACTTACAGCAGAATGAAAAGCTTGAGCATATAGACATTAAGGAAAAGGATGTGCTGGTGCTTTTGGAAAGCGTCAAGTTGGATAAGTCACCGGGGCCGGACGAGATATAATCCAGGCTACTGTGGGAGGTAAGGAAGGAGTTTGCTGAGCCTCTGGCAATGATCTTTGCATCATCAATGGGGACGGGAGAGGTTCTGGAGGATTGGAGGGTTGTCGATGTTGTTCCCTTATTCAAGAAAGGGAGTAGAGATAGCCCAGGGAATTATAGATCAGTGAGTCTCACTTCAGTGGTTGGTAAGCTAATGGAAAAGATCCTGAGAGGCAGGATTTATCAACATTTGGAGAGGCAAAATATGATTAGGACTAGTCAGCATAGCTTTGTCAAGGGCAAGTCATGCCTTACTACCCTGATTGAATTTTTTGAGGATGTGACTAAACACATTGATGAAGGTAGAGCAGTAGATGTAGTGTATATGGATTTCAGCAAGGCATTTGATAAGGTACCCCATGCAAGGCTTATTGAGAAAGTAAGGAGGCATGGGATCCAAGGGGACCTTGCCTTGTGGATCTAGAATTGGCTTGCCCACAGAAGGAAAAGAGTGGTTGTAGATGGGTCATATTCTGCATGGAGGTTGGTGACAAGTGGTGTGTTTCAGGGATCTGTTCTGCGACCTCTTCTCTTTGTGATTTTTATAAATGACATGGATGAGGAAGTGGAGGGATGGGTTAGTAAATTTGCTAATGACACAAAGGTTGGGGGTGTTGTGGATAGTGTGGAGGGCAGTCAGAAGTTACAATGGGATAGGATGCAAAACTGGTCTGAGAAGTGGCAGATGGAGTCAACCCAGATAAGTATGAGGTGCTTCATTTTGGTAATGGTAAGGCTCCTAACAGTATGGAGGATCAGAGGGATCTTGGGGTCTGTGTCCTTAGGACACTCAAAGCTGCTGCGCAGGTTGACTGTGTGGTTAAGAAAGCGTATGATGCACTGATCTTCATCAACCGTGAGACTGAGCTCAAGAGCCGAGAGGCAATGTTACAGCTTTCTCGGACCCTGGTCACACCCCACTTAGAGTAATGTGCTCAGTTCTGGTCATCTTGCTACTGGAAAAATGTGGAAACTGAAGAAAGGGTGCAGAGCAGATATACAAGGATGTTGCCTGGATTGGGGAGCAAGCCTTACAAGAATAGGTTGAGTTAACTTGGCCTTTTCTCCTTGGAGCGACAGAGTTTGAGAGGTGACCTGATAGAGGTGTATATGATGATGAGAGGCATTGATCATGTGGATAGTCAGAGGCTTTTTCCCAGGGCTGAAATGGCTAACACAAGAGGGCACAGTTTTAAGGTGCTTGGAAGTAGGAACAGAGGGGATGTCAGTGACTGTGGTGGAGGCAGATACAATAGGGTCTTTTAAGAGACTCCTGGATAGGTACATGGAGCTTAGAAAAATAGAGGGCTATGGGTAACCCTAGGTAATTTTTCAAGTAAACACATTTGGCACAGCATTGTGGACCGAATGGCCTGTATTGAGCTGTAGATTTTCTATGTTTCTATGTTTTATAATATCAGTAGAATGGAAGTCTTGAAGAAATTGCTGAAACTATACGCCAGTTAACATCCGTCATTCAGGAAATGATTGAAGCTCTTCTCAAAGACATAGCAAGACACTTCCAAAATTTCAAGCTAATCAGGCAACGTCAAGAGGATTTTGAAAGGGAAACATTATTTGATGAAATAATATGTGCAAGATAGATGCAGAAAGATATACACATCCTATGGTAAGACTTCCAGAAAACATTTGATAGGGTACTGTATCCAAGATTGTTGCAGAAGATTAAAGTTTGTCACCACACAGAAGGACACACATTGGCATCGGTTTGGCTGGCTAACAAGAAAAGCAGACCTGTACAAGTAAGGCCATATTGATAGAGAAGGCAACAGAGATAATATTAGAGGAAAATGACTTTTCACCAGAACACTTCCATTCAAAATTAAAAGTCAAAAATCAAGTATATTGTCATGTGCACAAGTATATGCATGCATACATGTAATACAAGAGAACTTGCAATTGCTCATAGCATTAGATAAGCATCATTCAGAAGATAAACACAAACACAATTTGGATAAGAAAGAACACAATTAGAACAAAATAAAAGTCCATTGTAGTCAAAAGCGGTCAAAATTGGAATCGTGTTGCTATACTATGGGAGAGATTATGGTTTGCATGATGGATCTTCAGGAACCATAAGATTGGAAGGATGTAGATGTTCTTGAGCATGGTGGATCGCGATTTCAGGCTTCTGATTGCAGTGACTGTTCCAAAGGCATCTGAGATTAAACTGGATCAGCCAAGAATGAAGCACGAATGAGGGCCCACTGGTTTACTCTTGCCTTTAATTCAAAAGGTCATAGGTTGAACTACATGGCTGCAAACACAGTGCAAATCCAAAGAAATCTGGGTGACAGCATGAACTACTAAAGATCAACGAAGTAGTTCATTTTGATATCTGCAGTCCGTGCTCTATTCCACCTTACTGGTTACTTCCAGAACTTAATAAACACTTCAAACTGTCAATCTAAAGTATCATCCACAAAGTGTAAAGGGAATTGATGATATGTATAGAAGTACCTACCTGCTGTGCTTTTGGTTCAACCCCATTAACTTCACCAGCAAGAGCAGTTACACTTTCTCTATAATGGGAATTCAGACTGGCTAGGTGTTACAGGTCAATCCTTTAAATGGACCTCAGACACCAAAGACTACCTTTCCCATCATTATGGGTTAAATGAGAGCAACCCAAGGATTGGAACAGAAATCTACACATCAGTTATTATTTAAAATATCGTGGTGACTCCTTTTTTTCAGGAAATTGTTCTTAAGAACGCCTAATGCTTCAGATCATTTAACCAACTATTTTACATAAAAGATGTGAATGAGTAATTTACAATTTTCACAGACAGAACAATTATGGGAAACAATAAACACTCATCATTCTAACTCTTTAAATTACACCTTTCATATCATGGCTGATTCAGACTTTTAAAGCACTTTCTTCCTGTTGCATCTGAAAACATAGGCTGTGCTTGATATTGGATACTGCTGAAAGAACATCATTAAAACATCATAGCACATTTAATGTGCAATAATTATGGGGTCCTGTTTCCACTGCCATATTAAATTGGCAGAATTTAAAAGTCATATTGTTGTATTTGAAGTGGTAAATTCTGCCTTCAATGACAGAGTGCTAAACAAAACTACTAATATTCCAGTATTGAACAGATGCCAACTTGTCATTCAGTAGCCAAATAGTGTGTGTTATAGACCCAAGGGACCACTCCAACAGTAGCAAATTGAAAGACATGAAACCAGAGATTGTGCCCCAAGGTTATGAGATGGAGATGTGGAGGTTTTGATGGAAAGAGCCATGAAAGGGGGAATCTGCTTTGTGTAAGGAGAGGCAGGCAGTTTGCTGGGGCATCTCTAGAAGTGCTAAATACTCCAGGAAGCTAACTGTCAGCATATTATCTAATTTCTAGGAGAATTAAACAGAGTTGAAAAGGAATCAAGATTTGACCAGATAAATCAGAGTCAAACCTTGTGTTCTAATAATTCTGCTCTTCATGAATTGGCCCTTACCTTTCCCATTCAATAGCAATGGAATATTAAGAACAGCAGCAGCTCCAAATGAAGTCAATGCATACATCAAATTCGAAAGCCTGCATCATCATAAATACAAATTCCTCTTAGAGGCAGTGCCTGAGGATGAAAGAAGACTTGCATCCATTCCATTTTTGTGTGTTTGGAGGTGGTGAACTCTTTCACAGGTTAATGGTGAGTGGTTTTACCAGTTGCCATGACGTGCCTGCCAAAAGGAGATTAGGTCCCACAACAACAGGGGGCAAGAGTGACTGCTGGGCAACAGTGACAGCAATACTGACTTTTCTTTTGCAGACACATTACAAAGAAGAGCACTTTCACTCTAAAAACTGAAGAGAAGATGACACAGAGGCTGAATCCTTAGGAAGAATGTGTGAACACTCCAGTATGGGTTACAAAACATGATCAACACATGCTTTTAGAGTTGCTGTGAGCAACGGGAATCTGCATGACATTTGATCAGCTTTACTTATGTCCTGAACATATTGATTTAATTATAAATGTGTGAACTTTTTCTGCATCAAATCTTGGCACATAGGCACAGGGAGTTCTCCTTCCTTGAGGTTCTGTGCACACCTTCAATGCCCGTCTTCTATGAGTCCACCTTTCACAGTATCTTCAATGCTATGAAAGGGCAGACTCATCTAGGCGTCCATATCTAAGTATTTGAGGTCTTGTAGATAAATTCTAGTGGCAAACGTTATTAGGTAGAAACCTGAGGCTGAGGAGTGTGTCCCCAAAAGGGCCTTTTCTTTGATTCATGGCTGCATACAGACAGACCAACACTCAATTGAAGAACAATACAGTCAAATTCCAAATCATGAGAACCTAAAAATTATTGATCAATTCAGGAAATGGAAAAACATAAAATAAAATCAACAATATATCACAAACAAGCAATTATAATTCATTACTGTATCATGAAAATTAACACCAACATTAAGTTTATTTGTTATTACCAATCTACATTTTGTTTGTGAAAGTGGGCCCAAGTTACAAAGTTCTTGAAAAGGGGGGGGGGCCCAGGGATAGAATGCACAATTAATTCATGCCCACTAACCACAGTGCAGGCAGAATGCAATTTTGTGCCGCTCACGCATTTGAAGGATTTCGATATTAAACCAATGGTAATTGTGAAATTTGGTTGAAAGCATCAGCAGGTATGCAACACAATGAATAAAACATTCTCATTAAAATTGACACCACCACATAAAGATAAAAAGAAGATACACTGCGGCTGGAACAGATACTGGCAGTAAACTTGTCCAGTCTAGCCAAGGAATGGAGGACCAGTTGCTAGATCGTGAGCTGAAGAGACATCACCTCTCTTATTGCTTACACAAGGCCATTAAATCTGACAGTCCTTTGAGTACAACTTGGAGGGCATCATGGAGGTGCAGTCTGCAGAGAGAGAGATCAGGTAGGAGTGAACTATGCTCTTATTGAAGACAATATCTTACTGTTGCAAGGACACTGAATGTAACTAAAATGTTAATAACAATTCTAATATTTTTGTTTAAACAACCAACACCATGAGCCCTGTTTCTGTAAAGCTATAGCTTACATTAACTTTTTATGCAATCGTGTGCAATCAACAGTAGCATGGGAAATGAAACCTAATTGATTGGTTCTGACAGCTTTCAAGGCCACCTTAAAGCTAATCCAACTGAATGATACTGCCAACTTCAATTGCTGTGAACAAACTAAATTTTATTGCAAAGCACTGATTTGCAGACACATGGGTTAATATTCTCAGCAATACCTTAAGAACTTGATGGTTGTTCTGTATGAAATGTATCCAACCATGTCCTGTGATAAAACAGACTTACTTCTGCTAGAGCTTAACTTCTTTATTCTGACTGATCGACTCATGTATGTTGGTGTCAATATTTTCTTCACCTATTGACTGAAGCTTCAATCTCTTATTCTACTTTATAAAAGCGTTTTTGTTTGCTTATACAGATCAAAACTCTGATAGATGTATGCCCTCAAAATTTTGTGAAGAATTGTAAAAACAGAGGTCTCACAAAATATTCATGTGTAGTTGAAATTATTAAACTCAAAAACAGCGGCAGGTGTATGCTGACTTCGTAATAAAAATATCAGGAATCGCAGCAACGTTTAAACTCCTAAAAGTTATTACATTGTACAGTTGTAGCAAAGAGGGAAGCGCATATTTGCACAGTCATTGGAACTTGGGTCACGATCTGACTGTAAGGATAGAGCTGGGGACAGAAGTTCTAATACCCACAATTTTCACGGTAATCTAGGACATAGCTTACATGACTACACAGACAAACCTCCCTGTCTGCAGGTGCAGGTAACATACTTCTGCCAACAAAAGATTTGACTATTTCTTTTCCTTAGAGGCTTTCTTTACAAGGAAGACACAAGGGATACACTCTTTTCAGAAAAATAAGTTTTCACTATTTTCTGCAATCTGCCCATCACTTAGTTTATCTTGGTGTCTTGTAATCTTTAAAATCTTTGTTTAAAATTTGACACATCTTCTAATTCAGCACTAAAAGCATTTCCAATAGTCTTCTCACAAATTGGAAGTCTGCACCATTTATATTGATGGAATAAACATGAGCAACCTCAGCACAAACCTTTTCTCCCAATGTTCCACTTCATTCCTTATCAATGTGATTTGCTGGACATTGAGTCCATGAGTTCTCCCTCTACCACCTGATCTGATGTATTGATAGTGAAGCTGTGGACTAATACTAATAATAGCAATCAATCCCTATCAATTAGTCTGCTGCATGACGACAATCCAAATAGAAAACACTGACCTACAGCAACCTTTTTCAGCTAGCTATCCTAAACTTACCACGTACTGTGTCTTGCCTCAAATTACACTTGTCCTGTATCTCTAAATGGTACTTTCTGTCATAAATCTATCTATTCTGCATTTATCTTAATCCTATATGCCATTATCTCCATCATTAGATGTTATGTGATGCAGTATCAAATTCCTTTTGAAAATCCACTTTAACCACAAAGTACAGAGGACATTTCCAAAGGACAAACTGAAAAATGTAATAATCTTTTTGCACAGTTGTGCCATAGGATTAATATTGTAAAGAGACCTATATGTAGTCTTGGACTGTGAGGATGTCTGATCTTAAGGGAAACATTACGTGAATCAGATGTCTATGTCACAACCTTCAGGCTACAAGATACTCTAAAGCATATTGATAAAATTTTTAGAGTACGAGGGAAACAGAAAACTCAATCTAACCAATCAGAATGTTGTAACAATAGATATGTTTTAAGAAATATTAGGTCACTGCAGACTATCTCCAGTTGTTATTGCATTCATTCTCTTTCGAACATCTTCAATAAAACAACTTAACAACAAAACACCTGTTTTTTTAACTTGCTACATTTTCGATATTCATAGCAAATATAACCCATCTATAGGAACAAGAAAGCTTTAGAATAAATTTGTTTGCAAAGGAAACTGTGAAATAAAAAAGCAGACACAGCATGAACCTAGCTTAGAAGGTTTCTGGGAGGCCAACTAAAAACTATAAATCATGAACAGATATTTTAAACTCGAGAAGATAATAGGAGTTATAATTATGGTTATAAAGACAAACTAGACAACAAACTTCTTCAAAAGTGTTGCTTCCTCAGAATTTTTTTTCTTTATGATAGACCATTTGAAGTTGAACACAATGTAATTTCAGACTACTCGTAGGAATTTGGTGGAACAAAAAATTAATTTTTATTGAGTATATTGTGTTTAATTGCATAATGAAGCTAAAATCTTTTGTCAATGATTTTCATTTGTACTCAGTGCCTGAGGCTTGTCACTTAAGTTTCCAATAGTAATCAGCCAGCGTTGACAAGTTCCAGTTGCCCTGATATTGTTTCTCTATTATCACAATAGAGATTGATTGCTATTATTAGTATTAGTCCACAACTTCACTGTCAATATATCAGATCAGGTGGTTGAGGGAAAACTAGTGGCCTTTCACCATGCTGACGGTGCTGAGATTTGCAGGGAAGAAGTCTAAATGGGAATGCAGAAAATGTATCTTTAGTGATATGTTGCACTTCATGCTTTTGTATACTTGAAACATGTTGTCAACCAGCTGCACATAGTTTGGTGCTCTGTAGCTGCCAAGAACATTTTCAACAACATCTTTGAAAGTCTTCCTTGCGATTTTCTCTGGTCCCACCAGAAGTTCTTCATTGTCATTGATGACCTGTTTGATTTCTTGACCAACAAAATGCCTTCCTTAATCTTGGCATCAATTATTCTGGGAAACATCTGTCCCAACTATCAACCTCCTTCACAGAAGTTTAAAGCCTTTCTAAAACCTGACCTGCCATGCAGCGTCCGCCCTACTTAAGTATGCCCAGGCATGCATGAACAAGATAGAAGCCTTTTCAGCTTCCCTTGGGCAATATTTTAATGGATCAAATGATGAATTGAAAGAACAAATATAGAAATTTTCAAAAGATTGGTGCAGGATAGGGAATTTCATAGTGATTTTCATGATGAAAAATCCAAAATCTATAAGGTATGTCCAAATGTATTCAGAAAGCAAAATTTTTGTCATCCAGTGATATTATAAAGACATAGGGAAGGTACTAGAATACTTCTGCCTTTGTTAGCCTTTTGTACTATTTTTTGTTCATGATTAAGGAAGGCCTAAATTTCAAAATGACATCAAGAAGAATGCATGCAGGATAATGTATAGACTGAAAAGAGATCTAATAATTTCCCAGCATATATGATGAATAAACTCTCATCGGGCTTCAGTGGGGTACAGGTATCAATTTTAACAGATGTTTCAATCACAACCTCTGCCATCTTCATTAGGGATGATGCCTAGTCATGTCCAGTCCAGTGGTATATATCCCCCAGTTGTCTATTCCTCCTGATTGGTTAGTCCTCATCCCATCAGGTTTCCGCTGTCCAACCTCATTTACAATTAAATTCCAGTTCTTACTTAGAGCAAGACCTTCATCTTTGTGAAAACTCTTTTCCTCTAGTTTACTTCAATGGCTTCCTTCATTAGGCAGTCCCAAAACCCATTGGTGTGACACGTAGTTTTGTCCAGTCGAAGTCAGTCCTATGGCCATTGCAAATGCAATGTTCTGCAATGTACAGACTATTCAACAGCCTGAGATGAGGAAAGGATACTGTTTGAACTGGTGAACTACCAATACTGGGCAATTGTAATTGCTTCCCTGCTAACTGTGTGAAAATGACATTTGACACTTTACATGAAGTTGAGTTCTTTTCACATTAATTGCTGACAAAATTTATTACAATAATGTTAAGTCCAGTAATAAACACAGTCTTTTCTGTTTAGTGCTTTGTTAATCAAAATTTACCCAGAAATTTCTAAACATGCATAAAGCTAGCTGAAGTAGCAATACCAGGGATACAATGCTGTAGTAAAGTCAGGTTTATGGTTTAAAATTATTTTGATTTCATTAGAGGGTAAAATTCGATACAGATTTGCTTTCAGCTAAAAGCAATTGTAACACATTACTTACTTAGATTTGTTATTCCCATGGATAGAAAAATCAGAAAAGATTTCCTCCTCCTCTGCTAGGCTTATAAATGAAACATCAAAATCTATGAATGCTAATTATATCTTTATTAAATATGCTAAGCATTATATAATGCAGACATATAAAAGATAATAACCATTTATTGACCTGCTATCATTAAGTTTACACTCTTACGTTAGTAATTACTCTGTGGAAACCAACTAGTCAATTTACTAACTGGAGAGAGCAGCGTTGCATGGACATCCATAGATTATATTTGCAGGTTAGGGAGGACTTTATTTTTGTGCACCTTCTCAGGAGATTTCATAAACTAAAACAAACTGAATACTGCAAATTTAAAATGTTGTAATGAGTACATTTACCAATGCTTTCTTATAAGCTGTTACACTCCTGTGTTATCAAGAAGGGACACCTCAGTACAAATTTAAAGAGACTTTAAATTGATAAATAATGAAAAAATGAGAAATCACAAGGTGGAGTTCTGAGCACACATCATCTGTCATCTGCCAACTCATTACCATTTCATCACTTCATGTACATTCAAGCTTGCAAGCTATTAATATTTCTCAATAGTTTGGCTATTTATAGACAGCTTTGTAGATTTGGTCCATATATAATGAAATAGAATTGGATAAGATATTCAGGTTTCTCTACTCCAGTCAGGGTTTGTAGAATCAGAGAAATTCCAGGAACACTAGGCCATTTGTCTCATGCTGGTTGAAAAAGAACATTGGATTAAAAAAATTGCCAACTTCTAATAAATAATCTACTATTTACTTTCCTTTGAGGGTCATCAAGTTTACTTAAAAGTCTAATATACTAGACATGATTAAAAGTTTGAATAAACTGTGATCTTTTGCGGGCTTACATGTGAGGCATTTTGGGATGTCTTTTGCGTAAAGCACAAAAATTTCAAAGTAAATTTATTACCAAAGTACATATACTATCCTGAGATTCTTGTGGGCGTTCATAGTAAATACAAAGAAACATAGAATCAATGAAAAAATACATATGACAGAGATGGACAAACAACCAATGCACATAAAACAACAAACTAAAGTTAGAAGAAGAAAAGAAATAATAATAAATAAATATAAGCAATAGATATCAACAAGAACACAGGTTGAGGAGTCCATAGGTTGTGGAATAATTTCAGTGTTGTGATGAGTGAAGCTATCTCCTGTGGTTCAAGAGCTTGATGGCTGAGGGGTAATAACTGTTCCTGAACCTGATGGTATGTGATTTGAGGCTCTGGTGCCTCATTGAGAAGAGTGGATGGCCTGGATGATGGAGGCCCTTGATGATTGATGCTGCTTTCCTGCGACAGCACTCCTTATCAATGGTGGGGAGGGCTTTATCTATGATGGATCCGGCTGAATCTGGTACTTCCTGTAGTTTTTTCACTTTAGAAGTATTCCAATAGTTTTCAGAAACATGTCAGCACTTTTACACGTAACATGGTCCTGCAAAGCAAAATATGATAGAATCAGATAATCTATATTATCTGATTGCTATCAGATAGAACACTGGCAGGACACTGGCAAGAACTTCCCTGCTCTTTATCAAGTAGTGCCATGGGACCTTCTAAGGCTTTAATGTAAGCCATATAAATAAATCAATTAAATTTGCTTGCAACATTCAATTATCCAATTTTAAGTATGTTATCCAATACCAACAGATTTTTGACTAATTCAATTCTATAAAACTGCATAATTTTAAGTTTCTTCACAGAATTTTAAAATTTAAGAATCAGCAATTTTTGCCTACATGCCTACATTTCATTGAATCAGTTAAAACTTTAATTTATAAATAATTATGTTCATATTTAAATATTTTGAATACTGTGCATGCTATTGCCCTCTGAATAATATCGAAATTAAGCACAAAGGACAAATGTTTAAATTAAAAACTATATTCAACATTTAATATAATTTGCTGAAAGCACCAAAAACTTTTCTTCAATTTAAGTGAGGGGTGTGTTATACTTTTTCATCACAGTGAGTTAAATTTTGCTTCATCGTTCATCTGTATTGACCAAGTTTACTATTCAGAAGACAATTAAGCATTGTAGAAATGTGCAAGTTATTTGAAAGGCCTGGCCATCAATGTCTGTTCTGTACTGGTAATGTGGAGTACTGAACAGTTGGCAGGTGAGTAATAATATACAAATGAATACTCCACCTTCGCTAACTCATTCAGAATTCTGATATGAATTAATTTCAAGCTTGCATGAAACTATTTCAATTCCATTACAAAACCTTTCTCCAAGAATGATGGCAGGAATTCGTAACTCACATGATGCATTGCATTCAATATGCTGAAGAAATTTCACTCATTTCCTTTAATAGGATCTATTTGCATGATCCTTTTCACCTTGTATATGCTGTTAAAATGATGCTTGAAATACCTTACATCATAGGTAAGGTTAGTTTAAACATATTTTCTTCCTTTATTCTGTCAAAAGTTTGAAGTTTTTATTCCGGTTGGCAAATGTGAAAAAAAATAAGCTGTAGCGTTCAGTTTGCAATATCTATTTAAAATGACATGTGACCTGAATTTAACCTCCGCTATCAAAAAAAGTAAAAGTTATAAACTGTTATGAGAAAAAATGCCTAAGAATAATGTGGTTTGTCTGAAATAAATGTTTCTTTTTACTTTGATATATTGTATTAGATATGGAAAGCTTCTCCAGTATTCCATAAAGTTACTATGCATAATAAATAAAGCTTTACAGTATTTAAACTGAACTTACTGCATCCGGATAAAGTATGATAATAGCAAAGAGGGAAAAAATAGGAGATTAAAACAAACCAAGAATAATTGGTTGAAGTAAAACAATTGATTCCATCCAGCTTCTTCCATCATCCAATTTTATTTTCTGAAAAAGATATATAAATCTTTATGTGGTATTTGTTGTGAATCAAGAATTGATCTCATTCCTATTTGATTCATCTGTCCACATTTTCCATTTTGCTGAGTGGTTTGCTTTCCCATACAAATGCTACCTCTGATCAATACATTGTTTTATTCAGTGTGAATAGGTCCTGCTTTTATAGACATCCATGTGTTGATTTTGTCCACAAATTGGAAAAAACACAATTAACCATATCTCCACAGTACTGCAATGAATGGCATCAAAGTAGATAAGAAAGCATAAAGAAGATAAGAAGGAACAATTCCTAAAAGTCCAGAGAGAAAGGAAACTAATTCTGACATTCATAGGAGCAAACAAATGTATGTACATGGGACTTTTGAATCTGATGGAGCTTGTTCTTACAAACAGATTATTTTGGGCAGGAGATTCCATGATCAAGAAAGTGATGCTAAGATGGTGTGTTATGGTGTGTTGTCTCCAAGGTGCTAGGGTCCAGGATGTCTTGGAGCAGCTGTAGAATATTCTCAAAAGGGAGGGTGAGCAGCCATTTGTCGTGGTGCATGTGGCTCCAGTGACAATTGTAGAAATGGAAAATAGGTCCTGCATAGAGAGTATAGTGAGGTGGAGCAGCAAAACCTCCAATGTTACCATCTCTGGATCAGGCCCAGTGCTACGTGCTGGTCGGGGCAGCAATAGGATGATAGTACAGATGGATGAGTGGCAAGGAACTGGTATAGAGGGCAGAGTTTCAGATTCTTGGATCATTGGAACTTGTTCTGGAGCAGGGGTGACCTGTTCAAGAGGGACAGGTTGCACCTAAACTGGACAGAGAACCAATATCCTGGCCAGGATATTTGATAGTACTACTCAGGAGGGTTTAAATTGATTTTTTTTAAGGGAATGAGAACCAGAACACCAGGTCAGAAAGTGGAGGGATGAAGAGGAAGTTAGATGCCAGGGCCAATAAAAACAGGCAGACAAAGCAATAGATATGAAAGGACAGATAGCCTATAGTGTGTGTATTTTAATGCCAGCAGTATTATGGGTAAAGGTGATGAACTTAGAGGATGGATCAGTACATGGGAATATGCTGTTGCAGCCATTACAGAGACTTGGTCGAGAGAGGGACATGAAAGGGTGCTTAATGTAAAGTTTTGATGTTTTAGAAAAGATAGAGAAGGAGGTAAAAGAGATGGGGGAGTTGCACTACTAATCAGGGATGATATCACAGTTGCACTAAGAGGGGATATAATGGAAGGCTCTTCCTCTGAGGATGAGAGGATAGAACTCACTAATAGGAAGGGTCTAATCACTCTGATGGGATTGTACTGCCACTGAGACATGGAGGAACAGGCAGAGTAAGGAAATGTATAAAAATGATAGGGTTGCTGTCATGATATAAACTTCAACTTCTACTTCCAAAATATAAACTGGGACCTTCTTAGTGCAAGTGTTTTTAGATGGGGCAGAATTTGCTGGGTGCATCCAGGAGGGTTTCTTAAATCAACATGTGGATAAATCAACAAGAGGAGGGGCTGCAATGGTAAGGAGCCAATTGACCGACCTTACAGTGAGTGGACAAGTAGCGAACAGTGACCACAGTTCCTTATGTTTTAAGATAGCTATAGATAAGGGTAAGCATGGACCTTGTGAGAAGTATTAAACTGGAGCAGGGCAAATTATGTGAGTATTAGGCACGAACTAGGAATAAGAAATTGGGAACAGTATGTAAAGTTTAGGAAGTTAGAATCAATAGCCCTGGAGGATTATAAAGAAGCCAGAAAACAACCAAAGAAGGGAATTAGGGAAGTCAGGAGGGGCCATGAAAAATCCTTGGCAAGTAGGATTAAAGAGAATCCCAAGGCATTCTATACATACATCTGGATCAAGGGGATAACTATGCAGAATATTGGACTACTCAAGGATAAAGGAGGGACATCTGTCTGGGTGTGAAAGATGTGGCTGAGATCCTTAATGAGTACTGAACATCAAATTATACCAAAGGGAAGCGCATGGAGGATAGGGAGATCAATGCTCGGGCATTTCGAAGTAAATGAAGTGGTAGTGTTGGGTCTCTTAAAGAGCATTAAGTGTTTGATGGGATATACACCGGGTCATTGAGAGAGGCAAGGAAAAAGATTGCTGGGGCCGTGACCAGTATCGTTGTGTCCTCCCTAGCCACAGTTGTGATTCTGGTGGATTGTTGAATAGTTAATGTTATTCCATTGCTCAAGAAGTCAACCAAGGATAAGCTTGGGAACTACAGACCAATGAGTCTTATGTCAGTGGTAGAGAAGTTACTGGAGAGAATCCTTAGGGATAGGCATTTGGAAAACTAAGGAGGGCCAACATAGCTTGTGTGGGACAAGTCATGTCTTGCTAACTCGATTTATGTTTTTGACAAGTTGGCAAGGGCAATTGACACAGGCATAGTTTTGAATGTTGTCTACATGGATTTTAGCAAGGCTCATGGGAGGCTCATCCAGAAGTTTAAGAAGCATGAAATTCTAGTGAATTGGCTGTTTGTATTATGAACTGGCTTGCCCACAGAAGACAAATATAGTGGTCAAAGTGACTTATTCTAGCTGGAGGTCTGTGATTAGTGGTATTCTGCAAGGATCTGTACTGTAACCTCTGCTGGTTTTGATGTATATGAATGGCATGGATGAATGTGTAGATAGGTGGGTTAGTATGCTTGGAGCTGATATGAAGCAAAGAGTACAGATCAGTTGCAGATATGGGCGGAGAAATGGCAGATGGAGTTCAACCTGACCAAATGTGAAGTGTTGCATCTTGGGAGGTCAAATGCAAAGAGATAACACACTGTTAAGGGCAAGACCCTTACCAGTGCTGATGAGCGTAGGACCTTAGAGTCCAAGTTCACAGCTCCCTGAAAGTTGTTGTTAAGGTGGCATATGGCATGCCTGTTTTTATTAGTCATGGCATTGAGTTCAAAAGTCAAGAAGTTCTGTTGCAGTTTTGAAAAACTCTAGTTAGGCTGCATCTGGAGTATTGCAAACAGTTCTGGTCACCCCACTATAGGATGGACATCAAGGCTTTGAAGAAGGTGCAAAAGAGGTTTACCAGGTTGCTAAGCAAACACAAGGAAATCTGCAGATGCTGGAAATTCAAGCAACACACACAAAATGCTGGTGGAACGCAGCAGGCCAGGCAGCATCTATAGGGAGAAACACTGTCGACATTTCGTGCCGACACCCTTCGTCAGCCAGAAACGTCGACAGTGTTTCTCCCTATAGATGCTGCCTGGCCTGCTGCGTTCCACCAGCATTTTGTGTGTGTTGTTTACCAGGTTGCTGACTGGATTAGAGAGCATGTTCCATAATGAGAGGTTGGACAAACTTGGGCTGCTTTCTCTGGAGTGGCGATGGCTGAGGGGAGATCGATAAAAGTTATATGATCATGAGAGGCATAGATAGGTCGACAGACAGTACTTTTCCCCAGGGCTGAAATGCCTAATACCAGAGGGCATGCATTCAAAGTGAGATGGGGTAATTTTAAAGGAAATGTGAGAGGGGACAATATTTCAGAATCAAAATCAAGTTTATTATCACCGGCATGTGTCGTGAAATTTATTAACTTAACAGCAGCAGTTCAATGCGACACAGAATACAGAAGAAAACAAAATAGGTAAATCAATTATAGAATATGTATATTGAACAGACCAGAAATCATGCAAAAAAATAGAAATATATATTAAAAAGTGAGGTAGTGTTCAAGGGTTCAACATCCACCTAGGAAATGGATGGCAGAGGGGAAATGCTGTTCGTGAATCGCTGAGTGTGTGCCTTCAGGCTTCAGTACCTCCTACCTGAGGGTAATAGTGATGGTAAAGAAGATGCAAGTATTTTTTTCTACAGAGAGTGGTGAGTGCCTAGAATGTGCTATCTGGAATGGTGCGAGAGGCAGATACATTAGGGACGTTTAATAGACATTTAGATAGGCAATTGAATGTGAAGGAAATGAAAGGTTATGGACATTGTGTAGGCATAAAGGGCTAGTTTAGTTGTTCATTTGATTACTAATTTAACTGATTTGGCACAACATGGAGGAATGAAAGGCCTGTTCCTATGCTGACTTGTTCTATATTCTAATAGGAAGAGCAATGAAAGAATCTGTATATCGGCTACTGTTTGGGTGAGAAGAGAATGAGATAGATGCTTTCTGTTCACTCCAACTGAGAAAAGAGAAAGGGCAAAGTTTTCTGCCCATTTTAAAATAAGGGTTTTAGTTGACATTGCATCAGCTTTCGAATCCTGCGTAGGATTTGTATATGTCCTATGCAGAATTTCTTTGATGATGTGGAAGCTTCTCAAACCACTGCTTTTTAATGTGTGGAAGAGAAAAATGCAAGAAGCATTGAACAAATCGGAATGCCAGTAGAATCGGTTCAGCGCCATAGCCTCAGTCTCATCATGTGATTTGATGCTCTCTACTTTAGTGTTCAAGTGGAATTTCAGGCTCTGAGTTTAAACACACTTTCCATCGCAGGCACACTGAAGCCAGTCAAACTATCGACTTTATTTGGTAAACCTGATTAAATATAGAAGACGTGTTATGCTATAATGTAAATGTAACATTGCGTGCTTAAATTCTACATTTGTAGAAATAAACTATTAGAGATAATATTGTAAAATCTAGAAAGAAGCTAGCTACACATTTGGTCTTTCACAGAAAAAAATGTTAAGTACTCAAAAAGAAATGTTCTATTTTGGCTTCCCCCCCCCCCCCAAAAAAAGCTTGAGACAAAACAAGGATTTTAGATTTGACTTCTGTTTCCAGTATAATGTCATAAGGAGGAATTCTACTATCAAAAAGTGTTGGTAAAGTGTAGAACATAATTTTTAGTGGGAAAAATGCATTTTCTACACAAATTTAACTGCAGCCAATAAATGAGATTTTACGGTCAGCCCTGGATTAAATGAAGATTAATATTCATTTACAAAATGAGATACATATCATCACATTTAACAAAGCCTTTTAACACAAATTTACAAGCTTTTTCTGTGCTTCTTGTACTTGAGAGGTATAGAATGTGTCTGGAATTTTTAAAGAGTGAAAATCACAGTTTAAAAAAAACACATCAAATGTTGTTTCTAATTGAACAGTAAAAGGAGTAATTCAGTGCTCCAGTTCTACAGTAAGCACCTTATCCAATTTAATTACTATGGTTCTGTGATTGGAGCAATGTTATTAACATCAGCTCTAAAGCCCATTATATAATGCCTTCATCACTTTGCCCCCAATATCACAACTACAAAATCCCAAAGTAAGTATCTTCACAAAGTTGATTAACAAATTGAAGGTTACAAAACGATCTGCAAAATTTTTTCAGAACTTTTTTTCTGGGTTATATGCAAATTAAAATATTCATATTAGCTTAGGTAGCAAGAGTGAAATCTTGATCTGCATTTAACGATGGATATAAAAGTCAGACGGGCAATTCTGAAGCAAGCAGGTAATTTGATCTACTAATTTCCTGCTCAAGTGTTGAATGTGAAAACTCATTGCATGCTTCCTGCATCATCATAAATCTTTAACCTGTGGAAAGTGTGACCATAAGTACAACATCTGATGAACATATGAATGGGGTTCAGCTCATGAAAAGAAAGTGCTAAATGGAGGAATGAAAAATATGAGGGTATCACAACAATATTTGTTGGATTTTGTTGCACTACAAGATGCTAGAACCATCGACTAGTCATCTACTTAATGCTGCTCCTCACAAGTAAAGAGTATTCAACATGATACTCTTGAGGAAAATTCTGAGCTGTTGAAGAAACTCGATGAGTCAAGCAGCAACTGTAGAGGGAAATGTACAGTTAACATTTTGGAATGAGATCCTTTACCTGGACCTCCAATCCAGATGGAGGTTTTCAATCCAACATGTTGTCTGCTTATTTTGAAACTGTAGCTTTCACCTAGGCCTCCAATCCATTTGGAGGTTTTTGATCCAACATATGGTCTGCTCAATTTGGAATGATAGTCTTCACCTAGACCTCCAATCCAGATGGAGGTTTTCGATCCAAAACATAGCCTGCCCATTTCCCTCCACAGGTGTTGCCTGACACACTGAGTTCCTCCAACTGCTCAGTTTTCTACTCTAGATTCCAACATCTGCATACTGTTACACCTCCATGTCATTCTTGATTTCTTTCTAAACTGGACAGGGGAAAGAAATCTTAGATTAATGTAAATGATTTTTGTGATCAATTAGCAAGTTATTCAAAGGTTTCAAAGTTTTGCACATTTTTTGGAAAACTTAGACTTAATGTGCTGAAAATATTGATTTTGAAGCATCCTTAGAGCTGAATTTGAAAGTACTTGAAAGCATACATTGGGATCACAATGATGAATTAACACAAACTTATTTGATCAACAGAGCCAAGACACAAACGTCAAGCTGTCAGTTCATTATCATGACTAATCTACTGTATCTACCACAGGCACAACTTTTGAAAGTGATTAGCATTGGGTCAAACTACCAAGCATTGATTAAAGAGCCTGCTGTGTTTAAAGGCAGGAAATCATTGCATTGGTCTTTGAAGCTTTCTGTCAGCTATGGCAAGATGCAAGTGATGTTGTTATCTATTTAGGTCTCCTGCAAAATAAGTATGAAATTGCACAGGTTTGTTCACACTCTGATACAATTTCCAAAAAATGATCTGTGCTTTTTCTGTTGGAAACCTGGGTCAATGCACCACTGTGCTGTACACCATCTAGAGAAGGACAGGAGTATTCAAAGCAAATTCCTTTCAGTAGTCGGAAAGAGCAACGTATTTCATGAAATATGGCTACTATGGAAGATGCTAAGGCTGCAGTGCAAATCGAGAATCATAAAACAGATTGATTTTACTACATCACTACAGGGTGCCTTCAGCGTATATAAAAAAATGTGGAAACTTCATTGTACAATATTCAGCACTTCACAATCTTGCAAATGGATGACAGCAGCAAAGGACAAAAGGAGAGTAGCAAAGAGACCCATTGCCTGAGCATGACTCAGACCAGGAATCACAAAAGGAGCTGGAGGAAGAAGAAAGTAACGGGTCAGAGTGCAGGTGTTGTGTGTGGAGAGGTCACCTTATTAAGTAGAGCATCATATCGTGGTCTGCTTCTGCTCAAACAGGAGTTGAAACGGTACATTTAGTGCAAAAGATCGGACAATCTAAGCAGTGAAATGCATATCAGCATGGAAGTCCTGTGCGCTGGTGATTGTTTTGATAATCAGTGCAGATGGATATGCAAAGCAGAATGTTGTTGCTAATGATAAGATTGTGGAGAGCTACACTTGGTTAATGTTGCATCCTGATTTCAAGTGCTGACTCCGGATGACAAGTGTTCTCACACACTGTGTGGCTGGTACCTACCTCAGGGAAGTGAAGATGAAGTGAAATTCCCCTTCCCAACACCTTAACGCTTTCTTCTTCAAAACTCACTAGCAAAGTTCCCTGTCTCATACAAGAAGGAAGCAGAAATAATAGCATCAGCAACAAACAGTGACCACAGTCAATGACAAAGTGTCAGCCCACTTTTCTGCAATGTCAGCAGTGGGACTCAGATCATTGAAGATGGCAGTATACTCACAGTATATTCTCCTAATCACTTTTTACTTTTCCTTGCTCTATAAGCTGCAGGCACATCACTACCTCATCCATTCCCCTAGAACCTTTGTCACTTCACATATACAAGAATTCCAATTTGACCAGCTCTTAATTGAACCGCAAAACTAAAATAAAGACACGATTCATCATCTGTCACTTGTGCTTCAGTAACAAATACATATGCTTCCTGATTCCAAAAATCAGCTCCACTAAACTCAGTCATGTACATGCATTTGCAGTGTAGGCAATGAAGTGTGGATTTCTATTCCTCATTTTGACAGCTGAAGGTAACAGTTCAGATAAAGATAGTCTGTGCACAGTAAGGATTAGCTTGGCGGTGGAGGAGAGGGGCATGGCGCTCTACACCAAGTTCAGAGATTCAAAGCTTTATTTATGATCAAAGCATGTATCCATTTACAACTCCTGAGATTCATCTTCCTCGGCTAGCCACAAAACAAAGAAAAAACATGTAAGTTGTTTAGAGAGAAACATCAGACCCACCCCATGTGCAAAAAAAGAATGGCATCCCAATCATGAACCCCCAAACCCCCTTCCCTCCAGACAAAATGCAACAAGAACATCGGCCCCCTAAACGCCCTCCCTCACACAACAAAACAGAAAGCGATGGGTGAAAAGCACAGAATACAACAACCATAAGTCTGAAAAAAGTCCACAGTTCATAAATACAATCCATAGCACAGAACCACAGTAACATCCTCCTTCACCATTGAAGAGAGAGACACTACACCAACACAGAGGCATACCCACCTGCCACAGCAAGCCAAGCAGTGAAAGGTCACTCACAGATTCCTTCTCTGCAGAGTCAAAAGGCAGGCAGCTGGCACTGAACTCTCACCTGCCTTCTGCATTCACCTTGATGTCTCAATCTTCCCCTCGATGCTTTCATCGGTGATTAATGGATGCTCTAATTGGCGAAATGGAGTCGAACATTGGTTCGTGCCCCATCTTGAAGTTTCTTTGCCTTGAGGCCATCCAAGTACGTGCTCGTTTCCCGGAATCTTCTTGAAGACAGTGAAGTGCTGGATCACTTAACTGATCTCCAGACTGTAAATTGCGGGCTCTGACAGTTCAAGAAACACATTTAAGATGAAGAACAGGTGTAAAAGAAGGAAAATAGACTTTTTCATGGGCTATCTGCAAAATGTTGATTGAGGGAGGATTGTACGCTGGCACCTTCTTGACCAGAGTCATTGGATTCAATGGCTGACAGCTAGGACAAGCAGAAATGGTAATTCAAATCACACATTCTGGATGTCAAGTTAGATACGAGTTCCAGAGGCTTCAAATGAGTTCCTTGAAAGAGCAATCCACAGAAAGATACAAACAAATTAAATGCTGGAACCCTGATAATTCTGCAAGAAATCAAGCAATATGTATCAAGAAATTTTGTAAAGTTCAGCTCAAAACTTGCACAGATGCATTTTATAGAACTTAGAATCTGCACCATGCAGAAAACAAGTTATTGTGAGATCTTCTTCAACATCTTCAGATCTAACCTTTGTGAAGCATCTACTGGACAACTTCACAGTTCCAAGCTAAGCGGATGCAAAATGCACGTTCAGCTTGCTATCATGAAATAATGTCCTGAACACACTAGACCAAATTATCCATGCACATCAAAAAAAGCAGTTCCTTTCTCTGAAGGACTTCCTTGTTTACTTTCCCAATGGGAAAGGCACACAGATTATCCGGTCCCCTGTGCCTCTGTAGTAAATACATGTGGTTCACACTTCTGTAACTCAGTTCCCTCTGTTGAAACCAATTTCATATCCAGGCTGCCACTATCCCTTCCATTCTATGGGGTTGCATTTTGCTGGCAAATCTGTTACATGCCACAGACTCAAATACCTTTTGAAAATCTTCATAAACAACATGAACCTCAGTACCTCTCCCTCTGACTTCAACAAAAGTTCAATTAAGTTAGTCAGGCATAAATTATCTTCAAGGAATTCATGCAGAAAAGCCTTTATTGATCCACACTTAACCAAGTGACTATTAACATCTGTTCTACATTTACCAGCAGCATGGTAGCATAGCATTTAACACAATCACTTTACAGCACCCATGATTGCTGATCAGAGTTTAATTCCCACTGACGTCTGAAAGGAGTTTGTATGTTCTCCCTGTGATCGCACACAATTCCTCAGGGTGCTCCAGTTTCCTCCAACATTCCCAAGACACTTGTTTTGGGTTCATGATTTGTGGTCATACCACATTGGCGTTGGAAGCATGGCAACATCTGCGAGCAGCCCCCAGCAGAATCTTTGGACTGTGCTGGCTGCTGGCAGAAAGTGACACATTTCAGAGTATGTTTGGATGTACATGTGACAAGTAAAGCTAATCTTAATCATTATAGATAGTACTCCTTTCACTGCCACAAGGTTAAGTTGATTAGCCTTTAGTTAGTGACGTTATCTTTGAGTTATTTCTCAAAAATCAAGCTGCAGCTTAGGATTCTACGGTCTCTGGCATCATCCCCACATCCAAGGCAGATGATAGCCAGTACCCACAGCTTCTAGTGTAACAATCCTCTGCAACCCAGCTATATCTAATTAAGTCTGGGTACACTTTGATTACAGCAATCCTTTCATGCACATGCATCATCGGCATGAACGTGTGTCATGCACCAGCGCTCACCCTAAAATCACATTTAATCCATCCTAAAACAACACATGGTCATGCTTCACGTGTGATTGTATGCACCAGAAACTAAACTGCAATGCCAATAATCAGGTGCTGCAGAGCCATTTGATCACTCATTTGAACAACTGAGTTTTGTAAGGAAGTAATGACGAGCACTGATGAAGGCAGGGTGATAGATGGACTTTGGCAAGGTAGTTAATGAGGTCCCACAGGGTAGGCTGATCCAGAGGGTAAAGTACATGTTGTAGCATCCAAGGAGAGCTGGTTAAGTAGATCCAAAACTACCTTCCACCATTTCCTTTGGAACTGTGTCACCACTGATTTTTATGTTTTCAAATGACACAACTTAAGATCAGCTAGCACACATACATAGTGTTACGAACGTGCCACAACTCTGAGGGGCCGAAGGGTACAAAGTAGCCCCCTCCTTTTCGAGAATCGCAAGAGCACTATTAATTCGGGTCTGGGACCCAGGAAATGAGAGAGAGACGTCCAGAATACACAGGTTTTGGAATGTGTGTCCTGGCCTCCGAAAGGCGGAACCATTGATAACGGCTATTGTTTCTTGGAGACGGAATTGTGTATTGAGTACTGTACTATTCATTGAAGCCCTCAGGGGATGACCAGAGTGGGCTGGTTGAGGGATTGCATCATCCCAACCTGACTGACATCTGAGACCCCGTGAGTCAGGATAAAAGAGGGTCTGGGGAACAACCCCTTTAGACGCACCAGGAGAAATGCTTGAAATCCCGTGACAGCGTTTAATAGCGACAGCCGGTGGGGGGGCGGGGGGGGTCGCGTGCGTCCTTTCCCTTTGCCGGGATTGGGGCCTTACCATGGAAGAACGGCTTTAGCTAAAGGAGAAACCAACACCAACGGACCTCTGGAAGGATCGAAATCATAAAAGGAAAAGCTGGCAAGTTCTAAAAATCTCTCTCTTGACTCCAACCCAAAGGCTGAAGCCTGTATGAACTGAATGAGCTGAGTGATTTTTATATTTCCATCGGACAATACATTATCCCCTAGACAACGATAGAGCTATTTCTTATTGATTATTATTATACCCGCACTTTTAGATTTAGTATTGACAACGTATATTATCTGTATGTTTACATTGATATTATTTTTGTTTGTATTTTTACCAATAAATATTGTTAAAGATAGTACCATCAGACTTCAAAGGACCTCTCTATCTTTGCTGGTGAGTGACCCAGTTACGGGGTTCGTAACAATAGCAACTGAAGAGAGAAATAAGATCACAAAGGAGTAGGGTTAATAGGTAGCACTACAATAGGAACTACACAGAGCAAACAAAGCAAGAATTTAGGAAGAACATATGGTCATGTGCAATTGCACAATGTGTGGTGACCAGGGTTGATTGCTACATGCACAATAATCACATGGGATTATGACACAGCCAACATAATTTACAAAATTGGAAATGGACTGGTTATTTAACATCCATAGATAGAATATTAAAATATGAAATGCTAGATATACTCTGCAGGTCAGGCTACACCTGAGGAGAGATGATACAAGATTTTAAAAGGCAGAAAAGGGAAAAGCTGAAGTGTGGTCCAAAACTATGAATAAAATTACTCCTGTGCTAGGGAGAGCAACATTGCCCTTATGAGGTCAAGTGCAAAATCCATTCTGTAGAACCTATGAAGAAGGGAGAGAAGAGTTATAATGCTCAATCAAATAAAAAAGAGGAGACAAAGGAAACATTTACAGAAAAGTTCTTAGTAAATTTATTGTCAAAGTACATATATGTCACCAGAAACAATCCTGAGATTTTCTTGTAGGCATTCACATTAAGTATAAGAAACACAATAGAATCAATGAAAGACCATAGCCAACAGGATAGACAAACAACCAATGTGCAAAAGACAACAAATTCGTGCAATATAAAAATAATAACAATAATAAAGAAAGAAAGAAAGAAAGAATAATAATAATAAACTATCCATAAATTTTGGAAACATGAGATGAAGAGTCCTTGAAAGTGAGTCCATAGGTTGTGAAAACTGTTGAGGCAAATTAAGTTGAGTGAAGTTATCTCCTCTGGTTTAAGAGCCTGATGATTGAGGGGTAGGTAATAACTGTTCCAGAACTTGGTGCTGTGGGTCCTGAGGCTCTTGTACCCGCTTCCTGATGGCAGCAGCAAGAAGAGAGCATGGTCTGGATGGTGAGTCAATGACAATGGATGCTGCTTTTCTGTGACAGTGCTCCATGTAGATATGTTCAGTGGTGGGGAGGCCTTTATTTGTGATGGACTTCACTGTATTCACTACTCTTTGTAGGCTTCTCCATTCAAGGGTGTTAGTGTTTCCATAACAGGACATGTTGCAACTCTCTGCCACACATCTATAGAAGTTTGTCAGAATTTTAGATGACATGCCAAATCTTTGCAAACTGCTAAGAAAGTGGAGGTGCTGCCATGCTTTCTACATAATGGCTCTTACATGCTGGAGCCAAGACAAGCCCACTGAAATGATAACAGAGGAATTTAAAATTGCTGACCCTCTCCAACTCTGATTCCCCCAATGAGGAATGGCTCATGGACTTCCTGTTTCCTCCTCCTCGATTGACGTTATCATTTGAGTAAAAGGCCAAGAATGGAAGCAGTTTTGATAAGTATTGAGCCAAAGAATTAGGCATTACCACATTCACTTCTAAAGGTTTTGTCAATGGAAGAACACTTGAAGAACAGAGATTATACCATTTAGGCTAGAAAGACAACTGCTTATTTGGAAGAGAGATATTTCACTGCAATAAGACTGTATCTATCTAGCAAGATTATGTGGAGCCAGGTTTGGTGGGTATTTTTGTATTGGAACAATGGATAATCATTGGTAAAGGTAAGGTATAAACTGTTTCCTTTTAACAATGTTAAAACAACATTGTGGGTTACCCTTACATTGACTAAGAGAGTTAAATAATGGCCAAGATCTTTAGTTGGAAGTTTAACAGAACAGTATTATCAGGCATTCTTTCATAATACTGAACTGCAGCTTAGATAGTCATTTTCAGCACAGTTTTGTCTATTGATTTCACAGCTGACATTTAGCCTGTTAGGTGTTATCTTTGTAGTCAGCTGTTAATGACAACAATCACAATGGAGGCAGCACACTTCCTGCAATAACTGAGTGTTGCTGCAGAATGAATTATACTGTATTGAAAGGAAAGAAAGAAAGCTCCCAGAGGTTCAAAGGGGCAAGGACAGCCTGGAGAAGAATACTGCCCATAGGGAGGGATATCTATTGAGAAAGGGATGGGTGAATAGAAGCTCTTTCATGGCATAAGACAGCTGATCCCAGTAGAAAAGTTGCTAGGGAGATCTCTGCGGGGATATGACAGCAGTGTGAGCAGTGTTGAAGTGGGAGAATGAAAGAGGTTTGAATAGGAGAAGCATGAAGAGCTAGGCTGGCTTGAAGAAAATGCAATTAGAGTAGTGGTCACCAACCTTTTTAAGCCCAAGATCTCCTACCTCCGCCTTAGTGAAAGGCAAGATCAACCCCAGATCGATTAGTTACATGCATGCGCACCGGGGCAGAAAAGACCAGAAGTAAAACCCTGCAACCCGGAAGTAGAAATAATGTACGAACACCAGGGATACCCACCCCTTTTTTTTGCACCGCAGACCGGTTTATTATTGACAGTATTCTTGCGGACCGACCAACTGGTGGATGGGGGTGAGGGTGTTAAACATGACGGGAATACAGTGATACTCGAAGCAGGTTCCTTTTGTCCAGTCTATTCCGCAATTTAATTTTCGCAGCTCTCGGCACTTAGCTTCTGACCTGCTTGCTCACGTTTTTTTCTGCTGAAAAATTTCAACGGGTTTGTCTTTAAGTGCATGATGCTTGGACTCAAGGAGACGAAGCAGTTTTGAGGGCTTCGTTGCCTCATTAGACAGCTTCCTGCCTGCCCGCTGCCAGACACCTTGGCCAGGTGTGGCTGGTTGTGGGTGGGTGAGAGGACAAGGTAAGGGCCAGAGGTCCCCGTGCCGGGGCCGCAGCGGTCACAGTCCAGAGAGAGCGACCGACCAAGCGAGGAGTGTGACAGGGCACACACCCGCCCACCTTGTAGGATCTATTGGCCAACAAAAGTTTGGAGTGCAGTAGCTGCTCTGCTACTTATGAAACCCTGAGCCCGAATTAGGATGTCTGCGAATATTTTAGCACCGGGTTCCCCATGAACATTCGGTGTGGTGAACAGGTTCACAGGCAATGCCCATCTGTTCGTGCTCCAGGCCAGTACCAATGGCACTTCCGCCGGTCGTGCGGGGCAGCCAGTGATCCCCAGCGCAAGAGTATTGCTGCATTTAGGCGACTGATGACCTCGCGTGGATTCAAGTTCAACAGTGGGCGTGACAGGGAATGAGGAACGGTGCAGCTGACTCATATCATTTCATACCGCCAAATCATTATTGTTTCCTCATGGCCTGGTGGTTGGGGACCACTGAAGTACACTGTGTAGTGTGGGAGAGCTGCACCCATGCACACTGGGCAGAAAAAAAACAGAACTAAAACCCCGCAACCCAGAAACAATCTCTCAACAGTATTTGTGTATTTATTATTCTTTTTTTTTTGGGATCTACCGGGAAAGTCTCAAAGATTGACCAGTTGATCGCGATCGACAGGTTGGCGACCACTAAACTAGAGGATCAGGGCCAAGAAGGGAAATGAAAACAAGGACAAATATTTTAAGATAGAGTTGCTACTTGATCATGAATTAGAAATAGTCACCTACACAGGCCTGAAGCATGAAACAGAGTTAGACTGAATTTTAGATATGTGTGGTGTAATTTTTGATGATAATAAGTTTAAGTGCGATAATAGTTATCAGGGATGCTTTTGAGACATATTATTGGTCTAAGTATTAGTCAAGGCCCTAGAGAATTCTTCTGCACATTTTCTATTCAATGACATGAGAAATGAGAAGCTAAAAAATAAATTGTTTAAATGTCTCATTCAAAATAAATTCATTCCAAATATGAAGAACTCCTTCAGTACTATTTTGCAGTATTGATCTAGAATTTATCATGGGCACTAGCCTCCCCAGCATCCAAGACATCTTCGAAGAGTGATGCCTCAAAAAGACAGCATCATTATTAAAGTCCCCCGTCACCCAGGACATGTCCTCTTTTCATTGTTCTAATCAGGTAGTAAGGACAGAAGCCTGAAGGCATACTCTTAACGATTCAGGAACAGTTTCTTCCCCTCTGCCATCAGTATTCCGAAAGGATATTGAACCCATGAACAATACCTCACCATTGTTTTCCCTCTTTTGGACTACTTATGTAATTTGACTTTATATTTACTGTACTTCACAGTTATTATTATGTATTGCAATGGAAATAATTCATGAAATGTGTAGAACAGGTGGTTGATGGTTGAGTTGAGTTGTTCTCTGATCTTGGCAATTCATCAGCAAGTGTTTCACCTCCACACAAGCAGACATCGCTAGTGCACTGTTATTTGTGGTGTGTCCTCCAACTGCTTATTCTTTATATACTTATTAGTCAGTTCATTCGTTATCATAATGGAAACTCATTTGTGATATAGGGAGGAGATCTTGTCACTAATCAGTGGCATAGTAAACTCCACGCATTGTGGTCTAGATTGACAACCAATCTGCTAATTGACAAATATATAAAGGCCAACCATTCAGAGGACATGCCACAATTAACAGTGCACTAATGATGTCTTCTCATATGGTGGCGAAACACTTGCAAATGAGTTGCCAAGGTCGGAGAACAACTCAACCCAACCATGTATTGCAATGTACTGCTGCCGCATAACAACAAATTTCACGACATATGCCAGTAATATTCTCGTTCAGAGCTTCTGCAGTAAATCTTGATATTTAATGTCACAACTTTACTAATCTCATTTGCCAGCTGCAACACATCTATAAGCAAACTTGTATTGATGTGTCACCTTCAGCATTGTAAAACATCCTGAAGTACAAATTATTCTACTGATATTAATAAAGCTTTAAGCAGGTATTATAATCTGTAGTAATGAAGGATGGGGAGGCTGACTAGTGGTGAAGGTCAAGCACAGTATGTAGAACTCGGAGCTTCAGTAAAAATCATATACGTTACTCAATGAATGTCAGAAATGCTTTGGTCAGGCAAAGTAAATTTATCATCAAATCATACTTATGCTATCATCTACTACCTTGAGATTCATCTTCATGCATTACCATTAAAATAAAAACATCAATAGAATTTATGAAAGCTATACACAAAGACTATACCCAATGTGCAAGACAAGACAAACTGTGCAAATAAAGAAAACAAATTAAAATGAGAACATGGATTGTAGATGACTTGATAGTGACTATGCAGGCTGTGCAACCACTTCAGAGTTGTGAATGAAGTTAACCACGTCGGCTCAGGGGCCTGATGGCTATAGGGCAATGACTGTTCCTGAACCTGGTGTTGTGCGGCCTAAGGCTCCTGGACTTCCTGCTGAATTATAGTGGTGAGAAGAGAGCAAGTCCTGGATGATAGTCCTTGATGATGAATGTGGCTTTCTTGGGGCAGCACTGCTGGGGCTCAAAGTGGGGAATGGCTTTTCTTGTGATGGTCTGGGCTGCATCCACCATTTTCTGTCAATGTTCACATTCCTGGGTATTGGTATTTTCATACCAGGCTATGATGCAACCAATTAGGATCATCTCCACTGTGCTTCTATAGAGGTTTGTTAAAGGTTTAGGTGACATACTAAATGCAGGTAGACTTCTCAGAAAGTAAAAGCACTGCTGTGCCTTCCTTTTAAAAGCACTTGCATGCTTCCCCCCAGGACAAATCCTCTGATATGATAACACCAAAGAATTTAAAGTTACTGATCCCTCCAACTCCGATCCCCTTATGAGGATTGGCTCATGAATCTCTGGCTTCTTCCACCTGTGGTCAATAATTATCTCTTTGGTTTTGCTGATGTTGATTGAGAGGTTGTTGCTGCATCAGTCAACCAGATTTTCAGTCTCACTTTTATATGCAGATTTGTCACCAATTTTGATTCAGCCAACAGTGATCTTATCAGCAAATTCAAATATGGCATTTGAGCTATACTTAGCCACACAATCATAGGTATAGAGCAAGTCGAACAGAGGTCTAAGCACACAGTCTTGTGGAGTACCTGTGCTGATGGTGATTGTAGAAAATATGTTAGTTAATCTGTACAGACAGGGACCTGCAAGTGAGGAAATTGTGGGTCCAGTTGCACAGGAAGATATCCCAGGTTTTGAAGCTGAGTGATAAATTTCATTGGGATGATAGTACTGAATGTTGAGCATCCTGATTGTATGCACTCTCACAGCTACCTGGACTATTTCTCTTCCCACCCTGTCTCTTTCAAAAATGCTATCCCCTTCTCAGAATTCCTCCGTCTCCGCCGCATCTGCTCTCAGGATGAGGCTTTTTACTCCAGGACGAAGGAGATGTCTTCCTTTTTTAAACAAAGGGGCTTCCCTTCTTCCAACATCAACTCTGCTCTCAAACGCATCTCTCCCATTTCCCGCACATCTGCCCTCACCCCATCTGCCCGCCACCCCACTCGGGATAGGGTTCCCCTTGTCCTCACCTACCACCTCACCAGCCTCCAGGTCCAACGTATAATTCTCCGTAACTTCCGCCACCTCCAACGGGATCCCACTACCAAGCACATCTTTCCCTCCCCCCGCCTTTCTGCTTTCCACAGGGATCGCTCCCTATGTGACTCCCTTGTCCACTCGTCTCCCCCATCCCTTCCCACCGATCTCTCTCCTGGCACTTATCCTTGTAAGCGGAACAAGTGCTACACCTGCCCTTACACTTCCTCCCTCACCACCATTCAGGGCCCCAGACAGTCCTTCCAGGTGAGGCGACACTTCACCTGTGAGTCGGCTGGTATGGTATACTGCGTCCGGTGCTCCTGGTGTGGCCTTTTATATATTGGTGAGACCCGATGCAGACTGGGAGACCATTTCGCTGAACACCTACGCTCGGTCCGCCAGAGAAAGCAGGATCTCCCAGTGGCCACACATTTTAATTCCACGATCCATTCCCATTCTGATATGTCTATCCATGGCCTCCTCTACTGTCAAGATGAATCCACACTCAGGTTGGAGGAACAACACCTTATATACTGGCTGGGTAGCCTCCAACCTGATGTCATGAACATTGACTTCTCTAACTTCCGTTAATGCCTCTCCTCCCCTTCTTACCCCATCCCTGACATATTTGGTTGTTTGTTTTTTTTCTCTCTCTCTGCCCATCACCCTGCCTGTTCTCCATCTCTCTCTGGTGCTCCCCCCTCCCCCTTTCTTTCTCCCGAGGCCTCCCGTTCCATGATCCTTTCCCTTCTCCAGCTCTGTATCACTTTCGCCAATCACCTTTCCAACTCTTAGCTTCATCCCATCCCCTCCGGTCTTCTCCTATAATTTCGCATTTCCCGCTCCCCCCACTACTTTCAAATCCCTTAGTATCTCTCCTTACAGTTAGTCCTGACGAAGGGTCTCGGCCCGAAACGTCGACAGTGCTTCTCCTTATAGATGCTGCCTGGCCTGCTGTGTTTCACCAACATTTTGTGTGTGTTGTATGCACTTTCATTGTCCTAGTGTTCCAGAGATGAGTATACAGCCAGTTAAATGGCATCTGTTGTTGGCCTGTTGTGACAACAGGCAGATTGGAGTGAATTCAGGTCACTCCACATTTGCTTCATAAGCAACCATTCAAAGCTCTTCATCACAGTGCATGCAATGGTGTAGTTGAGGTAGTTTTCCACATTCTTCTAGGGCACCAGTATGACTGATGCCTGCTTAAAGCAGATGGGTACCTCAGACCACCAAATCGAGAAGTTGAAGAGAGGTTGAAAAGAGTTAGAGGTAAAAGTCAAGCCAAGTCAAGTCAAGTGGAGCTGCTTTTGTTGTCATTTCAACCATAATTGCTGGTACAGTACACAGTAAAAATGACACATCATTCCTCCAGGACCATGCTGCTACATGAACAACACAAAACTTCACTAGACTACTTGAAACAACACAAAACTACATTAGACTTCAGACCTACACGGGACTACATAAAGTGCACAAAACAGTGCAAGACAGTACAATAATTAATAAACAAAACAACAGGCACAGTAAAGGGCAAATTACAATATAATAAATGACATAAATGTAAATAATGTTTTAGCAGTATTGAGAAAGAAATGAGCAAAAATTGCAAAGGGAGTGGAGTGATGCTCAGTTGAGAGTGTGTGTAAGTTGGTGTCAGACTAGACTCTGGGAATTGAGCAGTCTAATGGCTCTGGGGAAGAAACTGTTACACAGTCTGGTCAGGAGAGCCCAAATGCTTCGGTACCATTTTCAAGATGGCAGGAGGGAGAAGAGTTTGTATGAGCAGTGACAATTCTCAGACGATTATAGGACTTGAGGATCCTGGAGTGACAAGCCCATGGAAAGTTTTGAAATTAAGAATGAAGAATTGAAAATCAAGGCATTGTTTAACATAGAGTTATTGACTAGTAGTGGTGGGTGAATGAGGATTTATGGGAGTTAGGACACAGGCAGCAATGTAAAATGTCTGTTTTGTATTAAAATCAAATAACATTATCAATTACTAAAATTAATCTTAAACTCAATTGCCAAATAGAGTTAAAACTCCTGAATGCTTAAGGCATTATAGACCAGTAGGTATATATGAGAACTCAGTAAATTGCTATTTACTCTCCCAATCAATGAGAAATAATCTATTGATATTTGCATTGCATTTACTGCCAGTGCTATAAATGTAACTTTAAATGACAACACTTCAAAGTTAGTTCAATATCTGTTGAAGCAGAACCAGAATCAATATATAATCATAGGTTTAGGTTATATTTAACTCTGAAAGCATTTCATGCCTAGTCCGCACTGCCATTGACAGTTCTATTGTTCATTAGGTGTTGCAATCTGGAGGAAAATGACTGTATCTGCACTAACTGAAGTCAAATATCATTATGATGGATGGACTTGTAATCTGATGCCATCTGCTTATTAACATTCATCACACTGAATTTGAGGTCCTTCAGTTCTTTATTACATGACTACAATATCAATAAAAAGCAACTACAAGATAAAATGTGTTCTTCATTCATTATGTTCTACATGAAAGCTAATTTTTTGGCAGATGGTGGAAATATTTTTAAAGATTCCATTATTTTGTTTACATTAAGAATGAACAATTAGCAAAGAAAAATGCATCTGAAATGTGGAAGGACACGATTAATATATTGCATCAGGTAAACATGCAAGTGCGAAGGAACTTAATAAAACATGAAGGAAATTAAAGACAAATGACAATTAGTCCATTGTTTCCTAATGTGAAATGAAAATTGTAGTCTGTATTAGCATCCTAACATTTGAACAGAGAAATGCAAGCTCCAGTATTAGAACGTGCACCCTTTTCACAAAATATGCAAATAGATTCCACAGAGAAGAGCATGGAATGAATATGAAATAATCCACTTTGTCATGTATTACAGCCTTCTCAGCACAGAGTTGTATTAGAATTCATGCTTGGTTGAAGGAGCTGCAGCATTAGCAAAGTTAAGAATATGGAATGTTGGGAAAACAGTCAGAATGCAGGAGGTTCAATTCTTCATTTGGAACTTAATAAAGAAAAAAATACAAGAGTATGGACAGTAATATTCAATGATATAAATTGTTTCCATTCTTTTGGAATATACCTTGAGGTCGCAAGTTGGGAAGTACACAGACTGAAGTAGGAAGACATGAAGACAGCGACGGGAAGGGGATGCCAGGACCTCATCTGTGCTTTTCATGTAAATGTTCCTGTGTTATACCAAATTGATAAACAGTCAGAAGAGAGAAGTGATCAACACTTCAAGGCAACCTTGGGTAACTCAAGGGTCAGAAAAATGAACGTTCAAGGTTAATTCCTATGGAAAAACCGCAACAAAGAAAGCATGATGGAAACAGGGGGGCACAATCTGACAGAACAGGAGCTGTTAAAATGGAAAACCTTCTGGTTAAGAAATATGAATATGTAAAATTGTCTTAAACATAGAAATAAATGGAGAAAATGATTTGCTGGTTGAAACTAGTGAATACACATTTGAATTTAGTATTTCTAAATATTTTGTTATCCAACATTAAAATCGGTATTACACTATATTTAAAAAGTTTGTATTATTTCATAAAGGAGAAAACAGAAAAATTCTCTTGAACTCAACAGAAGCACAATGATCAGGACTGACAGCTAGTAATCCATTCAGGTAAATGGATTCAGTCACTTATATTTAAAGCATGAAAGATTTGTTCAACAGTGCATACTTTCTTACAGCCTCATACCAAGACATGACAAATAATCCAATACTTTAATCATCAAGATCCAATAATAAAAATGCAGTTTGTACCTGAACAGGCACAAGAAATGAATGGAAATATGAGTTACTATTTGTTTTTAATATTAGACATTCCTTATTCATGCTTATTGCAAGTTAGCTTTTATGAATGACATACCAAAAACATGACATTGCGTGAAAAGTAATGGACACCAGAGAGCAGTGCAAAAAGCAGGCCATTCCTTACTAAATATCTTCAATGATGATAAACACACATTTTACTTACACAAACTAAAATTAATGTGTGCAAGCTTAGAATACACCACTAATGCAAAATCCTGCTGAACATCAAAAGTCAAAACAAAATGCTGCAACTACACAACCACTCAGGCAGCATCAGTACAGAAAAACAGCTTCAACAAACTTTCAATTCTTCATCACTAGCAGCTTTGTTCACAAATGTTATTGATGAGACCAAGAGTGTGACAAGGATGAATCTTGGAGGACACTAGCAGAGAGCTGCAGGTGTGAGAGCCTTACTGACTCAGGTGAGGAATGACCTTGCTCACACCAAAACAGAAAATACCCATCCATCACCTCCCATTTCTTCAGGAAGAAACTGGTTTAATTACTGAGGTAAGCAACTTGCTAATTAATATACCCTTCCTTCAAAACCTTTGAATCAAAAAATGCATGGACCAACTGGTCTGCGACTAGATAAATTCAGACCACTATTTTTAAAAGAATTGACTTTTTATAGCAAGATGTGAAATGAGTCAATTTAAAGCTAACATTTTCAGAATAGATAAAGGCGATGGCATACAGTCTTCAAATTAAGAGGCAAAAGCAATTACAGGATAGTTTATTAGTCCCCAAATATTGTTTCATTCTGTTTTCCCACCTGTTTCTCCATCACTTTATTCACTCACTTTTCAAACTCTGATTGGTGGTAGCTGTGTGCAGTGGAATATTATAATACTGTGCCTGACTTACTTCCAATTTTACCATTTTGGATTTTGCAGTGTTAGTGCTGGAGTAATAAAAAAACAAAGAAAAGCATTCAGAAATATGACAACTCTTTAATATTTTTGATAAGCAAGGTTAGAATGGAACTTTTAAGATGTTCAGAGGAAGGCCATTGGTGAAGCTTATTCGGGCCCTGTCACATTACTGTGTCAAATCACTTGAGACTCTTCTCAGCTTCATGGTTCGGTCACTTGGTACCAGAACACTTTAAACCAGTGAGATTAGCTTCTGTGCCCAGGAAAATTAAGTCCGAGGGTGGGGATGAGATTTTCAGCTTGTGATTTGATTTCTTTCATAATTATGATGGGAATGCACTAAATTTGTCAGCATCGTGCAAGGAATAGTAGAGGCAAAGGTAAGTGGGTAAATACTTGTTACTGCAGAATATAGTTGGGGGCAAAAAGGTTGGATGATGAAATGTAACTTTAACTGTTCTTGCATTTTCCCAGTATAGGCCAAATAACCAGGCATGCTATAAATTCCATGGTTCAATATGTCTGAAGAAATTAATTTAAGAAATTTAACTAAGAATGTGACAAAGATTTCAATTCTGGCTTGGTTAAAAGGTACGGGTAAAGATCAGGAATGATCACTGATCAAATCACTGTGCTTGTTCCTGGCTATGATTTGGAAATTTGAAGCTTAGCTCTGAGTTGAATATGCTCTATAAAAACTTAAGTTACAGGACCACAAGTAGGCCAACTAACCTGTCGAGCCTGCTCCACACCATTCATTATGATTATGGCTAACTTGGCTGTGGACTCAGCTCCACCCACCTGTCTTTTTTGTAAAATCTCAGTTCCCCTGCCATACAAAATTCTGTCTAACTGTGTCATAGATATGTTTAACTGAGGTATCCTCTACGCTTCCTTGAGCAGGCAACTCCACAGATTCACTACCCTCCAGGAAATGCAGTTCCACCTCAACTCTGTCATAAATCTAGTTTCCCAAAACTGGTTGCTATGTCCCTTAGTTCTTACCTTACCTACCAGTGGAAACAACATTACTTCCTCTATATCATCTATCCCTTTGTAATTTCATATATGTTTCTCCAAGATCTCCTCTCATTCTTCTGAATTACAAAAGCTCTAGTCTCAGTTGACTCTATTTTTCTTCATAGGCTAACCCTCTCTTCTCCAGAATCAACAGTGAACTTCTCTGCACGACCTCCAAAGCCAGTATATATTTTCTCCAGCAGTGAGGCCACAACTGCATGCAGTACTCCAGGTGCAGTTTCACCAAAACCCAGCACAGTAGCAGCACAACCTCCCTGCTCTTAAATTCAATCCCTCTAGCAATGAAGCACAACATTTTATTTGTCTTCATGATAACTTGTTGCACCTACAAGCCAACATTTTACAATTCATGCACAAGTACTTACAAGTCCCTCAACACAACAGTATAGAACATAGAATAGTACAGCACATTACAGTCCCTTCGGCCCACAATGTTGTGCTGATCCTCAAACCCTGCCTCCTTGTCTACTCACATAACCTTATCTATATCTCTCTGCATCCTCAGTGCAATATGCTTTTCTACTCAATTTAGTATCATCAACAAATTTACATTAGTCCTCTCTTAGCCCTCTCTTCCAGACCGTTAATGTGAATGATGAGCATTTACACTGTATAATCAAGATTATACAGACAGGTTCACCTTTAATGGAGAGATGGAACAACATAAATAAACTAAAGGTGATTTGGCAAAGTTATAGACAGCCCATCAACACACAGATGTATCCATTTCGTACTGTAAAAGATCTCACTTAGGTTAATACCAAATAGGCCTGTTGAAAGGCCTATTTCAAATAGGCCATACTTCAAGAAACAAAGGAGCTCAGGTGGGAATTCTGAAGAGGGAAGCAATGGTCGTGTTTTTGAAAGGTTCAAGGACACAGCCTGATCAGAAGGAAGAATTGATGACTCAAATATTCACTGAGTGAAAGGTAAAGATGTTCAGAGGGGGAAGGAAATACACAATGGGAGTCTGAGATAGATTTCATAGATAGATGCACCATGGACACCCACAGAAAAGTGTGGCCATACTGGATGATTCACAGGAGATCAGGATGGAGGAGGAAACTGAGGGCCGGATATCAGAAGATAGTGACTGAATGCACTGCAAGAGAATTTTCTCCTCTGGAAGTGAACATGACCATGAATCTCTGCAGGTTGAGGACAGTGTAAGATGCCTAACACAGAACAGATTGAATAACTTTGCTACCTAATTGTATTAAATTATTTATGCTCTGCTTCAAAAAACCACAAAAAAAAATCAGAAGTTCACGTATACAAAATGCTGGATGAACTCAGCAGGTCAGGTAGTATATATAAAAAGGAATGAAGGGTCAATGTTACGTAGCTGATGAGGGTCACAACTCAAAATGTCAGCTCTTTAGTCCTCTGCATGGATGCTGCTTGACTTAGTGAGTTCCTCCAGCAATATATAGAAACATAGAAACATTGAAAATAGGTGCAGGAGTAGGCCATTCGGCCCTTCGAGCCTGCACCGCCATTCAGTATGATCATGGCTGATCATCCAACTCAAAACCCTGTACCTGCTTTCTCTCCATACCCCCGATCCCTTTAGCCACAAGGGCCATATCTAACTTCCTCTTAAATATAGCCAAGGAACCGGCCTCAACTGTTTCCTGTGGCAGAGAATTCCACAGATTCACCACTCTCTGTGTGAAGAAGTTTTTCCTCATCTCGGTCCAAAAAGGCTTCCCCTTTATCCTTAAACTGTGACCCCTCGTTCTGGACTTCCCCAAGATCGGAAACAATCTTCCTGCATCTAGCCTGTCTAATCCCTTTAGAATTTTATACGTTTCAATAAGATCCCGCCTCAATCTTCTAAATTCCAGTGAGTATAAGCCTAGTCGATCCAGTCTTTCTTCATATGAAAGTCCTGCCATCCCAGGAATCAATCTGGTGAACCTTCTCTGTACTCCCTCTATGGCAAGAATGTCTTTCCTCAGATCAGGGGACCAAAACTGCACACAATATTCTAGGTGCAGTCTCACCAAGGCCTTGTACAACTGCAGTAGAACCTCCCTGCTGCTGTACTCAAATCCTTTTGCTATGAATACCAACATACCATTTGCCTTTTTCACCACCTGCTGTACCTGCATGCCCACCTTCAATGAATGGTGTACAATGACACCCAGATCTCGTTGCATTTCCCCTTTTCCTAATCAGCCATCGTTCAGATAATAATCTGTTTTCCTGTTCTTGCAACCAAAGTGGATAACCTCACATTTATCCACATTAAATTGCATCTGCCATGAATTTGCCCACTCACCTAACCTATCCAAGTCACCCTGCATCCTCTTAGCATCCTCCTCACAGCTAACACCACCACCCAGCTTCGTGTCATCCGCAAACTTGGAGATGCTGCATTTAATTCTTTCGTCTAAATCATTAATATATATTGTAAACAACTGGGGTCCCAGCACTGAGCCTTGCGGTACCCCACTAGTCACTGCCTGCCATTCTGAAAAGGTCCCGTTTACTCCCACTCTTTGTTTCCTGTCTGCCAACCACTTCTCTATCCACATCAATACCATACCCCCAATACCATGTGCTTTAAGTTTGTACACTAATCTCCTGTGTGGGACCTTGTCAAAAGCCTTTTGAAAATCTAAATATACCACATCCACTGGCTCTCCCCATCCACTCTACTAGTTACATCTTCAAAAAATTCTATAACATTCGTCAGACATGATTTTCCTTTCACAAATCCATGCTGACTTTGTCCGATGATTTCACCTCTTTCCAAATGTGCTGTTATCACATCTTTGATAACCAACTCTAGCATTTTCCCCACCGCCGATGTCAGACTAACCGGTCTATAATTCCCCGGTTTCTCTCTCCCTACTTTTTTAAAAAGTGGGGTTACATTAGCCACCCTCCAATCCTCAGGAACTAATCCAGAATCTAAGGAGTTTTGAAAAATTATCACTAATGCATCCACTATTTCTTGGGCTACTTCCTTAAGCACTCTGGGATGCAGACCATCTGGCCCTGGGGATTTATCTGCCTTTAATCCCTTCAATTTACCTAACAGCACTTCCCTACTAACATGTATTTCCCTCAGTTCCTCCATCTCACTAGACCCTCGGTCCCTTACTATTTCCGGAAGATTATTTATGTCCTCCTTAGTGAAGACAGAACCAAAGTAGTTATTCAATTGGTCTGCCATGTCTTTGTTCCCTTTGATCAATTCACCTGTTTCTGACTGTAAAGGACCTACATTTGTCTTGACCAATCTTTTTCTTTTCACGTATCTATAAAAGCTTTTACAGTCAGTTTAAATGTGTGTGTGTTACTCTGGATTTGCAGCATCTGCAGAATCTCTTGTGTTAAAGAAAAGTTATGTTGTATCATCATACAATAAAGCAGTGGACCATCACAAATAATAGCCTGTTAGCTTGACTGAGGAGACTGATACAACATGGGAGAATGAAAAAAAATTGTTGTTCGTGTCAGTTTGACATTGAAAAAGAAAGATGACACAGAAAAAAAGGAGAAAACCTACTATAGGTCAAAGAAATAAAAACATTTAAAAAATCAAAATGATGTCCTTTCACAAGACAATGGGACTTAGTTTAAACTAATCGGTGTTGTCGAAACGGTCACTGGAAGAAAAGGAAACCAATTAAGCTTATAATGATTAAATGGATTAAAATGTTAAGTGGTAGAAATAAAGACTGTAGAAAAGAGGGCATTGAAAATATTTCTGTTTTTTAAAACATATAATAAGAGTAAATTGGCATATTATTGTACATAGGGAATGACGAAAATAATTGACTCTGTTAGCTCATGCAAGTTTAAATAGCAGACAACCAGAGATAAAGAAATGAAGTAGAATCTGTTGGAAACAAGAAAAATACTTAATTTGCCTTCTTGATATCCCACCACACCCACAAACCAACTCTTTGCTATTTATATACATGCCCTTCCAAACCTATCTACACAACAGCATACTACAATCTTTCACCACTAAAAAAAAACTGATCTTCTAGCTCTTGTTCCAAAGTGGATGACCTCACGTGTCCCAACATTATACTCTATGTACCAAATCTGGACAGGAGAAAATAACAGATATCTGACCAGAAAGGTACAGGAAAATTAAGGATTTGGAGAGAATTCATGTAGGGCCTCATTAACACTGTAATTGGAATGCTATGTACAGAAAGGGTCTGCCTCCCTTACCAAAGCAATTCATGTAATAGAGGGGATTCAATAACAGCTCACAGAATAGATTCCTATGAGATTGTTCAATCAGTATCGTGTGCAGATTTGGACAAGTACGTACAGGAAAGATATAAGTAAGTTTGAAAGAGTGCCAGGAAAAGTTACAAAGAAGTTGCCGGGTCTGGAGGATCTGAGTTATATGGAAAGATTGAATAGGTTAGGACTTTGTTCCTTGGAATGTAGAAGATTCAGAGGAGATTTGATCGAGGTATACAACATTATAAGGGGTATGGATAGGGTAAATCCAAGTAGGCTATTTCCACTGAGCTTGCGTGGAACTACAAATAGAGGTCATGGGTTAAGGGTGAAAGGTTAAAAGTTTCAGCGGAACATGAGAGGAAACTTCTTCACCCAGAGAGTTGTGAGAGTGTGGAATGAGCTGCTAATGCAAGCTTAATTTTGAAGAGAAGTGTGGATAGGTACATGGACAGGAGGGCTATGGATGGTTAGGCCCCAGTGTAGGTCAATGGGAGTAGGCAGTTTAAGTGACTCAGCATGGACTAGATTGGCCAAAGGGCCAGTTTCTGTGTTGTACTTTTCTATGACTATGAAAAGAGATTAAGTAGCCTGGCTCCATGCACTTGAGTTCAGAAGAATGAAAGGTAATCACACTAAATTGTACAAAATTCTTTTGTGTGGCTTGCCAGGGTAGATGCCGATAAGATAGTTTCCCATCTGAGGTGTCTTAAACAGAAATCACAGTCTCATAATATCACAGTTAGCCACTCAGAGGTTTAACAAGAGAGTGAATCTATGGAATTCACTACCAATGAAGATCAGAAAACAGATGGATACGTGTTAAGAGATCAGAGGGATATTGGACAAGTGGACAAAGACGATGCCAAATTACACTAAATTGTACAGTCATATCCTACTACTTCTCTTGTCCATAAAGATGATAAGGAAAGGAAGAATGAGATATGCAACATGTTTGGAACATGCTTTGTTTTAAATTGCATTTGAAAAGTGATTGTAGAAAGGAATTTTCAAGAGTAATAATTATTGCTGGTCAAGACTGAACTAGGTTACTGAGGGGTCTGAAAAATGGACACACAGTTCAGTCGAAATCTTACACAGCTGGGAGGTTAAGAAGTTGAAGAAGTAATAGGACCCTATAACAATGGGTGAGAGTTTGTTCACTTGCTAGAATTGGTCAATAAAACTCAACTAACTCATCTGGGTGAAAAGCTCACTTAATGTAACAAAACAAATGTCTTTGCCTCTAGGGATAGGAGGGACATGGATGGTGGTGAGCTTTAAGAACTGATAATTATTCAAGGAGAAGGTTGGAAAGAAAAAGCATTCATTTGTCAACCATAGCAAAGATCCAATGCTATTATGATCATTCAATCTGATAAGGTAAATAGAATCATATAGCTTAGAAACAGACCCTTTGGCTCACCATCAAGCACCCTTTATCATTAAACCTATGTAAATCTCATTTTATACCTTTGGTCACAGAGTTATATAGTACAGAAACAGGTCCTACAGGCTACCATTAAGTAGCTATCAATACTGATCCTATTTATAAATTTTGTCCATGAAGGTCTATGCCTTGGAAATTCACATGTTTATCTGGATAGTTCTTAAATATTATGAATACCCACCTCCATAACCCACAAAGGTATTTTATTCCCTCCACATTCCCACTAATGTCCCCTAGGTTCTACTACTCATATACACAGTAGGAACAATTTATAACAGTCAGTTCACCTACCAAATGGCATGGTTAAAGAAGCCAAAACACCCAGAGGAAGTCCATAGGGTCAACAAAGAGGAAGATCTAACAGCACACAGAGAGCATCTGAGGTCAGTATTGAACCTGGGCCACTGGAGCTCTGAAGAAGCAGCTCTACTATTCTCCTTTTTCACTGTTCTGCACACTGAAGTGATTCCAAACAAAACTACTCAGTGGATAAATTGGACAGCCCCAAAAAGTATGTAAGAATCATGATACACAATGAACCCAAGCTGGTTCACTTAATGGAGACAGCTTACAAAAGCAACAAAAATCAAATCATGATGTGTATCTAAGATATGATAGATTTGTTTTATCGTATTGCAAACAAAGGCACATATAATGCAACAGGCCCTTTCAAAAATGCATATGTTAAATGGGAGACAGCCGACTTGTGAAAAAGCATACACCTCTCATACATTTCTAGCGCTGTGCTGTACCCCTACCACAGATCGTTATTCACAATATTCCACTGTCTAACAACAGAAATAATCATTGGATACCACAATTCTATCTGTGACTTTTAATATAATTAATGACACATAATGATTCAGATTAAGGACAGATATAGTAACTGAAAATCAACCAGCCAGAAGGGATAAAGTGTTGCATTGTCAGACAAAGCACCAAAGCTCAGGAAAGACATATTGTCCTTGGAGGGAAAAATGGTGATTCATCAATTTATAAATAAAATATGAACACAGTATACATAAACATAGTTCTTTCCTCCGTTGAGTTTGAAAGAATGTGGGGAAGGGTATGGAGTAGCAAGGAACTTCCAATTGAGTTGTTTAAAATTACAACAACAATTTTCCTGGCAGATGTAGCTGTATAGAGAAACCTAATCTAGTAAATAAACTCAAAATCTTAGATTATTCAAAAAATAAAACTAATTGGTGTGTCATAACACAAAAGACAAAGGAAATCTTGAACGCTCAGTCTACATCAAAACCCGGTGGATTCTGGGTTACTTGCAAATTTTATGCTATGTCTTGATTGATTTGCATTAAGAAGGATTTCAAGAGCGAATGCTCAGATGTTTCATAGGAATTCAGGTACAGAGCAGCCATTATCTAACTTGAATAGTAAGCAGATTTGGGAGCTGGGCGGCCTGTTCCTGTCTTCCCTTTTCCTAATTAACTTCATGACTCAATGCTATTATGCCCCCCATCATCACCACAGAACTGGAAACATGGTTTGAAAGGAGGCATAATGATTTTGTGATGCACAGAATGTAGTGCATCAACTTATTCAACTTAATTTGTCAGCAACCTTAGAACAGAATTGACAGGAGCATGGGAAGATCAGACTACTCCCTGAGCCTCAATTACCTTGCAGTAAAATGACAACTAATTCTCCAGCTTAACACTTCAAGGATCAAGGATTAACCTATTAGCCATATGTAATGGGAATTTGTTGTGACGTGTTGGCACAACATACTACAAAAAAAAACATTCACTAATTATAAAGAATAAAGTGTAATATCAAATATAAAGTTAGAAGTTAAAGTATAGATACTTTTTCATGTAATCAGTGTCTATTTATCTATCAATTCTTGTTTTAATATAATCAGACAAAATTCTATGTGGTATAATATTTCAAAGATTACCTCAGTCCTAAATTGCTGACCAGCGAACTTCTGAAAATGCCCCTTAATTTTAGACTTCCCAATTAAATGGAAACAGAGTTTCCACAAATGTCCTATTACTTTTATCATCTTCCTTTGCCTCTCACACCTCTAAATTTGAATACAGGTTGTTCCTGCTGTCTCTCTCTTCAAAGAATGATCCATTCTGTCAATCAAGCAACTTGGTTGCAGAGTCTGTAAGTAGACATTGAAGAATATTGAGTAAAATAGGTACCTTAGTGTATTTCCGAAGGTCACTGAAGGTGCTGCACTGGTAGGTAATGCGATTAAGAAGGCATTATGGGATACTTGCCTTCATTAGCTGAAGCAGAGAATATAAAAACCGGTATATTATGGCACAACCTTATAAAACTTTGTTAACCAAAAGCTGTAATACTGCGTGCAGATCTGTTTGCACCCCCGCTCAACCACCTCTGCCCACCTCCTCCGAGATTATTAGCCCCTTCCTCCTCCCACAAGGATGGCCTCCAACTTCTCCATTAGCCCCCCAAAATCACCCTCCTATTTTCTATTCCATTTTTCTTTTCTTCCTTCCTAAATTAATAGTTTTGTCCTTTCAAAACTTTGCATCCCACTCCAAGAAATGCACTAGCAACAAGCATATGAGAATATCATTACAGGTGTCCCCCGCTTTACGAATGTTTGCTTTATGCCACTTCGCTTTTACAAAAGATCTACATTAGCAACTTGTTTTCGCATTACAAAGAGGATTTTCACTTTTACAAAAATTTTTCCCATGTGAATTAACGGTTCTTCGCTTTACGCCATTTCGGCTTAAGAAAGGTTTCCTAGGAATGCTCTACCTTTGTAAAGTGAGGGGAACACCTGTACCTCTAAGCTTTTCAAGTCAGAAACAAAACTGGATACCGGGAAAGAAGTGTATTGTATCCAGTGTCACAATAACAACCTTGCACTCAATGTCAGTAAGACCAAGGAATTGTTTGTGGACTTTAAGAAAGGGAAATCAAGAGAACGCAGCACAGTTCTCATCCAGGAGTCAGCAATGGAGAGGGCAATCAGCTTCAAGTATTCGGGTGTCAACATCCCAGAAGATTTCAACTGGGCCCAACGTAGTGATGCAAATACGAAGAAGGCATACCAGCAGCTATATTTCAACAAGAGATTGAAGATATTTGATACGTCACTGAAGACGCTAGAAAAATTCTACAGATGTAGAGATGACAGCATTCTGACTGGTTGCATCTCTGACTGGTTGCATCACTGTCTGGCATGGAGGTGCCAATGCATATGATTGAAAAAAGATGCAGAGAGTTGTAGACTTAGCCTGTTCCATCATGGGTATTGCCTTCCCCACCATCAAAGGTATCTTCAAAAAATGATGCTTCAAGAAGGCAAAACATCATGAAGGGCCTCACCATACAGGAAACGAACTCTTCTCATTACTACCATCAGGGAGGAGTTACAGGAGCCTGAAGACATACACTCAAAGACACATACTCATCTGGGTCCTAAGGCGAGGTGTGATCCACTGTTTGGACTACTTAAACACTGGCCCAGATAGACTGGGGGCTTCTCTCTCCTTGGCCCTGAGGCTGTGAGACTGCCCCTGGCCACTGTGTTTTGTGTCTGTGAACTTTTGCTCTGCTAACATGATGAACTGATACCAAGGCATTGGGCCTACTCCAGGGTTCTCCAGGGATTTAGATCGAAAGACTCTGTTTGGTTCAGAAGGCCATTGTTCTTGCTCACTTCTATTGTTTGCATGGGGGGTACATTGGGGGTTGGTCTTTATATTTTTTCTTGGGCTCTTTCAGATTTCTTGCTTTGCAACTGCTTGTGAGCAGAAAATTCTCACGGTTGTATAATTTATATATTCTCTGATAATAAATGTACTTTGAATCGAAGACTTAGGAACAGCTGCTTCCCCTCCACCATCTGATTTCTGAACAGTCCGTGAGTCCGTGAACACTACCTCACTATTTTGCTCTCTTTTTCCACTGTTTAACTTAAATAATGTATTCTTATTATAATGGTTAGTAATTGTTATGTATTGCACTGTACTGCTGTCATAGAGCTTCAGACCCATGCTAGTTATATTAAACCTGATTCTGATTCTGAATCCACTCCTCTCTGGGATATGGGAGGAAACCAGACTGCCTAGAAGAAAAGCAAACAGTCAGAAGGAGAGCTTCCAAACTCCACAGAGACAGCATCCAAGATCAGAACTAAACCTGATGCTGTGAGGCAATAGCTCTAACAAGATGTGGCACTGTGCATCAAATCAGTTCAGGAACATAACTAGTGGGCTACAACATTTTGAAAGTTTCTAAGAAAAATTGCGTGGATAGCAATATATTGCTGATTTTAATAGAAGTTATATTGCATAATTCACTTGGGCCCTTTTCTGATGTTTTGACTTTTCTTTTCCCTCTCCTTTTATGATTAATAACTCATCGAGGTGATTGATAAGTTTGTGGCCTAAGGTAGAGGAGATGAGTTATTAACTTCAAACGTTCTGCATAATCACTCTAAGAGTTTAACTGCACGTGCACGCAACGAGAGATGTATAAATCATCTCTTTCTACCTTAGGACACAAACTTATCAATCACCCCATGCTGTGGACCACTTCTGGAGGTCCAACACGCCGACTTCTACAAAAAAGGATCCGTATGCTCCACGACCGCTGGACTTAGTGTGTAAATGTAGGAAAAATAAATGTGCTGGGTTTTCTAAAATTGACTCCTTTGACCTTAGGTCACGAACTTATTAATCATCCCTCTTTTTTAAATAAAATGAAAACTTTTTTTTATAACTTATTAATTATCAGAGACACTTAAAGAACCATGAAACACATCAGTTGTCAAAGATTGTAAAGGCAGTGCTGGGTTAGCACTTAGGATTCAATGTGTAACAGCACAATTACCTATCATGACCCAATACAGTCATGGACTAATCATGAAGTCAAATCTTCAAGACTGATGGCACTCAAATGAATATAAAAGATTAGTGCAGGACTAGCACTGAGGTGAATGTAGGTGGTGGATCTGATCAAACCCTACCCATTGTAGAAAATTTGAACACACAGACCTGAAGGAATTGTGTCTGATTTTTGTCTACAGATGTGGGTCACTTCCAAACGCTTAATGTAAATCCAGCCTTAAAGGTGAAGTTGAACTGCACTCAATTCTTTTTTGTAAGCTGATTTACATAATTATTCATAGACTGGGTGCAGACAGACAGAACAGGGGAATACAAGTGAAGGGAGAACAGGATTGCATGGAAATCTCATTTAGCAGGATTAAAACCTATCACAGTAACAGAACAAAAACTGGCTTTTGGAGAGCAATTATGAGCATTTCACCCTGTGAACAATTTTTGTTAAGGCTAAAGGAGAAGAAGATTAACAAGTCTGGAGAACTCTAGATGCAGTTACCAACCTGCACTCATCTGCTAGGGGAAGAGTCAGTTACCCATGCTCCATTTGGTAACTGCTCAAATCAATTAATTCAAAGATAAATTTGGAAGCTTTCAGTACATTTTAAAGTACTTGGGCATACACATGAACTATGATTTTTGGAAAGGTAGCAAGAATGATTGATATCAAATACAATTTTGGTTGAAATAGGCAGATGCAATGGTAGAGTAGCCCACTTACAAGATCATAAATTCTGTGATTCTATGTTGTTTCAAATGTTTGCAAGATTAATCCATTATAAGGCCTAACTATTGTGGTCCAATATGGCACATTCACAATGGGATGAAACAAATCAAGCTACCTTATTAGAACAGTTGCATGGTTAGCTAGTGCACCACTACAAATTAATCCCTTCTGATGTACTGAGAAAAAATTCTAATAGATACAATAATTTTGGACCTTAGTAGAAGCGATCAATCAGATAGCAATAAGCTGAAGATGGATCACTTTGTTATAACAAAACAGAAAATACTGTGAGAAGGGAAAGAGAGCTAACTTTTAGGGTTTCAGTTGTCTCCTTTTAGTTCTGAGGAAGAATCATTGACCTGAAACATTGGCTCCATTTCACTTCCCACAGATGTGCCCTGATCTCGGTTATATTTTACAACTCCAAAACATTAAACTAATTAAAATAAAAACATTTAGCCAGGATAACTCATGTACGTTAGTTTCATTTTCACTTTTTAGCACGGCGCATGCATATGACATGGTGGTGTGATAATGTATGCAATTCACAAACTTTTATATATAACCCTTAATGGATAATGTATACAGAAAACTTAATCAAACAATATATTTATAATATTAATCAAGTATTACTGAAATATTAAATGCGCAAGGCTCCTCTATGCTTACCTATAAATTCCAACTTAATACAGAATGCATCTGAACTTATGTAATGTACATACATCTTTGTGTACAGTATACTATAAAATACAACTATATGGACATTCACAGCATCATAAATTTTAACACGTACAAACAAGCTGGATGAACTCAGCAGGTCGGGCAGCATCTGTTGAAATGAGCAGTCAACGCTTCAGGCCGAGACCCTTCATTAGGACTGAAGGAGGAGGGGGCAGGTGCCCCATAAAGAAGGTGTGGGCCCGAAACGTTGACTGCTCATTTCAACGGATGCTGCACAACCTACTGAGTTCATCCAGCTTGTTTCTACATGTTGATTTGACCACAGCATCTGCAGTGTACTTTGTGTTTATTATAAATTTTAAGTTGTTCTATTCTGGTCTAAAAATTTAATCACCGTGGAGGATTTTTTACTTTTGTGGGATAATGTCTTTCCTGACAAGGGGTGGTGGTCACTCTGCTTGTCAGGTCATATTGGTGGCTGTGAAACAATCTCATGTTCTGGGGTCTCCTCCATGGAGGCTGTAGAAGTTGTCTCCAGGACCACAGGAAGTGGTTCAGACAGTTTTTTGAAACTGAAAATTGACTTTTTATCTTTTTCGTTTCTCTGTGCAGTCCACTTATTTTTGTCTGTCTGCCATGCTTTGTATGAATTTGCCCTTTGTTGAATTTTCTGCAAGTATTGCCTTTGAAGCTGCATTGGTCTGGTGCATGCAGACCCCTGCCATAACGGTAACACAATTTGTTCAACCAGGCTGCTATCTGTTTAGATGTTGCACTTTCATTCCTGACTGCATTGGCTATTTCATTTGTTTAAAAATACTGTTGAATTAGCTCAGTATATATGAGCCAGTTTTTCATTAGGTAATCAAACTCATCAATCGTTCCAATGTAGCCAACCATTCTGTTCTTATTTTTATGATTATTATCACCCAACACTTTTTATGAACTGTGAACTCTTCCATTTTCTGACCTTTTTTAAAAACTCAATCATGTCTTCTCTTCTGATAAACACATGCTGTGGCACTTTGCTTTTAAACTCAGCTGTCTCTGTACATGCTGGGCTGTGTTTTTAACTCATCCTTCCTCACTGCATTTTCTTTTTCAGTTTGAACATCTCACTGTGCTTCAATAGATTGATAACCACCTCAGGTTCATTTAAAAAATACCTCATTGCCAATTTTATGTTTTATAACCTCAAAACATTAAATTGATTCAAAGGAAGACATGGGAGTTGAGATGTGAGTCTGACTTGGTATATACGTTAAGTGAGGTGCACACCTATGGCAGCCTGATGACAGATGCAATTCACATATTTATACATATAACCTGTAAAGAAATGTCCAAACAAACAGGAATGTTTAATCAAAAGATTACTCATACATTACTGAAAACAATAAATATACAATGTCCATTATTCAGGAAGAGATTTTTGGGGTACTTGGAAGCACACAATAAACTAGGCCAAGGTCGGCATTGTTCCCTTATCCGACAAATCTTTTGGAATTCCTTGAAGAAGCAATAAGCAGTATAGACAAAGGGAAGTTGTCTTCTTTGAATTTTTAGAAGCCTTTGACAATGTGCCGCACATAAAGCTGATAAACAAGATAAGAGTTTGCGGTAGTACAGGAAAAAATATACTGGCGTGGTATTGCAGAAAACAAGATACTGGTATGGAATTTGGAAGACTGAGTGGGGATGTCATTGAAGCTTACCAGATACTGAACGGCATAGATAGAGTGAACGTGGAGAAGATGGTTCCAGAAGTGGGAGAGTCCAGGACCAGAATGCTCAGCTCAGAATACAAGGACATCCTTTTGGAACAGAAATGAGGAGGAGTTTTTGTAGCCAGAGTGTGGTGAAGCTGTAGAATTCATTGCCACAGAATATAGTGGCAAGTCATTAAAACGGAATTTGATTGGTTCTTGATTTGTAAGGGAATGAAGGATTACAGGGAGAAGGCAGGACAATGAGGTTGAGAGGGAAAATAAATAATCTATGATTGATTGGTGAAGCAGACTCAATGAGGAAAATGATCTACTTTTGCTCGTTTATCTTATGATCTTATGGCATTATTTGTGACTGTATATCTAGAAAACAGAGACAAAGCAAATACATTTATAATCATTTGAATAATCTGCTTCCAAACAGCATAAATTGAGATACTTCATAGTGGATATTTTTAAAGCAGGGATATTTCCTTCTAGTTCTGAAGACTTAATGTGTTCCTTACATTTTAGCTTGTATCTGAGAAAGTAAGGATCTGATTTCAATTGTTCATATTGTATAAGGTCAGTTGTGAATAACTGGAATATCATTTGTGAAGTCAATTAACCATCTTGTGAGGCCAAGCCAACTTCAAATTAACTTTGTACTTAATTGGCTTGAACAAAATCAAAAAGCGAAACTTTCTTTGTTTACAGCCCTTAACATTATTATTGATATATTCATACACTAGGGGAAATTGATTTTTTTGCGCAGTCTGTGTATTGGTTTCTAATGCAGCTATATCTATGTCTCGCTTTTTACCGCATTGTTTAGTGAGGGTAGATAATGGTATCCTCCTTGAGGAAGCCGAGATGGCAAAGAGGTAAACCAGGTCTCTGGGGTTGAGTTCTCAGAAGGATGAAACATGAGCAGATGAATTAACTCATCATCTGTGGTAGTCTCACAAATCCAAGTGCTTAACCATTCAAGCCCATATTATTCAATCAAGATCATTGCTAATGATTCAGTCATGGTATTTGGAGGGTAAAATGGACAACTTTCTCCATGGTTACCTCTTAATCAGTTCAGGAAAAAAAAGTAAATTAGTTAGTCCACTTTCAATAAGCACTGGTGTATACAGCATATTTTCCTTTGAATTCAAATGGTTTTACTTGGCAACATTGAACAGTCACATTGCAATGAGACTGCACCATTGGTGTAGTCAAAGTATTTTAAATCTGAGCTCACAGAAAGCCAAAATGGCTAAAAGACACAGGAAAAAGTATGCTAACAAAAAATAATTTATATTTCAATTGTGATTTACCATTGAGAAATAAACACTACTATTTATATGATTAAATAAAAGATAGTAATGTGTTGGCTGACGAAAACAAAATCTAGATACTTCAAAAGCACAATGCTGTACTGCAAAAGTCAGAAAAACAAAGCAATAAGGGATATGCTGGAAATGCAGCATCTGGAATCTCCCCACATTTGCTGGTTGATGTGCTGAATATTTTCAGCAATTTCCATTTTTATTTTTGTATACTCTTGTTCAAGACTACACGTGATAAGTAAGTGATAAAAGCTGTATCATGTACTGGTATGAAACAAAAAATAATGAAGCCATTACTGGAGATATTTCCACTTGTTGGTTGTTTGAGTATAAACCTCTAAACAATTGTAATATGGAATAACAGCACATTTTAAATGGGCTTAGCTTGCCTTTGGTGCTCTCTGTGTAGAGTTTATACATTTCCCCAGTGACTTTGTCCGCTTCCTCTGGATTTCTTGGTTTCCTCCCACATCACAAAGATGTGCTGGCAGGTAAAGTGGCCTTTGTAAATTTTCCATAATTTTGGTCAGGAAAATCAAAAGGAATTGATAGGAATGTGAAAGTGAATAGGTTAGAGGGAGACTAAACAGAGGAATTGGACTGACGGGAATGCACTGAGAGCAGACATTGACTTTATGGGCCAAATGTTCACCATTAATGCCAGGAAAAAGTATGGGAAATTTGTAAGAAACAGTTCCACTCCATAAAATAGCTAATTAGTTTCCAATTTCATGTTGGATATCTGAATTTATTTGTCATCTTATATAGCTAATGTTACTTAATTTATTTGCATGCAGTTCTTTTCATCACAATTAAAAACTATCTGATGTCACTTGAGACTTCACATTGCTGTTTCAAATGTGAAATGTTAGCCATGAGCAATGATAATAACAGATTTGAGTAATTGCTGGAATATTATCTGTCAATTCTGTTGCTTCCGTTTAACAAGATTTAAAAATATTAAATATATATTTAAATGGACCCAACATTTATTTTTAAAAGAAGTATTATTGTTCATCAGTCTTTCAATCAGTGGCACCTTCAAATCTGTGATTCTATTGAATATTAGCCAAGACTTGTACATCTAAAAGTAAATAAAAATCTTCACCTTTAAGGTCTATCTTCTACCCTTTCAGTTATGAACAGGAAAAAACTTATAGGTTTCCTAGTTTTACATGGAAAGAGAATGGAGCTAGCTTTTCAGGTTGAACAGAGGGTTGTTTCCCATCTCTTCTATACAGCATAATGTACATCTAGATGCAGAATCATTTTTCTGCAAAAGCTGAATACTTTTTCTTGCCAACCTTGCCTCCACCAGGGAATGTGGACCATCATCAATGGAATATAGAGGCAGACTATTACACAGCTAGCAGGAGCAGGAAGTTCCAAAGTCAGCTCCATCTTCAACAAAGCCGAGGACAAAAATAAAGCCTTTGCACCCATGATCAGAAGTGCCAAGTGGTTAATTCGTTCATTCATTCCTCCTAAGATTCTTATCATCACACAATTAAGTCTTCTGTCAATTTCATTCACTCCATATCCAAAAGTAAGACTATTGGATCAGAATCAACAACAATGCTGCTATAGCACTGTTGATTTGCAAGCCAGAACTAGCAATGCTTCTAACCAACCTGTTCTACTGTAAGAATGGCACCAACACCCATCAGATAATGTGGAAAATAGCCAGATTTCTTCTCAAGGTAGTATATGACAACATATATAATTTATATAAACAATTTCATGTAAATATATAAGACATAATTGATAAATTTGTATACAACAGCAACATAACTGCTATTGCAATGTAGAAGGTTATTATACATTACAGGGGGATCCTGTTCAGCTAGATATAAGGGCTGAGGATTGGTAAATGCTTTTCAATCCAGATAAGCATGAGGTATTACTTTCTTGGCGATTAAGCAAGCGTAGAATTTATAAGTGAATGGTTGTGCACTGAGGAGTGTATGGAACAAAGGCACTGAGGAACGGAAGTTATACATTCTCTGGAAGCTCACTTGCAGCTAAAGAGGACACAAAGATATCGGTCAATGCACCAGTAATCTCATCTCTTGCTTCTCTCGATAACCTGGGCAATATCCCATAGGGTCCTTATTTACCTTTGAGAGATGCACCACCTTCTTTGTTTTGAAATGTGTTAGTGAACTCATACACTTCACAATTATTTCCCCATCCTCCACGCCCTTCTCCTTCATAAATATTGATGCAAAGTATCCTTTTAGAACCTGGTACACATCTTCCACATCAAAGCACTTGTTCCCTCCTACCTACTTCCTAGTTATCCTCTTGCTTCTGATGTATGTAAAGAAGTTCTGGGATTCTCTTTATTAATACTTCCCAATGACTTTTTATGGCCCATCCCAGCTTTCCTAATTCCCTTACTGAGTTCTTTCTTGGCTTCTTTATAATCCTCGAGGGCTTTGTTTGGTTTTAGCTTCCAAAACTGTGTACATCTCCTTTCTCTTCTTGACTAAATTCACCCTCTCTCACAACATCTGAGGTTCCCTTGCCTTGGCATTCTTTGTCCTTCCTTCTGACTGGAACATACCAGTCCTGTACTCTGTGTAATTGGTCTTTAAACACCCTCTACATTTCTGATATAGGCATACCCAAAAATGGCTGTTCCTGATTAATTCTCACTCATTCCTCATAATTTGCCCTCCTACAGTTCAATACTCTCCCACAAGGTGAAGTTCCTCTCCACGCCTCATTTGGCTCATTAGGTGGCAACCGTGCCATTTCTTTAGCATCTGGTTGTTTTACCTGGTCAAGTTGCTAGCTCGACACTCAACCCAGCACAGATGGAAAATGTGCAAGGAGCCAACCGGATTCAAACCTGGGATCTCTTGTTCCAAAGTCCAAGTGTGGATATCACTACACTACTGACACATCCTTGTCTACAGCAATCTTAAAACTTGGAGTTGTGATTACTGTTCTCAAACTGTTCTCCCACAGGATGGTCAATCATCTGGCCAGGCTCATAATTCAAAATCAGATCCAGAATGGCCCCTTCTTTTACTGAGCTATCTATGTACACAAACAAGAGGAGAGTACTTTTTTTCCACAGATGCTGCCTGGCCTGCCGAGTTCCTTCAGCATTTTGTGTGTGTTGCTAAGCTAGCTATATATTAATTTAAGAGACCCACCTAAAGATATCTAATAACTTTTCCCCATCTAAACCTTTTGCTTTGAGGAGGTTCCAGCCTATATTAGGGAAATTGAAGTTACCTACTAAAGCAAACCTGTCTATTCCATTGTGCCTATTACCTTGCCCTATTATCTACTTTCCTCTAAATCCCTCCAAATTCTTATCTGGTGCTCTGCTTCCCACAATCCCCCACCCCGCCCCACCTAACAAATATAAAGCCTCTCTTAGTAGCACAAGTGAACGTCCCAACTAGGGTATTAGTTCCCCTCCAGTTAAGGCACAACCTGCCCCTCTTGTATGGATCATTCTTGCCCCAGAAGAGGCCACAATGATCTGAGAATCTGAAACCATGTGCCTGCAACATTTCCTCGATCATTTATTCATCTGTTCTTTCTTTCTATTCCTGCCTAACTAGCACGTGGCATTGGCAATAATCCAGAGGTTACTACCCTCAAGGCTCTGCACTTCACCCTCATTCCTAACTCCCTATCCTCACTGTGCTGCGCCTCCTTCCCTTTCTACCCATGTCATAGGTGCCAACGTGCACCACAACCTTTGGCTGCTCTCCCTTCCCTTGCGAATGTTCTGCAGCTACTCTGAGACATCCTTGATCCTAGCACCAAAGAGTCATCAATCTTGGCCTCTCTGTGGCAGCCACAGAGTCTCTTGCCTAACTAATGACACTATAGCTCTGCCTGACTTTAGCCTCCCTGTTGGGCCTCATGTCTACCTATCTGATTGCCGCTGCAGCGCCCTGATAGTTGACACCACCAGCAGCATCCAAAGGAGCACGCTTATTACTGAGGGGAATGGCCACAGGGGAAGTCCTCCTCCCCTTACTTCTCCTGGTGTGTTTTCAAAAATTAAAATAAAAGAAGCAGTGGAGGCTACCTCAGTAACTATATTTAAGATAAGGTTGGATAGATTTTTGCACAGTAGGGGAATTAGGTTTACGGGGAAAAGGCAGATTGGTGAACATGAGTCCATGGCCAGACCAGCCATGATCTAATTGAATGTCAGAGCAGGCTCGACGAGCCAGATGGCCTACTCCTGCTCCTATTTCTCAAGTCATTCCAGAGTAGGAGACACAATAGATTCTACAGATATTTAAGGAATTCAGTAGATCAGGCAGCAACTATGGAGGGAAATAAACTGTCAACATTTTGGGCCAAGACTCTTCATCAGGACTGGAAAGAAAAAGGGAAGAAGCCAGAATAAAAGGATAGGGAGAGGAGTACAAGCTGGCAGGTATTTCTGAATCCAGGTGCTGGGGGAAAGGTAGGTGGGTGTGGGAGATGGAGTAAAAGGGAATGATGTGAGAGGCTCGGAGGTGGAGGTGGAAGAAGAAAAGAGCTGAAGAATGAAACTGATAGGGGAAGGCAGAAGTCATAAAGGGGAGAGGTGGTGATGAGAAGGTTGTGAAGCAGGGGAGGGGAAGAGAAGGGGTGAGAGCTACAGGAATTAAAGCAAACAGAATGAGGGGAGTGGTTACCAGAAATTTGAGCAACTGATGTTGATACGGCCAGGGTGGATTCCAGAGTAGAATGTCAGCAATTATATTCATGTAGTATGAATTTTGGAGGGGAGCCTGAAGATGATGTTGTTCCATAATACTGTATTCAGTTGAATGTGCCTTTTACCTTCCGCTACATTTGTTTCTGAATGAGCAATACTAATTGCTATTGAATGGTAGTTTCCTTGAAACAGTGACAAAAGTATGATAAGTATTATATCAGTCTGTCATTATTATCTCACCTTAACACACAAAACAAATCTGTGACCATTCTCACTCCATCACCTCCTTTATTTCTAGAAAAATCTAAAAATGCAAAGGAATACCCTGCCTACTGAAGGGGTAATAAATTTTTTTAAAAGCTTAGGAATTAAAATTCTTTGAGCAAAGTTAGCTTACTAACTTTGATTCGCATGTTGATGATTTTAATAAGCAAAGCTTTAGTTTATCTTTTTTTTAATCTCAGCAACTGCCTGTGCCTTCTGTTTTTGACCTTCAAGACTGTCAAATGAAAAAATAATGCTGAGAGCCTTCAGCAATTGATCAAACAGCAGCTTACTTATTCAATCCATTTAGAGATGTTATTTCAACATTATAAATGCTTACTGTTAAGCACAAGTCATGACATCAACCTGTAATGCTTAATAATACCTTCTTCTTTTGAGAGATTGACTCAGGATCAAGAATGATCTATTTCTGCTCTTGTTCTGTGGACCCTAAGGTGACAGATGAGAACAATGTGGGCACTTTGGACTCTTACACCGATGATCAGGAAGGACAGGTATATGGGTGCCTGAGAGATGAGGCTTCTTTTTGCCTTTTACTCCAGGTTGCTGATAAATGGACTCAAGGTTCTTAATACCATTTATGAATGTTTCTACCCAGCTTTGAACGGTCATGGACCAGGGATTCTGAAGTGTCAGTGAGGATGCTGCATTTTTCCAAGGCTGCATTCAATACATCCTTGAATCATTTCTCTCTGTCAGCCTGGTAACCTCCCCCTATGACAGAACTCTGAATACACTGTCTATTTTAAGAGTTTAATGTTGGGCAGGTGCCCACAGAGCTGACTGAGTGAAATTAGGACTTCAATGCTGGTGAAGTTAATCTGGGAAAGGATGCTGATACTGGAGAATTTGACTATTGAAAACAGAAGTGGAAGGAATTATAACAGCAGGAAGTCAATAGAAAAAAAAACTGCTGGAATCAGGAAAATATGGCTCAATTTGACGCCTGGTCTGAAGAACTTTTGTCGGTGGAAGACAAGCTGGATTGCACTTTTCTGCAGCTGCACTAGCACATGATGAGAAACCGCTACGGGCTTGTCCCTGCAGAAACGTGGCTCCAGGACAACATCCCATACACCATCAATCTACAGGCCGTGACACTGAAGGGCTTGGGCTTTGTTTGTAACTGGAGTTTTTTCTGCTGTTGTAATTATATGTGCTACATGTGCCTTTTGCCGTGTGTGATTGGTGCTACTGTGTTTTGTTCCCTGGAGGAACGCTGTTTCATTTGGCTGTATTCATGCATGAGGTGGAATGACAATTAAACTTGAACTTTGTTAAATTATATTTAACTTAGTCACTAAATACAACATATGAACACCCCCCACCCCTCTGTACTTCAACAGTCAGTTACCCTGGAAAGAGGAGACAGTAAAGAAATCATATGCCAATATTTGTCACAGGTGGAGGCTGCACTTCAAATTATAAAACATTAGCTAGTTCTCATGGATTTAGAAAGCCATACGCCTATTTTTGGCAGCACAGATTTTATTTCAAAAGAAATTTGTAGTTACTCTAAATTAGAGACACATAAGCAAATTAGATTTGTTTACTTCATTGTTTTAAGGTTAAGCAAAAGCATGAAAATGAGATTGCAAACAATGAATGAATGATACTTAAAGAAATTACAAGCTGCCATAAATGCATCTCCTGAATAAGAATGTGAAAACTACACTACATTTTTCAAACAATACATAAAATATTGTAATGATAGGTAAAATAATAATTAATCGGAATGATTTAGTTCTGATAGTATTAGATATAACATTAAAATTGCATGATCAAAAGTGAACAATGACATACTATGTCCTCTTTTTCTGTCCTGCAAATTAATTCATTTTAACTAATTGCCTAGTTCAGTTGGTTTCCCTTAAACAAACTGGGGTAGACTTTATCATTGTGCAGTGATGCAAAATGGACTATTTTGTACCTCATTATGCATCTCTTCAAATTGTTATTTATAGTTAAAGCGACTGCCAATTTCCTAGCACTAGATTTAGAATGCCATACAAGTTCATTGTATCTTATTTAAAGTCACTGGGCAGACTGTCAACTTCTTCAAATGGGTGAGTTTGTCGTCCAACTTCTCCAATACAACATTCTTATCATTGACAATATTCACTATATTTCACTTCTGAAAATGAATCACTTTTAAACTTAAATCATACAGTTATATTCATTCAAGATTAACTTCAAACCAATACATAATTTTGAAAAACCAGTTAAATTAATCACTGTGCTGGGAGTAGTCTATAGGCTTCCAAATAGCCCTCGGGACACCGAGGAGCAGATAAGCAGGCAGATTTTAGAATGGTGCAGGAAATGCAGGATTGTAGTTATGGGTGATTTCAACTTCTCTCATATTGACTGGCACCTCCTGATTGCAAGGGGAATAGATGGGGCTGAATTTGTCAGGTGTGTTCAAGAAGGATTCCTGACACAGTATGAGGACCAGCTAATGAAAGGAGAGGCCATACTGGATCCAGTTCTGGGTAATGAACCTGGTCAGGTGGCAGCTCTCTTGGTGGGGAAGCATTTTGGTGAGAGTGACCACAACTCCCTTAGCTTCAGCATAGCTATGGAAAAGGATAAAAACAGACAAACTGGGAAAGTGCTTAACTGGGGAAGGGCTAACTATGAAGGGATGAGGCAGGAACTAGAGAGTAAATTGCAAACAGATGTTCAAAGGGGAAAGCACCGAAGTAATGTGGAGGAAGTTTAGGGACTACCTTTGCTGGGTTCAGGATAGTTTTGTCCCACTGAGACAAAGAAAAAATGGTAGGAAAGGGGAACTGTGGCTGACGAAACACATGAGGCAACTTGTCAAGAGGAAGAAGGAAGCATATGTTAGATATAAGAAGTAGGAAGCAGGAAGAGCTTATGAGAAATATAGGGTAGTCAGGAAGGAGCTTAAGAACGGATTTAGGAGAGCTCGAAGGGGCATGAGAAGGCCTTGGCATGTAAGATTAAGGAGAACCCCAAGGTGTTCTGTTCATATGTGAAGAACAGAAGGATGACAAGAATGAAGGTGGGGCCACTAAAGGATAAAGAAGGCAACCTGTGCCTGGAGGCGGAGGAGGTTGGGGAGGTCCCAAATGAATACTTTGCTTCAATATTCACAAGTGAAAAGGACTTTGATCAGGGTGAGGTCGAAATAGAACAGGCCTGTGTGATGGACAATGTGGAGATTAAGGAAGAAGAAGTGTTGGATCTTCTTCAAAACATCAAGATTGATAAGTCCCCAGGGCTGGACATGATATGCCCCAGGTTGCTGTGGGAAGTGAGAGAAGAAATCGCTGGAGCAGTAGCTATGATCTTGGAATCCTCTTTGGCTGCAGGAGATGTGCCAGAGGATTGGAGAATGGCAAATGTAGTTTCCTTGTTTTAAAAAGGTAATAGGGATAATCCTGGGAATTACAGACAGGTGAGTCTTACGTCGGTGGTCTGCAAACTATTAGAAAGGATTCTTAAAGATAGGATCTACGAGCATTTGGAGAAGTACAGTCTACTCAAGGATTGTCAACATAGCTTTGTGAAGGGATGGTTGTGCCTCACGAGCTAATTGAGTTTTTTGAAGAGGTAACAAAAGAAATTGATGAGGGTATGGCAGTAGATGTGGTCTACATGAATTTTAGCAAAGCATTGGACAAGGTCCCCCATGAGAGGCTCACTCAGAAAATCATGAGGCATGGGATCAGTGGAACCTTGGCTGTTTAGATAAAAAAAATTGGCTTACAGGAAGAAAGTAGAGTGTAGTAGTGAAAGGAAAATATTCTGCCTGGAGGTTGGTGACTAGTGGAGTGCTGCAAGGATCTGTCCTGGGACCCCTGCTCTTTGTGATTTTTATAAATGACCTGGATGAAGAGGTGGAAGGATGGGTGAGTAAGTTTGCAGATGACACGAAGATTGGAGGAGTTGTAGATGTAGCTGTAGGTTGTCAAAGGTTACAAGAGGATATAGACAGGATGCAGAGTTGGGCAGAAAAGTGGCAGATGGAGTTCAATCCGGACAAGTGTGAGGTGATGCATTTTGGAAGGACTAACCAGAAGGCTGAGTACAAGGTTAATAGTTGGTCATTTAAGACTGTGGATGAACAGAGGGACCTTGGGGTTCAAATCCATACATCCCTCAAGGTCGCTGCACAGGTTGATAGGATAGTTAAGAAGGCCTGTGGGATGCTAGACTTCATTAATAGGAGGATTGAGTTCAAAAGTAGAGAGGTCATGTTGCAACTCTACAAATCTCTGGTGAGACCACACTTAAGAGTATTGTGTTCAGTTCTGGTCACCTCATTATAGGAAGGATGTGGAAGCTATGGAGAGGGTGCAGAGGAGATTTACCAGGATGTTGCCTGGATTGGAAATCAAATCTTATGAAGCAAGGTTAGCAGAACTGAGACTTTTCTCTTTTGAGCGTAGAAGAATGAGAGGGGACTTGATGGAGGTCTACAAGATTATGAGAGGCATAGATAGGGTGGATAGTCAGTAGCTGTTTCCCAGGGCATGAATAGCAAACACCAGAGGGCATATGTACAAAGTTAAGGGAGGGAAGTTAAGGGGAGACATCAGGGGTAAGTTTTTTACACAAAGGTTGTGGGTGCCTGGAATGACTTGCCAGGGATGGTGGTGGAGGCTAAAACATTAGGGGTATTTAAGAGCCTCTTGGACAGGCACATGGATGAAAGAAAAATAGAGGGTTATGGGTTAGTGTGGTTTTAGTACTTTTTTTAAGGAACATATAGGTCAGCACAACATCAAGGGCTGAAAGGCCTGTACTGTGCCGTAGTATTCTAATTCTCTAATTCTAATTCTAATTCACTTAAATATGTTGTTTAACTTCATAATGCTAGTATCCAAATTTTGATCAAAAAATCTGGACAAATGCATAATTATAATGGCAGAAATATGACAATAATTTATGTATTGGAAACTAGAATAGAAAAATCACCATAGTATTGTAACAAAGAAAAGTTTTTTTAAAACCTACAAAAGTGAATCTTTAATAGGTTTCCTGCTGCTTAACAGTCATATTTGATTGTTTGTTTGAACTTTGTGAAATTATTTATGACACACTAAGGAAATAACCTAATTGTACCCATCCCTGTTTTCTAATAGTTGATTACTCTGTAAGAAAACATTAAAGGAATCACATGATAAGATTTATTGACAGATTAAAACTGTCTTCCAAATTAAAAACTTAGATAGTACTTACAAACTTGGAAAGTTCGGTTCCCATGTTTTTGACAGCTTAGAGTTTTGCTTCGAAAGGAATATATATTTCCTCTGAATTAAAATGTAACAGAAAATTCAAAATCATAAGATACATAATTTGATGAGGTAATTTTGGCATGATGTCTGGATATATAATATTCCACTTATAGAAACACTGGAAAAACGGGAGTGATTGTAAGCCATGTGAGCCCTCTCCACCATTCAACATCACACCCGATCATCCACTTCAGTGCACTGCTCCAAACTTCTCCCCATTCCCTTTATCATTTTGACATTAACAATTATGTCCATCTGCTCTTTGAGTATATTTGTTGCCTTGGTCTCAACTGCCTTCAATGCTCAGAATGTTCATAGATTCATCACCATATAGGTGATAACATTTCTCCTTAGCTTAGTCCTAGTTGCATATTCAGAGGTTGTGACCCTTGGGTTGTAGGCAGTCCAATCTCAACAAATATTATCACTGTATCTTGAGGGAAGGAGGAGGGGCATGGAATTCTATCTATCATCATGTGAAGAAAATCAAGTGTAATTTAGACAAATTGGAACAATGGAAGAAATACATGGCAGAAACTGTTTAATATGGATAAATGTAATATTGCCTATTGGTTCTAAACTTAGGAAGATGGATTATGATCTGAATGATGATAGATTGGGGAAGGGGAAGATGCATCAAGATCTTGGTTTCCTTGTGCACTAATTCCTGAAAGCAAGTTTTCTGCTACATCAAGAGCTTGGAAGGAAAATTTTATTTTTTTCCTTACAGGAAAAAAGTTGCTGGAGCCGTTTGAGTTCTTGGTGACACTCCATCTGGTGCTTAGTTTATAATTGTAAAGTCACAGGCAATTGCTTCTAAAAATATGGAAAAAAAAACATTGACGCAAAGCTTCTACTGAGCCAGAGCTCATCCACCTTGAACAATCATGCTTTCTCGTGCTTGCTCCCAGATGCGATCTTCCTCTGGGATGATGGTTCTTGGATGATCAGTAAAGGTCAGCAAAGCCTCCTTAAGCACAAGTGATCAGCTGTACACCAGGGAGGTGAGAAGATTCACTGGACTAATTCCAAAGATGATCTTTCTGCTGTCTGAGGTGAAATTCAGCATTTTGAGAATTCAATCTAAAGAACTTAGAAAAATGTGAAGAGATGCCATCAAAATGTATAAGTTACTTAAAATGATTTGCAGGTTAGATACAAGCACAATGTTTCCACTGGTCATAGAAAAAGGACAAGAAGACAGGGTTAGAACATTAGGTAGGCTTATGTAGATTGACATGAGAATACAAAAAGAAATTTATTTACTCAGATGATGCAATTGACCGCCTTGCTTTGGTGTGCTGGCTCAGTCATTGTGTTCATTCAAAAAAAAGATTTCTGGTCAGTACAGGATCAGATAATACGGGATATTCCTGTGAGATAGAAGATTAGCCTTTATATGAAGAGTGGTGGAATGCTGGCAAGGTAGCAAAGCTGTTTTCATAATGCTTTACAGTGCTATCTATAAGATTGGGATTCAATTCCAACTGCTGTCCATAAGGAATGTGAGTGATCTCCCCATGACCACGTGGGTTTTCTCCAGGTATTTCATTCTCTTCCCACATTTCAAAGACTTACAAGTTAGGGTTGGTAAGTTGTGGGCATGCTATGTTGGTACTTATAGGCTGTCCCCAGTATATCCTCAATGATGCAAACAACACACTTCACTGTAAGTTTCAATGTTTCAATTTACATGTGGCAAATAAAGCTAAGTTAATCTTTTGGTTGAAGGGATGGATACTTTATTCATGCTCCTACTTCTTATTTTCATTTATGCTTTTTCCACTCTTGTATCTCACATTTCCAGCAATCAAAATATAGTCCCGCAGAACATAGATTCATAGAACACTACAAGCCCAGAAACAAGCCCTTTGGCCCATCTAGTTTATGCCAAACTATTAATCTGCCTAGTCCAATCGATCTGCACCTGGACCATAGCCCTCCATATCCCTTCCCTTCATGTACCTTTCCAAATTTCTCACTTCGAGAATTCAATCTAAAGAGCTTAGAAAAATGTGAAGAGATGTCATCAAAATGTATAAATTGCTTAAAGTGCTTTGCAGGTTAGGTACAAGCACAATTTTCCCCCTGATGAATGTTGAAATCAAATCTGCATCCATCTCTTGCACTGGCAGTGCTATCCACATTCTCACCACCCTCTGACTGAAGAAGTTCCTTCTCATATTCTCCTTCAACATTTCACCTTTCACCTTTAACCCATGACCTCTAGTTCCAATCTCACCCAAACTCAGTGGAGAAAGCCTGTTTGCTTTTACCTTGTCTACACCCCTCATTATTTTGTACAACTCTCAAATATCCCCTCATTCTTCTATGCTCGAGGGAATGGAGTCCTAACCTATTCAACCTTTTACTATAACTCAGCTCCTCAAATCCTGGCAACAACCTTGTAAATTTTCTCTTCACTCTTTCAGCTTTAATTACATCTTTCCTGTATTTGGGTGATGAAAACTGTGCACAGTACTCCAAAGTATGCCTCACCAACATCTTATACAACTTCTACATAACATCCCAACTCCTGTGCTTTAATTTATGAAGTCCAATGTGTCAAAAGATTTCTTTATGACCCTATAGATCTGTGACACCACTTTCAAGTTAGTATGGATTCGTATTCCCAGATTCCACTTTTTACCACACTCCACAGTGCCCTACTGCTCACCATACAAGTCCTCCCCTGGTTTGTCCTCCCAAAGTACAACACCTGTCTGCATTAAGTTCCATCTGCTATTTCTCAGCCCATATTCTTAGCTGTTCCAATCCCACTGCTAGCTTTCCTCACAATCCACTGCACCCCCAATCCTGTCATTGGCAAATTTGCTGATTCAATTTGCCACGTTATCATCCAGATTAACAACGAACCCAGCACCAATCCCTGTGGCACACCACTCGTCAAAGGCCTCCAGTCTGAGACACAACCACTTTCCAGCTTCTCCCAGAAAGCCAATGTCTAATCCAATTTACCACTTCATCTTGAATGCCGATTGACAGAATCTTCTTGACCAACTTGTAAATCCACACAGACAATACCCACTGCCTTGCCTTCATCAACTTTCCTCATAACTTCTTCGAAACATGACCTACCACACACAATACCATGTTGACCATTCCGAATCAGTTCCTGTCTATCCAAATATTTATATAACTGGTCCCTCAGAATACCTCCCAATAACTTACCATTATTGATCTCAGGCTCCCTGGCCTATAATTTCCTGGGTTATTCTTAGAGTCTTTCTTAAACAACAGGGAATGTTAGATATTTTCCAATCCACTAGCACCTCAACTGTGGCTAAGAACATTTTAAGCGTCTCTGCTAGAGGCATTTTAATTTCTGCACTAATCTTCCACAAGGTCCAAGAAAACACCTTGTCAGGCCATGGGGATTTATCCACCCAAAATTTGCCTCAGGCCAGGAAACACCTTATCCTCTGTAATCTGTAATCCATGACCTCTCTGCTGTTGCTTTGCGTCAACTCTATAGACGGTATACATCTTCTGAGTAAATACAGATACAAAACCTCCATTTATGATCTGCCCCTTCTCTTTTGTTTATATTTTTTCAGTATTTCAGCCATCATCTCTACTATTAATAACTCCCCAGCATAGCTCCTCCACCCTCTTTTGGCTGTTGGCTCAATCTCCTAGATTTGTCAATCTCTTTTGGTTTCCCCCCTGAAATGAACTCTCTGCCCTTTCTGCACTTAAACTTGATAGGAAGTTCAGTTGTGTGCAGAGACAAAATATGAAATAACAGGAATATGGAAGCTTAGTGTTTAAATAGAAAGGAATAAGGACTGGGCCCTTTAATAGTTTATTAGAATAGCCAGATTATATATGCTCATCTACCATAAAACAGATGAATCATTTCAGTATAGAGCCTTAGTTCTATGTTCAGTCATTTATTTTAGATAATCATCCTATTCTGACACTTTTTCTGTTCCTCATAATTAACCAATAAATTCTTAACCTATTCTTCCAACAAACCAAGCACCAACACTTTGGTATTCCAACTTTTTTTAGATAGTTGCTGGATACAGCAAGATAATTCCTTTTCAATATTCATTTCATTCACTCAAGGCATGAAATTATGCCTTCAGGGCTGGTAATTCTCCATCAATATTTCATATATGCAAGAGCTTTGCATCGGACTTCATTGATTTTTACTCTGGAATTATGTTTTTGTGTGCTTCATATTTTATTTCTGGTGTTACGTTTGCTCAATTGTACATTGTTATCTTCCAATTTCAGACACAATTACCATCATCATTCTATGGTACACATAGTCTAAAGTTAAATATAAGGTTTCTGAAAGGAATTGGGAAAGATAACGTCAAATGATGCAGGAAGAAGAAAGAAAGATATAGACCAATAGTGGGAATATCAGTTCAAGAGAAAAAAAACACAACTTTTTTCTTCTCCTGAGTTCATGAATATGTAATTAAATTTTGCAGCCTTTTTCTAAGAAAATCATTAAAACCCAATTTTGAATCACAGAATTTATGAGTAGTAGGTACCATTATAGAAATATTCAGGGTGAAGTTATACAACAACCACTTGTAAGTAACTCATGCAAGAAGAAAAGCCATTAAATAAAAGAGATCAAAAAGAAACAAAAATGGTTAATAATATTTATTTAAAATTTACCCCAAATTATCAATGCATTAATAGTTAAATAATTTATTAAACAAATATGTTTATTATTTCAGTGATATTGACCCTCAGACTGTTTAATGCATCTGCACAAAAGAATATAAAAATAAAATTCATGTATTTCAAGTGAATTTGGTCCCAATTTTGATTGCCACAGTGGTATCAATTAAGGGTCAAAAAAGATTGTGATAATTACACACAATAATAGGAGCACTATGCAATTAACAGATGAACACAGTACACCAAATGTAAAACAAGTTAAGAGGTAGTGAGCAGTAAGCATTGATCTTGAAAATAAGGAGAATGACAGACTAGTTCAGTGGTTGTAGCATTTGCCTCTCATGATAAAAAAGGGGAAGCAAGGTACAACCCAGAGCAACAGATATGAAGAACGCGAGGAGGATCATACTCACAGTATGTAAAACATTAAGAAGTTAGAATATAAACACATTGATCCTGAAATCAAGCAGCTAGTTAACAGAGAACTATTGAAAGAGGCAAAGTTAAGAAATTTAGTGATAAATCACATATGGGGCAAGATAAATTGCTTAAGTAAAGATCTGAGGTTATGTACTCTAATGGTTCAAATGAATAAGAAGCTGGGAAAGTTGGTAACAAAACTATTGTCAATGATCAAACAGAAGTTTAAAACTATGCTGATCTCAAGTAGGAGGATATCTACACAACTGAATAATACATAATATTCACAGACTATACAACACCAAAAACCGACATTGCTGTTCTTTTACTTTGCTGCTACTTCAATGCACCATTGAGAAGTACCAGAGGATTGGAGGGTTGCTAATCTTGTTCCCTTGTTCAAGAAAGGCAGTAGAGAAAACCCAGGAAATTATAAACAGTGAGTCTGACTTCAGTGGTTAGAGAAGATCCTGAGAGGTAGGATTTATGAGCATTTGGAGAGACATAATCTGTTAGAGATAGTCAGCATGGCTTTATCAAGGGCAGGTCATGCCTTACGAGCCTACGTAAGAGTACAGTGTAGGTTCACAAGGTTAATTCCCGGAATGACGGGACTGTCATATGTTGAAAGATTGGAGCGAATGGGCTTGTATACACTGGAACTTAGAAGGATGAGAGGGGATCTGATTGAAACATATAAGATTATTAAGGGATTGGACATACTGGAGGCAGGAAGCATGTTCCCACTGATGGGTGAGTCCAGAACTAGAGGCCACAGTTTAAGAATAAGGGGTAGGCCATTTAGAACAGAGACGCGGAAAAACTTTTTCACCCAGAGAGTGGTGGATATGTGGAATGCTCTGCCCCAGAAGGCAGTGGAGGCGAAGCCTCTGGATGCATTCAAGAGAGAGTTAGATAGAGCTCTTATAGACAGTGGGGTCAAGGGATATGGGGAGAAGGCAGGAACGGGGTACTGATTGTGTATGATCAGCCATGATCACAGTGAATGGCGGTGCTGGCTAGAAGGGCCGAATGGCCTACTCCTGCACCTACTGTCTATTGTCTATTGTATTCTACATGGAGGTCAGAGACCAGTAGTGTTCCACAGGGATCTGTTCTGGGATCTCTCCTCTTTGAGATTTTTATAAATAACCTGGATGAAGAAGTAGAAGAGTGGGTTAGTAAATTTGCTTATGACACAAAGGTTAGGGGTGTTGTGAATAGTCTGTAGGGTTGTCAGAGGTTACAGCAGAACATCAATAAGATGCAGAACTGGGCTGAGAAGTGGCAGATGGAGTTTAACCCAGATAATTGTGAAGTGGTTCTTTACGGTAGGTTAAATTTGAACACAGAATATTAATGGTAAAACTCTTGGCAGTGTGGGGGATCTGAGAGATCATGGGGTCCATGTCCATAGGACACTCAAAGCTGCTGCACAGGTTGACAGTGTTGTTAAGAAAGCATATGGTGTGTTGGCATTCATCAACCAATGGACTGAGTTCAAGAGCCATGAGGTAATGTTACAGCTATATAAGACCTTGGTCAGATCCCACTTGGGGTACTGTGTTCAGTTCTGGACACTTCACTACAGGAAAGATGTGGATACTACAGAGAGAGTGCAGATGTGATTTACAAGAATGTTGCCTGGATTGGAGGGCATACCTTATGAGTATAGGTTGAGTGAACTTGACCTTTTCTCCTTGGAGCGATGGAGGGTGAGAGGGTGAGAGGTGACCTGATACAGGTGTATAAGATGATGAGGGGCATTGATCATGTGGATAGCCAGAGGCTTTTCCCCAGGACTGAAATGGCTAACTCGAGGGGACATAGTTTTAAGGTGCTCGGAAGTAGTTATAGAGGGGATGTCAGGGGTAAGTTTTCCACACAGAGTGATCGGTGTGTTGAATGCACTGCCAGTGGCAGTGATGGAAGTGGATACAATCGCGTCTTTCAAGAGCCTCTTAGATAGGTACATGGAGCTTATAAAACATGAGGGAAATTCTAGGCAGTTTCTAGAGTAGGTTACATGGTCGACACAACATTGTGGGCCAAAGGGCCTGTAACGTGCTGTAGATTTCTATGTTCTATGTTATGAAATGATCCGTATGGATGGTATGCAAATTACTTATTACTGTACCTCAGTATAAATAACACCTTGACTTCTGTTTAGAAGGATATTCGGTATAGAAAAACTCCCAAGGGATGTCATAAATGAACTGGCAAATAAAATTTGTCACCAGGCCATATCGGAAACTATTATCTTAGATGACTTAATACTTGGCCAAAGAGATTGGTTTAAATTGAGTATTTTATAGGGTGACAGGGTGCTGAAGGCAGAAGAATTTAGATATCAATTCCAGTAATTCCATGCACATTCACCAACATTGAAGCATTTATGACTGGAGATGGAGAACAGGCCAGAATTATTGGAGGTTTCCAACAATGAAGAAGGTAAATAAATACTGCAGAAAACCTGGAATGATTTGAAAACAAGGATGCCAACTTTAAAATCAAGACTTAACTTGTTGGACCAAAATTATAGATGTAGACAAACTGGCACATAAGTAACACATTATTTTTAATGGCCTCAAGCTTGCAGAAGTTGTTATACTGGGGATAGACATACAATATCCGGATCAATCAACTACAAAGTAATAATACTGAAAGAAAACTATATTACTAAGTTCATCAGACTGATTTCTAGGAAAAAAAGGATTTCACTCTGTGGTAAAATTAATTAGACTAAACTAAGGATAGTCTTGGAATGCTCCTCTTGCAGGATGTGGGAAGTCAGGGAGACCTCCGGTGTACCTGACAACCATACTTGCAAGAATTGCATCCAGCTGCAGCTCCTAACAGACCACGTTAGGGAACTCGAGCTGGAGCTGGAGCTGGATGACCTCTGGATCATTTGGGAGCCTGAGAAGTTTATAGATAGTAGATTCCGGGAGGTAGTTACACCTAAGGAACAGGGCACAGGTAATTGGGTTACAGTCAGGCGAGGGAAGGGGAAAGGGCAGGTAGTGCCAAGTTCCCCTGTGGCCATTCCCCTCCAAAACAGGTATACCGATTTGGATACTGTTGGGGGGGGGGGGGGGAGGGATGGCTTACCTGGGACAAGCTGTGGCAGCCGGATCTCTGGCACTGAGTCTGGTTCTGCAGTGCAAAAGGGAGGGAGGAAGAAGAGGAGAGCGGTAGTGATAGGGGACTCCATAGTCAGGGGTACAGACAGGAGGTTCTGTGGTCGTGACAGAGACTCCCGGATGGTTTGTTACCTCCCGGGTGCCAGGGTCAGGGATTTCTCTGATCGCGTACACAGCATTCTGAGGTGGGAGGGTGATCAGCCAGATGTCGTGGTACACATTGGTACCAATGACATAGGTAGAAAGAGTCAGGAGGTCTTGGAGAGTGAGTACAGAGAGCTTGGTAGGAAGTTGAAAAACAGGACCTCGAGGGTAGTAATCTTCGATTGCTGCCTGTGCCACGTGCCAGTGAGGGTAAGAGTAGGATGCTCTGGCAGATGAACACATGGCTGAGAAACCGGTGTAGGGAGCAGGGTTTCCGATTTCTAGATCATTGGGACCTCTTCTGGAGCAGGTGGGAGCTGTACAAGAGAGACGGGTTACACCTGAACTACAAGGGGACCAATATACTTGCGGGGAGGTTTGCTAGTGTTATTGGGGAGGGTTTAAACTAGATTTGCAGGGGGATGGGAACCAGAGTGCCAGAGTAGATAGTGGAACGGGGGTAAAAATAAATGATGTTAGTAGATCATGCAAAGTCACAAATAGTAAGGTTTTGTGTGGTGGTAATAATCTTCTGAGGTGTGTATATTTCAACATGAGGAGTATTGTGAGAAAGGCAGACGAGCTGAGGGCCTGGATTGACACATGGAATTATGATATCATAGCCATTACTGAAACTTGGCTACAGGAGGGGCAGGACTGGCAGCTCAATGTTCCAGGGTTCCGATGTTTCAGACGTGATAGAGGCAGAGGGATGAAGAGTGGGGGGGGGGGGGGTGGCTTTGCTAGTCAGGGAAAATATTACAACAGTGTTTCGGCAGGACAGATTAGAGGGCTTATCCACTGAGGCCATATGGGTGGAGCTGAGAAACAGGAAAGGTATGACCACATTAATAGGGCTGTATTATAGACCACCCAATAGCGAGAATTGGAGGGGCAAATCTGCAGAGAGATAACAGACAACTGCAGGAGACAGAAAGTTGTGATTGTAGGGGATTTTAATTTTCCATACATTGATTTGGGATTCCCATTCTGTTAAAGGTTTAGATGGATTAGAGTTTGTGAAATGTGTTCAGGAAAGTTTTCTAAATCAATATATAGATGTAACAACTAGGGAGGATGCAATATTAGATCTCATATTAGGAAATGAGTTAGGGCAGGTGATGGAAGTGTGTGTAGGGGAACACTTTGGTTCCAGTGATCATAACATCATTAGTTTCAACTTGATCATGGATAAAGATAAATCTGGTCCCCGGGTTGAAGTTCTAAACTGGAAAAAGGCCAAATTTGAAGAAATGAGAAAGGATCTAAAACGCGTTGATTGGGACAGGTTGTTCTCTGGCAAGGATGTGATTGGTAAGTGGGAGGCCTTCAAAGGAGAAATTTTGAGAGTGCAAAGTTTGTATGTTCCTGTCAGGGTTAAAGGCAAAATCAGAATCAGAATCAGAATCAGAATCAGAATCAGATTTTAATCGCCAAGTACCTATGCACATACAAGGAATTTACTTCCGGCAGATGTTGTCTCTCTGCTCATAACAATAATAATGATAAATATAAATGAAAATATAGATTATACATACAGGTAGTGCAATCCAAGTAATAGTTAGCCGACAGTTAACCGGCAGTTAACTGTTCAGCAAAGTGACCGCAGTAGGGAAAAAACTTCTCCAGTGCCTATTAGTCTTAGTCTGGAGGGATCTGAAGCGCCTACCAGACAGAAGCAGATCAAACAGTCCGTGCGCAGGATGGGAGGAGTCCTTTATGATGTTCCCCACCGTCTTCTTCAACCTGGAAGAGTACAGGTCCACAATAGAGGGCAGGGAGGCTCCAATGATGTGCTCAGCAGTCCTCACTGTGCGCTGTAGTCTGGTTCTATCCTGCTTGGTGGCGGCTCCAAACCACACAATGATGGAGGTGCACAGGACAGACTCAATGACTGCAGTGTAGAACTGCAGCAGCAATTCCTGAGGCAGACCGTATTTCCTCAAGAGCCGCAGGCTGAACAAGAATAAGGAACCTTGGTTCTCGAGGGATATTGGAACTCTGATAAAGAAGAAGAGAGAGATGTATAACATGTATAGACAACAGGGAGGAAATAAGATGCTTAAGGAGTATGAAAAGAATAAGAAAATACTTAAGAAAGAAATCAGGAGGGCTAAAAGAAGACATGAGGTTGCTTTGGCAGTCAGGATGAAGGATAATCCTAAGAGCTTCTACAGGTATGTTAAGAGCAAAAGGATAGTAAGGGATAAAATTGGTCCTCTTGAAGATTAGAGTGGTCGGCTATGTATGGAACCAAAAGAAATGGGAGAGATATTAAATGGGTTTTTTGCATCTGTACTTACTAAGGAAACAGGAATGGAGTTTATGGAAACAAGGCAAACAAGTAGGGAGGTTATGGAACTTATATAGATTAAAGAGGAGGAGGTGCTTGCTGTCTTGAGGCAAATCAGAGTAGATAAATCCCCAGGAACTGACAGGGTATTCCCTCGGACCTTGAAGGAGACTAGTGTTGAAATTGCAGGGGTCCTGGCAGAAATATTTAAAATGTCAATATCCACGGGTCAGGTGCCGGAGGATTGGACGATAGCTCATGTAGTTCTGTTGTTTAAAAAAGGTCCAAAAAGTAAGCTGGGAAATTATAGGCCGGTAAGTTTGACATCGGTAGTAGGTAAATTATTGGAAGGAATACTAAGAGATAAGATCTACAAGTATTTGGATAGACAGGAACTTATTAGAAAAAGTCAGCATGGCTTTGTGCGTGGTAGGTCATGTTTAATTAATCTATTAGAGTTTTTCAAGGAAGTTACCAGGAAAGTGGATGAAGGGAAGGCAGTGGATGTTGTATACATGGACTTGGTCCCGCATGGGAGGTTAGTTAAGAAGATTCAGTTGCTAGGTGTACATGGAGAGGTAGTAAATTGGATTAGACATTGGCTCGATGGAAGAATCCAGAGAGTGGTAGTGGAGGATTGCTACTCTGAGTGGAGGCCTGTGACTAGCAGTGTGCCACAGGGATCAGTGCTTGGTCCATTGTTATTTGTCATCTATATCAATGATCTGCATGATAATGTGGCAAATTGGATCAGCAAATTTGCTGATGATACAAAGATTGGAGGTGTAGTGGACAGTGGGGAAGGTTTTCAAAGCTTGCAGTTGGATTTGGACCAGTTGGAGGAATGGGCTGAAAAATGGCAGATGGAGTTTAATGCGGACAAGTGTGAGGTATTGCACTTCGGAAGGTCAAACCAAGGTAGAACAAACAAGGTAAATGGCAGGACACTGAGGAGTGCAGTAGAACAGATAGATCTGGAAGTACAGATACATAATTCCCTAAAAGTGGTGTCACAAGTAGATAGGATCGTAAAGAGAGCTTTTTGTACTTTGGCCTTTATAAATCAAAGTATTGAGTATTAGAGTTGGAATGTAATGGAGTGGTTGCATAAGACATTGGTGAGACTGAATTTGGAATACTGCGTGCAGTTTTGGTCACCTAATTATAGGAAGGATATTAATAAGGTTGAAAGAGTGCAGAGAAGGTTTACAAGGACGTTGCCAGGACTTGAGAAACTGAGTTACAGAGAAAGGTTGAATAGGTTAGGACTTTATTTCCTGGAGTGTAGGAGAATGAGGGGTGATTTGATAGAGGTGTATAAAATTATGATGGGTATAGATAGAGTGAATGCAAGCAGGCTTTTTCCACTGAGGCTAGGGGAGAAAAAAAAGAGGTCATGGGTTAAGGGTGAAGGGGGAAAGTTTAAAGGGAACATGGGGGGGGGGCTTCTTCACACAGAGAGTGGTGGGAATGTGGAATGAGCTGCCAAATGAAGTGGTGAATGTGGGCTCACTTTTGACATTTAAGAAAAACTTGGACAGGAATATGGATGAGAGGGGTATGGAGGGATATGGCCCAGGTGCAGGTCAGTGGGACTAGGCAGAAAAATGGTTTGGCACAGCCAAGAAGGGCAAAAAGGCCTGTTTCTGTGCTGTAATGTTCTATGGTTCTAAGGCTCTCTTCAGTTTAGAAGGAGACGATTCAGTCTGATATGTTTGGATGAAAAGTCATTGACCCAATCTTGTACATTCTACAAAGGTGCTGCTGGACGTTGAGAATTTCCAGCATTTCCTGTTTTTTTATTTTAGACTTCCAGCATCTGGAGCTCTGTCCAGCTTTTTTAGCTTGAAAAACTGTTTAAAATTTACTCTTCTACTTAATTTATCAAGTGCTGGGAAGTTATAATATTTACTATTCATCATATCATAGAAAACAAAATCCCCTCCATGGACTCTATCTGCACTTCTCACTGCCTTGGTAAATCAGCCAACAAAATCAAAGACCCCACCTATCCATATATATTCTTTCCTCCTCTCCCCATTGGTCAGGCAAAAGATACAAATGCCTGAAAATGCAAACCACAAGACTCAAGGATAATAATAGTGAATAATTCCCTAGCATTTGAAGATGGACACTTGACTTCACATTCTACCTTGTTAGGGCCTTGCACTATTGTTTGCCTGCACTAAAGTTTCTCTATAATGCTAACACTTTATTTGACATTGCTATTGTTTACTCATATGCTAAACCAATATATCATTATTATGAAATGATCCTAATGGATGGGATGCAAGTTCTTTTTCTACTGTACATATTACAATTATAATCCAACATATTACAATGTAACATTTATTTAAACCAGTCAGAAATAATAAAGAATAATTCTATAAAATGCTGCTGATTTTTGGTCTTTGTTATTGAGGATCATTATGCTGACCCCTAAAGACAAATGTTCTCAATGATTCCATGAACTTCAGAAGGACTGCTGCAAAGGGCACATTCCTGTGGATTATGTCTTACATAATTTTGTTGGTTAAGCATAAAGGGTCACTTATCTATATACAATTGTAATCCTCAACCACTGGTATGTACTGTACATTAGATATTTCATTTTAATGAGCAGGGGATCATGCGATCATGAACATGTTATTATTACATGCCCTCAGTTACTAACACTTGATAGCAGGTGCTGTTTCAAAAAAAATAATCACCTACACAGCACTTGCAGGCTTGAACTCAGGCTAGTCAAACAAGCAGGCTTATTCAGATTGAGAGCTCAAGCACCTCAACAACCAGGGTCCAAGCTTTTCAGATGATTTTTAGATTAAACCATTACATTTATATTCCTCTGTTCTTGACTTTGACCTGGTCACTGCATATCTCAATCAAAATTCTGAACTGACCTTAGATTTCATGTGGGGAAGAACTATTCTGTTTTATGTGCAATAACTTTGCAAAGTCATTCTTTAAATGAATGTGAGAGCAGACATCTTAAAGAACATTAACAACAGATGAAAGACAATATAGTGACTTTTTTTTAAAAAAAGACAGATGCATGGGAAAGTTATCATTGTGGAAATATTTTGAAAATGAGAATAGGTTTAATAACTTATTTATCCTGATACTTTATTGGCGCAAAATTAGCTTTGCCATAAGTGGTTAGCAATCCAAAAGGAGCCTCTTTACTAACTGATACTTTATTATCCTCGTACAAATATTTTGAAAACGTGAGAAAAGGTCTAATAAATTATTTATCCTGATTTTTGATTCGCACACAATTGGCATTGTCATAAGTGGTTAGGAATCCAAAAGGAGCCCTTCTGAGTCCTCTGCAGAGATTGGAATGATTACATTTATAGATGCAAAGGTCTCTATCCAAAAGTCAGAAAATCAAAATATAATCTAATCAATATAATGGAATCAATAGTTAGATACTGGACCAACTTCCTAACAATCCAATGAAATTCTTAATGTTTCAACAAGCTGAGTATCTGAGTAGAGCAGGGGTGTCAAACTCATTTTAGGTCACGGGCCGGATTGAGCAAAATGCAGCTTCATGCGGGCCGGATCAGTCGGATGCGTGCGAACGCAGCTTTCGTTGCCTCCGTTTTTTCAGCCTGCTCTCATGTGTCTCAGTCTCTGCTATAACTACAAAGTGTTTCACTTTACAAATTCCGTTTCTTATGAAGAAGACTGCCGAGCAAGACTGCCGAATAAACACTAAAAACCCTGAAAACCTGGTACCTGAATAAACTCAGCATTAGCCGTATCATACGCCATAGGCGCTTCGATTACTGGGGCCAGCTTTAATAGTAATTAGATATTATCTCACGGGCCAAAGATAATTCCACCGCGGGCCAGATTTGGCCAGCGGGCCTTGAGTTTGACATATATGGAGCAGAGCAACTGCATATTCAGTTAGCAGTCTAACAACAGACAGGATAGGGTCAAATCCTGCCGCAGCAGTTGGAGAATTTTAACTCCATTTGGAAAATCAGTAAGATGTAATTATTTTTGAAGGTTTTTTACTTCTGTAAAAACCCATCAAGTTCATAAACAACTTTCCAAAAAGAAAATCTCATTTGTGCTCATCTTCTTTTACTATAATTTTTGTGGTTCGATCTGGATTAAAAGAAGAGCACTTCCCTATCACAGAATTCCTTCTACAAATTTCACTTCATCATAACACAGTCATTTCTTAAGATGCATCCAAAGTGTACAATAAGTCAGTGTTGCTTCTGTGCAAGACTAATATGTTTGACAGTAACACAGGTGAGGGCTATGGGCCTGACTATATTTACGCTCTGCTGATACTTGGAGGGCTTTCATTGGATTTATGAGACTTACTTGCCAACAACTATTAGTTTATTTGTTTCATACTTCTAAACAGTGCAGGCATAATTGAAAAGTACATGTAATATCTCTTCGTTGAAAATATACATGTAAATATTGCATGCCAGATTTACCACCTACATGCATGCATGTTGACATGTAGAAAACTGCTGGAAACCCATTCCATCCAGGATGCTTTAAACGCTTGAGGAAGTTGTGAAATAGTGCCATCTTCTTTCTTTGGCAAGAGCAAACATGACATGATTTTCCTTATTAAAGTATGAACAAGTTTATCTGATAAACGTCCTCTGCAGTGGACTGAAAAAGAAACCTCTTACATAAATCATATTGACATTGCAACTTCCTGTGTTACAGAAAAGCCGTTGCTGTTCTTTAGATTGTTTCAAAAACAGTCGATAGCAGATCGTAACATCACAAACATAAAACTTCTTGTCGATGCTAGAAATCTTGAGTGACACACACAAAATAATAGAGGAACTCAGGAATCAGGCAGTATCTATGGCTGGGAATAAATGATCCATCACAGATGGATTAAACAGTCAAAACTTTGCGCTAAGATCCTTCATCCAGAGATACATTTCACTCGGGACATGATGCCTCTTTAAAAGAGTTTTAGTTCTTCCACAATAGCCCTACAATGGCTGTGTTGTCAAACTTACATGCAACCCCTTTTTAAAAAATTAACATGGAATCATTTACACCCTGCTTTCAGTGGACCACTCCATGTCGTAATGATTCATGGTCTAGAAAATCTGTACCCATCTTCCTTCAGGTTGTTGCCAATTGTCTTCAGTCTTTGTCCTTATAAGCCAATCGGATAGCCAATGAAAAATATTTCATCTATGAACTTTATCAATAAATCATCAAGGCATTTACAAACTAATTGCAGTGGAAGTGTTCAGGAAATAGGTGAAGGAAGCCCCAGTACCTTTATGGTTACCCAAAATGCAAAGTTTACTGTTATTTTAATATGAATAATCAGTGAAAAGTACACTACTTGACTAAGAATTCATAATTCCATCAATTTTTTGAGTAATACTTTTATAGCACAGACCTTATCAAAACTTATAAAAACCAATACTACTTTAAAAATGTACCATGATTATACATGATTTTGACAGTGTATATCCTTTTCTTCGTTTGTACATTTATTGTACTACGTATTTGATATAACTTCTCCTCTGATTCGTATCTATTCATATAATTTTTTAATCAATAAAAAAAGATTGAAAATGAAAATGAAAAATGTACCAGAAGCATTATTCCATATCAGGAAACATTACATCAATGGCCATCCCATGCTCCAATCTCAGACGAGCAACGGCTGGCTACTTTTCGGTACATTCTCATTAACAAACTCAATAATATAATGGTCATCTTTGTTTCATTATTAATTTGAGCACTTTGTTCCGAAAGAGGGAGATGTCTGTAGTCCACATTAGAGCTCCACATCAGCAGTCTACAGTGATTTACAACCCTTGCAGTTCTATGGAATTCGTAAGTCTTTAATTAGGGCTACGTTGAGAATCCACTACAGTACACAAGTGAAGAAGACGTGAGAAGAGCACCATGTAGGGAAGGCGAGATCCCACCAAGCAGGTTGGAATAACCCAGTTTTCTGTTCTTCCTCTAATATCCCAGTTGTGACTTGCAACATTTACTGCTCTCTGCAGTAAAATAGTTGGTCAAATAGTCTATTGTACTCTGGGAATGGAGAAAGAAGATCTCACCATTAGCTACTATGATGACACTTGGAAGGAGCAGAGACAGCAACCACATCTTAAACAATCAGCATTCAAAACTCCTTGTTTTCCTGATGCAGAAGCAGTATTTCAACACACACTTCTGCATTATAAACATGTTCCCACTTGCAGTACAGAAAACACAATTCATTATTATACTTTAGCAATACACAAACATTAGTTACATTCTATTTCTGTGACCAAGTGGCAAATGTGAAAAATCAGGTCAAATGTTGCCCAGCAGTATGCAATTTAAAGCCTTGACAAAGAAATTGACAGTCAAATAATAGCATTGTTTTCAGAACTTCTGGCCACCCATGCCCACTCCAAAGTCTTGGCATTGTTCCTCAGGTTTTCCTTGCTGTATCTGTGCTTTTCTTTCTTATCTACTCTACAATGAACTTATTATTACTTGAATTGTATTATTAGATTACCACAAGCTGCTTTTCATGTGTCACTTTGTTCAGTGAGTTACAGCTTCTCTGGATCCTACTTTTCCCTCATAAAATAGGGTGTATTCATCATGACAAAGCACCCAAGTTGACAGCAAAGGCAGTTTTCCATAGGTATACAGGTAGAAGTGGCTGACTATGACCCTTTGAGCATTGAGAGGAGTGAGCATAATAACTAAAGTGCTAATTAACATGAGGCCTCCTCATGATATGACCCATGCATTCAATTTATGCAATACTGCAATTATGGATAACTCTGAACATCCTCTACATAGCATCATCCAGAGACAGAGAAGCAGTTTCAGCGACAGGTTACTATCGATGCAATGCTCCTCAGACAGGATGAAGAGGTCAATACTCCCCAATGCCATTAGGCTTTACAATTCTACCGCCAGGACTTAAGAACTTTTTAAAAGCTATTATTAATGCTTTTTGAGATAGTGATTTAGATGCATATCTTATTTTTTTACTGAGTTAAGTATTGTATGTAATTAGTTTTGCTACAACAAGTGTATGGGACATTGGAAAAAAGTTGAATTTCCCCATGGGGATGAATAAAGTATCTATCTATCTATCTATCTATCTACAAGAATAACCAGCCTCAAAAATGGACTAGCTAACAATTGGTATGACTTTTTTTGTTGAAGTACAACATGTTAATTTGAACATTATATTTAAAAAAACATATACTGAAATATACAAGGTTATTAATGGATGCATACACAATGGTCAATGAAGCTATACGTTAACATGAACTGAAATGCCTCAAACTTGTTTTGAGATTTACTGCAAAACAGCTTAGAATTACAAAAGTATCATGCACTATTTTTAAAAGACAAGATGCATCTCAAGATTTTATGCTCCTGACAGAACCTTATTAACTCACCAATATGACACAAAAGAATCAATAGCTTCAGAATGGATAAAAGTGACTTCAAAATAGTGAAAGCCATTGTCACGGGAGATCAGCAGAGTCAAGCCTTGAGACTATCCTGTTGCATTCTTGAAGCACATACTGTAGCTTAACTAACAAACACAAAAATTTACTAAAACACTAAAACAAAAAGAGATCTTGCATTCGCCATTAATTAGTTTTCTTCCTTCCCAACATTATTTTTGTTAATTGATAAGGTGATTAGGTAATAAGTTGCCAGATCTGTTCCGCGCATGGATGATCCACCCATGCCCTGAAACATTGACTGCTTCTTTCTTCACAGAAGCTGCCCGACTTAACAGGTCTTACCAACACAGGCTATTTATTCTGGCGCCATCCTGTTCAGACTCTTCCTTGGCAGTAGCCAGGAAGGTAAATTCATCCATTGGTCAGTCTATATCTTATCAGGTCACAGTGCAAAGTTTTGGAGCTGCAATGGCTTGCATTACTGACAGGCTCAACAGAGCACCCACTGCCCTGAAATTAAATTGCATGGTGCTATGTTTACTTTTGTACTGCCTAACTTTTATGAATAAACATTGGTGAATATAAAGTCATAGAAAAATATAGCACAGGAATAGGCTCTTTGGCCCCTCTAGTCCATGCCAAGTAACTTAGCATGTTGATCGCAGGATCAATGAATTACAACCACATTTCTGCCATGTAGCACACATAAAGCTCCCCAAATATTTTCCATAAAATGTAAGGACATCTAAATTCCATCTCTGTATTCTTCAGAGGTGTATGACAAACTTGAGTATTCAGGACCCTACTCTTCTATCAATGTGGACAACTTAATATGGACTACCAGAGCATATACTTTGGCAGTATCTGGAACTCACCTCATGTCAGGCCCCTTAGCTTTCCTTAGGGCCATTCCACTAAGCCATGATAGGGATTGTGAATAATATCCCATGCACTAATATCCTGTCTTAACTCCTGCCAATACTTGATATTGGCAGGCACTACCACCTACACTTCTCTATCAACCAACTCCTCTCCAACTATCACCAATTAGCATTTCACTTTCTTGACCTGATTAGCCCTAGTATCAACAACAAATGCAGCCCCTGATGTCCAAAGCAAATTCTGCTCCTTCAAACTTTTGATCTATGACACCTCCTCCAACTCCTGGTTCTTCCACCTAACTGGAGAATTCCCAGTTCACAAAACTGAACAAAGATTGCATAAACTCAGAGCCAAAAGAAAGCCCATCTGCTTCCCTCTCCACTATGCTGCCTGACCTGCTGAGTATTTCCAGCATTTCTGTTTTCATCCCAGAAACCTTTGTGCTATCAAATGTCCAGGTTGGGCCCACACAGAAGATATCATTTGGCTTGCTGTCTTGTGACTGTGTGAAATATATACTGAAATGAAAGATTTAAAAGATGCTGAGAAATTTATTTTCTTCACACTCCAATCTCACTTCCCATGAAAAATGATAATGAAGATATTTAAAATATTAAAATGGGAAACATGATAGTGTTGTAATGTAAAAAAGTACAATTTAAAATATACATGGAAAATTATTGCCAGTCAATGGTTCCTATAATATACATTTTTTAATGTTGTACTTAAAATTCTCTTCACCCAAATAACAAAATATAGTGCAAAGGATGATCAAAGGAAAGAATAAAGGCATAGGAGATTAAAGACTATGGACGAACTGACATATTACAGCACTCCCCTAGAGCTATCAAGGAACAAAGCTTCTTATATGCTATGACAGTTTTACTTCTGATATTGCAAGCCTGAATGAATACCTCAGTGAGCACCTCAGCGAGCTCCAGGCCCCAAACAATGCCAAGGTCTCTGTTGCCAAGCTCGATTCTTTGGCAAGAATTTCCCACCCCACACCGACGATGCCTTCTCCCATCTCCAATCCTCTTAGAAACATAGAAACATAGAAAACCTACAGCACAATACAGGCCCTTCGGTCCACAAAGTTGTGCCGAACATGTCCCTACCTTAGAAATTACTAGGGTTACCCATAGCCCTCTATATTACTAAGCTCCATGTACCTATCTAAAAGTCTTTTGAAAGACCCTATCTGCCTCCACCACTGTTGCCGGCAGCCTATTCCACACACTCACCACTCTCAGTAAAAAAAACTTATCCCTGACATCTCCTCTGTACCTACTCCCCAGCACCTTAAACCTGTGTCCTCTTGTGGCAACCATTTCAGCCCTGGGAAAAAGCCTCTGACTATCCACACGATCAATGCCTCTCATCACCTGATACACCTCTATCAGGTCACCTCTCATCCTCTGTCGCTCCAAGCAGAAAAGGCAGAGTTCACTCAACCTATTCTCATAAGGCATGCTCCCCAATCCAGGCAACATCCTTGTAAATCTCCTCTGCACCCTTTCCATGGCTTCCACATCTTCCTTAACTTGAACACTCCTCTCTGGGTCTCTGCCTACTCTGGATCTTTTCACCTCTAATTGACAATGAGACATCAACCAGCTCGACTTTAGCACTCCACTCTCCTCTTCAAACTTTACCGCCACTGAATACACTGTCCTTTGCTCTCGCTGCTCCAATTTCAAGCTCATCATCAAGCCTGCAGACAAAGGAGGTGCTGTTGTAGTGTGGCAGACTGACCTCTACCTTGCCAAGGTCAGGCAGCAACTCTGAAACACCTCTTCTTAACCCTTGAAGAGGGCCCTATTCGGGACGATCAGGTCATTGCCTCTGACATCATCACCAACCTCATCAGCTCTAGAGATCTCCCATCCACAGCCATCAAAGTCATAGTTCCCTTAGCAGGCAATGCACGTTTCTATACAAGTATAGCCACTGTCTTGCCTTCTTTATAACTGCAGCAATATGTTGGAAGCAGGTTAGATCCACAGAGATCCTGATACCATGAAACTTGAAGCTGCTCACTCTCTCCACATCTGATCCCTCTATGGGGATTGTTATGTGTTCCTTCTTCTTACCCTTCCTGAAGTCCACAATCAGCTCTTTTGTCTTACTGACGTTGAGTGCCAGGTTGTTGCTGCAACACCACTCCACTAGTTGGCATATTTCACTCCTGTACGCCCTCTCGTCACCATCTGAAATTCTACCAACAACGATTGTTTCATCAGCAAATTTATAGATGGTATTTGAGCTATGCCTAGCCACACAGTCATGGGTATAGAGAGGGTAGATCAGTGGGCTAAGCACACACCCCTGAGGTGCACCAGTCTTGATCGTAACTACATCTCCTCCATTTCCCAAACATCTGCGCTCATCCCATCCTTCCGTTGCCTTAACGGGGATAGAGTTCCTCTTATCCTCAGCTACCACCTCATGAGCCTCCACATCCAACACAGCATTCTTTGCAATTTCTACCATCTTTAACGGAATCCTACCAGCAAACTCATTTTTACCTCCCCTCCCCACTCTCTGCCTTCCATCAGGATCACCGCCTCCATGATTCCAGTTGTTCCTGCACACTAATCTCCCTCCTGGCACATACCCCTGCAATGACCAACATGCCCATTTATTTTCTCCCTTGCCTTCATTCAGAACCCCAAACACTCCTTCCAGGGGAGGCAACAGTTCACATGTGAATTTGTTGGGGTCACCTATTGTGTCTGGTGCTCCTGGTGCAACCACCTGTACATCAGTGAGACCCAATGTAGATTGGGGGACCATTTTGTCAAGCCCCCCGGCTCCATCTGCAAAAAGCACAATATCCCAGTGGCCCACCACTTTAATTCCTAACACCACTCTCGTTCTGACATTTTGGTCCATGGCCCTCTTTTCTGCCACTGTCAGGTAGGAGGAGCAACACCTCATATTCTGTCCAGTTAGCCCTGAGCCTGATGGCATGAACATCAAAATCTCCAACTTCCAGTAACTTTCTCTCTCCCCCATACCTTTTCTTCTATTCCTTACTCTGGCCTCTTAAGTCTTGACCTCATCTACCTATCACCTCCCTGGTGACCCTCCTCCTTCACCTGCTCCCATGATTCACTCTCCTCTCCTATTTGATTCCTTCTTCTCCAGCCTTTTCCACTTACCATCTCGCAGTTTCTTACTTCACCCCCCTCCCCCACCCATCCAGCTTCACTTATTCAGTTCCATGGATGCTGCCTGATCTGCTAAGCTCTGCCAGCATTTTGTGTGTGTTGTTCTGGTTTTCCAGCCTCTGCATGATCTCTTGTGTTTCTGAATGAAAAAAAAAATAGTAGATTTCAGCTGCACATAATGTGCATGAATATTTTGAGCCATAGTGCTGTCTTTTGAGGAAAGGGCATTTTTAAGGATGTTAAGAGTACAATAGAATGCTATCATTTGGGAAAGATAGAGGTTAAAATTTACTTCTTTCTACATAATACCTGGAATAAAATGGGAAATTTTACATCACAGCAAAATTTCATTACAATGCAAAACTGAAGGACATGATTAATTGATTCTTAACAATAAAAATGTAACTTTCCTGTAAAAGCACAAAAGAATGACATTTTTAAATCATGGTGGTGGAAGAAAAGAAATTGAGCCTTGTTTCCAAGAAGAGCTTCTTGGAGGCATGGGAGTTTGTGCATCAGCGTTGGCACGAAGGTGGCATGCAGTGTAACTGTAATTGTCTTGGATATTTCTTTTACGATCGCAAGAACCCGTTGGACATTGATTGCCACAGGCCTGCTTACTTTGTATGGCGAGGTCAGGCGGTGGGATGGCAGTATTGCTGCGGTTGTAACTAGAACTTAGCCTCAGTCCTCAGGGTTGCATTGTCGAGTGACATCGGGGCTTGGCTGGGGGGTGGCCTCTCCTGTCGGTGCTGCTCTCTAGTGGCAGATCAGTGGAATTATAGGCTGGACTGCTAGGAACCATTAATTAGAGTCCTGATGAACAGTTTCAGGCCAAAACATTGTCTATTCTCTTTTCCATAAATGCTGCCTGGCCTGCTGAGATCCTTCAGCATTTGTGTGTGTTGCATTCATTTGCTAGACTTGGAACTTGGAGCTCAGGAACTTGGTCAAAAATTTGTTTCCTTAACAACTTCACAACTATGCTTTTTTATCCCCCATCCTCATTATTTTGAATGTGTGGGTATGCATTTGCACATTGGTCCCTGAGGAATGCTGTTTCATTTGACTGTATCCATGTATGGTGTGAATGACAAACTTGATTTGAATAGGTCAGAATCTGGGCCTCTGTACCTCCCTCTGCAACTGGATCCTTGGCTTCCTATCTGAAAGACCACAATCTGTGTGGTCCAAAATCTATGATCAACACTGGTGCATCTTAGAGATGTGTTCTTAACCCATTGCTTTACCCTCTCTATACCCATGATGTATGGCTATGCAAAGCTCAAATTCTTCTATAAATTTGATGATAATATAACCATTGTTGGCAGAATCTCAAATGGAGACAAGAGGGTGCAGAGCAAGATATACCAGTTAGTTCAGTGCTGTCACAGTTAAAGCCTTGCACTCATCATCAGCAAGACCAAAGAGCTGATTGTGGTCTTCAAGAAGGGCAAGATGAGGAAACATGAACCAATCCTCATAGAAATCTACTGCACATTACAGGCCCTTTGGCCCACAATGTTGTGCCAACCGTGTAACATACTCTAGAAACTGCCTAGAATTTTCCTACCGCTTAGCCCTTTATTCTTCTAAGCTCCAAATACCTATCTAAAAGTCTCTTAAAAGACCCTATTGTATCCGCCTCTACTACTGTTGCTGGCAGTGCATTCCATGCACCCACCACTCTGACATCCCCCTATTAGCTACTTCCAAGTATCTAAAACTATGCTCCCTCGTGTTAGCCATTTTAGCCCTGGGAATAATGGGAATACCTCTCATCATCTTATGCACCTCTATCAGTCACCTGTCATCGTCCGTCACTCCAAGGAGAAAAGACCAAGTTCAGTCAACCTATTCTCATATAGCACACTCTCCAATCCAGGCAACATCCTTGTAAATCTCATCTGTACTCTCTCTATAGTATTCACATCCTTCCTGTAGTGAGGTGACGAGAACTGAATACAGTACTCCCTAATGCCCTTCTCTTGGACCACATTGGTGGCGTGGAGAGGGGAGACTTGCAGCTTGGGCAACTGCTGGTCTTCCATTAAAAAAAGCTTGCACCCTGGAAACTTTCCAAGGTACTAATCCATGGTCTATCAAGACTAACGGAGGCCTACTACTGCAGAACTCCAAGTGTGGCCTAACTAAGGTCTTGTATAGCTGTGACATTACCTCACAGCTCTTGAACTCAATCCCATAGTTGATGAAGGCCATCATACCATACTCCTTCTCAACAACACTGTCAACCTGTACAGCAGCTTTGAGTGTCCCATGGACATGGACCCCAAAATCTCTCAGATCCTCCATGCTGCCAAGAGTCTTACTATTAATTTATTTTCTATCTTCAAATTTGACCTACTGAAATGAACCACTTCACGCTTATCTGGGTTGTACTCCATTTGTCACTTCTCAGCCCAGTTCTCCATCCTATCGATGTCCCGCTGTAACCTCTGACAACCCTTCAGACTATCCCACAACAGCCCCAACTTTTGAGTTATCAGCATACTTACTAACCCACCCTTCTACTTCTTCATCCAGGTCATTTATAATGATCAGAAAGAGGAGGGGTTCCAGAACTGATCCCTGTGGAACACCACTGGTCACTGCCCTCCATGCAGGAGATGAACCATCTACAACCACACATTGCTTTCTGTTGAAAGCCAATTCTACATCCACAAATCAAAGTCTCCTTGTATTCCATGCCTCATTACTTTCTGAATGAGCCTTGCATGGGGAACCTTATCAAATGCCTTATTGAAATACATATACACTACATCCACTGTTCTACCTTCATCAAAGTGTTTTGTTCCCTCCTCAAAGAATTCAAATAGACTCGTAAGGCTTGACCTGCCCTTGACAAAACCATGTTGACTATCCCTAATTGGATTTTGTCTTTCCAAATGTCCATAAATCATACCTCTCAGGATCTTCTCCAACAACTTGCACACCACTGAAGTCAGACTCACTGGTCTATAAGTTCCTAGGTTTTCTCTACTCCCTTTCTGGAACAAGATTTGCAAACTTTCAATCCTCTGGTACTTCTCCCATCCCTATCGATGATGCAAAGATTATTGCCAGAGGCTCAGCAATCTCCTCCTTCACTTCCCACTGTAGCCTGGGATGTATTTCGCCTGGTCCCAGTGGCTTATCTAACTGAATACCTTTCAACAGCTCCAACACATCCTCCTTCTTAATGTCTATACACTTGAGCATTTCAGTCCACTGTAAGTCATCCCCACAATTGCAAAGTTCCTTTTCATTGCTGAATAATGAAGCAAAGTATTCATGAAGTACCTCTGCTATCTCCTCCACCTCCATGCACATGTTTCCTCTATTGCACCTGAATAGTCCTATTTTCACACAGCTCATCCTCTTGCTCTTGGTAGAATATCTTGGTGTTTTCCTTAATCCTGTTCACCAAGGCTTTCTCATGGCCCTTTCTAGCTCTCCTAATTTCATTCTTGAGCTCCCTCCTATCAACCTTGTAATTTTCTAGAGTTCTAACAGTATCTAGTTTCTTGAACCTTTCATAAGTTTATCTTTTCTTCATATGTAGATTTTTGACATCCTTTTACATCATGGTTCTTTTATCCTACCATCCTTTCCCTGCCACAATGGAACATACCTTTGCAGAATGCCATGCAAATGTTCCCTAAATGTTTGACACATTTCTGCCATGCATTTCCCTGAGAATATCTGTTCCCAATTTATGTTCCCAAGTTCCTGCCTATTAGCATCATATTTCCCCCTACCCCAATTAAATATTTTCCCAAATTATCTGCTCCTACCCCTCTCCAGCACTATGGTAATGAAGATAGAGATAGAGTTGTAATCACTGCCTCCAAAATGCTCTCCCTCCCAGCTTTCCTTTTATTCAAGTCACCAGCCTACAAGTAAACTCCTCAAAGTGCCCTGTCCCCATCACTGATTGGGCCTCTGGAATGTCCAAGAGATCAGAAGTAGAGAGAGCAATTTCAAGTTCCTGGGTGTCAAGATGTCTGAGGAAGCTACTTGGTCTCAACATATTGCTGCAGCTATAAAGAAGGCAAGGCAGCAGCTATATTTCATTAGGAGATTGAGGAGATTTGGTTTGTCACCTAAAACACTTGAAAATTTCTACAAATATATCATGGAGAGCATTCTAGCAGGACGTTTCATTGTTTGGTACAGGGGAAGCTACTGCAGAGGATTGAAAGAAGCTACAGAACATTGTAAAGTTAGTCAGCTACATCATGGGTACCGGACTCCATAGCATCCAAGACATTTACAAGGAGCAGTGCCTCAGAAAGGTGCCATCCATAATTAAGGACCTCCATCACCCAGGACATGACCTCTGCTCATCGTTACCATCAGGTAGGAAGCACAGAAGCCTGATGGCACACACATTCATGAACAAATTCTTCCCCACTGCCATACAATTTCTAAATGGACATCAAAACTATAAACCTCATTTTTTTAAAAAATATTTCTCTTTTTGCACTATTATTTTTCTCTATATTTATCATGTATTGCAGTGATATTAGACCCAATTCTGATTTCTTAAAGTTATTAAGTAAGAATAAATTGCACAGGGTTTAACTTTATTTGTATTATGTTGTTTACCATTTTGTAACAGATGACATTTAACAGCCCATTAGTAGGAATTGAACCCCTGATTATTCCAAAAAGGCTTCAAGGTCCAATGACAAATCCAATAAATTGAGCAATTTGTTCAGGTTCTTTTTCAGTTTTGAAGAGATTTTAAACAGGTCATTCTAGCAGAAGGTCAGATTTACTGTTGGAAGCTCTTCAAACTTTATTTCTTATTCAAAGTATTGGTTTACATGCCCAGTTCTTATGGGTTCCTGTACATACAGGTTTTGAAGGGAATGAGTGGGTTGGTTGTTTGGCTAAACAAGCTGTTAAAAGCTCAACTGTGGATATAGACCTTCCATTTAGCAAATCAGAAGCTAATGGCTTGGTGGGATTAAGAATTAGGGGATTATGGCAAGATTTGTGAGATAACTGGCATAAGGGGAGACACCTTTACAGAATACATAAAACTGTTGGGTTGATAGGAGAAAGGGGGTTAAACAAGAAGGGAAGGAATTATGTTGACTCAACCCAGAATTGGGACTAGCATGCTGAATCACATCTTATATCTTGCTGGATATCTTTGCTGTTTCGGATTTGTCATCATTATGAAATGGTTGAACACATTCTTTTACAAATGTGAAGCATATAAGGTTGAAAGAAAGCAAATGCAGGCTTCACTATGATATTTGCGGGTTGATAGTTTTTATTTTTGGGGTAATTTAGATTTCTTTTGATAAAGTATGAGTAAGGATTTTATTTCCCAATTCTCTACATCATATATGTCAAACTCAAGGCCCGCGGGCCAAATCCAGCCCACGGTAGAATTATCTTTGGCCTGCGAGATAATATCTAATTACTATTAAAGCTGGCCCCAGTAATCGAAGTGCCTATGGCGTATGATATGGCTAATGCTGAGTTTATTCAGGTACCAGGTTTTCAGGGTTTTTAGTGTTTATTCGGCAGTCTTGCTCGGCAGTCTTCTTCATAAGAAACGGAATTTGTAAAGTGAAACACTTTGTAGTTATAGCAGAGACTGAGACACATGAGAGCAGGCTGAAAAAACGGAGGCAACGAAAGATGCGTTCGCACGCGTCCGACTGATCCGGCCCGCATGAAGCTGCATTTTGCTCAATCCGGCCCGTGACCTAAAATGAGTTTGACACCCCTGCTCTACATCATACTCCAGTCCAGTTGGTGGTGGTAATGCACCTTTAAGTCAGACTGCCAACTGTTAAGTCAAGTCAAGTTTATTGCCATTTAACTATATATATGTATATAATCATATAATATATATAGAAATAAGAACATTTCTTCAAACCAGGATGTACAACAATAACTTATGAAGGTAAGGATAAAATCTACAGATGAATCACACATAAATAACACACTAAAGTGCATTAAATTTTAAATATTGGAAGGTATGGAACAGATTAACCAGTAACACTTCGAATACGATGTGGCAGGGAGTTCAGGAGCCTAGTGGCCTTGGGGAAAAAAACTGTTTCTCATCCTGACTGTTCTTGTTTTTATGAATCATAGTCTCCTGGCCTGATGGTAGAAAGTCAAAGAGGATGTTGGATGGACAAGTGGGATACTTAATAACATTAAAGGCCCTGTATATGCAGCGCTCCTGATAAATGCCCCCGATGGATGGTAGGGAGACTATTAAAAGTCAGAAGAAGAAGAAAAAACTAAGCATAAACTAAATTCACATTTTCCAGATGGAGACAAATAACCTGCAGATCGTAAATATCTGTAGAATTTCAATGAATAATTAACTTTCCAGTTTCCGTTTATCAGAAACAGCAAGGATGGAAAAGTTGACTCCATAGCAATACTAGCGTCACTGGTCGTTTGCACTACCTCGCTTCTTTTTCCAATATTCTTTTCTAATACTTAGCAAAGTGCTGTTCCACCATCCGATAGTACTGTGCATTGACTGTGCCAGAAAATAGAGATAATATCTTTCGATGAGACCCAGTTTCCGTTTCTGCATTGCTTCCTTTTGCCATCTACTTTCTCACCAAAAAGCTGTCTATTGAAAGATATTTGGATGTTGATGCACAATTACACATTCCGTTTGTTCAAATTATGTAGTCACTATTTTATGTGTTTTGTTCAAACCATGTGTTAAAGCAAAACCACCTCTCACCCCTCCTTAATTTCCATTTGACTGGGGTTCAACCTAATTGTTAAGGAAGCAAATCACACCATCAAGTTGGTTGCTGTTCAGTAGATTGTTGAAGAAATTAAGTAGAACATTGGAGTTTAAAGTTGATTCTTTCTTAGTCTGTTCATCAAGTCAATTTTTATTGTCATTTCAACCATAAACTGCTGGTACAGTACACAGTAAAAACAAAACAACGTTCCTCCAGGACCATGGTGCTACATGAAACAACACAAAACTACATTAGACTATGTGAGACAGCTCAAGGCTACAGTAGACTATGTAAAACAACACAAAATCTACACTACACTACAGACCTACACAGGACTACATAAAGTGCACAAAACAGTGCAGGGCAGTACAATAATTAATTAATAAATACATAATTAATAAACAAGACAATAGGCACAATAGAGGACAAATTTCAATATAATAATAAATGATGTAGATGTCAGTCTAGACTCTGGGTATTGACAAGTCTGATGGCCTGGGGGAAGAAACTGTTGCACAGTCTGGTCGTCAGAGCCCGAATACTTTGGTGCCTTTTGCCAGATGGTAAGAGGGAGAAGAGTTTCTATGAGGGGTGTGTGGGGTCCTTCACAATACTGTCAGCTCTGCGAGTGCAGCGTGTGGTGTAAATGTCTGTAATTGCAGGAAGAGAGATCCCGATGATCTTCTCAGCTGACCTCACTATCCGCTGCAGAGTCTTGCAATCCGAGATGGTGCAATTCCCGAACCAGGCAGTGATGCAGCTGCTCAGGATGCTCTCAATACATCTTCTGTAGAATGTGGTGAGGATGGGGGGGGGGGGGGGGGATGGACTTTTTTCAGCCTTCGCAGAAAGTAGAGATGCTGCTGGGCTTTCTTTGCTATGGAGCTGGTTTTGAGGATCCAAGTGAGATTCTTTGCCAGGGGAGCTCCAAGAAATTTTGTGCTCTTAACGATCTCAACAGAGGAACAGTCAATGTTCAGTGGAGAGTGCTCACTCAGTGCTCTCCTGAAGTCAACAACCATCTCTTTTGTTTTGTTCGCATTCAGAGACAAGTTGTCTATCTACTACAAGTTAACAGGTCCACTGTTTCCACTCCGTCATAGCTTATTCTTCTGGAAGCACATTCAGTACAGAAAACACATTGTCAGAGCTGAATAGAACTCCAAGTCTCCTTGGAGTACTATAGATTAATGGTTATGTTTCCAATGTTTTCAAATTATACTGCTGCTTCATTGCCTTCAAGGGTACTGTCTAATTCTTCCTGAATTTAGCCTGACTCTAACTTCGATTTATGAGATGGGATCTTAATGCCTATGGTGAAGAAATACTGTATGTTAAAGGAGTCCTGTTGGGAAGCCATCTCAAATGTTCAAAAGAAACACAACAGTTTTGTGATAAATCCCTTCCATCTCCCATAAGGCATATTACACTCTCTCCTCTATATCAACGGCTTTAAAGAAGACAAGAGCCACAAAGATTTTGCAAAAGCTACTGCAGAGGACGTCAGTCAACTCAGTTATGGTCACCTGAAAAAGGCAGTGTGAAATTACCAAATCGAATTCTTACCAAGAAGAATTTGCTGTATAATCTCCAGCTGCTAAGTTAATCGGAAAGGGGCCTGAAATTGGTGGAAAATGGCATTTGAGAAAGTCCTCAACAAGCTGGTCAGGTGTTGGTTATGGTCTGTCAGCTGCACAATTAGACCAACACTGAAGCTAAACCTTGTGGAATTCCTCAGTACTTAAGCCGGGAAATCAGCAGTTGAATCTACATCGAAACAGCATGTGATTGAAAGAGTGAAGGCTGGGCATTAATATTTTGAAAATAAAGGGCAGATTTTAACAACAAAACCTTTAAATTAGGTTAATGTCTTCAATATTTGGTTGATGGCTATAAATGTGTTTGCTTTTTTAAAATACCCATAACATAACATAGAAGGCTTTAAGCCATACATGTCAAACTCAAGGCCCGCGGGCCAAATCCGGCCCGCGGTGGAATTATCTTTGGCCCGCGAGATAATATCTAATTACTATTAAAGCTGGCCCCAGTAATCGAAGCACCTGTGGCATATGATATGGCTAATGCTGAGTTTATTCAGGTACCAAGTTTTCAGGGTTTTTAGTGTTTATTCGGCAGTCTTCTTCATAAGAAACGGAATTTGTAAAGTGTAACACTTTGTAGTTATAGCAGAGACTGAGACACATGAGAGCAGGCTGAAAAAACGGAGGCAACGAAAGCTGCATTCGCACGCGTCCGACTGATCCGGCCCGCATGAAGCTGCATTTTGCTCAATCCGGCCCGTGACCTAAAATGAGTTTGACACCCCTGCTTTAAGCCATGTAGGAGAGAAGGGTTAGATTGTGGAGTAGGTTTCTAAGTCAATTCTGGCACTGTCTGTAAGAAGTTTGTACGTCCTTCCCATGACTGCCTCCCTGTTAGTAGGCCCTGAGATTAGGCTAGTGTTAAATGGGTAAGTTGCTGTGTGGTGTGGCTTGCTGGGCGGGGAGGGCCTGTTCTGTGCTGTATCTCTAAATAAATAAAAGAATGTCATAATAAACACAGATCTGATACTTTTGCTATGAACAACAAACTGAATTTACTGACCTTGGTAATAAGGCTCCTGGTAAACATAGAAACATAGAAAACACAATACAGGCCCTTCGGCCCACAAACCAAACATGTCCCTAACTTAGAAATTACTAGGCTTACCTATAGCCTTCTATTTTTCTAAGTTCCATGTGCCTATCCAAAAGTCTCTTAAAAGACCCTATCGTATCTACCTCCACCACGGTTGCCAGCAGCCCATTCCACGCACTCACCACTGTCTGAGTAATAAACTTACGCCTAACATCTCCTCTGTACTTACTCCCCAGCACCTTAAACCTATGTCCTATTATGGCAACCATTTCAGCCCTGGGAAAAAGCCTCTGACTATCCACACGATCAACGCCTCTCATCATCTTGCACACCTCTATCAGGTCACCTCTCATCTTCCTTCACTCCAAAGAGAAAAGGCCGAGTTCACTCAACCTATTCTCATAAGGCATGCTCCCCAATCCAGGCAACATCTTTGTAAATCTCCTGTGCACCCTTTATATGACTTCCACATCCTTCCTGTAGTGAGTCCACCAGAACAAAGTTGTAGTTGCAACAAAATTGGACTGCTTGGCCTGCACGGGGAGGCACTTCCCAGTCTCCACCCAGCTAACGCAAGTCACCTACCTTTCATTTTCAACTCATCACCTACAGCCTATTTAAACTTAGCTCCCATCCACAATATTTGTTCACTCATGCGAACCATCCAGTCTCAACCACTTGCTCCTAGCCTTTAGTTGCCTTCTCATGTTAAGTAGCCGTTCTCTTTCATTTTGCAGCTCCTCGTGGCTTGTTATTTTGCAGTTTAATATTAACGATATCACTCACTGCTGGATTGCCTCTGTACTGTGCATTTGGGTTAAACTTCCTTTAAATTTCCTGACATGGAGAGGGTGTTGAAAATGACATATGACATTCTTGCCTCACCATCTGAATGTAAAATTGCCAAGTTACAATGCAGCTGCATAAAGTTTGGTTCGGCTACATTTGGAGCACCACGCTCTGTTCTGGTCATCATATTACAGCAAGACAGGCTGTAGAAGAGGGTAATCAGAATAATGCCTGTATTGGACTGTATTAACCAAAAGGAGTGGTTGGACAAACTTGAATTGTTTTCGCAGGAAACAAGAAGCTGAGGAATAGCCTAATAGAAATATGTAAAATAATGAGGCGGTTGTCTTTCCCAGGATGGAATTGCCAAATATTAGAGTGCATAGCTTTAAGATGAAGAGGGGAAAGTCTAAAGGAGATTTACAAATCATTTCCTTCTGTTTTCCTTTACACAGCTGGTTGTAGATGCCTGAAATCAACTACTGGTGAACTGGTAGAAAGTAGATATAAAGTAACATTTAGAAAACATTGGACAGACATATATATATATACCCAGTGGCCACTTTATTAATTACAACTGTACACCTGCTCATTAATGCAAATATTTAATCAGCCAACCATGTTGCAGCAACTCAACACATAAAAGCATGCAGGCATGGCCAAGAGGTTCAGTTGTTGTTGAACCCAAACAACATAATGAGGAAGAACTGAGATCTAATTGACTTTGACCATGGAATAATTGTTGGTGCCAGATTGGATGGCTTCAGTATCTCAGAAGTTGCTGATCTCCTGGGATTTTCATGCACAACAGTCTCCAGAGTTTACAGAAAATGGTGTGAAAAACAAACTAAAAAAAAACACCCAGTGAGCAGCACTATAAGAGAAAGTGCCTTGCTAATGAAAGAGTTCAGTGAAGAATGGCCAGACTGATTCAAGCTGACAGAAAGGCAACAGTAACTCAAATAACTGTGCATTCCAACAGTGGTGTACAAAAGAGAGCATCTCAGAACACATAATGGGTTGAATGTCGAAGTGGATGGGCTGCAGCAGAAGACCATAAACATGCACTCAATGCATGTTTGTTTGTGTTTATTAAGTACCTCCTTTAATAGGCACAGGAGGTACTTAATAAAGTGGCCACTGAGTGTACGAACAGACAGCGAATTGCTGTGCAGGCAAATGGATCATTTAAATTGGCATCATGGTTGGCACAGTGATCCTGCGCCAGGGGTCTGCTACTGTGCTGTGTTATGTTCTAGATTATGTTCCAATTACCTCATCGCAACAATCAGTGTCATGAAATCCTGTTGTACTCCCTCTAAGACAAGCAACTCAGAAATCCTTCCTTGGATAAAATGATCCTTAAGTGATCTCACTAATGTTCCATGAGATTCAAACAAGACTTCTTCACACACACTATAACCTCTTTGTTAAATACATTAATGAGTAAAAAGCTTACAAGCAATCACGTTTATTATTTTCTAATCTCCAGAGCCAATTCAAAAATCACGGGTATTCTTAACACTAACAACCAGCAAATGAATTTAAGCTCCTCATTTCTACTAGGCCAATAATTATCTGTTATTTCCAAAAGGTTTTGGTACCTCTTTGTACCTCTGATATTTAAATTCTCTCCACATTTAGATAATAGTCTTTACTTTTGTTCCTTTATCAAAATGCATCATCATAAATTTCCCAACATATATTCCATCTGCCACTTATTTGCCCAGTCTTCCAATATGTCTTAGTCCTTCTGCAAACACATTGCTCCCTCAGCACTACCTACCCCTCCCCCTATCTTCATATCCTTCTCCTCAGTGCCTCCAGGTGGTCATAATCAGAGATTCTCAAGAGTTAGTTGTAATGTTGCATTTCTTTATGGACAGTTGGATCACATCCTTGAATGTTTTCCTTTGTCCATCTCTCACTGGGCGAAACAGAATACAGAGCGGGAAAAAAAGCAGCTGCAGGAACTCTGAGAGTCAAGCATCATCTGTGGTGGAAAGGAATTGCTAATGTTACAAGTCGAAACCTTGCTTCAACCCATTGCTGAGGTGTCTTTAATCCAGAGGGTAGCTAATGTTGTTTCTTTATCTTACAGCAGAGATAAGCTACCAAGTATCTATAGGGCAGGGATTTTATGGCAGGCTAAGGGAAATTATGGAAGAAATCCTAAGGAATAATATTTATTTATATTTCAAAAGGCAAGGCCTGTTCAGCAATTCAGCATAGTTTTGTGCAGATGGAATCCTGCCTCACTGCTCTGAGTGAACTCCTTCTAAGAAGGTAACTGAGAAGACTAATGAAGGCAAGGTGATGGATATTGTTTAGTATATGGACATTAATAAGGTATTTCACAGGGCCCAGCAGGTAAGCTGGTCCAAAAGGACATGTAGGTACTAGCTAAATAGATCTGAAAGTGGTTTAGTGATAGAGAATAGTAATGAAAAGATGCTGTTCTGATTGGAGTTCTTTTACCAGTGATGCACTGCACAAATCTGTACTTGAAATCCTTGAAGTCTGTGATATATTAAAGATTTGGATATGAGTGAAGGAGGTATATTTAGCAAGTTTAAGTTGGTGGTGTTGTGGATAGCTGGAAAGTTCATTTAAGGCTACAGTCGCATATACAGTAGATCAGACAGAAAGCCTGACAGAGCATTGACAATCGAATTTATTAGAATTTTTAAACAAAGTGCAAGGTGATGGATTTTGGGAAGTCAAACATGGGTCGGACATATATGGTAAATAGCAGGACACTAATGAATGTTAAAGAACAAAGGGATTTCAGACTTGATGGGCCGAATAGCCTACTTCTGCTTCTCTATCTTATGGTATAAGTCCATAGTTCCCAGAGAGTCAAAACACAAGAAGACAAGGAAGTGAAAAGAGCACATAGTACGGTTGTATTCACAGGCTGGGGCATCGATAATGTAAGTTAGAATATTAAGTTGCAATTTCATAAAACACTGGTTAGACTGTACTTGCTGTTTTGTATGCAGTTCCATCTGCCAAGCTTTCAGAAAAATGTAATTGTGTTGTGGAGAGCAGAGGAAATTCAGCAGGATGTTGCCTGGAATGGAGAACGACAGTTACAAAAAGAGATGGGATATGCTAGATCCCTTTTCCATGGAGTGGAAGAAGCTAAGGGGGTAACCTAAAAGAAGTAAAATTGCAAAAGGCAAAGATACAGTTGTTGGTCAGAATCTTTTCCTCGTGCTTGGAATATCAAAAACAATAGGACAAAAGTTTAAGGTGAGAAGGTAAGCCCTCAGTCCTTCTGCAATCACATTGCTCCCTCAGCACTACCTGCACCTCCACTCACCTTAATATCATCCTCCTCAGTGCCTCCAGGTGGTCATAATCAGAGATTCTCAAGAGTTAGTTGTAATGTTGCATTTCTTTATGGACAGTTGGATCACATCCTTGAATGTTTTCCTTTGTCCATCTCTCACTGAGCGAAACAGAATACAGAGCGAAGAAAAACTGAATAGCTAGAGGAACTCTGTGAGTCAAGCATCATATATGTATTTTGTTTTTATTCATAGTTTAATGTGTAGAATGCTCTGCCAGAGGAGGTAGTAGATTCAGATACAATCATTCTAACAGACATTTAGGCAGACACTTAACTAGGCTAGGAGTAAAAGAAGACAAGATGGATTTGTTTAGATAGATTAAAAGTTTGATATGGCTTGGTGGCAAAAAGAATCATTTCAGTGCTGTACAACCTTTTAACTCATTAAAAGTGCTTTGAATGCCCTTTAAGTTTAGTGAACTCAGCCCTCCGAGAGAATAAATATCTCCTCCTCTCTGCCTCATGTGAGTGACCCCTTACTTTTCAGTTGTGATCCCTTAATTCTGTATTCTCCCACCAAAGAAATCATTCTGTCCACACTCACCCTGTTAAAACCCTGCCGTCTGTACCTGTATAGTTTATCATGATCAGATTTAAGACACTTCATATTTAAATAACTCACTCTTGAACTCAATATTGAATTTTATCATATTCTCTTCATTTTTCCCAAGAGGCCCCTTTACTATAACATCATTAATTAATCCTGACTCACTGCACAATACTGGATGTAAAATAAGCTGCTCCCCAGTTGGTTCTTCTACAGAGTGATCCAGAAAACAATCTTGAATATATTACATGAATGTCTTCCACTTTATCGACAGAATTTAGATTTATCTACTCAGTTTGAAGATTAAAGTTCCCAGTGAATACTGCATTACTTTCTGTACTACTATTTTCCAAATTTGTACTCTACCTTCATTGCTGCAAAGGATACATGTGTTTAGCACTACTTACCAGATCAATCATACCTCTGGATTTGCTCTACTTGCATCAGTTCCTTATGGTCTTTATCATATATTTTACAGTCAGGGCTACCTATCACCCCCTCAACCAACTTCCCTGCTCACCCCAAACTTAGACTCATTTTTGAGTTGTCCCTCTCCTACCAAAAGTATCCAGGAATAATTTGTTGCTACCTTCAGTTACTGTACACTACTCTAAAGTCTCTACAATGACTATGGTTTTAACCCATTATTTTCTGTCAATTCATCTATTTTGCTGCAAATGTGAACAATATATCCAGAAATAGTTTTGGACCTGTTCTCTAGAATTAGCCGTTTCTCCATCTAAGCTATTCTGGTTGGTTTCAAACTAGCATCTAACTGAAAATGTGGAAAATGGTGCTAGTGAATCTTGTTCATGAAAATGAAGTCAAATCAAATCAAATTGGGCTAATTACCACTCAGTCAGTCTGATGTAGGCTTTCATCAGCAGTGCTATACAGTGGTACCATTCACCAAAGACCTACTCACTGGTGCACAATTTGTCATGGGCTTTGTCCACACGTGGATCAAAGACTTGAATTCCATATGTGAGGTAAGAGCAAATGCCCTCAATGGCATTTGCACTCTTGTGAAGCTAAAGTCAATTGGCATCTAGAGGAAATCAGTCATTGAAGACATACCTCAGACAAAGGATCAGGGTTGTACTTGTCAAACAGGAAGTTATCCCATCTCTAGGACATCACTGCAGGAATTCCTTAATCAGTGTTCTAAGCCAAACCATCTTCTACTGCTTCATCAGAAACAAGAGAAAGTCTGCGGATGCTGGAAATCCAAGCAACACAGACAAAATGCTGGAGGAACTCAGCAGACCAGGTAGCATCTATGGAAAAAAGTACAGTCGAGATTTCAGGGCGAGACCCTTTGGCAGGTCCTGCATTTTGTGTGTATCCACTGCTTCATCAATGTCCTATCTTTAATATGGTCAGAAGCTGAGATATTCACAAATGATTGCACAATAGTCAATTCCAATAGCAAATTTTTGGCAAATTTTAGTTTACTTTTATTTAATTTTATTTAGGGATACAGCAATATAATAGGCCCTTCTAGCCCAATAAGTCTGCATTACCCAATTACAGCTTGTGACCAATTAACCTGCACGGCATTGCAATGTGGGAGGAAACCAGGGCGCCAAGAGGAAACCCATGTGACCATGGGGGGAACATAAAAGATCCTCAGAGACAGCAGTGGAATTGAACCTGGGTCATTGGTGTTGTAACAGTATTACACAAACTGCTATGCTACTATGCTGCCTCCAGTTCTCAATGAACTAGCTCTATGCTCTAACTGCAAATAAGTAAAAAAAACTGGGATCCTTCTGGTCATTAACAAAGCACCATGCTACTGCAGGACTACACTCAAATTCTACCCACCCACCGTAACACCTTTCGTTCTTCTCCAGTAACTAGATTTGGGAATGCAGCTCCCCCTTCTACAAGCTTAATAAAGCACTCAGCTCAACAACACTTGCAAGAAAACTCCTCAGGATGCAGGCTCCTGTTGTAAATGAGGTCATGAGCATGCCCATAATTCAAGTGGTTTTCACAAATTTGCACACATTACATTTTCAGCATAGCAGGTGCACTGCCATTTTGAGCTATGCTCTCTCAGTGTAGCTAATTAATCACATACTTGATCAATTTATATCTGAAGTCTTAAAATAACTTGATCTAGTGTTAAAGTCAGTGTGAGTACATGCATCCCTCCGTTTCTTTATGATATAACATTATTTTGCAGTATGTTTTAAAATTGCATATGTACTTTTATTCTGCTTTCCTGCGGCACTATACTTTCAGCCTTACCCTTTATTCGTGTTCTGCTGTCAGCCCAGATGTACACACTAACTCCACTCCTTCTCAACCAATATCAGATCTTTCCTGCTCTACTCTTGAGCCCCTCTCACTTTACCCCCAGTCATTCCCAATGTATTTTTGATTATTGCCTAAAAAAAAGGTAAATTTTAAAAGGAATTTCCAACATCATAATTTTAAATCAGTTTGATGGAAAATGCTGAATAAAACTGCCAACATAAACTGTTTAAGACAGAAGTTGTACAGTGCTATCAGTAAGATTTATAGCTGGAGTGTGCAGTTTATTGCCTTTTTCTATTGTGGGCTACAAATCTACATTCACATCATGATGAGCTCTGCACATGTCTGTAAATATAAGTGCGCAGTGCTCTACTCCAAGGTGGTAAATTATAATTGCTTTGAAAGCTTGCTTTTAAATATTCACTTTCTAAATACCTTTGAAAAGCAGACTGCCTGTTACTGTCAAATTAGGAATCAAATTGACTTGGAGGTAATTAGCTGCCTTCACTTTCAGACCTCTAAAATATCTCACTGAATAATATAAAAAGAGTTAAAGCTTGCAAACACTATTTAAGTAACTGACCCCAGTCTGAGGATTATAAATTAGAAATAATCAGGAGTACACAAGAGAGTTGAGATATTCTGGCAACTGAACTTTAATGAAAGCAATTACTTTTGTAAACAGTTACAAGATCAACCAATTCACCGTCAGAAGAGTTATTGAAGATGGAAGGAGGCAGGGAACTCTAGTTATGCTTTGAAGGGAGAGACTCTGTCCATGACTACCAGAGGCAATTCGACAGCCTTCAGTAGAAGAAGGAAAATCAATACGAGGGTGGCTCCGGCAAGTCCTGCCTCTTGAGCAAATCTGAAATACGAGTTGAAATACAGCTGTCTGGATCTTGTTTGACCCAAATATCTGACTCCTGATAGACACCCATTACCATCAGGTTTTTAATTTGTGCCTGTGCCAATTCTATCACTTTCAGAAATGATTTCCAATTAAAGACCTTTAGACTTGACTACAAAGACATCTATTTTGTCTCATTCCTTTGAGTATACTATGTACTTATTGTACCAAGAACTAGTAAAGGGTGTCTAGCATGATTTTTCAGGAAAATACCATTGTATTGTAGGGAGATTTTCTGAAATCCTTCATCATACACTTCCAATAATATAAGTGTTACTGCAACTTGAGTGTCAAATTCAGATTTAATATCTTCTCTCCAGATAAGTTTACCACTTCACACTATTACTTTCTGCTTATGTAATGTACAAATAACTGCATTTTACTGCCTTAATTTGTTGTACAGTTTATTTTTCAAGTTGTTCCTCTGAGAAAAATATACATTGAATTATCTTCCAACTTTAATTGATTCCTCACAGACCTGTGACCCAGCATCCTGTGCTCATCTCCACGTTTCCCAACTAACAGGATTTATGGGCTTCTGGATACCCTTACCTAAGCAAGCCAGTTCCAGGCAGCCATGACAATATACATATGCTGTTGGATAATTATTATAATTATGGTACCTCTGATAATGCCAGTGTTTTTGAACGCTATGGCCTGCAATGTACTGAGCACCAGTCTTCATTCTAAATGCCAGCAGAAATAAATGTGTCTTAACATCAGCATTCATTTCTTATATCAGTGATTTCCTCAATATCAGAGTTCTATTTAAACTACAGAAAAAAATCTCATTGTTGGAGAGCCCCAATTCTAATACATATCATCTTATATACCTCCTGCAGCTCATTCATTAGCCTTGGTTTGGTAGTTCCTTTATTTAGTATTTAGGCACCAAGTGAAATTTTGTTTAATATCATGCTCCATCAGTGGAGGTGCATATCCCAATCTAATGCATAAATGTGCTCTATGGAACTCCTGAATTCATACTTTCTGTTTTGCATGGGTGCACAGGCAAATCTGCATAAAACTGAGAATGTGACACTCCTGTGCTGCCACTTCCTCCTGTTCTGGAATAATTCAGTGTTACTTTTTTAGCCCATATTGTTGTCTCTGTGTCAACAGTTTAGTTGTCATCCCCTATGCTGAGGTAGATTTTTTTCCTTGATAGACACTGCTAGCAAGTTGTCTTATAAAAACAGCAGGGTGGTGTCACGGAAAACCATTTGTTGCACTTGGATACACTGCATTTCAACAAGATCATTAAAAAATGATTTAAAACTACAAATACGGTACATACTGTATGTGAATAGACTTATTTACATAAAAAGTATATCGCTATTCATGCAAAGGCTCTCAGAAATACTTTACGAGTAAATAAAAACATGTGTTCAATATTGTAAAAATAAAGACACTATGGCTGAACAAACACTGGAATCACAATATTCAAATGACCATGCATGAGACTTTATTTAAAATTGAAAATTATAAAATTTATCCTAACCTTGTAGTGAAAGTCAGACAGACCACACAGAGTTCAGTACAAATTTCCAGTTGCTGTATTAAGAGAAGGATATAGAGGGTTGTTAAAAGAAACATGAGCTTATTGATTTACATACAGATCGGAGTGAGAAGTAGAAGAATTTCAAAATTATGAATAGATGACAGAAGAAATGATAAATATTTTCACTTCCGGAGAAAAGAATACGAAAATGTCATCAATTTTAGATACTAGGAAGTCCAACAGAAACGTTCAGAAGAAACATTTTTTAATAACCAGAATGGATTAAAATATGCAACTTGCTAATTCAAATTGATTTAAGAAAATTGTGTGGAGGTGTTGAAGGAAAGACTGAACAAGTGCTTGTGGAGAAATTAGCAGTTTTTGGCAGCAGAGTGAGCAATGACATGAGGAGGCCTGAGTACAGCGTAAACAGTGGCAAGGAATGGTTGAGTCAGAAGACCAAAGTTAAAACCAGACTGCATTCAGTAAAGGGAAATGCAAAGTTGATGAAGTGACACCAAGTATTTCACACAAAACACAGGAAGACTGCAAGGAAACTGTTGCAGAAGAGGACATCTCAGTCTTTTAGGTCAACCCAGCATTCAACACAACCCAGGAGATGTGCACTAAATTTCAACTCCTTTTTGAGCCAAGTCCACATAACCCACAATTCACAAAATTTTCAAACATTTTTCCTCCTTCTATTTAAATACCTCCAATGATCTAACTTCAACAGCATTCCAGAGATTAACTATCCTCCCTGAGAAGGAATTCCTACATATCTCAGTATTAATGTACCAACTGCCCTTTCATCCAACTATACAAATGAGTCTTACAAGTAAAGATGACCAGGGATTCTGTGAACAGCAGTGCACAAGACTTCCAGACGTTGCACCACAAGCTTGATAATCGTCTTGGAAGTAACAGTTATATCCTACATTGGCAAGGGGCCAAAATGTTTATTCAGAAACACACCCAAAAGACACCAAAGGTAATTGACTGTGGAGATTAATGTAGAGGCCCAGTTTTGGAGACATGGACATACTGCAGCAAGGAATCTCCCAGGTGGTCAGTGCTACTGAATGAATATTTAATTCCCATATCTTAATAACTACATCACTGACATAATCAGAATCAGAATCAGGTTGTGACGTGAAATTTGTAAACTCAGCAGCAGCAGTTCAATGCAATACATAATCTAGCAGCGAGAAAAAAATAATACATAAAATAAAAATAATAATAATAAATAAACAAGTAAATCAATTACATATATTGAATAGAGTTAAAAACACATACTAGAACAGAAATACTGTATATTAAAAAAAGTGAGGTAGAGTGCAAAGCTTCAACATCCATTTAGGAATCAGATGGCAGAGGAGAAGAAGCTGTTCCTGAATCGCTGAGTGCGTGCCTTCAGGCTTCTGTACTTCCAGCCTGATGGTAACAGTGAGAAAAAGGCATGCTCTGAGATCCTTAATAATGGACGTTGACTTTCTGAGACACCGCTCCCTTTGTAGACTAGTACTCAAGATGGAGCTGACTAGATCTACAACCTTCTGCAGCTTCTTTTGGTCCAGTGCAGTAGCCCCTCCATGCCAGACAGTGATGCAGCCTGTCAGAATGCTCTCCACGGTACAACTATAGAAGTTTTTGAGTGTATTTGTTGGCATGCCAAATCTCTTCAAATTCCTAATAAAGTATAGCTGCTATCTTGCCTTCTTTATAACTACATCGACATGTTGGGACCAGGTTAGATCCTCGGAGATCTTGACACTCAGGAATTTGAAGCTGCTCATTCTCTCCTCCTCTGAGGAACACTGCTGGAGGAACTCAAGAGGTCAAGCAGCATCTATGGAGGCAAATAGATAGTCAATCGTTCAGCTCATGATCCTGCAGTGGGACTGAGAATAAAGAGGGAAGATAACCAGTATAAAAAGATGTGAAGAAAGGGTGAGACAGATCTGATGAGTGGTAGGTGGGATTGGGTAAGGTGCTGGATGATGGATAGGTGGAACCAGGTTGGGAGAGGAAGGAGGGAGTTCTGAAACAAAGATTTGTGAGCGATAGGTGAAAAGAGATAAAGGGAAAACAACAATGGATATTCTCCAGCCTTTACCTCTTTCACTAATCAACTTCCTAGCTCTTTACTTCACCTCTTTCCCCTCTCCCAGTTTCACCTTTCACCAGCAACCTTGTATTTCTTCCTCCCCTGCCCCCACCTTCTTATTCTGAATTCTCTCCCTCCTTTCCAGTACTGATGAAGGGAAGGGTCTCGGCCTGAAACATCAACTGTTTATTCTCTTCCATAGATGTTGGCTATCTGCTGAGTTCCTCCAGCACTTTGTGTGTGTAACAATGGAGCTTGGTGTGGGGAAAGAAGATGAAAGATTGAGACAGAGTGTATGGAGGAGACAGAGCCATCCAAACATAATGAGCTGTTACTGAGGCTGTAGAAATCAACAAAACTGACATGATTAAAGATGATGGCATTTGGTACATAATCCTATCTAAAATTCCACTCCACACTTATGCTATAATGTCTTTATAGACTGCTGATGTGTGAACATGTACTGTATAATTTAACCACTCAAGGCATCCAACCTTCCTCTTGGGACTTTTACCTTTTCAATAGTTTGGTTAAGTATTGCAGAAACACAAGAAAAGCATCACAGCTGTGGTAAAGACAGCAAATCATCACTTGATTTCACACTATTAGCTATTCTTAAGACAGTTTTTAAGTTAAGGATACTACAACCTGTAATGATGAGGTACAAAGCATGAGTGACCTGCACCAAAGGCGAAAGAAGAAACAGGTCATAAGCCAAACTGAAGGATGCCACACATCTCTTTCAACAGCCTACTGACCCACATTGTCACATTCAGGGAACTATGAACACGGACCCTTAAGCCTCCCAGTCCACAATTATCCATTGGTACCCTATCATTTAATGTATCCCATTTATTTTATGTGGACCTTGTCACCTATCAGCCAGCTTGCCTGCCTGGACAGCTTCCTTGTACTAAGGTAGTGTACTCTAAAATTAAGATATCTCGACTTAGAATCTTTGAAGTTGTTCTCCAAACTAATATGAAGTTTTCTCTGATACTAAGTACCTTCAGAATCACAGAGAAAGCAGGACAAAAGTCAACCCATAACTTAATTGTGAATCGTGAGTGATCCCTTTGGGATAGCACTAATGGGAGTGGTGAAATGGGGACACACCCTCTTCTGACTGCTAAGCTCATGCAAAGAATCATTTTTCTCTTTTTACAGGCACTCTAACCAAAATGCTGCAACTTGCCTTTAAAATGTACTCACATTTCATTATCATCCAAACAATCCCGCAAATTCAAAAATTTTGCTCTCAGAATCTTGGAATGAGAACAATAAATAAATCAGGTTTCCTTTCAAAGAGAGAGCTAGGGAAAAGAAAATTTGGCCCAGACCCCTTGGGAAGCTTGGGAATTACTATATGCAATTATCCAGATGAATAATTGCTTCACTTTGATCTTAAAAACTGTAACATTATGAAGTGTAAATTTTGTTGATCACTTTTGTCCAATCTGGTATAAAATGGATAAATCCTACAAGGCGCAAATATAGCTCTTTCTGTTTACTGCTTCATGGTTCATGCAAGTTGGGTGCAACATTGTCTTTTATTTGATTTGATAGCGTAATATTTATTTCTTATTACTGAAATCTATATAATAAATTATTATAGTTCTGTCAGACTCTGGGCATCCAAAATTATTTCAGACATCCCTTCCCTTGTATCCTCATTGTCCATTCAACAGATCTAAACAGTTGAAATTATATTACCAGTAGGATTAATGAATGAGGCACATGTTAAAAGAAAAATTATTATACTAATTAGTGGAGCTCCATAAAAAAGAAATTAACTTTATTATGAAGTTATGACATTGGTTCCTATTGGCAAAATGGATTCAGAAATTGATGCAAAGTTTATCATAATTTTTCCCCATCTGCAGCTCAAGAAATCCAAGGCAGGTTATTTCAGAATGTGTATCCACTATGTGTCACTGCCTTACAGCAAATTATCTTCACAAATCAGCTTTTAATCATGATGAAGGCATCATTGTCTATGTTCCCTATGACTGCAGCTATGTCTATGAAAGCTGTATCTTCCAAAAATAGGTAGATTGTTCACATAAATATCATGATCTTTCACATGCAGTAATCCAAAATAAAAATAGTCAATACGTTGATAGGAAGAATCTTAAATTTTCAAAGGCATGATTCACACTAGTGCAAAAAAGACTGAGATCAATGGAAATCAAACTGATATTCCGTGTCTTGTTCAAAGCTCAGTAATAAACTCCAAGATTTTTCTTCGAAACTGAAGTGAATATCATTGAAACCAAACCTTTCTGGATGTTAGCTAAGCTCTGTGTGAAGGCACTTTCCTCTAAATTTGAATGTTCTGCACGAGCTTTACATACAGTATATCTCTGCCAGTGACAATTATACTGGTTTTTAATCCCTTCATTGACACATGATTCAAAGTTAAAAAATATGACAATAACAAAAAAGAAATTGATGTTTTTAACAATGCTTATATGGGATGATCACAAAACAACCTTCCAATTCTAAGCTTTCCTTTGTTCCAAATGGTTTTGGCCATAACATTCCCAGATCATGAACAAATTGGGAAGATCTTCCTCTTAATTTCCTGAGCTAGATTGTAGGTTCTTTATAAATATCTCCAAAAATTTCACACACTGACCCAGGCCAGAAGATTTTCTAAGGTTACAATAGGATATAGGTTATCTGGAAAAACGGGCAAAGGATGGAATTTGAATTGGGCTAATAAAAAGTTATGCATTTTTGAAGGTAAACCAGGACAAGACAGACACAGGGTGCTGCAGAATACTGTAGAACAGGAGGACTTGGAAGTGAAAATATGTAGTCCCCTCAAAGTGGTGACACAGGTAGTCAGTCAAATAAAGAAGGGATACGGCAGGCTTGCCTCTGTTGGTTGAAGCACTTTCTGGTCACTGCATTATAGGAAGTAGATGATTAAGATGAAGACAATGTAGAAAAGATTCACAAGGATGTTGCCTCTTTTGGAGGGCATGAGTTGTTAGGGGTGATTGGATAGGCCTGGAGCAAATAGTAGGGGTATCTAAAACTATAGGGCATAGGGTTAAGGTAAGAGAGGGGCGATCTAAAGGAGGTCTGAGGAGGAAATTTTTTCATACAGTCACAGATGATGGTGAGGACAGGAACAGTAACAACATCTAAGAGACATCATGGTTTGCAGTATCAAGTACAAGAGATGGAAAGTTATGCTACAGCTGTAGAAAAATTAGCTGTAGATCAGTTAAGCACTTTTGTCAGCATGAACGTGTTGGGTCAAAGGGTTAATGGAAATTATAAAGAAAATTCTTTACTGGTTAGTATCCGGAGACATCAACAAAGAAAAATATTTTGGTACTGGAGACCAATCATCTTGGCTGGTGTCATTACTGGAGAAGATCTTCAGGATGTAGTGTCCTAGTCCATTCTATTTCAGCTGCCCCATGACTTACATCAGAGAGCTGATATTCATTCCTGATTACATAATGTTCAGTTCTAGTTACAACTTTTCAAATAATGCAGCTGCCATTTGCATTAAGTCCCACTCAATATCCGGGCTTAGGTTAACACTGACATTCATCATAGATGCAATTTCAATGTCATGCAATTATCTTCAACAAATGAGCAAGTTTCCTCATGGAATGGCATTACCATTGCTGAACCCATCACAATCACTAACTTACTGAAACAACTAAGTAAAGGACTAAAAATTGTGTATCCTGAAGGAAGTGATACACCTTCTCCCAGATGGAGACTGGGCCGCTTGGCTCTGCTCTGCTTTGCAGCCAGCCTCGAATTCCATTGTTGCTACAGTGCTACGATAGGTAAGTGACACTGTAGGTAACGTACATGAGACATGATAGATTAAGCACATTTGCCAGAATAGTCTCATATGCAATACTGTGTTATTGTCATCCTGAACCTTTTAGTCAAAACTGTGAAAATAGTTGATCTTAATTTGTCAGGAGTATATCCAAAACTTTGTGACTGTTACGATATGGCACAAAGAGGCAATTATTTTTAATTCATTGTTAGGGTATATATAACAGGCAAACTGTCCCAAGATGGTGTGAAAATTGAAAGGCTTGTTCAACTTTTTCAATGAGTGATTATAACATCCTTCATTAACCAAGAAAAGCAGCAAACGATTCATTATTGATACCGTCATCCGACACCAACTTTTCCATTTAATTTAGAGATGTGATTTCAAAACAATCATAAATTTCAAAGACAGAATCTTTCTTACCATAATTAATGAATGCCTCACAAGCAGCCCAGTTATATAAACTCCATATCACCATATACTTTGCATAAAATTATTAATTATTAACTTACTATTTTTGTGTACTTTTAGATTTTATACTGGCTTATTCTCAGACAATATGTAAAAGAAATATTCTTTTCTATTAAACTGCAGCATTTTTTATTATAGACATGAACATATCATTGAGCACATTTTCAAACCCATCATTGAGGCAGCTAATTGAATTCTACACTCACGCAGACCATCAGTGTCAACACCCCCAGGATTTTAAGAGGTTATACCATGTTTAGTATCTGCAATAAACTTATGACCTACATCGTGCCTGGTGCTTGCTGGAATGTGGTCAAAAAAAGTTAAAGGACTGTGATTCATTTACTGCTCTTGCATCAGATTCAAGAGATTGAAAAACAAATGCGAATGCAGTAATGGTGTTAATGGGTATCGCACAATGAAAACCCTGCTTAAGTGGTGGTGAAGTGGAAAAGCTGCTGCATGAAGTGGACAAGAAAGGCAATTGTCCCATTTACTATAACGCGATAACCTTCAGTGAACAGTAATGCTGACAGGAAATGGCAAACAGAGTCAACATAGATTAACACAGTTTACCAATGGGACTTGCATATACTGCAATGCTCTAAATAATTTCACAATATTTGCAGTGGACTATCTCCCACAAAACCAACCGGTTGTCTATTTCACGGCACTGAAATATGTAGCTGCGCACAAAATTGGGATTAGGATTGAGGGAGAGACATCATTACTATGACAAGAGTAGAGTACCAACAATTTACAAATGTTGAACTAGCCCACAGGGATGCTAGGATGTTCCTGCTATTTGTAGCTCAATGGAAAGCAAAGTTTTAGAAGTTATCATAGAAATTTATGATGTATCAATTGACTATTCAGCCCACTGCTTCCATAGCCACCTGAAAAATAACTCTAGCCTGTTTCATCTCTCTTTCCAGTTCTTGACAGACATTTTATAGCAGTTCATCTCCCCTTACAGATCTTTATTAACAGTATGTTATCAGCATCTTAACAAAGTCAGTTCACAAACTATGGACTCATTTTCAAGGACTCTACAACTCATGTTCTCAGCACTATTTGTAACAAATAGTTATTAGCACAATGCTTTACAGTACTAGCAACTCAGGTTCAATTCCCATCGCTGCCTGTAGGGGATTTGCATGTTTTCCCCGTGATGGAGTGGGTTTCCTCCGGTTGCTCCAGTTTCCTCCCATGGTCCAAAGACGTAGCAGCTGGTAGGTTACTTGGTCATTGTAAACTGTCCCGTGATTAGGCTAGATTTAAATCAGGGGATTGCTGGGAGGCATGCCTCAAAGGGCCAGAAGGCCCTATTCCACGCTGTATCTCAATAAACAAGTTTAAATTATTATTTGTTTTATTTTTGTATTTGCGTAGTTTGTCTCCTTTTGAACATTTATTGTTTGCCAGTCTTCTTTGTGTGTAGTTTTTCTTTATTCCTTGTCTTTGTTCTACTATGAATACTCACAAAAAATGAACCTCAGTGCAGTATATGGTGACAGTTATCCAGTTTGATAATAATTTTACTTGAACTTTTTTCCATCATGCAATGAGTTCCAGACACCAGCATTCTCTCCTATTCCGTCCCATCCATCACAGACTTCCTTGTTGCCTTATATCACTTTCCCATGGTTACTGACCCCTCTACTACATGAAATAGGTCTTTCCTGAATCATTCATTGATCTCTCATAACTTTATCCTTTAAGTTTCACTTTAGCTTTATTTCCACAAAAGGCAGTTCTATGGGTTCACATGTGGACCCATTTATCTTGAGTGCCCTTCTACTGTTCCTTCAATAATCACTGGTCATGCTACTCAAAACTTGGAAATATCACATCTACCAATCCAATCAAACACAAAATTGAGAACTGGAGCCTTATTTTCATTATGTATATGGGGCAACATTTCAAGCACTCACTAGAAATGTACCACCTGGAGAAATTTTAGGATCAATGGGCATGTGAACTTGTCATCAAAGAGGACAAACTGGCAGTGCCCAACAATATATTGCCAAAGCCCACTTGAGCTTCTTTATAAATAGCAAGGGACAGAAATAGAGAAAATATAGAAATATATGGATTGTATGAAACCAGCAATAAACAGAAAATTGAAGGTTTCTGCTCCAAACAGTGACATTTCCTCTCAAAACCTTCTTCAAAATGCAGCATTAGATGCTCTGACACTGGCACAATTTAACATCTAAACATTTTGGAGATGGGTTTACGTTAATTTGAGAGCTGTGTGCAAATAGTGCTCTTCATTTTGTGGGCGGCTCACTATAATTATTATGTTCAAATTGAGTTTACAAGGTTCACAATAATAATGAGAATGGCATACTGCAAGTTCAAATTAAAAGAATACTGTAAAGCATCAGAATAGAAGACAAGTGTCCTTATACACTTAGGAAAGAGTCAAAAGTTAATGCCAGCCCCTGCAGCTGAAATGGGAAGAAGACTAGCAGATAAAAGTGAACTAATTCCAAGGAGCAGCAATGCAAACACAGGAAGAAGGCATTTTACAACCAGCACACAGCCATGCCCCATCATCCTCGTCTTCCTGCAATCCCTGATGATTTTCAACTGGAGCTGATAGTTAATGAGGTGACCACAAAAGAAGAAGGCTTCCCTTTGGCACTGTCCCCACAGGTCAGTACAGCAGCAACTCTAAATATCATCAATTATGCTGAGACTTAAATGTGTTACACATTCAGTGTGTATATGTGTTGAATGAATCGGGGTAGAGTTTCAGAATGAAAGATCACATATGTAAACTAGCAATGCAGTATTTCTCTTAGGAGCTCATGAACCTTTGGAATTCACTCTCCCAGAATGTTTGGGAGGTGGAATCATTGACTATGTTCAAGTTTATCACAACAAAAGTTTAGACCACTTGAATTATAGGGAACAGATATGAAGCTAAGATCAGTTCAGACTTCCTGCTAAGCCACCAGGCTGATCAACGCATCCACCGATTAATCCATTCCAGCAACCACACCACTTTATATACATATAATCAATATATATTATACATACACACACACATACATATATATATGAAGTGGTTATTGGTGAACTCACGGTCCCCTGGGAAGACAACATCGATGAAGCCCACGAGCACAAGTTAACGAAGTATGCAGAATTAAGATCAGAGTGCAGAGACAGAGGGTGGAAGGTCTCATGCTATCCATTCGAAGTAGGCTGCCGTGGCTTTATTGCATTCACTTTCCAGAAGTGGCTGCGTGACCTTGGCTTCACTAGAAAAGAGATCAAGTCAACCAACAGGGCTGTAGCTGAGGCAGCAGAGACAGGATCGTCATGGGTGTGGACCAAGTATGTCCAGAGGGGCAGATAGTCGGACAGTGTATCCATCGTTTGCAAACCCTTCAGTAGTTGCATGGACACCTGAAGAGTAAACTATCTGTTGGATGGAAGCAACCAATAACTCTAATAGGGGCAGATGCCAAGTTTTTAAGCTCACCAGTGGGAGGTGGTGCTTTAGCACTGCTGGCCCACCACCTCGAGGGAGTCTTGATCATAATTGGGCCAAAACTCCTGAAGACAAATGGCAGATCAACTGATGATCCCACTGGTGATAGCACAGGACAGTCAACATCTTAGTCCACGTGTATTTTCAATTATGTGTGTGTATATATATATATACACACACATACAGACACACAAGTTAATCTTATGTATATATTACCCTTTTCAATAGTTACTTGATTTACAAGATTGCTTCTATATTTATATTTATTGCAAGCATGAGAAATTCTGCAGATGCTGGAAATCCAAAGCATCACATACAAAATGCTGGAGGAACCCAGCAGGTATGGCAGCAGTCCCTGCAGCATTCTGTGTGTGTTGCTTTATATTTATTATGTTTTTATGCTGCATCGGATGCGGTGTAACTATCATTTTATTCTCTTTTACACTTGTGTACTGAAGAACTTCAATAAACAATCTTGATCTTAATAAATGGAAGAGCAAGCCCAAAGTCCTATTCCTGGTCAGATTTCTGAATTTCTTATGGTCCAGTTGAACAAAGCATCTCATTCTTTGCTAAGCAGGAGACAGTTTTCCACAGTAACCACAAGGCAGAAGAAGTAACATCAGAATTTATGGCCAGTGGCTGCAAAAGCTGTTTATCAGCCTATGGCTCAACATCCAGGTAGATGATCTCTCAAGTAAGACTACTAAAAATGACACAAATTTAGTGCTTCTGAACAAGCATCCCTCAGTGGAATTGGAAAGATATCTATGGATCTTGTTTATACTGACTGGTGCTTACTGAGTTCCAAAATAGAAAACTGATTTGTGCAGCATTATTAAAGTAGGTAAATAACCTGCAGATTGTACTTCTGTCAATATTGCAGGACATTGCAAGGAAATCGAGGCAGCACACTGTATCCAATTCTCTGCTTACTTGGCTATTGAGGTCAGAGCCATATAGTAACTAGAAAGGAGCAATAAAGGGCACCTTAGTGATACCTGTATGTAATAAAATGGCAACTAATGGCTTGTGGTCTTCAGCTGCTCTAACCTATCCAGTTCAAGGTTCAATGTGTTGTGCATTCAGAGGTGCTGTTCTGCCGACCACTTTTATAACATGGGGCTATTTGAGAGACTGTCACTTTTCTGTCAGCTTGAACCAGTCTGGTCATTCTCCTCTGACCTCTCTCATTAACAAGGTACTTTTGCATACAGAACCGACGCTCAGTGAATGTTTTCTACACCATTCTCTGTAAACTCTAGAGACTATTGTGCATGAAAATCCCATGAGATCAGCAGTTTCTGAGATACTTCAACCACCCTGCCTGGTGCCAACAAGCGTTCCATGGTCAAAGTCACTTAGATCAAATTTCTTCCCCATTCTGATGATTGGTCTGAACAACAAATGTACCTAATAAAAGAAGGGCCACTGAGTGTATATGATAAAGCTCTAAATAAACAGAACGTCATTTAGAAACTAAGCAGTGAGAAGAATAAAGAAAAAGTAAATAGATTGCTTGAATATATATTTCCTATTATGAAAATATGTCTCCACATGACAAAAATGACCATTGTCAAAAGGCATAAAGAACAAACTTGACTTATTTTGAGTTTTGACTTAACTACATCTAACCTTTTCAAATCAGACTTAGTTGATTGGAAAAGAAATGATAAGTGTCATTTAATGATTCACCAGATTCTTGCATTCTTTGGTATATGTCACAGGAGAAAGTTAAGATCAATTGAAAGATCTTGGATTATTGGACTGTGCCTTCCTTTGAAGATCAAGCATAGATCCTAAGGATGAGATTGCCCATCAGCTTTCATGGCATGAATGACCAACAATGGTGTTTTATCTTGTAAGAGTGATGTTAATCCAAATCACAACAATTCAATACTCGATGGACTGAAAATCCTTTGTATTAATTACATACAAACATTTCCCTTTAACTCATTCAGAACATGTCAGCATGATTTTAGTAATGGAGGCAGAAATTTTATATGAAAACTCATATGCAAACTTTTCATTTAAAGCAAGACTTATTTCATTTAGGAATTAAGCAAAATGCTGCTCATAATTTCTACAGTTTACCTACAGTTCATCATTTTCCTCAATGATTGAGTGAATTGTCCAGGCCATAATATAGCAACTTGTGTGCTGTTAGTAAAAGGAATGGGCCACGATGAGTTGAACAGCTCCAATTACTTGTTTAATAATTACAGTCAAGATGAATTGAAAAACATATACTCCAATTTCAATGGCAGCACTCAGGCACAATGAGCTGCTGAAGACTTCCCTTGAGTGTAGAATTCAGTGTACAGAGAAGGCAGAGAGAAGCCATTCACTGCTAAGTCAAACGCCTCCAAGTACATTATAAGACTTCTAGAAATGTTTTTTTTTCAGTATCAAAGGGAGCTAGTCATGGAAATTGAATGCTTTGTAGTTGAAAATACACTATGCTTAATCCTTTCACTTGCTGAAGCAATCTATAATGAGAAGTGGTGTTCCTGTTTAAATATGTTTAGCAGTGCATAGAGGAGACACTGAAATATGTTTTCCTTTCAGCTGTTACATATAACTGAGTTAAAATAAAGACAGCATTGCCTTGTTATTCCTCATATGTTGATACAAAGGTAGATCCAGTTCGTTCATGCCAAGTTTTTCATTGTCTATCTGACCATTTATTCATCCTCTCATAACAACCTATAATCCATTCATCACAGTATCCGATTACTGCTTCATGCTGACAAGAATCTGTGTTATAGGTGGAATAATTTAAATACCTATTAGAAAGCACTCTGTGACAAGTGTTTGCCGACATCAGCCATCAAATTGTCTTAGATCAGTTTCTTATAATTATTCTTTGCTGTTGTTTCTTGAAGAGATTTAACAGGCTCAATCTCAATGTTTTTGCATTATTGTTTGCAGATGTTCGATGTTTCCATTGTATCTTTCATTCCAGTTCTGGATTCTTGTTGGCTTGGATTTCATTGACAAGAGCCTGCCACCCACAAGCTCAACTAATCTAAATGCAGAGAAGCAAATCTTGCTGCTCCAAAGCCTGCTGTAGTCTAACAATGAGGCCCTCAGTGGTTGTAGGGTTCAGCTGGCAAAAATGTCAGGATATGAATGTTTCCTCAATGTTTATAACATGCAAAAAATCGGAAAAATTAACCATGAATTAATCACAGACTTACGAAATAAAAACATAATAGAAAGTAATTCAACCATTGTGTCTATGTGGCTAAAGCATTAAAAAATACCAATACTTTTCCAAAGAACTGCATATGCCAAAGTAAAATATCAAAAGGACATAAAATATGTTTTGAGCTGACAAAGTACAAATAGAATTAAAAGTATTCTCTGCTTATATGTTTTCCCCACAGCCATATAATCTTCAATCAGTCAATGGGTTTGTGGATCTGAAGGGAGGAAAAGGTATCAATATTCTGGAACTCACAAAAATCCAGCTTTGCACTTAGTCTTGTGGGGTAGCAATGTGAGCAGGTTCAAAACTTTCAGGTTTAACCCTGCTTGGGTAGAAATCATGCACTTCAGCACATTTTAAGGGGAAAGATCAATGATCTTGCTCTAAAGCAGAAGCATTAGCTTTCAATATTCAGCCAATCCAGCCCACTAAACAACTTTGGATCAGTGACTTTGATTTGTAACACAATTATTAAATGTTGGATATATTCAGCAGTTTGGGTCAGCATCGGCATGAAAGTAAAATAATTAATGTTAACTGTTTCTCTTTCCATAGATGCTGCCTGGCCTGCTAAGTGTTTCTCTCCAACATTCTCTAATTTTGTTTCAGATTTCCAGCATCTGCACATATGTGACTTTTAAAAAAAAATTTTGTCCAGTTCCCACTGCCTGCAGCTATGACTTTGTGTTTGGTTTAGTCTTCCATTTAATTGATTAGTTAGTACATAGTTGCTATATGAAAAGATAGACTTCTCTTCTCTTCCTCTTGGTTTCTCAGCAGATCAGACACAGAGGTATAGTGTTTAGCACAATGTTTTATGGTACCAGTGGCCGGGTTCAATTCCCACCACTGCCGGTAAGGAGTTTGTATGTTCTCTTTGTGACTGTGTGGGTTTAACCAAAGACTGGTTAATTGGTCATTGTAAATTGTCTCATGATTTGGCTAGGATTAGATCAGGGGATTGCAGCTTGAAGGGTTGGAAGGACCTATTCTGGCTGTCTCTCTCTCCCCATGACCACTTGGGTTTCCACCAGGTACTCCGGTTTCCTCCCACAGTCCAAGACTGGCTAATTGGTCATTGTAAATTGTCCTGTGATTAGGCTAGGATTAAATTGGGAGATCACAGCTTGAAGGGCTGGAAGGGCCTATTCCACGCAGCAGCTCAATAAATAAATACGGGACTAAAAAAATTAGATATCGTGGTCTACATTGTCCATGGTTCTTCCCTCTGCAGAAGGTGTGGCCTGATAACATAAAAGTTATATGTCCAAGCAAAGTAATATATTCACTGGCATTTAACCTATTGAGATATGAATACCAAGATCATCGATTAAAAACTGTTATTGAGGATTCCAATGGATTGCCGGGTCTATGTTATCATAGACATAGTGTCACAAAGGAGCAAACATTTAACAAGCATGATAAAAAAACACTTTTTCTAGCAGCTTAGAAGATATTCATTTGTTTAGAAATGTCACAAGGACCAGGGATTTCTCCAAGTTTGGTGGGCATCTCTTTATTGCATAGAATTCAATGCACCTATCAGAAAGCCAATACAGGCAAATATTCATTCTACCCATAAAAAACACAGGCACATTGGGCCATAAAAATGTAAAGCATCAGAGATTCTGTCTGGTAAAGGAGGCATTGGAGTGAGGAAAATGATTAACATTTCTCCACTCTCAGCAAATTCATATGCCCACCTAAGAGTGGATGGTTTGAGCTAAAAATCCCTTTCTCTACTGTTAATAGCAGGGTGCTATTCCTTTCTCCGGTACTGCTCAAGTTACAAGTTTCTTCTGCATTGTTCCAGGTTTCTTCTTGCGAATGTTGCAAAGGTCTTCTGAAATAACCTCAGTAACATGTGCCATCTCAGCTGCTGATAAAAGATTTAATGGCATAATCCATGAAAAAAGCAGGCAGCTTCGTCCATATTTGTTCCTCCCAACACACATGATATTTTTATTTTCTGGATATGTACTGGAAGACTTAATACTATATGTAATTAAATGAATGAAAAATGAACCACACAGGGAGTTATTAACAATTACTGTTGCATAATAATAAGTCCCGTATCTTGTAGGTCAAGGCAGCCTTAAATAAACAATTATTCATTAAGAGTTGGTGCAATTTCAAACCATAATTCATTGAAAAGCAAAACATTATTCTTCTTCATATGCAGCAAAGAACCATCTGAGGAAACATACAGCCATTGTAAAGTACATTGTGCCTTTTTTTTTAAAGTGTAATATTTATCTGAAATAAAACAAACAATATCTCTAACCTGTCAACTCATGTACAAGAGCAGGTATCATCTGCTGTTATTAAATCTAAAGAAAAGAAAGCACCCTTTCAATGCAAAGTTACAGCATATTCAGTAAGTCTATCAGCACAAACAGTTTTTCAAAAATCTAATCAGCAATATGTATTAAGAGTCAAAGACTTTTCAAAGTCACTGCATGGAAACAGGTCCGTTGGCATGACTCCTCCATGCCAAACAAGCTGCCAATCTGAGATGGCCACTTTGCCTTTTTTTGGCCCATTTACTTCCAAACCTTTCCTATTTACAGTATATACTGTCTAAACGTCTTTAAACTGTGGTAATTGTACCCACCTGTACAAAAGGCAGTGGATTTGGCCCAGTACATCACAGGTGAAACATCGACATGAAATGTTGCTGTAGAAAAGTAGCAACCAAAGTTCCTGACCACCCAGACCAGCTCTTTTCTCACTGCTGCCATCAGGTTGAAGGCACAGATGCCTCAGAACCCACACCACTAGGTTCAAGAACAGTTACTACCCTTCAACCATCATGCTCTTGAAAACAAGAGGATAGCTACACTCCTTTAAGGACTCTGTTTTATTGTTATTTCATGCTCCTTATTTATTGCTATTTATCTATATCTGCATTTTTGCTGTTTGTCTACAGTTTATAGTTCCTGAATTTACAGTTTACATTTCCTGTTCTACAGATTTGCTAAGTATGCCCGCAGAAAAAGAATTGGAATCAGTTTATTATCACTGGCATGTGACATGAATTTTGTTAACTAAGCAGCAGCAGTTCAATGCAATATTGAGCAGAGAAAAAATATATAATAAATAAAATTTTAAAAATAAGTAAGTATATCAATTATTGTATATGTATATTGACTAGATTAAAAATGTGCCAAACCAGAAATTCTGTATATTAAAAAAAACGTGAGGGAGTGTCCAAAGATTCAATATCCATTTAGGAATTGGATGGCAGAGGGGAAGAAGCTGTTCCCGAATCACTGAATCCCAGGGTAGTACGTGGTGACATGTATGTACTCTGATAATAAATTTTACTTTGAACTTTGAACCTCTTACACTTACTCTGGCAGCTTATTCTATGTATCCACCACCTTCTGGAGGAAAACATTGCCCTTTAATTCCCATTAATTTTTCCCTCCTCAGATTAAGCTAATGTTCTCCAGCTTTAAACTTCTCTACCCTGGAAAGAAGACTAACCGTTTACTGTAGGTACATCCACTATGATAGTACATATTTCTTATAAGATCACCCTTCTGCTGCAAGCACTCCAAAGAAACAAATCTCCAGCCACTCTTGTCTCTCCTTAAAGAACTTATCGACCTCTGTTTTAAATATACCTAGTTACTTGGCCTCCACCGTCCTCTGTGGCAATACCAATTTTGCCACCCTCTGGTTAAAGAATTTCCTTCTCATCTCTGTTCCAAAGGGGTGACTTTCTATTCTAAGGCTTTGTCCTCTGCTCTGATTCCCCTAGTAGAGCAAACATCCTCTCTACATCCACTTTATCTAAGCCCTTCAATATTGAATAGGTTTCAATTAAATTCACCCTCATTCTTCTAAAGTCCACCAAGTTCATGCCCAGAGCTATCAAACACACTTCATACTTTAACCCTTTTATTACCAGGATCATCCTCATGAACTTTCTCTGAATCATCTCCGAGATCAGCACATCCTTTCTTAAATAAGTGGTGCAAACTTGCTCACGATACTCTGTTAGTTTGACCAAAGCCTTATAAAGCATCAGCATTATATCTTTGATTTTATATTCTAGTCTTTTTGAAATGATTGCTAACATAGCTTTGCCTTCTTACCACCAACTCAACCTGCCAGTTAACCCTTAGTGAATCCTGCACAAGAACTCTTTGTACCTCTGATTTCTAAATTTTCTCCCCATTTAGAAAATTGATAGTTTCTTTATTCATTCTAACAAAATGCATGATTATACATCTCCCTGCAGTATGTTCCATCTGTACTTCTTTGCCCTTTCTCCCAATCTGTCGAAATCCTTCTGTAGATGACCTGCTTCCTGAACACTACCTGCTCCTCCACCTATCATTATATTGTCTGCAAACTTGACTACAAAGTCATCAATTCCATCCTCTATGCTGTATAACCAAAAAAGAAGTGGTTCTGACACCGACCCCTGTGGAACACCACTAGTCACTGAGAGAAAATCAGGAAATGCCCCCTTTATTCCCACTCTTTGCTGCTTCCCAGACAGCAAATATTTTGTCCGTGCTAGTAACTTTCCTGTAATACTGTGAGCTCTTATCTTGTTTTGCAGCCTCCTGTGTGTGGCACCTTATCAAAGAAAACAAAATTTACTGACTCTTCTTTATCTATTTTGCCTGTTATTTCCTCAAAGAATTCCAACAGATTTGTCATGCAAGATTTCCCCTTAAGGAAACAATGCTGACTTTGGCCTATTTTATCATATGCCTCCAATTACTCTGAAACCTCAGCCTTAATAATGGACATTATTCCTAACCACTGAAGCCAGGCTAACTGGCCAATAATTTCATTTTTTCTGCCTCTCTCCCTTTTTAAAGAACAGAGTGACATTTGAAATTTTCCTGTCCTCTGGGACCATTCCAGGATCTAGTGATTCTTGAAATATCATTAGTAATGCATCCACAATCTCTTCAGTTACATCTTTCAAACCCCAGAGTATAGTCCATCTGGTCCAGGTGATGTATCTACCTTCAGAGTTTTCAGCTTCCCAAGCATCTTCTTTTTAGTAATAGCAACTGCACTCATTTCTGCCCCCTGACACTCTCACATTTCCGACATACTGCTAGTGTCTTCCACAGCGAAGACTGATGCAAAATACTTATTAATTTTGTCTGCTATTTCTTTGATCCCCATTACTAACTCTCCAGTGACCTTTTACAATGGATCAATATCCACTCTCACCTCTCTTTTACTCTTTACATATCTAAAAAAAAATTATGGTATCCTCTTTTACATTATTGGCGAGCTGACCTCCATATTTCACCTTTTCATTCATTGCATTTTTTGGTTGTCTTCTATTGGTTTTTAAAAGCTTCCCAATCCTCTAACTTCCCACTAATTTTTGATATATTATATGCCCTATCTTTTGCATTTACACTGCTTTTGATATCTCTTTTCAGCCACAGTTGCTTCATCTTTCCTTTAAAATGCTCCCCCTACCTTAGTATGCATCTATCCAGTGCCTTCCAAATTACTCACAGAAACTCCATCCTTTGCTGTACTGACATCATACCTACTAGTATCCCCTTCCAAGCATCTTTGGCCAGCTCCTCACATACCTTTAATTCCTTTCACTCCACTGTAAACTTCCACCAGCAACTCTTTTGTAATGTGGATACATTTCAAGACATAATTATTCACTGTATCTCCTGTGGCTCCACACAGAAATGATCACATTCATCCTTAACATGGTTTATTCTTTCAATAATTATCCTGTTCCTCTTAATATACTTTCAGTATCCTAAGATTCTCCTCTACCTTATTTGCCAAAGCTATCTCATGACTGCTTTGTGCTCCTTATTTCTCCTTCAATGTACTCCTCTGCCCTCTTACTTGACCCTAGTTGTCTGTACATGATACATGACTCCTTTTTCTCTGAACAGTGCTTCAACATTCCTCATGAACCAGGGTTCCCAAATCCTGCCAGTCCTGCCTTTTATTCATTAGCAACCTGCTGACACTTAAAAGCCTCCAACTTTCCTGAAATGCCCTTACACGCTTTTCCAAAAATCCTTTGCAATTTCCCACCTGGTGCCAGCTCGTCACTATACAGTACTTTAACCCTACCTTTTGCCGTAACTATTTTTAAACAAATACTGTTATGGACTCTGCTCCCGAAGTGCTTCCACATTTCAGTCCCTTGCCCTGCCTTATTTCCCTGTAAGAGGTCTGGTGTTGCTCCCTCTCTTATAGAGCCATCAAACTTGAAAAGTTTTGAATAAGTAATTAAATTCATTGTACAAGAAACTATTTGAAACAGCCATTTGCAAATACTTTTCATATTAGTATATAGTACATGCAACAATAATTGAAGTTAGTTTTGATTATTTTGTGGTTGATTTTGTTATATTTATTTTAACTATTACAATTTTTGAAAGCAAACAAATGAATTCACAAATAGGATAACAGATTCAGTTACTTAGCTATATTTGAAATACATGCAGAAAACCCTACTGTGTTTAGATTAATATACAATATTCTGGTTATAATTGAAATTTATATTCATAAATATGTGCACCAATCATAACAAGCACTGTCCAGTTTGGCACAAGCTATAGATATTCCATTCTCAATCTCCAGTGGAATCTTCATGGTTCAAATATTTGAACAGATTTCACACCAACCAACATAAGTAGCAAAGTAATATTATAAAAGATGCATAGTTCCTCCTGTAACACACTACTTTACACATGACAATTCAGAAATAAAATATAAAGAAATTGCAAGGAAATAAAAATATACAAATCAAATCTCCACAGCATCATACAAAATGAAGTGCATTCAACTAAGCCAGAATCTGTACCGTTAAAGATGGATTCAACAATACGTTAGAAAAAATTTGAGATGATTTCTTACCCTTAATGAGGACAGTGTGTGTCTAGGGTAGGTGTTTGATACAAGATTATGGTCAAACCTGAAAATCAGTAGAACTCTATCCAAAGGCTGACCTCTTGAAATTCACGTCTCATAGAGGTATCAAGTGTTCAGACAATTGTTTGTATGTTATACATCTCAAATCAAAGTACTGTGTTGGGTATTATAATTATACAAGTGCCAATTACACAAAACTAATTCCTGGAAATTTCCTTCAACTGACTGACAAATTAAGTTGCATACCCTAACTCCAGAAATAATCCTTGTAACACAATGATAAAAAAGATGAAAGAGTTAACATGCACTAAGTACATTAGGACATAGTACAGCACAGGAAGAGGCCTATCCCACCATTCTCAGCAAATTAATATGCCTATCCACAAGACTCTTGTTTTTGCCATATGAGAGTGAAAGCTGCAATCATCTCCTTTGAACTTATCCTCTCAGTCTGTGAGTCCGAGGTCAAGGCCAAGAGCTGGAGCTCAAACACTCGACTGTGTGTGTGGGTGAAACACTGGGAAAGGGCCTTCTTTTGCTGTTATTGTTTTGTTTCACTGCTGTTGTTGTTGCATGTTGGCTTTGTACTGTTCTGTCAAATATCGTGGGTGTGCTATTGTCATGGATATTAGATCATAAGACTTCAGAGCAGAATAAGGTTATTTAGCCCAATGAGTCTGCTCCACCATTTCATCATGGCTGATCCAATTTTCTTCTCAGCCTCCAATCTCCTCCCTTCTCCCTGTTATCCCTTCATGCTCCGACCAATAAAGAATCCATCAACTTCTGTCCTAAATATACATAAAGACTTGGCCTTGACAACACAGCTGCTTGTGGCAAAGAATTCCACAGATTCACCACTCTCTGGCTCAAGAAATTCCTCCTCACCTATATTCTAATAAGACACCTCTCTATTCTGAGGCTGCGTCCTCTGGTTTTAGACTCACCATCATAAGAAATATTCTCTCCACAACCATTCTTCTAAGGCCTTTCACCATTCAATAGCTTTCAATGAGGTCACCACTCAGACTTCTGAATTCCAGTGAATACAGGGCCAGAGCCGTCAAAAGCTTTTCATATGACAAGCCATTCAATCCTGGAATCATTTCTGTTAACGTCCTTTGAAACCTTTCCAGTTTCAGTACATCCTTTCTAAGATAAGGAGACCAAAACTGCACACAATACTCCAAGCGAGGCCTCACCAGTGCTTTACAACATTACACCCTTGTTCTGTGCTCTAGCCCTCTTGAAATGAATGCTAACATCGCGTTTGCCTTCCGTACTACAGACTCAACCTGCAAATTAACCTTTATGGAATCCTTCACAAGGGCTCCCAAGTCTCTCTGCCCCTCAAGTTGTTTTAATATGTTCTCTCCATTCAGAAAATAGTCAACCCTTTCATTTCTTCCACCAAGTGCATGACCATATACTTCCTGACACAGTATTCCATCTGTCAATTCTTTGCCCATTCTCCTAACCTAAATCCTTCTGTAGTTTTTCTACAGAACTACCTGCCCCATCCACCTATCTTCATATCATCTGCAAACTTTGCAATGAAACCATCAACTTCATCATCCAAATTATTGACAAATAAAGCAAAAAGAATCAATCCCAACTCAGACCCCCGTGGAACATCAGTAGCCAACCAGAATAGGATCCTTTTATTCCTGCTCTTTGCCTCCTGCCCAAATAGCCATTGTTTTATCCGTGCCGGAATCTTCCTAGAAAAACCATGGGCTGTAGCTTGTTAAGCAGCCTCATGTGTGGCACCTTCTCAAGGGCAATCTGAAAAGTACACAACATCAACAGATTCTCCTTTGTTTATCCTGCTTGTTATTTCTTCAAAGAATTCTAACAGATTTGTCAGACAAAATTTTTCCCAAAACCATGCTGAGTACAGCCTATTTGATCACATGCCTCAAAGTACCCTGCGACCACATCCGTAACAATCGACTTCAATATCTTCCCAACCACCAAGTTCAAACTAACTGGCCTACAATTTTCTTTCTTCTGCCTCTTTCACTTCTTGAAGAGTAGAGTGGCATTTGCAATTTCCCAGTCTTCCGGAACCATTCCAGAATTCTTGAAAAATCATTACAAATGCCTCCATAATCTCTTCAGCCATATCTTTCAGAACCATGGGGTGTACACCTCCTGGTACAGGTGGCTTATCCATATTCAGATCTTTCAGTTTCCTAAGAAACTTTTCTCTAGTTATGATAACTTCACACACTTCATGACCCCCGACACCTCAAATTTCCACTATACTGCTGGTGTCTTCCACAGTGAAGACTGATGCAAAATACTTATTCAGTTCATCTCCCATTTCCTTGTCCCTCATTACTACCTCTCCAGCATGGTTTTCCATCAGTCCAATATCCACTCTCGCCTCTCTTTTACACTTTACGTATCTAAAGAAATATTTGATATCCTCTTTAATATTATTGGCTAGCTTACTTTCTTATTCACTGTCCAGCGCTGGGGGGGGGGGGGGGGGGGCTTTCACTTTTGCCAAGCTCCACATTCTATCTTAGTATTTGAAATTTCTAGAGATCAAAAGATTGTTTTAATTAAGATAAACTTCCAACCAAAATCCTATGTTTAGCTTCTTGTTGTAAACGAGAGCCAGTCTTCAGTTCTTAATGGAAATTGCAATCAATGATCAGTCTTAAGTAAAAAGGACAGCTTTGCAAACAAACACATTGTCTATAGAACACAGACTGCTGCCCACAGCACCTGAGCTAATTTCTCAAGGGTTACAGTATATGACAATCGGATTATTTAATTGGGCTTGTTTCAAACCAGACTTGGCCAAGTTATTTAGTTCAAGAAAGCTTGTAGACCAGATGGATATGATCACTTTGCACACTAAATAGATGATTGGTTAATAGGTGGAAAATCTGTATGCTCAGAGAGTCAGCTTCACAGCATTAGTTATGGCTACCTGGGAACTCTATTCCCAGAAGTTTTTGGACTACCTGTAGGAAATGGTATCTGAAAAAATATCATACGCAGAGAAATATCATACGCAGAGAGTACTCAGGCTTCTTAGGAATGGTCCAAGAACAGCAAGAAGAATGAGAGAAAGACAGGGTGACTAAAATCCATTCTTCTGTCCTAAATTTCTCTGACAGATGATTTGTTTGTTCTGGTATGATTGGTATGTCTTTTCAGTTTATAGGAACTGAATCTGTGTTTTGGAAATCCTTTGTGTTTTAGAAATTGTTTGTAATTTAGATTTTATTTGAGATAGAAAACTTCTATGAGTCTTATATGTGTTTTAAGAATTTTGTTTGGATTTAAATGTGTTTTACCAAAAAATAAATGAACTGGATTTAAACTACTTTATGTGGAGGTACCAACCAAATATTGGCAACTGAACCTGTCATGGAGGATTATCAGGAACGTCAACTAGTCTTTGAAGAGTAGGTAGCTACAGTATAACCTTCCTTTTGTGAGGGTACCCATGTCAATCTATGTCGGATAGGGCTCATGGTCTTTGTTTCACTTTAGAATTTTGCAGTCTACAGACCAAATACCATCACAAAATGTTGGCACTGGAATGTGTGGTGACACTTACATAAGAACATAAGAGATAGGAGCAGGAGTAGGCCAATCGGCCCCTCAAGCCTGCTCCGCCATTCAACAAGATGATGGCTGATCCAATCTTAACTCTAGTTTTCACCGAATCCCACAAGGCAACAGTGCCAACCAACAGGGCACCATGCCGCCCATTTTATTTTATTATTCATCCCGCCCAAACCCATGTGATCACCCGAGGGAAAAAAACCAAGTTGCCAATTGAGGAGAAAAAATCTGGAAAATTCCTCTCCGACCCATCCAGGCTATCGAAAACTGGTCCAGGAGATCACATGGCTGATCTAAACCTAGCCTCATGTCCACTTACCTGCTCGCTCACCGTATCCCCTAATGCCATTTTTATCCAGGAAAATGTCTATCTCTGTTTTGAATTTATTGAGTGTGGTAGCTTCCACAGCTCTCTGGGGCAGTAAATTCCACAGCCCCACTACCCTCTGAGTGAAGAAATTTCTCCGCATCTCAGTCCTGGAATGGCATCCCCTTATTTTAAGATTATGCCCCCTAGTCCTAGTTTCACCCATCATTGGGAACATTCTCCCCGCATCCACCCGATCAAGCCCCTTCACAATCTTATATGTTTCAATAAGATCGCCTCTCATTCTTCGGAACTCCAATGAGTAGAGTCCCAATCTACTCAACCTCTCATCATACATCAACCCACCCATCCCCGGAATTAACCTAGTGAACCTTCTCTGCACTGCCTCGAGAGCCAGTATGTCCTTTCTTAAATATGAACACCAGAACTGCATGCAGTACTCCAGGTGTGGTCTCACCAATACCCGGTATAACTGCAGTAAGACCTCCCTGTTCTTATACTCCATCCCCCTAGCAATAAAAGCCAGCATTCCATTGGCCTTCTTGACCATCTGCTGCACTTGCATACTAACTTTTTGTGTTTCCTGCACCAGGACCACCAGATCCCTTTGCACAGAAGCACTTTCCAGTTTCTCTCTATTTAGATAATAACTTGCTCTATTATTTTTCCTGCCAAAGTGCAAGACCTCACACTTGTCAGTATTATATTTCATCTGCCAAATGTCTGCCCAATCACTCAGCCTATCTATGTCCCCCTGCAGGGTTTCAATGTCCTCCGCACTCATTACACTCCCTCCCATCTTTGTGTCATCAGCAAATTTTGATACGTTGCACTTAGTCCCTTTCTCCAAATCATTAATATAGATTGTAAAGAGTTGGGGTCCCAACACCGACCCCTGCGGAACACCACTAGTCACCAACTGCCAGTCTGAGAATAAACCATTTATCCCAACTCTCTGTTTTCTGTTAGAAAGCCAATCCTCCACCCATGCCAGAATATTATCCCCAATCCCATGATTTTTTACTTTAAGTAATAATCTTTGGTGTGGCACCTTGTCAAATGCCTTTTGGAAGTCCAAATACACCACATCCACTGGTTCCCCTTTATCTACCCTATATGTTATGTCCTCAAAGAACTCCAACAAATTTGTCAAACATGACTTCCCTTTTGTAAAGCCATGCTGACTTTGTCCTATTAAGCTATGTTTATCCAAATGCCCTGTTACTGTTTCCTTAATTTGCAGGCTTCCCCAGCAGATCTTTAGGTTGTGTTGGATTTCATTCTATGTTTCGATGTACCTATGATAATTAAATCTAACCTAACCTAAAAATGCATGCCCTCTGGTGTTGGACATTTTGACTTTGAGAAAAAGACCAGCTGTCTGTCGATACCCCTCATTATTTTATAAACTTCCATCAGGTCTTCCCATGGCCTGAGCTGCTCGAGAGAAAACAACACAAGTTTTTCCAACCTTTCCTGATAGCACATG